>NW_022995374.1:23093226-24293226 GCF_004354385.1 Drosophila innubila | reverse complement strand
GGTCGTTATGGCTATCGTTATCGATATCGATATTCGTTATCTAATGCAAGAGGTTGTCGAATTTTCAATTCCAAGTAGCAGCCTGAGTGACGTAAATTCAATGATCTTGGGATATTTGAAATCTTTTTTGGTACATTGGTATTTTTTTTGGAGGCACTAAATAGTGCGTACTATCAACTGAAGCTAAGGTAGACTATATTATGGTATATTATGGGACTGGTTCGTGCGAGGGTTGATTAACGGATGATCGAGTGGAAAGACGCTTTTTTTATGCTCCTTCAACTGTTATCTCGTTCTCTCTCTCTCTCTCTCTCTCCCTCTTTCTTTTCGCTAGTGTGTGTGTGTATGTGTGTATTAAGTACATATGCATTAAAACTAGGCACACCAACTAGCTAATCTCTACTAAAAACATTCTCTGCTTTAACTAAGGTTAAGCCATTTTTTGTAAACCGAATTTCAAATTTAAACTTCAATTCAAATTTGTGCTTTAAAATGTTGTGCCTCAATACTACGTCAATAGTCGGACTTCCCCTTTTAGTCAACTGTTAAAACTCATGTTAACTTTTGCTTATGCTTCATTTCTTTTAAATGTTGTTCTTTGTTAATTTTAAGTCAAGTTAATTCGACAACGTTTGCTAAAAATTTTTAATTAAATGTTATACAATTTGTTGCTGTATTATTAACGCTTTAAACTCTAGCTGAAATTAGTTTTGGCAACGCTGCAAGTGTATTTCATAGTCGGCTTTGCCATAATGCAGCGTCTTTTATGTTTCTATTGCTAATACTGTTCAAATGCAGAAAAGGTGTGAAGTCCTAGGGGGGAGAGACAATGTATGGAGGGGGTTTTGGATTATCAGTTCTGAAAAATCCAGCCCACAGTTGCAGGTGTGCGTGTGTGTGTGTGTATGGGCGTGTGTGTGCGGATAGTAAACGCAACTGCTTAGTATGTGACACATATACGTATATATATATATATATAGATATATATATGAGATATATCTCTTGCGGAGTTGGCAGTGATATTGCGAAACATTTTCTTTTGTTTTGTTTCTTTCTTTTTTTATCGAAATAAAATACTTAGTAAGTTGGTACGCTTTGGTATTCTTTTTTTCCCGTTATGATCGATTATTAGAACATTTCCTTTGACATAATTATTGTAAATGATTTACGTTTTAAAACAAATGTACAATAAATATATGTAATGTTTAATTTTTTTAGCGTTAAATACTTTATAGACATTCCACACAATCAACAATTGTCTTGTTTTCGAGTTCGTAGTAAATATTTCTTTACTTTTCATTTCATATTTGTATCTCAAAACTAACGACTTTCCATCGCACTCGCTTCTAATTTGCTAAACTTGTATTATATATTTTTTCTTTTGGTATTATATTATTGTTGTAGTATTTGTATTTACAGAATGCTTCGATGTCGCTATCCATATATAATATATATGTATATATGTATCCATAATGTATTGTATTTGTATGATCTAAAACGTTTTCAAAACTAATTAAGTTACATACAAGTACAAGTATAAATGTAATTAATACGTTTAAAAATGTTGCTTATTTTCTTTCTGTTTTTTTGGATTTTTGTTTTTATTTTTTTTGGTTTTTTTTTAAGTTTGTTTTTGGAAAAAGTATTTGCGCTTAAAGTTGTTTTTCTTTCATTCAATTTGATTAATACATCTTAGAATAACAATTATTACAATGTATGCTAATTGTTTCGCTTCTCGCACCATTTTCTTCTATTATTTTTTGTCCTGTTTCTTGTGCTATTTTGGGGGAACCAGTTCCGAATAATACACAATACAATATAAACTTTAGACTCCCTAGAAATGCTGATCTGTATCAATTGTGTTATCAACTATACCCTCCCAATTCTGCATAGTACATTGCGCCTTAACTCTCTTAATTCTCTCTCTCTCTATTTTTGCATTTTGTTTGTTTGTGGTTTTTTTTTTTAACAACTAATTTTATAAATTGCCTAGTTTTGTTTGGTTTGTTAACGACTAGAACATTGTAAAGAAGGAATCGGTTTCACATAATGCATCATATATATATGTTTGTATATATCATATCGTCTAAATTGGTTGTGTCCTCCTTTAACAAAGGATCCTCTGCTGCTGCTGTTGTTGTTGATGTTGTTTGTTGTTTGTTGTTGTTGCTACCACAACATTTGCCGTTAGCTGTCTTTTTTGGTTAATTCTCTTTTTTGGTACTGCACACGCCAAATGGAATTGATCTATTTAGTTAGTATGACATATTGCTTTGTTAACTGCAGCAGCGGCTTTTGGTGGCAGCATTTTTCAGCTGTTGCAACGTTTAAGGACAACCAAAGAATACTAAAGTTAAACGAGAAAAACAACAACAACGACGAAATCAACACAGCACATTACATGACACAACATCTAAGTGGGGCTATCCGCCTTGGAGCCGGCATTCGAATTGTCTTGCATTTGAGCGAGTGTCTTGAACTTTTGCGAGTTTAGGAATCTATCAAAGGGAAATATATTTATATTAATATTAATTCTCTCATTTATCACTATCTCTTTATCTCTGTTATTTTTACCTGGGATATGAGTCTCTGTGCATCAGCGTATAGATCTGAATTTGAGCTTCGTCGAAGGTGTGAGTCGTCGGCTCGATCATGTTTCGATTAACTATTTCGCGAACTCGTGAGTCTAACGATACTTCGCGCGGCGATAGTATCGATATATAATCCTCGTATATCAGACGTGCTTTCTCCTCGACCACCTCGGCGCTGTTCTCCTTCTTCAGATCCTCGCAGGCAAGCCAAAACAATATGTTCTCCTCGCTAAATTCACTGCGCAGAAAGTCGCGGAATACCTTGCGACCACCTGCAAAATATCATTCGATTAATCAAACAATTCAAAAATGTATCGAATCCTTTCGGGACTTACTCGAATTCTTCATAAGTTTATCAAAGCTTTTACCCCAACTACGTATTTCCTCTAATGTGGGTCTGTAAATAAAGAAATAGCCGTTAAGTAATGTCACAGTCATTTAAATTATTTAAAAACTTACTGATCGCCGTCTAGGAATTCGGCGCTAACGAGATCACGTTTGGTGGGCGCATTTTCATCAGCATTCTTTATGGCAAGACTGTAATTTAAGAGATAAGAAAAAATACAGTATAAAAATTCTTAGAGGTCATAATGAATATATTTTGAAGAGCTTGAAAGCGAAATTTGTATATTTAATAGAATATGCAGAACTCAAAATTGGGAACTATTACGAGTTATACAAAACTCAAAAAGAATAAACTTTAATTTACCAAACATAAATTTATAAAGAGAAAGATTCCATTCTAGTGAGCAGTGTGGTTAATATTTTAATATGTTGGTTTTTTTTTTTAAATAGGCGTGAAACTTAAAACTTTCCTCAAAAATAAATGATGGAAAGAAACTGTATTTTAAGAAGAGGTAATTTTGTCAGCACTTGCCAGCAGTTTATAGAGTGATCAATTCTTAAATTTGACAGTTAACCTCAATATAAAACAACACATGAAATAACTTATTGGCCTAATTTAAGTCGCTTGGACGAAAATTACAATAGCTGGTGTTTAAATAACGAATATATATTAGGTCCTTGCAATTAATACATAATCAGAGGTGCTTTACAAATCTCTAACAGCACTAAAGCAATCCAAAAGCAATTGTTGGTGTTCTTGAAAACAAGCAACCATTGCTTTCAAATTTATTTGCGATTTATTTGACTTCAAAAATATGTTTGAAAAACATTAATCTCTGTCATTTTAGGAGCACCGTCATTTCGAACGGTTGTTTTCAAAAGCGATTCTCTTAAAAAATTTTATAGATTTCTGGAACACACCTGAATAAAAATGTTTCATACAAAATGCCAGTTCTCGACCGATATTTACCATACGATCTTTACGATTTTTGGTATGATAACATTCCAATCTTGTTATCTTATTGTGTGTGTGAGCGCTTAGGGCAACGCTTAGATGTTAAAGAATTAAGAACTATTATAGAACAATGAAATGTGCAACACAGACTTCAATTAGCGTGAAACAGATCAAGTTGGTTTTAAGCAAAAGCGCCAGTTTTGTTCATTAAAGCGATACAAGTTCCTAAAAGTAATCGTGTAATCGGTGTCTCGAGAATAGCCGATAACGTCTGTCAGTCTGTGTGAGCGCCTATATCTCAGAAACCAAATTCGGCACACAGATTTCTATACACCCCACTCAGGTCAAGTTTGCTTTAAATATTTGACACGATAGAACCATTTTCATCAGGTGTAGTCTCTTCAGCGCCGTTGCGACGAAAAGTTGCTCTTGGGGCAAAGGTTCGGCGGATTAAATATTTTAGAATTCTTTGACTTTTTAAATGATGAGCTATTGTCATTTTATTCGCATATTGTCTGAATTTAACAATAACATCCTGAATACATACTTTAAAAATACATGCTAAAATTAAGAATTTTAAGCTTCAATTTTATAATGGTTTGTTCTTATTTCTAAAATTGTAAAATTGTAAAATTGATTTAAAATCCTAAAAATTAATTCCTATTTTGTTTGCTTTTATGAAAGCAAAATCATAAAATATTTTACCCATATTTTTAGATATTCAATAGCAAACGGAGATTGCTAACTTTCTCTTGTCCAATTGATGACCGTAAGTGGTTTAAATTTATTTGAAGTTTGCTAAATAAACGATCAGCTAATGCTGATGTGACAAGAATCGTTAAAAAATCGTTGTCAAATTCATTGTATGCTTTTCAAGTTCACTGTCCAATTTGGATTAAGTATTTTAATCTAAATCCTCAGAAACATTAAAATTTGCCTAAAATCGTAATTTTAGTTGCTAAATGATGGGGTCGATTGATTCTAAAAATGGAATTCGAAATGTAGAAGTTTCAGATATGTTTTTGCTATCATCTGCAGCCACATATTAAAATTTTTTTCGAACTTTTCGTTGTCTGATTAATTTAATTTCAGTCTCAACCCCTTACTTTTTTTCTCAAGCTCAAACTCTTTTTGAAATATTTCAAAATTTCATATTTTCGGCGCCCCTAATATCTTGGCGCCCGGGGCGGTTGTACCCCTTGCCCCCATCCCCCCTCAAAACGGCGATGAGTCTCTTCATAACAAATAGTTAAGTTAGACAATGTGGTTCACTCTAAACTGTCCACACGTTATCAACGAATAGATTTGACTGCCTGGTATCAGGTAAGCATTACATGCACCTCTACGTAGTATTCATCAAAGTTCCTTATCAGTTTGCCAATCACATACACATGTATGTGAGCATTTGTGTTGGGGCTTGTGTGTGTGTGTGTGCCTATTTGTGAATTAAATGTACTCGGATGATTAAATGTGTAGGGAATGGACAACAACTAAGCATACAAAGGCGCGGGAGAATGATTGCCTCCCCCCCTAAAATACAATCAAGGACAGCTTTCATTTTCATTCACGAAAACTTGCAACATTTTTCGCAGTAACTTGGTGTGATTTAAAAAAAATCCCAAATTGTGGAGCTTTTGCTGTCTAATTTGGCGCTCTTGAAATTGTGAATGAAACATTTTGTTAGAATTAGCCAGAGAGAGGGCGACAGAAAGAGAGAAAGAGAGCGCGAGAGCGAGCTGGAGAGAGCTTTTACTATTCGCCTAGCAAAGCGTTGCCAGCTGTTAATAAAAATGTAAGTAGGCAACGCCACTTACTGCGTGGGAGCGAATGTACATGTGTGTATGAGTGTGTGTGAGTGTGTATGTGCCCAGGAACTTACCACTTAGCCCTGTTTTTGTGGTTAGACGTCCCGCGGAGCAGCGACAATGAAATAGAAGATTTAAGTTAGCAAGAAAAATATTGCAACCTGTGAAATAACATTAAATACTCACCAGGAGCAGGAACAACAACAGCACCAACAAAAACAACACGGCTTCTGCGACTGCGGTCGCTGCAGCGGCGCATTTGATTCCTGCAGCACGTTCGATGTGGCACTACCGCTCACCGGTAGCGTTGTGCCTGAGCTTGTGCCACTGATGCCACCCCCGCCCCCGCCTCCGCTGCCGGCCACGCCTCCAGCTGTTGAGCTCAAGCCGCTGACAGCGCCTATACTATCGCCGTTGCCATTTCCATTCCCGTTCCCATTCCCATTCCCGTTCCCGTTATTCGCCACCGAGTTCTGTGAGGTGGCGGTCATGCCGCGCAATCGACAGCCGCTGGGCAGCTCCGAGACGGTGCAGGACATGCTGCAAGTAGAATTAGGCATCGAGTTCAACACAAACACACACACACACGTTGACAATTTGGCCACTTACCTGCCCTTTTCAAGTTAAAGTTGATGTTGGCGTTAGCGTTGGCGTTGGCGTCGCTGCCACAGCTGCTGCTGCTGTCGCCCACTGCCACTGACCTACCTACCTAACGTCCGTTCGTTCGTTTGCTCGCTCGTTCGTCTTTCTGTCTGTTCGTCTCGTTCTGTCTCCTCTCCCACTCTCAGCTCAGCTCACACTCCCACACAGAGAGCACTTAGCGACTGCAGGGTAAGCGCGTTGGCGGTGCTCGCCCCTTTTTCGCTCCCCAAAGAGAGCAGAGAGTGAGAGTGAGAGCAAGTTACGTATTTATGTTTTTGCTAATAACTTTTTATTGAGTGCTTTTGCCTTTGCCTTTGCCTTTGCTTTTGCTTGTGCTTTGCTCTCGCGCCTTACACGCTCTTGATTTCCTTCTTGTTGTTGTTCTTGCTGCTGCTGATGATGATATTATTGCTGTTGTTGTTGTTGCTCTTGTTCTTTGCTGTTTTTCGTCTAATTCTAATATTATTTTAGTTTTTACATGCATGTGCAGAGAAATAATTGGCTCTGCTTTTATGTCTCTGCATTGAATTCTTTGCGTCGAATTTTGATTTTGTATCTGTTCACATAGAAATGAATAGTTAATATATATTTTAATTATTATTATTTTATTATTATTTGGTTATGCGTTGTTGCATTTGTTGTTGTCTGCTGTTGCTCCTGCTGTTACGCTTAGTACACGAAATGTCCGATAGGCGCGCTCTCGATTTCACTGTCGTTGCGTGGGCAGGTGGTGCAGATGCTTCGAGCGAGGAGGAAAGAGGGTGGGGGAAAGAGAAGGAGCGAATGGGGAGGGCTTCTGCTGATGTTCACTGTTGTTGTTGTTGTCGTTGGGTGCTTTAGCATTTACACATTTAGGTTTCGTATTTACAGCGAAATTAGTTTGTAATGAGGGGCGATTGATATGAGCTGAGAATTGCTTCTAGCAGCTATGCGCCAGTGTTGTGAAATTTGATTTGATTTTATTCCATTTTGTTGTACAGCAGCTGGAGATGCTTGCTGAACAATTGTTGTTGTTGTTGTTGTTACTGCTCGAAATTTGTATTTATTTCTTGTGCTAGTCATTACATAGACTCACACCAACCCAATCACACTGACACTCACATATTCACACTGAGACGCACAAACACATTGGCGAGGTCGCGAGGTCGCCTGACCGTTATTTTCCACTTTACTTTTGTTTCGTTTTCGTTTTGCTTGTGTTTTTATTGATGTTATTCAGTTTGGGGCTGATGGGGCGTATGCGTGATTTGCCTGCCTTGCTGCTGCTGCTGCAACTGCTTGTTATTGTTGTTGCTGTTTATTGTTTTTGTGTGCTGTGTTTTGGCAGCTGCAGGGAGAGAGAGAGAGAGGGAGACGGAGAGAGTGAGAGGGCAGCGCTGTTGCTAATTGCACTTGATGCTGGATTTGTTCGTTGCAGCCGTTACATTTGCTAAAATATCGAACATTTTCCAATCGTTTGTGCTTCCGCTCACACACATATACACACACACACACACCAATGCCTTCACAGCACTTTGATTTTGTTATATGTATGTGTGTGTGTGTGTACTCTATGTATTTAGGAGCAACGAATATATACAAATTTTTTTGCCTGCCACTGCCGCACTAAAAATATGTGTAGGTAATTCTTTTTTTTTCTTTCTTTTTGCTCTGAATGATTTTGCTTTGATTCAATTTCTACACAGAGAAAGAGAGCGAGAGGCAGAGAGGAATAGCCAAAAATTCTGGCTGTATGTGCGAGCGAACTGTGTGTGTGTGTGTGTGCGAGTGAGAGAGAACGAGACAGAGGGGTGGGTAGGAGGTGGGAGGTAGTGCAATTTAACTAGACTTTTGCTATGTTTTTTTCTTTTTACTTTTTGGTTGGTTACTTTCGTTGACATATTTCGATATTCACATTGCGACTGCTTTTTTGCGATACCACAAAAACACTTGCCATATTTTTTGGGACTCTGCTTTTACCACATTATTGCCATTTCATTTTCACTGCTGCGCTTTTTTCTATACGTGTGTGATTTTCTTCTTTGGCTATTCTTTTTTTTTTTGTAAAGTTGTGTGTGTGTGTGTGCGCGCGCTCTGATAGCCAAAACCCAAAATCCTCGACGACAACGACTGACAACCGAGAATCGAAAATCGACGACCGACGACAACGACGACGGCACGAGCACAAGTGCTAACGTTTCTCTTTGCATGGGCAAAGGCTGGCGACTGACTGACTGATTGAAGGAAAAGCTCCAAATAGCTATACTTCTATAGCTACTATATTGGAGCCAGCCGAAAGCGAACCGATTAGATTCCTGCTACATAAAGCACACGACATGTGCGCGAGTGCTTTGCAAAGAGATTGAAAGCTCTCTCTCTCTCTCTCTCTCTTGCTCGCGCGCTCTATCTCTCTGTGGCTGGAATTTAGTTGGCATTTGTGCTTTCGAAATGAACTGGGGGAATTTACAAATATTTGGGATCACGAGCAGCAACAACAACATTATGAATCTCTTGCTCGCTTTCTCTCACTTATTCATGATGTCCTCACTGCCCCGGGAGCATAAAAAAGGATGGCAATCCTGTCAGGGTTGTATTGAAGCTTTTCAATTTTGTGTTGACTTTCAATAAGATACATTCTTTACTATCGCAAGTTCTCCATACAAGTGAGCGCTTAAAACTAAAAATGTCACATTCCACATGCCACACGTTGCACGGATTACGTGTACAGCCGGATGGTGCAATCGGCGCCGGTGGAGAAGACCCAAGGCTGCACCGGATGCCAATTAACGTCCAGGACGCCAAACTCATCGCGCTTCTCGTGTGTCTGCAGTTTCTTGAGCGGCACAATCAAAGGATTTTGCAGTAAATCACTGAAACAAAACACAGAAGTATAAACATTGATGGATCGATCGAAAGTATGATTCGTTACTCACTTGTAGACCATGCCATGAGAGACAATAACCGCTTGGTCATCGCTGCCAGAGGCGAACAGTGGATACCGCAAATGGAAGGCGACACTGCGGACGGCATTGCGATGCAGTCGCATTGTTTGATACGGTTTCGTGGACAGATCCAAGTCGAACCAGAGCATCTTCTTGTCGTAGGTGGAGACCAGCAGATTGTCGCCCTTTGGATGTATAGACATGCCCGATATCCACTTGGAGTTGGTCAATAGTTTCTTGATCAGCTCCTGCTTCGCCAGATCATAGATGCGAATGTTGTGTTGTGTCTGTAAGATGAAAACCAAATGAATACACAAGTTACAGGTTGCATCTGGAGCACTTACTGCAACGAAGAAGCATGGCTTGACGGGATGGAAGAGCACGCATTGGATGAGGCCCTTGCTCTTCGAAAAGGGTATCTGGGAACGTCGCTTGGACAGCTGGTGAATCAATGCCGAGCGATTGGCGCCCTCGGGCATCACGGTGGCCAGATAGTCGCCGCGTCCGTGCCAGGTAACCTGACGTATGGGCTTGAAATGAGTGATGACCACACGGACGCCCTTCTCCTGTTCATCCGGCTCGGCATTGGACCATTGAACAGCCGCCTTAATGCGCTCGTTCTCGATGACATCCAGACTGGGCGACTCGGCGAGCAGGTCATCGGTTTTCTTAATGATCAGCTTATCGCCCACCTTGGGATTGATGAGCAGCAAGCGGCTGCCTGTGGCCACCGCCACAATGGATAGCTTAGCATTCGGACACCAGGCCACACAGCGGACCACATCGTCCGTCTCAATTGTGCGTATGCAACGGCCCGTGGCAATTTCCCAGACTACAAATAAAGTTGGGATTAAAAATGGACAGTCTTAAATTGATTTTTAGTGGGCACTTACTCTTGACAGTCTTGTCATCGGAGCCCGAGACCATGTACTCGCCCTTGGGCTCCACGCTGACGGAACGCACCAGATCTGTGTGTCCGCGATAGACGAGACTCTCCACTGTGGGGAATGGCTGTAGGTCGCGTGGTGAAGGCAGTTTGGGTATTAGATACTCTGCATCTATGTTCAGCTTGACGCGCTTGGCACGCGGACACAAGTACAGATCCAGACAGCGCAGGAAACGCTCTCGCAGGTAGCGGGAGTAGGCGGGCACCTCTCGCAGGGACTTGAACTTCTGGGGCATAAAGTGCAGCTTGCGCTTGTGCGGCTCATCCTTGAGTTTGAGCCACAACTTGGCTTCCTTCTCGTCAAACAGATACTCCGGTGGCGGATTGTAGGACTCGGCATGGCCGGGAAGGTCACGTTTGGGCGCAGAGACTGGATCATGTATGCGACGCATATGCTCGCGACTGGTGTCCGTTTCCCAGAGCATGTAGAACTTGGGACCACGCTTTTGTTGCTTCTCCCGTTCCACCTCCTCGGTGGTCTTCATCCAGCCCATCTTCAGGGCGTGCACCATGCGGGAGACCTTCTTCTTTTCCGACACGGACGGCAGGAACGAACGCTTGTGATCCGGAACATTCTTAATGGGCATTTTCTCCACCTCCGAGGTGAACCATTCAATCCAAGGCTCATACTCATTGTGTTCGGGATTGGGTATGCGTGCCGAGTTTACGCGTTTAATCAATGCAATGTCCTCGTCGGTGAGCAACACTTCCTGTCCTGTTTGTGGGTCCTTCACAGTGCGCCAGAAGTTTGGATCCTCAATCTTGCGCAGGAAGTCATCAATTTGATCGCCCTTTGGCGGTTTAACAATCTTCTTGGCATCCCAGTCATAACCAATGTGCTTGTACTCGTCATACCAATGCATGGGTATGTTGCCAACAGTATTTCGTATATCCTCCTCGTCAGATGTGTCCGAATCCTCATATTCCACCTTTGAGGGATCACGTTCAGTTATCGGAGTGGTTACATTTTTCGACTCCCCCTTTTTGTTGTTGGTGGCTGCAGCAGCTGCTTTACTGCTACTTGGTTTCTCCTCAATCTCGCTACTTTCGCTTGCATCATCATCATCATCATCGCTGTCTGATTTCTCCTCCTCCTCTTCTTCTTCAGACCCTTCCTCGTTGTTATCTTTTCGACCCAAATAATTACCCTCTTCGTCGCTCTCAAATTCGAGATCTTCGCTGCTGTCTGACTGGTATTCCTGGTCTATGCCCTCGTCGTCAGTTGAGTCCTCGCCAGGATCCTTGACTGCTTGCAGCAAGTCCTTGAAGATAAAAAAAAAAAAACAAACATTTAGTTTCATCAATTTATTTGGTACATACGATGCCAGCTTACCTCATCTTCTTCTTGGTCTGACTGTTCGGAAACTGAAGCCTGCTCTTTTGTGGGCTTCGATTCCTTAACTTTGCGTTTAGTTGCCTGTTTTTTAGTCATTTTTACAAGAAAACAAAACGAAACAGCGCGGCGCACGTGTTGCAACTGAATTAGAACAAGCTGCCAGATCGAGAAATTCTGTAGGGTGGCAGCCCCAATTAGAACAAGCTGCCAGATCGGAAAATTTCTGTAGGGTGGCAGCCTTTGAACCTGGTGGCAGTCTTTCACACCAGTGCTGGCATGTTTTTAGGGGGAACAAAAGCTGTTTCTGACTAGAAACCATGTAATTTTTTATTGCGCATGCACAGTTTTACCAAAAATATTAATAGCAAAACCTTGCTAAATATACATTCAAAATAGCCAGATTTCCAGCTAATATCAATTTTGGGATATTTCTATCAACCGAATTCTGAAAATAGCCAGATCTAGCTATAAAATAGCTAAGCTGTCAACAGTGGTGATACAACTCTATTTTTTGCCACAATAAAATGTGAAAAAGAGTGCAAAATAGCACATATCCTCGATATTCAAAGCAATTACAAGGCAAAAATTGCATCATCTCAACATTCTGTTTCCAGCTGCGGGTTCCATCGATTTGGAGCAATTATTAAGCACATTTAAAAAATGGCTGCACCGCGACGTCTACGCAAGGAGCTCGTCGACTTACAGGAAAGTAGTTTAAAATCATTTCGTGACATCAAGGCCGATGATGACAACCTGCTGCGCTGGACGGGCTTGATCCTGCCCGACAATCCACCCTACAACAAGGGAGCGTTTCGCATCGAAATCAACTTTCCGGCAGAGTATCCCTTCAAGCCACCAAAGATAAGTTTTAAAACAAAAATCTATCATCCCAACATTGATGAAAAGGGACAAGTGTGCTTGCCAATTATCAGCACCGAGAACTGGAAGCCGGCAACCCGCACCGACCAAGTGGTTCAGGCATTGATAGCACTCATCAACGATCCCGAACCAGAGCATCCACTGCGTGCCGAACTAGCCGAGGAGTTCCTCAAGGACAAGAAGAAATTTGTGAAGAACGCCGAGGATTACACCAGGAAACACAGCGAAAAGCGTCCGGCTGATTAGTCCAACGATGTCAAGTAGCCGGCACCGAGCAATCGCAAATGTAGCCGGGATGATAAAACCAAAACCTAAGCTCCCGCATCCACATTGCCAGTCGCCAGATGAGAAATGAACTGTAATCCCACAATCCACAATCCACACCCTAAAACCCAAACACAACCTACTTAAACACGAAATTAACATGAAATTTGCGTAGAAAATGAAGATGTATAAACTGTTCCAAGGAGACGAACGTCACAACCTAGTTTATATATACAAAAGTCTTGTCGAAATTTGTATAAACTCTGAGTAATTATTGTAGTAGAAATTAATTTGCATTAATTGTTTTTAAATACGAAAATACATATGTAAACGAAAATCGAGAGGATCATGGATCTTTTATGCAAGATAAATAATATATATACAATACATAATTAACACACAATTCCTTCGACTGTTTCAGTCTCTTTAATATCGTTTACGGCTTCAGTTTCAGCCTGATCAATGCTCATGCGGGTCGGGAACGAATCCTCGCCCAGCATGCGGCGATAGCAGGCCACCAGGACACTGTTGTTGTAGAGGATGAGGGCATTGCTGAACTGATTCTTCTGGAGTTGCTTGAGACTCAGCACACTGTGCACTGCTCCTTCCTTCTCATCATCGCTGCTAAGCACTTGGCGCAATTGTTGCAGCTGCTCCACCATCTCCTTGTCATCCTGCAGGACACTCAGTGTGATGGTCTGCTCTGGAAGACTACTGTCAAACTCGGTGTGCTGATAGATTAGCTCGGCTAGGAATAGGAGCACAGATGCCGCGTAATGGGTGAGAAATAGGAAATTATGAAACACAATTCTATGGGGCCTTAGTTCCAGCAATGACTCAACCAGCTTAACAAAGAAACGCTGCTGAACTTTATGAAATGTTGAGTCATCAGTCGACGGTGCGTAATTTAGTGATATCGTCTTGCTGTCGCTGCTATCAAGAAACAAGCACTTGGGCGCTGTTTGCCAGAGCGGATCGAGCTCGAATGTGTCCAGTATGCGTAAACGGAGCAGCAGCACCGGTTCCGAAGCAAACAGACTGCTCTGCAGCTCCCTCACAGGTGCTCCTCGAGACAGTTCCAGTTTTAGCTGCAATTGCGGGTCTTTGACGTGGGTGTAGCTCCGTGTAGCAGTTGGACACTTCTCCAGCTGATTGAACTCGCGTCGCAGGCAGTAGATTTGTTTTAGTATATCGCCCTGTCTGAGATGCTCCCGCTCCGTGTAGGAGCCACCATAGACGGGCACCGTGAATCCCAATGACTTGTTGATATCCTGCTGCCTAACAATGCACAGCTCGTCGGCCAAGGGTCGCACCTTGTAGCGATTGTAGTACATGGCAGAGACGACTCCTCGCAGATGGTGCAGATGGCGGAGATAGTAGCGATCCTTGGACTCGTATGCGTAGATGCTGCTTTCGATGGCATCCACCTGCAGCTTCAAGTAGAGTCTACATCCGATCTCGTGTTGCAGCTGAAAATCTTTGGGTATCTGGGATTTGCCAAACAGAGGCATGACCATGGCATCGTTTGGCTGGGCGAGCTTGGCTTGCAATGCCTCCAACAGACGAGGTAGACCGGGAGTGTCCTTGCGGTAATCCATGCAGATGACATAGACTTCGGAATTGCCACGCTTAGATGTCGCCGGCTTGTAGATGTGCACTCGCTGGAAGACGCAGTTCAGCATGTACATCACAGAAACGCTACACGCCTCAAACAACGTAAACATTTTAATAACAAAATTGCCACCCGGACTGAGTATCTTCAGTGCACTGACAATTTCCGCAAAGAAAAGACGGGCGACGATCTCCTCCTGGCAATCGGGCTGAGCAGAGCAATCAATTGAACCATCAGCTGTGACCAGTTGAACGCCGTCTTGGAACACTTCGGCACACCTGTGGGTCATGTGATCTATGTTGTCCATACTCAGTAGATTGCCAGTCAAGTCCTTATGGAAGAGCCAATTGTCCAGAGTGTGAAATATGAAACGATCGTCGGTAATCATCTCATTGAGCGCATTTCCCTCGTAGTACGGATTCAAAGTAGTCGAACGCCAGTTCCACTTTATCTGCAATGACGGTAATCTTGGTAATGTTTGCCGATCTTGACTTGAACCATTGTTACCTCATTTGGTTTGTGAGCCGAGTGCAAATAATGATTCAGTGCAGCGATAAAAGCACCTGGAGCCTCGCAAAGATGAAGACTATTAAGAACCGGCTGTGTGATGAGTGGATAACGATGCAGGCACTCAAAGATCTTGCACCAAGCTACCTGAAAATCATTCGCTTAATATGGATTAAGTAGAGATGAAACCACAACTTACGGTTACAAACTCAGCCTTTGTTTCGTTTTTCAACCGCCACGAAATCTCTCCCGACGGATCCCGACGATTTGTGTGTGTGCTCCACTCCTGCACCCCATAATTGTTAAGCTTACTCTTGACAGAATTCAGCTGATCCTTGAGATTCTGCAGAGACTCGAACTGGTAGAATTCACTGAACAGCGGCTCTTCTAATGGCAGCAACCAGGAGGCACCGTTAGTTGGCTTTTGATATTGGAACTTCTTCTCAAACAGCTGCTCCACTTCTTCCCTTATGCTTAGTTTGGGACGCATGCTGCTCGGTTTAATTAAATTTATTTTCTTATAGCAATTATTTATTTTTTACGTACAACAAATGTTTGCGTGCTCTACAATTTTCTGAGCGCCAGCATATGCTAGTGTGGCCAATGCAACAATGCAACAAAAATAACAGAAAGTTAAGTGGTAACACTGGAGCGTCCGCTGTTGACAAATCAAAACAAAACAGTTCGAAAATACCGACAGACTGTTGTTCAAAACAAGAAATTGCAATTCATTTAAAATGAACCATAGAGCAATGGCAATGAATGGTGTAATTGTGGGATTGTTAGCCTATTATGCTGTGCTGAAAAGGCAGGAGGAGGAGGAGGAAGAAGTCCTGGAACGCCAGCATAAATCACAACGCGGAAATCCGTATTTGCGTAAAAGGCGCAACAAGGGACGATTTGTTACCGCTGTAAGTATTCATATTTAGATATTATAAATATCTGTACAAGTGTACAAAATATGTCGTGTTTATTTGCAGTTCGAAAACATGACACAGTCTCCAAGAGTGTTCATTGAGAATTTCCATATGAGCGAATCCAACTTTAACTATTTGTTCAGTTTGGTGGAGCCATATCTGATCCCGAAGAGGAATTTACGCTCGGATGCGATGTCGCTCAAAACAACGTTTGCCGTTGTCCTCGAGTAAGTGTATTGTAATTGGATGTAGTCGTAAATTAGATATTCATCGATTTGTTTATTAGAATGCTTGCATCCGGAAACCTACATATCCAGAATGGTTCATCCTATCGAATCAAAAAGCAACATATGGGAGCTACCATCGACCTGGTATGTGATGGCATTTGCTCTGCGCTGACCAGCGAGTTTCCAAAGTGGGACAAGGAGAATATGTTGGAGTGGGCAGATGATTTTGAAAAGCAATGGAACTTTCCACACTGCATTGGTGCCATCGACGCTAAACACATCCAAATTAAGAGCCCTCTTAATGATGACGATGATTTTTACAATCACAAAGTAAGTGACTTTGATAAGGCAAATCCCTTCTTAGTAGTCACATTTTACCTACATCTTTAGGGCTTCTACTCGATTGTCCTAATGGCAGTTTGCGATGCATCCTATCGGTTCACATTCATCGAAGTTGGTGCTGGCGGTAGGGAGGGAGACACGAATGCTTTTTCGCACAGCAAACTGGGAAAGGCAGTATTGTCGGATAGTCTGGAGTTCCCCGGAAACGAGCTGCTGAATGGCATATCGACACCATATTTTATGGTAGGAAACGATGTGTTCCCATTAATTAGCAGGATAATGAAGCCGTACGGATCTAGAAAGCGGGATGTACCCGAGCGGATATTTAATCATCGCTTAAATCGAGCTCGACGTTGTATAGATAATGCCTTTGGAATACTTTGCGCCAAGTGGATGGCCGTGCAACGCACTCAGTTAAGCAATCCGGATACGGCCCAGAAAATTGTTGCAGCTTGCTGTTCCTTGCACAACTTTGTATTACGAACGAGTCCCGCAGACCAATACTTACCGAAGGATCTGGACGCACACACCCACACACATACAACACTCGTCGAACTTCTGTCCTTTCGCGGTCGCTGTCAGGATTACCCAAAGTACATACGCGACAATATAAAGGAGTATGTCAACTCTTCATCGGCTTCTCTGCAAAATGAAGCTGCTGAAGTGTAATCAATTCAATAACTTTTATTATTTTTCCAGCCAATAATAAAATATCCTGCTTAGTCTTAATTTATGGTAACAGTCTTATTTATTTATCTTATATTTTAATACTAAATTTTAAAGATGTGGTCCAAGTTATTAACATAAGGAGTATTATTTTGAATATTGCATCAAAGCATCATTTCGGTGCTGTTTTTAGGAGCATAATATAATAACAATGCTCCTTTTGTGAATACTTTGAGTCACATCAGTCGTCAAGAGAGTACAACAGCATCTAATTATGGATTAGCCATCTTCTGGTAGTTCCAAAGCAACTGAGTTACTGCTCGTTCAGCTTCCTTAGCATATTTTGGCTGAATCTCGTTTAGAATGCCATCCCAGTACTGAATAACTGGACGAAGCGGAATCGGCTCTGTGCGTTCAAACTTTTCTTTCTGTTCAGAGATAAAGTTTTCAAGCATATCTAAAACGTCGCCCGAATTCGTTGCCAGCTGCAGATTGCGTTTCTTGTTGGGCTGCTCCTTAAATACAAATGAGTGATGTTATTTTTACAAACACTTAATATAATTGTATACTAACAAACGATTCCGACGAGGCATCAGAGGATGTGCTTGCATCGCCATCGATTGGAACTTCGTCAATATCATTATTACTGCATTGAGAGGAATTCGATTCTGGAATAGAGCAGTCCAAGTCTGGTTCAATAGAGGGGTCTTGACTTGTTGAAGCGCTCTCATCGACTGGAGTACTCTCAGAAGTACTACAAAAAGAAACGTTCAAAATAATGATTGTAATTTGGACATTTCTACTTACCGCTTTTGCGAAGAGACCTTCGCAAGATACGCCATATAAGGAGCTAAATGCCACTCCACCCCGTCGCTGACTTTGGTCTGCTCCGATCCAGCTCCACCGGCAGTACTCTGGCGCTTCCGGGTTGCCACCGAGCGGTGGTATCTGTAGCTATCTCGAAGAGATTTCCATGCTGTCTTGCAATCACTTACTGACGTACAAATGTTTGAGTTAATGGCGTTTCAGATACTTAGAGATAAAGAAAAATTACCACTTCTATTGAGCACCTCGGCTATGTTCTCCCAGGCACTTTTAATATAAACAGCATCGTAATGCTTTTTATCAGAAGGATCCCATAAAAGGCGGTTCTTTTCCACCTCTTGGATCAGTTGAATTTTATCTGAATTTCCAAACAAAATCAATCGCTTTTTATTTATCATTTTTGAATTGTTTGCGGTCATATATGATACTCTTGTGATGATGTGAGAGGCCTAGAAAAACTCTGAACAGTTTGATGTTCTTCAAGCCCAAGATTTATTTTATATATGTATAAATAAAACTTTCTCTAGCCCAAATCAGCTGTTGCCTAAACTGTTTAAGCACTGTTTTACGGCACCGTTTATTTTTATTATGCCCTAGCAGAACGAATATTTTTGATGCAAAGCATACCAGTGCTGCCAGTTTTGTAGAGGAAAAAAGCTGTTTCTGGCTGAAAAGCACTCGAAAAATATCTTACAAAATAGGTTAAGAAAAACAGTATGGCAGCCCTGGACTCAATAACGGTGTGGCAGCCTTGAATCTAAAAAATCGATAGATTCAATTTAATACCCATTTCTTAGTGATATCGATACTTTACCGGACGAAATTTTAAATTTTAGTTGATGCAAATTTTAAAATGCAATAACTTTGAAATTAATTAACATTTTGATGAAAATGTAAAATTCGAAATTCGAAAAAAAATAATAAATTTTTGAATGTTTGAAACTCGTTAACCTAAGGTAAAAGAAGTTAAAAAATAAATTCTAAAAATAAAAGTATCATAAAAGCGAGAAAATTCCAACAAAAATTCTGCAAAAATTTTCAAAATTTTAGCTTCAAAAATAAGAAAAATTTCAAATTTTCAAAGTTGCAACTGAATTTTTTATTTTATTAAACTAGAACAAGCTGCCAGATCGGGAAATTCTGTAGGGTGACAGCCCCAATTTAAAAGGACGCCACGCCGGGAGAACTAACGGTGCTTTTTAACAATTGAGAACAATTCCACTTTTCTTGAGATGGCCGACGAAACAAAAAAGATCCCTTACATTTTGAATGGAGGTATATTTAAAATCAAAAAGCGGAGGGCGGTCGTGTAGTCGTGAAATGCATTTATTGTCCATCACAGCACCGGCTTCGCGGCAATCTGGCAAATGCACAGGCAATTTTTACCAGCACATCAAAGTAAGTAGTACCCCCCACTCCCAAGTAGTACACTTTCCAGTTAAGATGAAATTAATTAATTATTGAATGTTTATTCAACTTTGGCAGCGACGTCATCCATTTATGATAGACAAAGGTAACGGAAATGAAAAAGGACAAGAAAGAGAAAGTCGCGAAAATTGCCAAACGTAGACGCAAGTTAAGTTTCGATGATGAAAAGTCGCAGGAGTCTGACGGGGAAGACTCTTCTTATGATGTGTTTAATCTTGATAAAGCTTCCATAACAGTATTGGAAGATGGGCCGGAGCGGACTTGATGCAAGAGGGCAACGAAAAAAACCTAGTTCGTCAACAAACACGAAAAAACTATTTGTTACAGCGAATTGTTTCGTAATCTTATGGACCTTATCGTTTTCTAATAGAAATACGAATGTGGTTTAGATGAAGCTGGAAGCAACCACCACCGGTATGATTTTGATTATACGAATTTATTTAATTGTTCAAAACGACAAACTTGTAATTATATAATTGTAATTATTTAATCAGAATTAAATCCAATTTTATACTAATCAAAAATTGATTTAAACTAGAAATTAATTAGTAAAACTATGTTATGGTAATGAAATTCTTAGGGATTTGATTATTGTGAAATGAAAAAATTTTAAATTAAAACAATCAGATTAAATCCTATTTTATACTAATCAAAAATTGATTTAAACTAGAAACGTTTCAAATAAAATTGCAATACAATTTGTATTAATGAATCTGGGAACTTTATAGATATTAACTTAAATTAAGACTACTAATTTTGTATACTTTTTCAATATAGAATGTTGTTTCCTGCTTACCCTTTCTTTTTCATTTCCGCTTAAATTTCTTAGATTTCCATAGATTGTAAGAAAGGCAGAGGTAGAAAACTTTCCTGTCGGCATATTGAAATATGTGCTCAAAATATGAAATTAATAATTAAAATAAATTTCATTGGTGCTGTTTGATTTGAGTAAAACGGTATGTGCATAAAAGGAAGCAATAAAAAATAATATAATAGAAATAAGTTAGAAAGAGATATTATGAAACAATTGGGCAAACGTAAAGACATTTATGGCCAAATCGATGATTCGAGCTATGCATATTAAATTGCACATTAAGTCACACTTGGAATCGCTTTGGATACAAACGGATATAGATAATATCGAAAATATTGGAAGGGAGGGATGGAAGCAACGGTACTTTCGTAAAGCTTAGCCCATATTTATAAAGACATAGATAAGTATAGTATTTGATTAGAAAACAAGTTCAAAACTGTTTGAATCATCGTGATGATGCCTTGAACATTGGAATTCAAATTGTTTTTTGACTATATGGTCACTAAATTGGTGCGTGAGTTGGCGACTTTATTGCTAAAGAAATGAAACAAAACGTGCGACGTGTGTATATGAATAATAATATTCAAATTATTACACAAACGGATCCCAAACGTTGCATTTATCAAGTGAAACGTAAGCCGCCGGCTTTTAGGATCGACAAATCAACAGAGATCTTATTCTATAGTACACACATTCTCGTAACGCCGACCGCGACACGATCGTACAAAAGTATGTTTTTATATAAGTTTCAAGAGATATATAGGTATATATGTACTATATGTGCTTATCGTATGTAGAAGAAGCTTGGCACGTGACTCTTTTTTATAATCGACCATCAATACTCGTGCATATAGTATATGTAATGTAATTTACCATGTTCAAGAAGAACGGACGCCAAAGCTATTGTCTGTGCTGTCTTCTTCTTCGTTCTTCGTATTCTCTTCGGTTGGCTGTTGGAGTTTTATTGAAATCTATGCAGGCACACAGGTGACTTCTCCTCCCACAAAGCGGAAATAGCCGAGGCGGGAATTGTGACCGTGTTTGGAAAATCGTATTACTTTAACTCTTGCTTTATGGCGGTAAATTCCATTGTGGTTGTCGCTGACGTTGTGGATGTGGATGTGGACGTGGACACGGCTTTTGTTGGCAACTACATTTTTTTAAATTTCATATTTCTTTACTCTAAAAGGGAGTTCATTAATATGCCGGGCAGGCGCCATTGCGCTAAAAACGCTCAGCGTCACCGTCAGCTACCTGCCACTGGGCAGTCTGTACAGTATATACAGGCACACACGGACAGGTATGATAGTGTGCCAGACACACATGCACCCCCACTTTGCATAGGTATTTACTAGAGAGTGTGTCTCTCTGCTGGCAACGGGTATCAATCCCCGTTTTAGCCAACATTTTATTGTTTCTTTTTTTTGTTTTTTTTTATTTTGATTTCTTGAATTGTTTAACTTTTGTCTGAGCTGCACATCACACGCACACATCGTCACGTAAATTGAAACTTCTTCAATTGTCGCTTTTGGGCTTCTAACCGTCGACGTCGTCGTCGTTGCTGTCGCCGCTATTTGCTCACTTTTTTAGTCTGGTCCGAGGTGTGGTGCTAAGCTCGACTCAGGGCTTTAAAATCAGTTGCCAATTAGTCTTCATCGTTGACGGATTACAATTGCCTTTGCCTCTTGTTGTTCGCCCAATACCAATACAACAAAACTTTTTTCAAAAAAAAAAACTTGTTAAGTGCCTCTCAGAAAACAAAATACTCGTAACAACAAGAAAATAACAAGCATTTCATTGATAAAAAAATACATTTCGTTCATGAGAAAAAACAATAACACAATTTTGTATTTGTGTATTTTGGAATTTTGTGATTTAATTTATGTTCATCTCTTCTCGGATCGCATCTGTTGGTGAATTGGCAAGATGTCGGCATAGCTGACGTTTGAAAGCCAATTTTATAGCGCTATGCTGCATCTAGTCAGTTATTCAATGGAACAATCAACGATTTTATACTCTAAACGATTTTTATGTAATTAATTTCAACGATTTTAATGGAATAAAAAGTAAACTGTTCATCAGAATAGTAGGCATGTATTATAATTTAATTTGTACAAATATTTATAGTTAAGTTTCTTTGCAGTAATATAAGACGACCTAACGAAAGAGAGATAAAGGTCTTTCAAACGGATAACCAGGAATAGCAATCTTGAATATTGATTCATAATACCTTTGGTTCTTATTTATTTTTCGTTATTTACATAATTTTTACAATTAACAAATTTATATTTAGGTTCTTTGTAGTAAGAGATATTTGACTAAAGGTCCGTATCGAGTAGACCAGAAAACGTACTGGTAGGTCTAAACTTTATATAAAAAATACGGTGTCGTAAGGAAAAGAAGAATTTGACAACTATTCCATAGAAAACTTTCCGCCGGCGTAAATTTCTGGTCTACTCGATTCCGGCCTTAACTAACAAAAGAGAGATAAAGGTCTTACGAAATAATAACCCAGTATAACAAGTAGAACTTTTTTGATTGCCTCAAAAATAATTTATTTTCTTATCTATTTTATTAAAGTATTTATATTTAAGCTTTTTTGCAGAAAGAGAAAATGGCCTTAACGAAAGAGAGTCCTACGTTCCTCCAAACGGATAACCAAGAATATCTGTCCGGAATATTTTTAAATGATTCATTATAATGTTTTCTTAAGTGAATTAATTGCATTGATTATAATTTTTATGAGTCTACCACATTGAACCTATAGTTTGTATGTATTATAATTTATTTAAATATATGTACATATATTTGAAACACCGATATTACTTCTGTATTATTTTTTAAAAAAGTATTCATTAATATTACTATTCCTTTTAAGAATAATGAGTACTATGTAATGGTATTACTTATAATAAATGAAGGGCTTCAAAAAATTAGTTAATATGCTTTATTTTGGGTGAACTTTCAGACTGCCATTTTAAAATCCCAGGATCGTAAAAAAATTAGAATTGGCAGCGCAAATTTCAAGCTCGCGTCAGTTTGACCGCAGCTTTTACTTTAACAAGCAACATGTTCAAGAATATGTATGTAATTAAAATGCCACAAAATTTTGCAAAAGAATTTACTTAATTTAAAATTAGAATAATTAATTAAAAAAAGTAAAAATATGAAAAGTCTACAAAAAGTCGAATAACAGCGTGGCAACCTTGAGACCAAATAGCGGTGGCTAACTACAAAAAAAAGGTAAATTCTCATTTTTGAATCAATTTGCCAAATGGAGCTTGTTTGTTTTGAAGATATAACTTTAAAAATGTGTACAGAAATTTTGTTAGAATTTTTATTTTTTTAAATTGGGATTATTGACTTACAATTCAATTTTACTAACTCCCAAAATTCATCAAAATTAACTCCTTTGTTTTATTTAATTTTGATTGACTAATTTTCATTAAATTATTAATTTATTGCTTTATTATTTATATTTAATTAACTCAAAATAAATTCACGTTTAAAAAGTGCGCCAGGTTAATTTTACGATCCGTGAATCAATGCTGCCAGACGTTTCAAAACAGTGGCGCCACCATTTGTCTGTTTTGCTAAACATAAATTCGCTAGCAATCGATTAAGCGCTGCATTCCGATAAGCCTTGTTGCTGGAAAAAAGTAAACAATTAGCGGAATAAAACAAAGTAAAACTGGATAATCTAATTATTAACATATAAACAAGTGATGGACAGCCAAGTAAGTTCGATAAAGAGTCAGTATAGATACTTGATAAGTAAGTACTGTAATTGACATGACGTGCGAAGTAATATCGCTTCACACAAATTAGTTGCGCTTTTGTTGTTATCTCAAAGTGGCTTTGTGATAAATCTTATGTTTACCCACATAGTATGTGGAAATAACAATAGGTATTAACAAGACCGGGAGTTGTCAATGACGTAATAAACACGTCTGAGTTCAGTTATCTATCTACTTATCGTCGTCAGTTTTTGTGGATACTTAAGGAGGGGCGTTACTTTATATTTTGCAGGCACCAATTGATGATCTATTATTGGACATTGTGGACAATGCTTGGCGCATGGAAGTATTGCCGTTCGATCAGATATTAGTACCAATTGAGAAGCTACCCGATCCCGAAGCTGACGGTGGTGATTCACATCTGACATTAAGCGAACAGGTGAACAATTACCACTTGGCACTGATAACGATGTTCCCTTCTAAATTTGTATGAGCAATCGTTTTTAATTCCAGGAACAAAAGTGGACGGATTTGGCGCTCGGCTCATTGGCACCGGATGCCGCTTTAATCGATCAGCTCAACATAACAGCTATCTAACCAAGGACGAGCAGCCCACGTGTGAGCACGTCCCCAACTCTGCTGGTACCACAAGTATTATTATTAACACCACAACATGAGTAGCAGTAGCAGCAGCACCACAAGCAACAATAACAATAGCAACAACAACAATCCCGTACACCAACACCTACACTCACCCAGCAAACTCACTGAATTCGCACGCAATTTCGAGGATAAGCCGGAGTCTTTATTTGGACGCGTCGTCAACAAAATTCAAAATGTTTACAATCAAAGCTACAACACCGTCAATGACATCTCCAGTGGCAATAGCAATGTCCAGGTGGGCAAATCCATGTTCTATGCGGAGAAGAGAACTCCCAACGCGGAGGCGGAGAATGCGGATGTGGCCAGTGAGATCACTCGCGGCAGTTCATCCTCCAGTCTAAGCACAAGTCGTCCACAGCCGCCAACAACTCTGAAGCTGTCAAGCAATAGCACCATCGATATCACAACCACTGCTGAAGAATCTGAGGCCTATGAGCGTATCGATGAGCTGCCCAGTGAAGCGAATCAGAATCAAGGCCGCACCGTGTCCAATGTACTCAAACACATCAGCAATATTGTTGCCTCAAAGAACAACAACGTGAGTGCATTTTCATTATCATTTATTTCTATTTATTAAAAGTTATATTCTTTTAGGATTTGCGAAACTATAAAGAGACGGAGCTGCAGCAATTGTGGATGCCAGACTCAAAAGCTAAGGAATGCTATGACTGTGCACTAAAGTTCACTCTATATCGTCGTAAACATCATTGCCGTCTTTGCGGTCAGATATTCTGCTCCAAGTGCTGCAATCAAGTAGTTCCCGGAAGCATAATACGTTGCGAGGGGGATCTTAAGGTGTGCAATTACTGTTCCAAGATTGTGCTTACCTCGCTCAAGTCGTCAGACACCAACATGGGCGAAGATCTTCAGGCCTTGCAGCAGCATCTGAGCAGCAAGCTTGAAGTGCAGGAAAATGCGTCCAACACACACGCAGCACAGAAGCAGCGGGTTCAATTGTCCCGCAAGTCCTCTCTGGGCTATCAGGAGGAGCGATTCAGTTCGCAGCACAATTATACAACTCTATCTATGATTGATCGCAAGAACATACTGCAGCAATCGAATTCGTTGATCACGCTCCATGAAGAGATGCAGCGCGAGCTGCCAGCTCAAAACTGTGGCCAGCTGCTCATAGAGTTTCTCAAGAAGAACAACAAGTCGGCCAACGAGGTACAAGCTGTGGCTATATTAAATGCCATGCTCGCCGCTGGTTTCCTTGAGCCCATTGTGCCCGATGCCGAGCAGATCGAGTTCGATGCAACACTTCACTACAGATTTGCGGAGCTATCACGCCCTGGAACAACCATAGCAGAGACGCGCGAAGGAAGCTCTGAGCACTCCAATCCAATAAGTCCACAGTTTGATGCGACTAGTGCGGAGCCACATCCGCCCAAGTCGATGGATGTGTCGCAGAGCTTTCAGTCTGCTCAGGAGCTGGAATTGGAGAATGATATGTGCTTCACAACGATATCGACAAAGCTGCTGGAGTCATACTGTGATCATGAGGAGCAGCTGCTGGCACAATTGTTGCGAGCCAACCATCTGGATGCAGAGTGGGGCAAGGTTCTCCAGACGCTCTGCTCCACGGCAGCGAATCATTTCAAGCCCGAGTATTGCACCAACGATCTCATGGACATACGCAACTATGTCAACTTCAAAAAGGTGCCTGGTGGCAGGCCCAAGGAGTCGAAAATTGTGCATGGCGTTGCCTTCTCCAAGAATGTGGCCCACAAGGACATGGCCACTCATGTCGCCTTTCCACGCATCCTCCTGCTGCAATGCCCAATTGTCTATGAGCGAATCGAGGGCAAGTTTGTGACCATTGAGACGGTGATGCTTCAGGAGAAGGAATACCTACGCAACGTCTGTACCCGCATCATGAACTTTGAGCCGAACGTTGTGCTCGTCCACAAGAATGTGGCGGGCATTGCCCAGGATCTGTTACGCTCCTTTGGCGTCACCTTGGTTCTAGACGTCAAGCTGTCCGTCATGGAACGTCTCGCCCGCACCCTGCAGTGCGACATAGTCAGCTCCATTGAATCGAATATAAACATGCCCAAACTGGGCTACTGCAATGACTTCTACATACGCAACTATACGTGTGGGAAGACGCTCATGTTCTTTGAGAAACTGAACAGTCCACGTGGCTACACTTGCCTCCTGCGAGGTGGCAGCAATGCGGAGCTAACCCGGGCCAAGAAGGTGGCGCTGGCGCTTCTCTTTGCCCGCTACAATTGGCGACTGGAGATGTCTTTCCTATTGGATGAGTTTGCCCAGCCCCTTTGTCCTAAGCCACCCATCTTTGACTCCAAGGAGTCCAGTCCAAACACGGAGAATGGCAGTGAGGAACAGCCGGAGGTGGAGACCCAAATGCGCACCAAGCGGCCACTTTGTGAGCGCAAGTCGGAGGATAAGTTTATGGCCGCCGTCAGTGAAAATGTCTCCGACTTTACGGATCCTTTGCGATCCTCGCAGGCCGAAGCACTCACCAGCTCGTCCGCCAATCTTACCGTGGAGGCGCTTGCGGTTGAGATGCGATACGATAATCGTTTTCGCAATGCATTAAGCTCCACGTTGTTATCTGTCAGTCCGTTTCTAACTTTTCCACTTCCGTATTTGGAAACGGAGCAGGGACGCAATTGCAAGCTGCGTAAACTTTTTCCAGCTGAACTCTACTTCTCGAAATTGTGGTCCACGACTCCAGGCACTGCTCTCGAGCGACCAGACAGCATTGAAGCGGACACAGTCAAGAGCAACGCGGAACTGGGCAACAAGGAGAACGAACTGCAGTTGCTGCCAGCGCATGATTTTGTTAAGATGAAGATCACGGTCGCCGCCACCACTCGCGACATTCAAACGAAGCTCGCCGAGTTTCGATCCTTTGGAGGACGCTTTCCCAAGGGCAAAGCCCCAAGTGAGTATTATACTCGTAAGATTAAGTTTCATACATCTTAGTTTTTATACCCGTTACTTAAAAAGTTAAAAGGTATTATATTGTGTTCGTTGGAATAAAATATATAGTATATAGAGCCCAATTTGCATAAATAACGTAAGTGCCATTTTTCCGAAATTTGTTTTTTGATGCAAATGTGTTCATAGTTACCAACCGCATCTACACACAAAATATTTAATTTGTATTGTATATATTTACGAAGATATTGACCTGTCAATTATAACGTAAGCGACAAGCGGCATACGAAACCCGACACACGATTACACAAAATTACTGTCTCCAGTAAAATTTGCTTTTTGGCGCATACGTTATTTATGCAAATTGGGCTCGATATATTCTTGATCAGCATCAACAGCCGAGTCGATATAGCCCTGTGTGTCTGTCCGTCTGTCTGTCTGTCCGTCTGTCCGTCCGTATGAACAAAAGGATCTATGAGACTCTAAGAGGTAGAGTAACCAAATTTGGCACACATATTTCTATATACCCCACGCAGATCAAGTTTGTTTCAATTTTTTTAAGATAATACAGTTTTTAAGGTAATTAACGTTATCTAGTAATATTATTGATTATCCCACTGAATCGCATCAAGATCGGACTAGTAGAACGGCAGATATGGCGATTTTTTGTTTTCAAAGTAATACAAGTAATTCCTTTATAGTACATTTAAATATATTGAAATAAGTAACGGGTATCCTATAGTCGGGATCTCGACAAATAAGGGTAAGGGATTTAATAAGGGTAAGGGTTCCAAAAATACAATGATCCCTGTCCCTTAATTATTATATTCTTCCTTATTATTCCTGTGTCTTCAGCATCATCAAGATTATAATATGTTTCCTTCATATAAGTACTCCTGCCCTATTAGGACGTCTTAGCTACCATGTTCCCTTAAGACAGTAATTCGCTTATTTCGGACGTGTCTTCGAAAGCTTTTTATAAGTTTCAGTTTTTAATTTTAAATGAAACATCTTTCCAATCGGATCAACAAGTTTTTGGATCAAATACATTTTTTTAATACTCCTAAACTTAAAAAAAAATTTTTTTTTTGTATTTTCGGTTTGAATTAAAATTTTAATTTTGGTAGTTTTAGCTTATTCTATTCCTACGTTGTACATGGGTACAAAGGCACAAAGGGTATAGAAGAGATTATAAGAGCTAGAGGTACCAGTAATGTTTCGTAGATTTCTGCATATCCTAAGCATATCAAGATTGTTTTAGAATTTTAATACGCCCCCTTGGAAGCCTTGAATTTTGGCACACTTTATAAGTATTGTGGTTATCCTTTCATACACCGTAATGAGTTTTTCCAGAATAAGTAAAGGGTCTCGTATAATCGGGTACTCTCGACTGTAGCTTACCTGCTAGAGCCAGTAGGCTTACCTGTTGTGCTTCATTAATGACTTTTGTAATGATGGTAAAATTTAGTTTCATTAGAAGCGTTAGGGAAATTTAATTTTTTCAGCAGTGGTTATTATATTTAAATTATAAAAATGGTTAATCTTTGTTTTGTCTTATCTTCAATCTTATTTTTAATTTAACATTTTTTTGACATGAATAAATAAATGAAGTAAACCATTTGTCATTTCAGTGCTGAAGCCAAAGAAGAAGTCGGGCGAAGTGATTCAGATTCAGCGGCCACAAAAGGTGACCGATGAGCAACTGTACAAGGATGCACTGGATCCCCAGAACCATCAGAGATTGCCTGTGCTCTTCTGTAGCTTCCACTACAATCCCAAGGGCGTCTCATCGTTCTGCAAGCTGCCCATGCTGCTGGACATGAAGTTCTATGGTCAACACGACATCATGTTGGAGCAGTTCCTCCAACGCTATTGCTGTCTCTTTAATTCGATGTGTCCCTCCTGCAGTTTGCCCATGCTGGGCCACGTCCGTCGCTATGTCCACGCCCTGGGCTGTGTGCATGTCTATCTCACTGAAGATCTGACACGATCCGATCCCACCCGCATCTACTTTACCTCCTGGTGCAGCATCTGCAATGCGACGACGCCAACGGTGCCGCTATCAGCAGCTTCCAAATGCCTGTCCCTGGCCAAGTATCTGGAGATGCGATTCCATGGACACGCCTACAGACGTCGCCCGCCCACAGAGTCCATGCCCGATCAGAGCAGTCCTTGCGAGCATTCATTGCATCGCGACTATGTGCATCATTTTAGCTTTCGTGGCGTTGGAGCAAAGTTCCAGTATACGTCCGTCGAGGTCTGGGAACCGGAGCTGCCCTCGTTGACGTTGCAAATGGAGCTGCCCAAGCCATTCATTGGCATCCAGGTGCAGGAGGATATCAAGAGCTTTTCCATACGGGGACATGAAGTGTACACAAGAATTCATGAGCGGATTGCGGATCTGGCCACAGAGGAGGAGAATTCGCCATTGGTATCCCGACTGAAGGCGACACTCACCAAGGATCAGTTCCAGTTCAAGCAAAAGGTGGAAATTGTGCACACACTGTTGACGGAGCGTCTGGTGAACTCCTATGACATCAGAGATGCCCTTGTCATGGCCAAGCGTGCCCTGGCCGAGAGCATTGAGCTGTGGGGACCACGTCTGCATGAGATTGAGCAACTGACCCAGAAGCATGCCAAGCAATCGCATCACATAGATGCGGGCACCATTTGCACGGAGGAACTGCGTCCGGAGCAGCTGGAACAGGAGCTGGCCAAGAGCAGAGCGGGCAATCAGCAGCAGTTGGAAATCAGTGGCATCAGTGCTGCCACATCAGAGTGTCCAGTCGATGACACAGCCGAGGTGGAAAAGAAACTCACCGTGGACCAAATGCTGGCATCCACTGTGAACGTCAACTCGGACAAGAAGTCCATCAAGTCGCGATTGCTGACCCTGCGACAGACGACGAATAACCAGACGAATCCTTTGCAGTCGCCCTTCTCGGCACAGGACCATCTGACCCTGCCCCTGGGCAGCATTCCCCTCAATGTGCACGAGAACGATCTCAGCTCGGTCATTGCCTATGGCCTGACCTCCACTGAGTATCAACGTGCCATTGCTGCTCTCAATGCCGACGAAGCGGCGGCCAACGGAGGCGATGCCAACTGCAGTCCACAGCCGAAGCACAAGCAGCTAGATCCCGATGCTGAGGAGGCGTGTCCAGATGGTCCAGAAGAGCGCAGCAAGGCTAAAGGTCAACCGCAACCACAGCCTCCCAGCCCGCACGTCTGCCTGGCTTTTGGCAATGGACAGTTCCAGTGCAACATTTACTTTGCCCGTGAATTTGATGCAATGCGCGCCAAGTGCTTAAGTCCACCCAAGCTGGACAGGATGGTCTATCGCCGGCTGGAGAGAAGTAAAATGCGGGAGGAGCTGAGAATCTCACAGAATCGAAACGGTTCCGAAATCGAGCTGGTGCGCAAACCCAGTGAAGTTGGTGCCGCCTCCCATGATGATCAGCCGGATGCCGAGGAGGAGTCACGAATTGCCCTCGCCCGCAGCTTGTCCCGCAGCGTGCAGTGGGAGGCGCGTGGTGGCAAATCCGGTTCACGATTCTGCAAAACGTTGGGTAAGCTTAAAGCTCAAGAATATCGTTAAGTTGAATCTCAATTGACATGTTTATACCCTGGTATGGGTATGTTAGCACATCCCCTAGAGATTATATATTCTTAATAAACATAAACAGCGTAGTCGATATTCCCATGTCTGTCCTTCAGTCCGTATAAAAAAACATATTTCCGAGATCCTAAGAGCTATACCGTAAACACCAAATTTGGTAAATAGGTCCCTTTGAGGTGCATGCAAATCCAGTCTGCTGTATTACAAGAGCAATTTTACAGTTACATCCTTAAGTTAAAAAAAAAAATGATGTATAGAGAAGTTGGAATCTACCCTTAAAATTTTATTACGGTTGGATAATATACTTGAAAAATGTTCAAGAATAAACAGTGCAATACAACAATAATAGAAATACGTGATTATATCGTTGAATAACCGAAGAATTTCTAGTGCCGAAATCGAAAAACATTCTTCTTTGAAACCTTTGTACCAGAAAGGTTTCGGTGTTCCTGTTTAAATGTAATTTGTAGTTTTATAACGCATTCCACTATAAAATGACTTGAAATTTAAGCCTTTCGAAACAACTGGGAAAATGCACCATATCACTTTTAAGTCTTAATATTATCATAAATATACAGTTATGAAGATTCATTTTAGAAATTGAATTAGGATTTTTAAGTATGCAAATCATTATTTCTTGAAGCCAACTCTTAGAATATGCAACAATTTTTTTCGAATTATTTTGGCTTTCAAAATAAATTTCCGTCCCGAAAGGTTTTAGAAAGGCTTAGTAAGTTTTTGGTCCCTAAGATTTTAAAATTTGTAAAACTTTTACTGTCTTTTCGGCTCGGACAAAAACGAACAGAAGATGGATTCTTAAATGGCTAATGCCTGTTTTATATGTTTATCCCTGTTTTAGCTACATTTAACAAGCTAAAGTGTCAGAGTATCTCAGGACTAAAGCTTTCTTACTTGTTCAATTTGCAGATGATCGTTTCGTTCTCAAAGAGATGGATAAGAAGGACATGAACATTTTTGAGCAGTTTGCGCCGGAATATTTAGAATACATTGCCAAGTGTCAGCAGGAGGAGCAGCCCACACTACTGGCCAAGATCTTTGGGGTCTTTAAAGTTAGCGTCAAAAAGAAGGAGTAAGTGGTGGTCGTCCATCTATTGTTGCATTTAATTCTAATGCTTGTCTGCTTTGTGCCAACAGCTGCTTTGTGGAAAAGTCACTGCTGGTCATGGAGAATCTCTTCTATGGCTGCGACATATCCAATAAGTTCGATCTAAAGGGCTCTGAACGCAATCGCCACGTGGATCCAACCAATCAGAATGGCGAAATTGTGCTGCTCGATGAGAATCTGGTGGAGAGTAAGTGGACACTCTAGTGGCGATTGAGTAAATGCAGTAATGTAATGAATTATGCTTATAGTGTCCTGGTCGAAGCCTTTGTATGTCCTGTCGCACAGCAAAGCTGTGCTGCGTGATGCCATACTGAGGGATGCCTCGTTTCTGGAGCGGAACATCGTCATGGACTACTCCTTGCTTGTGGGACTCGACCAAAAGCGAAATGTGTTGGTTCTGGGCATAATAGGTGCGCTCTCCACTCTCAGTTGACAATATACAAATTTAAAGCAAGGTTTTTGCAGATTACATACGCACTTACACGATGGACAAGAAGATCGAGTCGATAATTAAACAGTCGGGAATACTTGGCGGTGGCATTGGCAAGATGCCAACAGTGGTGGCACCGCAACTCTACAAGCAACGCTTTGTGGAGGCAATGGATCGGTACTTCTATACGGTGCCCGATCGCTGGGAGGGATTGTCAAAGATTTGAAGCAGTTGACGCAAAAACGAAACAAGCACTTACCAGTTAGTTAATGTACTTAGTTAATAAAGCAGCTAACGCAATTGTTAAAGCAGTTGTTTAAAAGCACATTCACATAAAGCTGGCCAACATTTCCGGTCAGCTGGTTAGCTGGTCAGCCGGCAAATTGATTGGCCCTTGACCCAGATGTGCGTGCCGGAAACAGCCCACCGACCAGGACAATTGAAAGCAATAAAAGGCGTAGGCCGACAAGGAGCAGGAACAGGAGTGGAAGTAAGAGTCGGATTCATAGCAGACGTTGCGTGTGAGCTGTGCGGAAATTATTATGCTGATTGGGAAATGAATGGGCTGCGAATGTGGCTGCATTAAAGGATGCATGTGGCACACATAAAGCTACTCTTGTGACAGCTGCAACATTTGGCCGCCTTTTGATTGTGTCAGAAGTTCAGAAAGCGCCATGAAAGCGAAATGAAAAGTGCTTACAAGTGACACCTTCAACTCGATTCGCGCACAGTCAGGGCCAGTCACACACACAAACTGTCACACAAACACACACACACACACACACACTCACGCGACTCCTTTGAAGTTTGTGTGGCGTGTGAATTTGTTTTGGCTCAGTTGGAATTTACGATCTGAACGGTCAAGTTGTTGTTAGCGCTTGTTGTACAACGCGTGCCTGCTCCACGTCTGTTCCTCGCCAGCAACGACATGGACAGTGGCCATCAGCCAACGGCGCCAGTGATGAGCCACGCCAACCTGCCTCAATTGTTGACCTGTGCCAGGTGTTAGAAGAGGGAAAAGTAACGCCACAAAATGAATGCTGTTGACTGGAAATTCACTGATGGGTAAGAGGAAATCAGACAGGGAAGATTTTGGAATCAAGCAGTTACTCTAACAGCTGTTAGCCATGGCCTTGAATCAGTGTTAGCATAATGGCGCATTCATGTATCCTGACATGACGTATACGCCCCGTGGCGTGACATGCAAATTCAAAGAAGGGAACAAAAAGAAGAAAATAAATCTAAATGTCGTATCTAAATCTGCATAATTATGTGTACAGGAATACGAGTGTGTAAGAGTGCTTGTAGTATTGTGTAGTTGTTTATCGTTTTGTTGTAATTGCCAATTGATTAGCCTATTTAAATGCGACTGCGTTTCGCCTGACCGCCAAACGCGAGGGCTAAAAATAAAAATAACCAACTCAACCGCACCCAACAGAACCAACTGCCCAAAGGTCATTTCGCATTGTCAGGATAAGCACATGAAAGAAATACCAAAACCATTTTAAAACAGGAGTAATTAATATGCTCGACATGCCGGACATTAAATACTCTTTCCCTATACCAGTGCAATTAATGAAAATTCGATTTATTTTAAGCTTAACCAAGTTTCAGTTTTGAAATGAATTTGTAAAATTAGTTTAAATTTAGCTAAATGCAAGGCTGCAAGTCGATTCTAAAGCGAACATCGCAGTACAGGCTCGGATAGGGATTTTTGGGTAATTCTTTTAACAAGAACATTAGGCTACGGGATTTCTGAAACCGTTATTTTGTTTTTTGGCTCGAATCAAACCTTCTCCAAAACTTTTTAGGTTTACTGGCTGGATTTAAAGTCGGCATATAAAACTTTTTCCGAAATTGACTATTATTAAGGTTTTAATACAAAATGAATTTGTTGAAATTGTGGCTAACTTAAAGAACAAACAAGTTGAAGAAATTCTAACACATACTGCAAAAATTATTTGATTTTTTTGTGCTTACGATAATTTCAAGCTATGGCTATTCACTTCATAAAATCATAGCATAGTTTTTTGTGCCGACGTGTTAGCCCACTCTTTGTAAAAGTATAATAAGGAACGCTTGTATTCATTGATAAATAAAGTACTAGAAAACAATAGGGCAGGTAATTTTGCTTACAAACTATGCCAACTTACATCTATTCCATTTATCAGGAATATTTCGAAAGTTGACTAGGAATTCTTCCTCGCTTATTGTATAAACAGAATACAGTTTCAATTTTGAAGAATTCAGTATAAATTGAGTGACTTATTGCTTTATAAAGATTTATTACGAGCTTGTAAAATATATTGTAGACTTAATTAATGAAAAGTAGACCTTGCGCACTCTGAATTACTTATAGTAAAGACCGTCACCAAACGATTAAGTTGACAAAGCGTTATATAGAGTGTATAGCAGGGACCGTAACTGTTACAAGTTTGAAAAATAAAAATTACAACTTAACAATTATTTCCAAACTTTTATTTAAAAGTTACGATGCAACACTTATTTATGATTTTTATTAAAAAAGTAAAAGATAATAATTAAATAACAATTGGATTGTTTTAATAAAAATTTAAAATAGTTGTTATTTTTGATTTTTATCTTAAATGTCACAAACAAGAGTTAAAAAGTTTTTTGATAGTATAAAGCTACAAATATCTATAAAGAATAGTGTATCAACAAATCGTTATAATGAGTCGCAGAGCTTTTGCAATTTGGCTTTATTACCTTGAGGTGGGCGTTGAATTGGGTCAACCTTTTGGCACTGTTGCTATTAAAACTCGAGCTCGACATGATTTGGGCGCCCAGTTGCATGCTATTGGGTTTGCCAGTTTTGTCTGTTTCCGCTTTTGAGGTACAGTCACGCACGCAATTAGACTGATAGATAACTGACACTAACAAAACGAATATGAATTACTCGTATCCCCAAGACTGACCATTCACTGATATACAGTATAACCCCCAAAAATTATTCTTAAAACCCAAAACAACGGAGAATTATAAGTTCCTTTTTTTCTTTAGAAATTAAAACAAAATTATTTAAAAATGAATTTTCATATCCGGGAAACTCAAATCTAAAATGAAAATGTTTTATATAAAATCCGATAATAAACTATGGGAATATTCAAGAAACAATTATGCACGGCTTTTATTTATTTATATAATTATTTAACTATGAGGCAGCTAACTAAAATAATAAAAAAAATTGATTTATGATTGCATATAAATCAAAAAATTTAACTGAAAACCTAGTCGGAAAGGCTATAGTCGAGATCCCGACCATAGGATACCCGTTACTTATTTCAATATAGTATGTTTTTATACATATTTATATACTTACATATGTACAATGGGACTAACTGTTAAAATATATATGGTCCTGAGTGCAGGGTATCTTCTAGGGGTGCACTCTCGAGTAAAACTTTCTTACTTGTTTTTGAGTATTTCCTTTAAAGTTGCGGCTTATTATTTTTGTTTATTTACCTTAAAATTGCAAATATTTACTCCTCACATCAAAAAAAGCAAAAGACGAATTACTTTACAAGCAAATTAGCTAAGCTTGAAATAATTTCTTAATCTAATAAAAGGTAACCTTTAGATAAGGTTTATTTTAGTGCTTGATCCTTTGGCATTTACACACACACACACACACGACCCAGTTAAGATTGATTGCCTGACACAGCGGAAGTCGAGAAATAACTGCAAAAGCCAACTTTTGACCATTAAATATGCTAATTTGCCGGCCATAACAGCACTAATAAAAACAGCTACATCAAGTTCAACAGGTGTTCAACCTGGCAATGCATTTTCCACATTTTCCGTTTTTGAATTTTGCATGCAAGCCGAGGTCCTACATCATTTATGACTGACCCCAAGACCAAGATAATGTAGCTGCAATTAACCAAGTTTAATAGTTGGCTTAAGAAGCATTTAAATGAGTCCTTGACGTGTCCTGAGAAAACATACTTTTCCGCATTAAAAGTGGGAGAGAGAGATGAAGTAGTAGAGGGAGAAGTGAAGATGTAGAAAAGGGGAAATACCCAATCGATTTTGAGCTGCAGCTGCAACCAATTCCAATTTCATTCAAATAGATAATTTTCCAATTTATTGCAATTTTGTTTATTGTTTACACTTGCGAGTGTGTGTGTGCCTAGCAACAGATGTGTGTGTGTGTGTTTTTAGTGTGTGTGTGTTTGTTGTGTGCGTGCTGACACGCTATGAAAATTCCTTTACAGCTGTAGACTCTGGGGCTAGATTTGAGGCGCTTAGTATTATTCATAAGGCACCATTTATTTTCTATCATCCGTATACTCTATGTTGCCATAAACCTGGAAGGGTATATACATGTAAAAAAAATTAGTTTTAAGTCTTATGTTTCTATTATTTTTTTTAAGCACAGAAATTTATGCATTTTGAATCATTGGAACAAAGTAAAAATTTAAAAAAATTAAAAACTCAAGCAAAAACTTTTTGTTTCTATTAATTTTTGCATGATTTATTGCTGTGGCATCTTTAGTGGTTCTATCATCTTTTTATATTCTAAGTAATTAATTACTTGAAAACCTTAATCTCTCTACAAACGTTTAAGAGCGACGCAAAATCTTTAAAAATGATGTTGAAGAAAGAGGAATTAAAGACATAATGTTTAGGTAAGTAAGGCAAATAAAGGTACGTATAATTTAGGAACGCGGTTAAGAGAAGGATTAAAATCATTAATGCACTTAAGAACAAGGCTGCAAACTTCCAAAAATTTTTTAAATGTTCGGTTCGTCGGTTCGAACCATAGAGCAAGACATCGGTTTAGTTCGCGAATTGGTTTATATACCCCCTGAACCCAAGGTTTGGGTTCGAACCTTAGTTCAATTTTATACAAAAAAATTGTTTATTGTTATACATTTATTTCAACATTTTGAACTAATTAAATTTGTTTATTTAAAAGAAATCAAATTTTGATGATAATTAAAATTTATTTGAAGATTTAAATCTGACTTATTTTGATCCGAAGTCTCAAATAATTCCGTAATATTAGAAAACCATAAAATTTATGTAATTTTTTTTTTTTCGAACCGAACCTTTTATTTAAGAAAGTGGTTCGGCTTAGGCTAGGGTTCACTAAGTAAATAATTTCAAGGGCTTGTTTCATGATTCGTTTCATGCTGCTTAAAAACGCGACCCAAACGAGGTTCGGTTCAGAACCGGTTTGCAGCCTTGCATAATAAAAAATTAAAAACGCCGAGAATAGGGCATGAAGAGGACTTACAAATTAATGTGTTAAGGAATTTGTATACGTAATAAAATAAATAGATATCTATAGATGGTAGATAATCTGTGCTATAACAGTGCCCCATTCGGTTGCAGGGCATTTGTACAGTCGAGCATGCCCGCTGACAGCACTCACCTTGTTGTTGTAGCACTTTTTCGCCATTATTAGCACCGCTTCGATTCCCTGTTATTTGGTGCCAATGGCAACGTTGCTCAATTGCAAACATTTTTAGCCAAGGCCCAGAGGAATGCAGACTGAGAATCTGGCTAACAAAGGGTTTTTGTCTTTTATGGTATTTGCAGTGCCGAGGCGGAATTCAATTGGAGTCGTGCGTTCTCGGAGCCGGATCTGACAAGGAGTCAAAAAGGTCACGAGGATCGGTTTAGCATAAAGCATCCACACGAGTATATTACCGTCGATGATCTAAAGTTCTTCCGGCGACGACAGCCTTTCCCGTTGCATACGCAGAGCAACGTCTGTCTTCACAACAGCCAGGAGCCGGTGGTGTCCTTTGGCTCCTTGAAGTCGGAGTATCAGAAGCGGTATTGTTGCCAGGGACACGCCCCGACCCGATCCCGACCCCGATCCCTGCTGAGACGTGCGACATCGCTGCGTCTGGAGGGCCTTATGCATTTGCTGTCGGAGCATCACGAGAAATATCACTGGTACACGGCCGAGGAACTGCAGTTGTAAGTCAAGGATTAGACTAGGATTAGTTGCATTTCCTAGTTATCCCATTCCGTTGCAGTTCGCGCACTTTTCCAGTGCGCAATCCGGAGAACTTACAGCTGGGCCGCAACGGAGACAGCGCTGGGCAGGAGGAGATGAAGAACTCATCGTATCTCACGTATCCCATGGTAGATGCCGGTGCCCAAATCCTGCCAAGGGAAATGTTTCGCGAGGATCCGCACAAGGAGCAGCCCAATAAGCTGGCAAGCGACAAGTTCAAGCGGGATGTGGCCGCCCAGGAGCAGAATCGATGCCATCTGCAGATGCGGGCCGAGGATACACATTACGAGGCGACACCTTCTGAGTATAAGCGCCAGTTTGTGGAGCAGTTTCCCATCGAGAAGGCGCACTCCATACCACAGATGAGCAGCATTCGGATGCAGGGCGACTTTGTCACAGTTCCAGAGTACCAGGACAGCTTCAAGATGTACGCCAACTACTCGAAGAGTGCCCCCATCAAGAAGCACGACAATTTGCGCGTCTCCGGAGCCGAGCAGGAGAACACGGCGGAGGCAACCGGCGGAGATCTGCCCGAGTATCGTGATAAGTTTAATGTCCCACCCAAGCACATGGCCAAAGAGAAATCACTGAAGACCGACGATCATCTGCGTCCCCGTGGAGAATTCACCAAACAGGTGCCCGAATATTATGAGAGCTTCCGTGATCCCCAAATCACCGAGATGCCCGAGCGGGGCAAGGTAAGAGAGCCCTATCTCCGACTCCGCGGCAAGATCGAATTTAATCCCGAGTATCGCAACAATTACTTGGACTTTCCACGATCCCGTCCAGTGGTCCGCAAACCGGTGTCCTCCTTCCGTTTGCCCACCACCACCAGCACCACCAACACCAACACCACCACGACATCCAGTCCACGCAGGGAAAGGGAGCCAGCTGCCAGCTGTATGACTTCCACAGAGCTAACTGCCACGCCCGAATACCGACGCGCCCAATACAACTATCAATTGCGGGAACGGGAACGGGAACGTCCACGTGAGCTGAATCCCCCAGTAAAAGCGGCTCCTGGCAATCTGCGCAAGAGCTCCGATTCCTCGCTAGACGCCAGCCAGCTGCAGTCGCAGGCCAAACGGCGTCCATCGCGACAGAGGCAGCTGAAGGAGCCGACGCCGCAGTTGGCGCCCAACTTCGAGGATGTGGCCACTGGAGGTGGATTCAAGAAACCGCCCAGATATGGACGACGCGCTTCCGTTCTCCAAAATGCGGTCAACTGCCGCGACAAGTCGTCAATCATCGAGGGGAATCCCAAGTATGCAATTGGCTGTCGACGGGATAAGCAGAATACGGAGAATCAACATCAACAGGATTCCTTTGTGGTCCTTGATGAGCCTTGCAAGCCTTCCAATTGGATGAAGAAGACCTGGTACGATTCTTAGTTGAATCTTGATTAATTTAAGCACATAATTCAATAAACAATTTACAAAGAAAACTCAATTTTCTCCAAGGGAGTATGCCATTATTGATTGACCTCATTTTTTATGGGTCACGTTGTAATTAGCTCAACTTTTCCCTTATTACTTTTGTTTACCTTTGCAATGTTTGTTCTGATTGCGTATCGAGGTTTATTTCATAAAATTTGGACTTGGCTCCATTTAAAAGGAAAAGTTTCCAGATACAAATTAATCTTTTTGAAATTTAAACTATTTTAAAACTGGCAAAGCTGAACCGTAAAATAAATCATTTTCACTTCAGTTGGATTCATTTATACAAACCGTCTATTCTAGGCTATCATACCTCTACAAAAATTTATCCGATATCCAATATAAAAATCTTTATGATCAAGGTATGACCTACAGATCAAGAAGAGTAAAGTTTTTATGTTTAAGAAACTAAAATCTCAAGTTGGTAAGTTTTCAGGCTCAGAGTAAATGGTTTTTGTAAACTTTCAAGTACCATAGGTCTTTAAAAACAATGTCGCACTGGAAAGTTGATAAGAATTCGATGTGTCCTTTTAACAAGGCGGTCTTACTGGCCTCCCCATTAGGATGTGTAAGTATCTTATTTGATTCACCAAGTAACTAGCCTTTATTTGGTATAAGACTGTCCGAGTAGGTGAAGCTTTAAAGCTGAAACTATGATAGCTTTATTAAAACTCACTCGATTTGCAGAGAAAAGTAATGATCAGAATAAACTTTAATAATTGATAGATCAAGTTAAGTTCAGTCGATTGGTAACATACGATAAGTAATAATAAAATCTTAACTCATGAAGTTCAGTGTTCCCCCTGTTAAAGATCATAGAATGTATATTAACTAAAGTGATTTAAAATATTGTTTATCGTCAATAATCCATCCAATAAAGTTCTTCAATTTGGTGTAATTCAATCTTAGTTTAATGGCTGACTTAGTAATCGATCTTCATATATGTTTAACACTGATAGCTCTGTCGGAACTAAACAACACTGGCTGCAAACTGTTGGAGTAAGTAAACATAAACAAACCGATGGGTTTTTGAGACCTCGAGCAATTCGCGTCGTTTATCTAATCTTCGCCCTACACACCTATTGATAAGCGTACCGAGTGGCAGAGAGTAGCGCTTACTCATACTTACTTCAGTCGTAGTATTTTCAAGAATTTCGCAATTGAAACATGTAAAAAGCAGCTGGAGTGAATTACCTAGAGAAAGAATAGAGAAAATCTGGTCATGGTTGGAACAGAGGTGGGTCATGCGGCGGATCCGCCAGCTCATATAATGGGCTTTACGATAAGAAGTCGCACCCGGATCTATGTCTCCTACATAATCCCAAGCTGTCTGGGAATGTTGGTCTTTATGGTGCAGACAGCGACAGATTTGGCCTTGAGCTATCAGTATTTCCGACAGCAAGAGACGGGCTATGGAGTCGGTACCCTGATATTGGTGTTGATACCACCGCTACTTACATTCATCCTGGTGCTATCATCCAGGGAGCAGCGTTGCAGTGCTTGTGGCAATCGGAGCAAGTGCTTCAGTTTCTGTCTGGGATTATTGCAGCTACTCTCGTTTCCATTTGTGGTGCTCTACAGGTAAATTTGCGGCGGTTCTCTGAATTGCCTCAGTACTTTATTACGATTATCATTTGGTAGGTTCACTATGCGATTCTTTTGGTCCATTGAGGCGCTCTTCCATGCGGATGATGATGTGGAGCGCATGAAGTGCTTAGCGAAGGCAACGCAAACGTCCAGCATTGAGCTGTACCTGCTGATCCAGGCATATGCCCAGGCAGCCCCACAGATTATACTCCAGATGAACCACATGCTTGCTCAGGACATCTTTCGCAATTACGAGACAAGTAAGAGAGCTTTAGTCGAGTGTACTTGACTACTAAATACCCTTTGCATATGTACATATGAGCCTGATTCGGATTATATTGTATTCGAATCAAAAACAAGATGTTTTTAAGGGATTTAAATATTCACCGAAACTAATATAATCATAAGACTTAGCAGTATTAAAACCAGTGATATAAATTCAAAATGTGCCTAGTGCTTAAAATTAAATTGTGATAATCGCCATTGCAAATATCGGATTTTTCATTCATTGATTTATTGATTCTACCACCGAAAAATATACACTCAGAAAAATATGTCATCCTAAAATTAGGTACGACCGTACTTGAGAGTAAGAGAGCTTTAGTCGAGTGTACTTGACTACTAAATACCCTTTGCATATGTACATATGAGCCTAATTCGAATTATATTATATTCGAGCCGAAAAACAAGTCTTCAAATTGATCTTCGTTATTCAGAGATTCGAAAATTCACCGAAACTAACACAATCATAAGACCTCGAACTATTAAAACCAGTGGTATAAATTTAAAATGTGCATAGTGCTTAAAATTAAATTGTGATAATCGCCATTGCAATAATCGGATTTTTCATTCATTGATTAATTGTTTCTGCCACCGAAAAATATACACTCAGAAAAATATGTCATCCTAAAATTAGGTAACACCGTACTTGAATTTACACCATTACTAAAAATCTTGAATTAAGTATGAATCGATTTTAAATATAGGATTCTGACTGTCCATTCCTATGGCAGCTGTGCGAAATAGGAGTCCGATTTTAACCAAACTTAGTCAGAATATTTAAGACCATGGCAAATATATAACACTTGACTTTCGTAAAGATACCTCCAGAAACAACTGAGTTATTTGTACCAAACTAGTTTAAGATTTTTTTGATTTGAATTAAACCCAAAACGTACTTAAAGTATTCCCGAAAAATCTCACTTTAAGATTTCTGTACATGCGAAAACCGAACTTGAAATAAGATATTTGTTGTCAACTTTAGAAATTCTGAACTTAGACAGCTTTTGAGATCGGTTGTACTTGAATATCGCATGTTTAAGTACGGAAATCTTGATTTTTAACTGGGTTCGAGCCCTGCCATGTTTAAAATTCTGTAACTTACCTGTTCTGCTGTTAATTCTTGAAATTGCACTGAAAATGCTTTAAGTTGCATGTAGCGTGTACATAATATTAATAAAACGTATAAAAAAAAAAAAAATGTTTAAGTAAGGAAAATTTTGGTTTTTTTTCTGAGTGTAGGTGGCAAAACAAGAATTGCAAAGAGACCGGTTGCTTTATGTTACCGGTAACCGTAGTGTACCGGTAATGGTACCTAAATCAAAATGACTAAGCCGAAACTGAAAGTTGTACAGAAATATTCCTTTTTGAAATTTTTAAAACGTAACCGTTATTTCTTTGAAATAAACTTTAACCTCATCTTGTTGCTTCCGTTGCAGCTGCCTTGCAGGCGATGTGCCTGGTATTCGCTGCCATAGATCTGGCGGGGATTACAACCAGTTATCATCGGATCGAGAGTCAGCGGCGCGTGGGGCGACATTATCCCTGGGCAACGCCGCAGCAGGTGGAGACCCATCGCTGTCAGCTAGAGCAGAATCAGCGTCTCTGTTGCGAGGCTGAGCGAAGGAAACGCGAATCGGAGCGCACATTGGCCACAAGTTTTCCCCAGTCCGATAAGATCATGGAGAACTTTCATGCCAGACAGGGATCCGGACAGGTTGGCACCCATGAGCTGCTCGTAACCGGAGTGGATGAGGTGGACAACGACGGTATGGAGACACTGGAAACGAGAGCATTGCTGCATTCCCCCACTGGGACATCAGCTGGCAATGCCACCGACGATGATAAGATTCATCATAATACCAGGCCCAAACTTCAATTGTATCGCGAGGAGATGTCCAATCTGGATCGCATCGATGTGCTGGACACGGTGCCAGAAACGCCAGCGCCCCCTCCTCCACCTGTGTCGGCGCCGCCAGCGCTGCCCATGCTGCGGTTGCCCACAGAGAATAGTCCACCCGAGGCTCCGGATCTGCGACGCACCGTGTCGGATGCGGAGCACAGACGTAGTCGACGGACAACGCGACCGCTCTCCCAGCTGGAGACATTCAAGGACATGCTGCTGGTTAATGCACAGCTGTACATCAAGGAGCATGTACCGAGGCCGCCCAGGCTACTCATAGGACGTGTTGATGAGGAGGAGCAAAAAGACGATCGCACTCCGTTGGTGACAACGGCCCAGACACCAAAAGGAACGCCTCTCACTCCCAAGGATGTGGTGGATTTCTACTTTGCACGGCCCACAAGGATTGTGAATGGCATACAGCAGGATGACTTTGCCGGGAGAACCGTAGCCTTCTTTGGTTGGATTGCCTTCATCATCATGCGCATGCTCTCCCTCGCCACATTCTGTGTGTTCTACCCGCGCGCCTTCTTCATCGTTGTCGGTGTTCACTACGTCCTCATGCTGGCCGCATTGGCGCTGGAGACACGATGCCGGGGCAGCTGGAATCGCCATTTGTTCTACCTAATGCTTGGATATATCTATATCTTTGTGCTCCTGGAGTTCCGTGTGTGCTTTAAGAGCATCAGGTTGTGGTATGGCTGGTACTTGGTGCTCATTTTGGTTGAGAACATAACCATGTCATCCATTTGGTATGCCAATGAGGAGCTCAACTCCTGGTGGTTTGGTTTCATCTGGGAATGGATTGTATACAGTGGCATCCTCTTCTTGGCCACCATTGTGGTCTATTACAGCATACTGCGACCCAAGGATGTCTCCCTAATTGTTGAGGACGAGACCCCAGTCCAAACGGAGCAGTCGCAATTGGTTGCCTAGCATTTGAATCGTTGCCAGGCGAGAAACCCTTTATGTTTACCCGGCAAAGCAGGCCCTTTTACTTAGTCTAAGTATTTATTAAAATAAAAAAACATAAGTAAATTATTTTTGTTCGTTAAAACACTGACAAAAAATATGAATCAAAACGAGAACTTTCGTTTAAGAGGCAAAGGACCTTGTCCAGCCGAAACAACGGAGACTCAACGAAGTTTCGGGCCTCCCTACAGGAATAAAAAACTGAGTAAGATTCGAAATTCCTAGTAATACTTAAGGGGCATCAATCCACATTAGTTTCCTTACTCTGCAGTTACACGGGCCAATCGCATGGAGCAATTCTTGTGGAAAGAGTTCTTCGATGAGTACAATCGACAGAGCTCTGCCAAGACTGATTTGGGGCCCGACCATACCGAGTACTTTGAGCAGTACTGCAAGGACAAGCCTGCCGAGGATGAGGAGCGTAAGGAGGTTCGGGTCAACAAGTATCCACTGTATTGCACCACAGCAATAACCGTATGGAATCATGAGGGCGACATTACAAAGACCTTCAAAACCAAGTACACCGTTTCCAGGCCCCTTGCCGAATGCACCGAGAAGTTTGCTCCCTAATTATTAAAAAACAAATTATGTAGTTCTTTAATTTTAATGTTTAATGCCAAAAACGAAGCTGAATATACAGTTACAAACAATTCAAATAATGAAATCGATCATTTATTTCAGGAACATGTTCACTCACTCATGTCAAAGAGCAACTCTTTTTTGTTCACTCACTCATGAACAACGCAAGTCTGTTTTGGAAAATAAACGTAAGGTAAAGAGGGGACTTCCAGGATCGAATGTGTAAGCAAATAACCTACAGAAAACTCTTTTCATACAACGAAAGTGACCACATAAAACGACACTTTCGAATAAATTTAATTGATTTGAGATTCTTCCTTACTTTGAATTTCCGGCTCACATTAACAAATACAACAAGAACAGCTCCAGCTCTGTTCCAAGTTCCTTTTCATCATCATCCTCGCCTGGCTGCCTGCGACGACAACGCCTTCTTCTTTCCGCAGCAGCCACGATTTATTTTTCTTTTTGTCTTTTCATTTCCACATACTTTCAACTTATGCTTGTTTCCATCAAGTATGTAGGAGAGTGAGGGGAAGGGATTAGTGCTATTCGTTGTTTATCTGCCATTATTTATAAGTGAAAGTGCTGTTGATTTTCTGCGCGGCGTCCTTAAGCCAAGGGTTGCCAGTCCAGTAAATCTTTCCGATCTGGATCGATTTTTTTTACTTAAAAAAATAAGTACATTTCCGAAAAAAGGTCTAAAAATTATTAAATTTTTTGCAACCTTTTTGTTCGAATTTTGTCGATATTTACATGTTTATTTTTTAGAATTTAATTTTCTAACTTCTTTTTCCAAGGGCTGAAAAACTTCCAAATTTTATTACAAAATTAACCTTAATTTTATCTAATTTGGAATTATTAATTTTATCAAATGTTATTAATTTTTTAATGATTTTTTTAAATTTTACAATTTGCATTACCTTTAATTTTAATTTATCTACTCTGCGCCATCTGTGTCACATTTGCGAAAGACCACGTAACTAATGCTTTGCAATTTGTGACACAAGGTGGCGCTGCGTAGCTGCTTACTAATCTGGTACGTTCAACGCACGCTAAGCTATCGAACGTGCGACCAATAGGTGGCGCTTTAGACTAAATCAATGTGGTTTAAGAGCGCACTCTAGCGATATTAGTTATACTAACAGTTCAACGAAGGCTAAAATATCGAATATTACCAATCGTGGGAACGCATGCCACACTTGGTACATTTGCACCAAAAATGGTAAATTTTTTTTGGATCTCCTCTTTTGTAACTGGTACATTTTTTGTAGACTAAACGAACTTTTCTTCTATTTAAATTTTTTTTTGTCATGTAAAAGCTTATTTTAGCATTTATATGTGATGGAAAACTAAATGAGTGCATTTTCAAAACGGTTATTGTCTTTTTAGAATTATAAATTTAGAAAATATCAAAATTAACTTGAAATTAATATCAAATATTTGGTTCACATTTCTTACACAGAACATTTTTCCCAAAAATATGTTAAAAGATATTAGTATAAAGTGATAACAGTGGTTGTAGTTAAGGAGTTTGCTTAGGGTGCTTAAATGATTTTGATAAAATTTTCACCCAAGTGATACTTGTCAGGACCAATTGTTATGCATTTTTTTGACGAATTTCATTAACAAATTCGTTAGTATATATGTAAAGTATACATTTTTATAGTATAACTCAATATTTAACTGATTTTAGTTTTAGTGACACGCAATCCCAAGAAAGTGGCCATGTCTTATTACCATATAAATCGTTTGTTTCGCAACATGGGATACATTGGGGACTATTTTCAACATGGATTAAGAATGTTCACTAATTTTAAAATACTTGACATGACTTGTCGCCACTTTCAGGTCCCTGGCTGCCTTATTATAGCCACGTGAACAAGGCAAAAAAGTACAAGGAACTGCCGAATGTTTTATTGCAATTGCAAAGACTTGTATTGACTTGTCAGGAACTTTAAAAAGCACTGATGATTTCTTGGTTTGCACCCCAAAGCCAGAGGAACTAGAAAAATTACTCAATCATTTAAATATTAAAAATTTTCGAAAAAATAAATCAGTTAATATGCATCAAGTGGCAGCTGTTGGCATCATGAACGAAGGCGAAGCTGGATTTGTGCGAAAAGGAGGCGAGGGTATACACGCTAAACAGCTCGATCAACAGGAATTCTTGCACAATTCAGAACTATTAAAAAGCGCCTATTATTGAATACAACAAAATTCGAGTTTATAATATTAAGCATCTTGAACAAATCTCTAACAACCCTAATGCAACGCAAATCAATTGTCGGTATTCTTGCAAGCAACATGCACGTAAGTTGCTTTCAAATCTTAAGATACATTTAAATTCGAAATATATATTCTTAAAAATAATTTTTTATGTATTGTAAAGAAAACACTGCGGCTTGCATTTTTTAATAATTAAATACTTATAACAATCGCTATATTTAAAAGATCTTAATACGATAAAGTAGGAATTTTGATGATAATAAAAGGGATTATTTACCATACTGAAGTCGTTTTCCCTTTTTCGGAATACAAGTTTTTGAATATTGATATTTTGTCCGGAATAAAACAAAAACTACCATTTATTTTTCATTTGCGAGGCTTATGATAAGTAATTTGAAATATTCTCGACTTTAATTAAGATAGGAAAAATTCGTTCTCATAATACATACAAAATCAAGTTATTCGTTTTTATTTGTTATTTATTTATGTCTGTAGACAATACTTTTCGGACTCTGCAAGGAACTAGTGTGCCCTTTTGTTTCAATGACACCCTCGCTTACAAACAAAATTAAAATTTTACACAGCAATATAAATCTGGAAAATACCCAATATACATATTAAAATATGTATATGACCATTAAGAGAATGCCTCTACTATTGTGTTTCCACATTGAGCACCGTAGTTGAACTTGATCTCGTTTTGATTGAAGACTTCGATAGACGAGTTGAAATCAAGGTAAGCTTTTTCGAAACTTCATCATTAATGCAAAAAATGCACATTTCGACAAACTTGATAAGCCTCGGAGATCTTAGCTCTTGGACAATGGGAAGACACATCTCCAAAGCCTCTCCAGTCTGTTCCAATTTGTGCTGCATCGCATTGGCCTTGACAATTAGAATAACACTTAGAAAGTGCCATATCAAGCTGTTACACTCTCGACACTCTTTAATGGCTATACGAGCATTAAAACAACACTCATCGTAGTGTCCCTGCGATAAATGGGTATCAGCAATTTGATGATATAGATAGCACTTCTCGATATGAAATTTGGAAAATCTTATTCGATTCTCTAGATGAGCAATAAATTTTCTGAAATATAAAGTATTAGTTTTTAATTTGGGAATTACAATTTATGGATTCTAAGGTTACCGGAATTTCTTTCCTTTAATGTCTTGATCATCACCTTCTTGGTATGTAGCGCGGTCCCCAAAAACAAATGGTACAATATCCTTCGTTACAACACGTGGCAAGCGCAGGAGTTGCCACATAGTCGAATAACTGCTACTAACATATTTCGGAACGTAATACTGCTCGGATAATGCCAGGGCCAGGGTATTGTATACTTCATTTATGAATTCAAATTTCCAGCACATGACACGATTAGTTTTTCTCACGTAATATCCACCCATAATCTTCTCAACATAATCGGAAAGATTCTAAAATTGGTAATAAATGAGTAAGTTATAATTCCATTATAAGGAGTATAGATGACCTTGATTTTTTTCTCTCTGCGCATTTTGCGAATTAGTCTGAGATCCTGAATCATATTACGATAGGTATGCGACTGTATTCGGAATAGATACACCTCCTTGTTCTTTTCTAACATTTTCTTATTTTGATACTTTAAGAAATTGACCACGTAAAGAGGACTCCGAGATTGTAACATTTTCTAAGAACACAGAATTGCATCTTAAAGGAGATTTAAAGGAAGTTAGAAAAGTACTCACCATAAACTGTTTAATAATCTCGTATTGCTTCATCGATAGAGACTCCAAAATGCCCCTAGAACGTTTGCACTGTTCTAAAAGCAAGCTGGGATTTTTTCTTAAGTGCTTCATATAATAAATATCATACCAAGATTCATTTATATAAGTCTGATGAAGTACATTAAACGCACGTTTCCTGCGCGATATTTCCAGAGGTGACAAAATCTCTTCCTAGTTGAATATAGTAGTATTTAAAGCATACAATATGTACTAATATGTTACAATATGAGAATATTTCTACCTCAATTTCCGGTATGCTAACGACATCACATTTCCCCTGATCGCTTAATCTTTTCCACAGTAATCGTTCATCTTTAATTGCTTTTGCTTTGTAGATATTATCAGCACGTTGAATCAGATTCTGATGTCTTAAAAACAAAGTCATGGCTTTACCGGTAACATCTTTAATGACGCTATCAACCTATGAGGACGTGCAGGTTAATAAGGGAAGTCTAATCATTTGGCACTTTTGGAACTTACCACTACGAGTCGCTTCATAAATTCCTTTGCCTCATTTCCCTTGAAGATTTGCAGATTATTTTGCAATTCGCGTTTACTAGTCACAAATTTATTCAACTCGAAAAGTTCACAGCATATTTCTAGATTGATATTCATATTGGGTCCCCGCGCCTCCTTTGCCATGACTAAATATCATATGGATTAATCAGAAGTATAAAATAAATTAACTGGGATCTTACTTGCGGCTTTTCTTGCATCAGCTAAAGCACTTTCGATTCTTGCCGCCTTTCGTTGGGTCTGACACCGGTTATAGAGAGTCTTATAATCACTTTCATTTAGTTCCAACGCTTTATCAAAGTAATATATGGCAGTACTATTCATACGTCGATGCGAGTAATATTTTCCCCAATCTCTGTAAATCTTTTGTTCCACATCTTGATTCCAGTCAAGTTTTCCCATTTTAGCTGTACTAATAGAAACAATTTTTCTAATTTGATTCGAAGATCGTTTTGCTATAAGTGACGTATGTATACCTTATTATTATTATTTTTTTTTTTAAATTTTTTTTGTAAATATGTGGATTTTTTATTTGATTTGTTTAATAATTTTCGCGTATGAATTAAATTGTATTTCAATTATTACAAATATTCGTTTAAATATTTTTATTTCAATGTTTTTAAATTATATTATTTTTTATTTGATTTTTTGTATTTATTTTTATGTTGTTTTTATTTGATCAGTTCGATCATTTTCGCTTCCGTCTTGAAGTAAATTTGTGTTTTTTTTGTATTTATTTTAAATAATAGTTTATCTGTTATGTCTGTGTTGTTTAGTGTATTTAATATTACTGAATTTATATAACGACATATTTTTCAAAGACTAGTAACGCTGAAATACATAAATTTATTTTAAATACGTCCTATGCATGCCATAAGCACCATGCAAGTTATCTTTAGTCTTACCGTGAATAATGATTTAAGAAAGGTACTAATTGCTCTGCAATATTAAAAATATTTATTTAAAACACAATAGCACAAGTCGCCAATGTAAAAATTAAAAAAATAAGCGACTTTGGATAAATCATATTATTCTACTTTTATCCGAATATTATCCATTAATAAAATAGTCGTTGATATGACCGATAACCGATAAGTATAATTCAGAGCTATCATTTAAATAATGTGTACACACTTTTATCAGCGTTTTTCCCAGCCCTTATCATTAAAGACATAGAACAACACTGTCGCTGACGTGTCTGTAAAAAATATCGAAGCTAAAACAGGCGGTGCAGGCTATTTAAGCGTTTTTTATTTATTTATCCTATAGCATATAAGCTGCGTTTTACAACGCCACAAAATATAGGAGAATGTTGAAATTAGGTAAGTCATATTATGTAGTGTTACAGCAATATAAAGAGCCTGAGTCCTCGTGTGTTTGGTCCAAACGCCGGCAAAGTCGCTGTCGCTATCTCGTTCTCTGCGACAGTTGCCGGCGTCGGCGCTGACGTTTGCGCTGACAGTGCTGCCTCGACTGCTACCACATTTTAATTGTTGACCAATATATTTGACTGTATTAACGTATTAATTTGTTTATATTTTCGTTGAACGCACCAGGCTTAACGCTTTTATGCGTACTCTGCGCTGCAGCAACCACTTGGAGTGCGCGAACTGTTGACAGTCACCTGGGACCAAAGGATCTCACCCGCCTTCAAAAAGTCTTTGTCGATGGATTAAGCTCCAACGATCTGCAAGCGATCTTCTTTTCCAGCCAAAACATCGAAACAACTGATGCTGCAACCAAGGAAGCGATATGCAAGAAGATCGTGACTCTGCACGAGGAATCCAAGTTAAATGTGAGTACAAATCGCTGTTGCACCACCAGAAGATGCACCTCTTAATCATCCGACTACTTTTAGAACTTTGAAAAAGATTATTATCTGGTTGGAGCCAACAGAAATCTGCGTTGCACCTCAAAACTGTCAGAGACCTTGTTGTCAAAGATCTACAACTCGCTGGAGTCTCAGCTGACCACCACACAGGAAATTTACTATCGCATTGTGACGCACAAGATCCTTGGTGTTCAGGTCAGTGAGGCAACTCAGACGAAGGTGGCGAAGCGCCTGCAGGAACTGCTGAAGACAGATGACTCGCTCAGCGGCCTCGGTTATGGATTCAATGTGGCTATCGAACTGGGAGCAAGCGGCAGCTTTGTTGCTAACCGCGTTGAAGATGCCATTGTTCAAGCGGATGAGGTCGATGGAAAACTCCTGCAATTCGAGGGTGGACTGAGCATCACAGCTTTGATACTCAACGGTGTCTTTGGCGTAACCAAGGCCTACAACAAGCCAGCACCTGTCACACCCGAACAGGCAGTTAAGTTCTCCAACTATTTGTTGAGCCGTCGATCTGTGCAAACCGCTAAGGGAGCACATGTGCTCATCGAGGCTCTGAAGACCATCAGTGGTTCGCCCAAGGTTGCTCCCATCTGTGTTCAACTCATTGGTAGTGGACAACTGGAGGCACAATCCCCAACATTAAACGTGGCCATTGTCGATCTGCTTGGAAAGCCACTGTCACCTGCTGTGCAGAGTGTTACTGCCAAGATTCTTGTTAAGAAGGACAACTCAGTGCTGGCAGAGAAGGTTCAACTAGTTTCCAAGTCGTCCGACAAAACCACTTACGTTGCTGACCTGAGCAGTCTGAAGCCTGTACGTGGCATCTATCAGGCGGAGTTGAATGCCGATAGTGTGTACACGCAGAAACTGCAACTGAAAGTGCTGGGACGCGTCAAGGTTCAGACCTTGGAATTGGGCATTGCCGAATCAGACGCCAGCGCAGCCACACGCAAGCAAAGCGTCAGCTTCCCCAGCAAGCTGAAGGACACACTGTCCGCGGACAGCACTCAGAAACTGCTTCTGAAAGCGGTGCTAATCGATGAGAGTTCCAGCAAGCCCATCACAGTCCACCAGGCATTTGTCCGTCTGTATAACAAGGAAGCCGACAAGGAGATCATTTTCGTGGCAGAGCAGGACAGCAGCAAGGCCTACAAGTTTGACATGGATGTGGGCAATCAGGGCAAGAACTTTAACTACCAAAGCGGCGTCTACAACATTTATCTAACTGTTGGCGATGCCTCCTTGTCCAACTCCTTCGAGTGGCTGTTGGCCGATGTTCAGCTCAAGTTCAACCAACCTGACAGAGGTAGGTGCAACCTCAAGCCTTAATTATGGCCAATTATAACCATTAACACCTTACAGATTCCAAGCCGAGCACTGTGAGGGGTCCTCTGCCAGAGATCGTGCATCAATTCCGTGTACCTGACAAGCGCCCGCCCCGCATTGTTTCTGATATTTTCACTGGTCTGTGCATAACGCCTCTGGTGCTACTCTTCGTATTCTGGGGCAAATTGGGCATTAACGTCTCCAACTTATCATTGTCGCCGAGCACAATTGGATTCCATGTGGGTTTCGGTGGCATTCTGGCGCTGTTCTTCGTTTTCTGGCTGCAACTAAACATGTTCCAAACACTGCGTCTGCTGATACCCATCGCAGTATTCACATTCCTTTGTGGCAACCGCGTTCTGCGAAAACTCTATGCACAGCGCAATGCCAAGAATGCAGCGGGTGCATCATCATAAGCAACCCATCCGATGGCTTTATGGCTGTGCTCCGTTCTGCATTCGATTCGATGAACAATTAGCTGCTATCGATTATAAGTGCACGAGTTACAGTTACTCTCTATCTAAAAAAAAACTATAATTAAAAACCATCTTTAATAAAGCGTTTAGTGTAAGCTCTATTAAAACACATAAAACTCGTTTATATATTACACTTTAGACTTGACAATTGTCGCATAAAGGATTTACATCGGCTCGTTTCCTAAAAAAATCCACTACATTTGTATCTATATATATAAAATTCTTTGACCTGACTTACTCACTGATCAATGTACAGCCCAAACCATAAGACTTAGGCGGCTGCAATTTTTTTTTATTTAACAATCTACAATAATAAAAAAATAATATCGTTATCTTATGTGGGGTTCTTTATAAAGTTAGGAATCTTTTCATTGCATAATATCATAGGCTTCAAAAGTCACGGAAAATTGGAAGACAGTACATTTGTGTAAAATTTAACTGAGGCTTGGGATTAGGGATTCCTAAAATCGGACCGAACTGACTGAAATCTGTCTCTATGGCTCGAACCATCGAAATAAACCCCCAAAAAAGAACATATTTTCAATAGTTTTTCGTAAAAAAAACACACAGATCGGAAATGGTATAAAATTAACGAACAACGTTTATGATATATACAAACATGACATAACATGCATTTAACAAAATACCCTTCAATTGAAAATTATTGGTAATACTATTACAAATTGGCTTTCATGAAGGGTTTCAGATATTTGTGGAATGCAGCATTAACCGGTTCCTTGTTAAGCGGATTCTTCTTCGTCGACTCAAATATGTGCTCATAGACATTGCCATCGTATGCACCCAGAGCCGAGTCCAAAACGCGGTCATGCAAATCAAAACTGTCGACCAGAGCGACGGCATTTGGTCGCAATCTCTTCAAGCAGCTCTCTAGACGCATCTCCAAATTGGTAACATCCTTATCAGTTAGTTCAATGAACTGCATAGAGAAAGTCAATACAAAATGTTATCATATTTTATCAGTTAAAGTATTGTTTTACAACGTACGCGCAAGAAGTCACCAATGCGATTAAGGCAGGCATCGACCAGGTAGAGTTCTAGCACCACCTTGAGTACATCAGCCAAGGCGGGAGACACTTGTCGGGAAACCTCTGAAAGCTCTGTGAATGCGGATTGGGCCAAAAATGCGCGACCATGTAACTAAAGAAAGGATATTTCGTAAGTTATATTTTACAGATGATCAGCTTCAAAGATTTGCTTACGTCTGCAGCACCAGTTAGAAAGGCTCCACTGAGATTGGCCGCCATCTCCGTGCTGTGACCTTGTCTCCGACGCAGTTCGATCTGCTCATAAGCGACACGCACTTTGCTGAAGGAGAAATGATTAGAGATTTCTCTTGACGATTCATTGGATAACTTACTTGGCAGCCACAAACTGGAATGCTTTGACAATCGACTCCAAGGATCCATCGAAATTCACAAACTCCTTTTGCTTGATTGACTCGTTGATATACGCTACAGTGGGCACCAGTTGCTCCCCGTTCAGTGCCTGGCCGTAGACCTTGACCAGATAACGTGCCGTCTGCAGCAACATTACCGTGTTCTCACCCTCGTATGTGCACACAGCCGTCGTCATGCCATAAATGGTTGGAAAGTTTGAGCAGTCCATGAAGCCATGACCACCACATGAGAGGCGACAGGTCTCCACGCCAGCGGCTGCATCGGCACTGCAAATGGCCTTCAAGCAACAGGAGAGAGCGTGCATCTCGGGCAGACGATCCAAGTGTCCCAACTCAATTTCACCAGAAAGAACGTTGTACATGTTCCAAATGCCATCACCAGTTGACTTGAAAACTATGGCCTTGGCTATCTGCGGGAATAGCTTAAGTTGCTGTGTGGTATGCTCCATAATCTGTGGTTCCGGCTGACTGGGTTCAATGGGACTCTGGCGACGCACCGCTGAGTAACGTGTCGCAATCGTGGACGCCTTGGCCAAGCTCTGAGCGGTGTCTCGAATTAGGGCACAGCGCACAAACATCATTGTACCGTAGGTAAGGACACTGTTCTTGGGCGCCACATAGGTGCCGTCCGGCAGCACCTGTTGGTTCTTCATCAACATATTGTTTAGTGGCACGCGCACATTCTTCAGTCCCAGATAACCATTGTTGACGGCTTTCATGCCAAGCTTGGTACCAATGTCGCCAATATCAATGCCGGGCATTGGCTGATGAGTATCCGAATCCCTTAGCTGCACTATAAATGGTGCCAATCCACGGAACTCGCCCTTGGTGTACAGCTGTGCCACGACAACCGCATGATTTGCCGTGTGTCCCACTGTAAATAAACCATGCCATTTTCGTATATATTACAAAAAACAAAGACTAAAAATAAGGAAACATTTTTAGAAACCAAATTAACACTTTCCCTATTCCTTTCGAAAAATCCTTGACTAAACTAAAACTAATACTATTAATACTTATTGATCTAACTTAATAATCTGTTGCGCATCCCAGATTTTTACACTTTAAACATAGAATTATTTAAACCATTCAGTTTTATGTTTAATTCAAAATCAAATTCTATAATTTTATTTAAAGTTACTTTTAGTCAACTGCTCTTAGTTGAAAACTAGAAAATTCCATGAGAAAAACATTTAAATTACACACAAAGATTTTTAAATGTAGAGTCTAGAAACATTAGATAGAAATGTAGCTATGACTTTTACTAACTTCGTTTGAGTTTTTTTTAACTAGTAAGATTTATTGTAATGTTTTTAAATTGACTTTAGTTGACTATAGTCGATTTTAAATATATATCATGACAAAATGGTTTGCGTTTCATGCTGGTCCATTTTTTTTTTAGATAAAAAAGTAGGAAATGTGGAAATTAAAAGCCCTATAAAAAATCGCGTAACTTTTAATAACATATTTTTGATTTCTGATATTGCTAACTTTTGTCTTATCAGTGTTATAATCCGAAGATTTAATTAACTTGTAACTTTTTTCCTCATATTTATGTCCTAACTATAAGTTTCCCCGTTTTGTGTAATTTTTACTTAATTCGAATAGGGAATTGAGGTAGGAATACTTACAACCGCCTGGCCACCACTTGTAGGCGCTTAGTGAGGGCGTGTTGATTACAAACTCCTGTGTCCTTTCATCGTAGTCGGCACGCGTCTCCAGGCCACGCAGGAAGGTGCCGTGTCCCAGCTCGGTTTGTGCGTAGGTGCCAATAATTTCACAGTCCCAAGCCTTTGGCAGCCACTCCACCTGCTGGTCCATGGTGCCCTGTCCCATAATTGTTGGCACAAACATGACATAGTGCAGCGCAATGGGATTGCCCTCCTTAAGTAAAGCTGCACCCAAAGAGCCTCCGAGCAAAGCACTAGCAAAATAAAGCACAACAAATTACTAAATGTAAAATGTAAGCTAGAGAGCATTTTAGTTATACTTGTAGGTGTCCACACCATCCTCGCCATCGGCGCGCAATTGGCGGATCTTCTCGCCAATGAGACACGCCTTCCGCACACTGTTTTCATAGAGCTCCTTGTGGGATAAGTATGATATGGGCAGATTATCATTCAAGGCGGGATCTTCCAGAAACATTTTCTCTGCAAATAAGCCAAGATCATGAAATTGACACGTATAATATATTTATAAATTAACAAGTAAGAAGTAATCGAGTCACCGACTATGAAATACCCGTTCCTCTGTATAAGTCTTTATTGTGGTATCTTACAGTTTAAATTCCACCAGTATGAAAATTACTGCGTACATTTAAGCATACGCATTTTTTATTAACTTAAAACAGTCATAATTATCATAATATTTGTCCAATTTGATAAGCGTTCTATATTAAAAACTGTGGCTGTGGTGGAGTTTTAATCTTTAACAAACTGGATCGTCTGGCTCTTGATGCGGATCAAGAATATATATACTTGCGAATAGGTATACACGCCAGCGAATACAGTATACCTTGGTACTCTAAGAGTAAAGGGTATAATTACGTTTGACTTCCGGGCTACTATTATCGAGTAAGTGATTAGGACAAATCCATTAGATAAAGCTTATCAGCTGATGGCCGGAAAATTTATAACTTTCTCAAGAATCTCACAAAATATGTGAAATGTACAATCAAAGTCTATAGGTCGGCGATATGTTAAATTAATTAAGATATGTTGGATACTGTTTCATGTTCAAAGTTCAACGGCCATTCACTGTCGGTTAACTGGTTTATAACACAAACGAAAAAAAACTGGTAGTTGTTGCTCTGACCTAACAATAAATTAACTAAATACAAGCAATATACTATTAAACTGATGAATGGCAAAGTAAAGAAAATGTAAATCAAAACAAAGATGCAGAAAATGCCGGTCAAGGGTTGAAAGAAGAATTACAAATAAAAATAAAAATAAAAGTGGAAGCTCAGCTTTCTTATCGCAAATCCCGTTAAAGCATAAATATGAATGTAAGCTTTGATAACTCGCAGCATTATGTGCTGTGTCATGCAACTGAAGCAATTATTCAAAAGCTCTCTCGATCACGATCGTTTTTCAGACCATCGCTTTAGCTCGGGCTTAAAACCAGTTAATTGCAGCACCAAAGAGTAAAACCTAATTAAGCGTTTTTATCTGAAGAGTCGACTTACCCAAGGCTTTCTTCTCTTTGTATTTATCTTGTCCGCCTGCCCAATAGATAGAAAACTCCTGGGGGTCAAAGGTCGCGGTATTGCGTTCCTTCTGTAAATCAGGATTTACTTCGAGTGCTGGCATTTTGTTGCTTTGTTCAACAATCAACAAAAAAAAGTTAAAAATAGTAAATTTGTATTGATAGAGTTTAACAGAAGAACACGTACGCGTGCGTCTTCTACGACTGACGACTACTAACTAAATCGCAAATAGAAATAAATCCATGGAGTAGTTGATATGTGTACGAGATCACTCGCTTGCTTGCGCAAATCTAATCTGCGGGCACAGTGAACTTTAATCGCGCGAAAGTGGATTGAAATAAACATGTAATCAGCTTCTGTATCGATAATTGCAATAGTATGATTTAATCAATCTTTTGTTGCTTGCATTGAAAAAAAACGCTCATCTGTTTTGTTGCCACTTGTGTTGTTGTATTTCTCCCCCTCTCTTCCTTTGTTTGTGTGCAAACAGCTGTTCGCTAGGGCTGCATTACATAAACAGAGTTGCCGGACATTACTTTATGTCGATTGGCGCGCAGTATAATAAATTTGGATGGATACTTTTTTAGTTTATTTGCTAGTGGTATAAAAGTTTAAAATTAATTCTAATCTTTGGCTTAGTAAGTTACATAACATACATACAATTGCGAGTAGAATATAATCACGGTTATAATACAATTTCAGTTAGTTGTTGTCAGTTATATATATTTAAATGCCAAACGTAGTCCATGCTAAAGGCTATGCGCCTGACTTGTGGCTATCGGAATACCACGTTGATGCTGATGCTGGCCAACTCCGGCCGTTTCGTAGGCACAACAGCCATTACCGCTTCGGGACTGATCCAATTGCATCCCCATCTCAGCTGGATACCAATGTGCATCCTGCAATTGTGTATAGCTGGTATCGCTGACAATCTGATGATCATTACGTGGCGCCTTTGGATATGATTGCGTATGGGAACTTTGCCAATCCATGCGTGTTGAGTTGAATGTCAGGTTGGAATTGCGATTGGTACCATGCTGCAAATGTTGATGAAACTCGAAGGGCCAACTCTGAAAGGGAGTGATAAGAATTTTGATGTATTACTGCCAACTATGTAAGCTATTACGGGAAAACCGCATGACTATAAATGGAACAATATGACGACAAGCCAAAGAGCGACAGCGCCATTGTTTGTTTATACAATTTTGATTGTTTTTAGTGGCTCTTTAGGATGAAATGTTTTCATAGTTGAACAATAACAGCGTCATTAACGTATCTATAAAAACATAAACAGCCCAAAGACAAGAGACACTCATCGGCAGCTTGGCCTACCAATGGGTAATGTGTAATGGGTTCCTCCTATCCCGTTCCCATTCCCATTCCCACTCCCATTTTCATATTCATTCCCATCAACTGAAGGCGGCGCGTGCGACTCAGATAAATTAGGGTGCCGTTTGCTTAACGCTTCTGTTGGGTGTTTAGGAAGCCTCGGTACGATCCTGACAAATGCAAACAAAACACAGCCACCATATGGGCACAAGACGCTGTTCAGGCCAAATATTTGCTGAATATTTTTCACGCATTCAATGAATGGGTAAACAATTGTTTTTACTCGTCTTCGAATTAGTTTAAGAATTTCTTTTCGAATAACGCTGTGAATCATTTTCGATGCTAAAGAGAATACTACATATTTGACTATACTAAGAGTACATTTTCTTTTAATTACAAACTAAATAGCAAGAAGTAAAGTAAAGAGTCTGAAATGACAATTTTCCCTTGGATGTCATTCACTTTGCGCGCTTCAAAGTCGACAATCTTTAAAAATATATCAAGAAAAACTGACGAAGAATAACCAATGTTCTTCGTTTTCCAATCCCGTTCCCGTCTCCGTGTGAGTCTGTCACTCATATTTAGTATTTTTTTGAAATTCACAAAAGTATCTAATTACAGGAAAGCAAGACAAACTGAAATCACAAATTCTCATTTTAGTACTTACTAGTGGGGGGCCCTACACCTACTGAAGGTACGTCCAGACGAGTACACGTCGAGCACTTGAGCAGATGTTGCCCAACATATCCAGAGATGTAAATATATATGAACATTTGAATTGTTTTTGTACATTTTCTCCCACTTTATATCATGACAACAAGTATTACAGCTATTCAAAATTGAATCTTTTCAGTTAAAATTGAATCTTTCTGTGTTTGATTAGCAATTTCTAAGAGAATATAATAATGATAAAGGATCACTCAAATTTTCCGAGCCTGCACTGCAACCGTTAACAGAAATTACCCGTTTCATATGTAGTACCAAAACCGAAACAATTGTTGAAACAAATCCATTACTTTAACTTTAAAATGGGTTTTTCACGATGAAATAATTTGGCATTTGCATTTAATACATTTTTATCTTTTTAAATTTTCAACTATTGTATCGGCTTACCAGTATGTATTGCCATCGAAATCATATTTTGAATTTAAGGATTTTTGGTATTTATTTTTTATATTTTAAAAAAATATCACATTAAATCCTTTCTGTTTCGGTCTTGAAGTATGTATCAAAATATAATCTTCTACAGAAATACTCGTTTCGGAACGTACCCAAACTAAAACCTGAGCCAATTTAGGTGTTGGTATTCAATCCGATTAAAATAATTCAAATTTTAAATTAGAAGCCATAATGAAGTTAATAAACCATTTATTAGACTTATAATCTTAAATCATTATATATTCAGGTATCTGAATCTAGCATAAGAATTTTGAGAAGTTCAATGGAATAATCTTAAGAAGCCAATCCTACACATTTCAGTGTAATATTTAAAAAACCTTTAAAAATATCAGAATTTAATATCAGATAAAAATCAAAGCCTTTAAAAACTTTTAAAACTATCAGAATTAAATATCAGAAAAAAAGATCAGAACAGAATTGGAATCGTCTAGTAAGATATTTACAGTTATATTAGAATTTAATATTAAAAGGGAACAAAGAAGGAGGTTTAACTTATATATATAAAATGGATATGCATATTTAAGACGGGAAGAGTAAGGATCGACGCCCAAAAGATTTCGCAGGAATTATTACAGATATCTTAAAGCTTTATCTGCAAATAATTGCCCTACTTTAATTGCGTATAAGAGCTGCTTAATATGATATTTTAATTGGGTTAAATGCTGTCTGTCGCACGTCTGACATAAACTGGATGGATTTGAGCCTATCAACGCCTTTCTGCCTATCTGCCTATCATATCTGTGCTGACACCTGCCACAGATTGACGAGGTCCAGCTGGATGTGTTATGTGGATGTGGCTATCTATTAATAATTTATCCATTTCATTCAAGATGCATGCAACGTTAAGTGGTGCCACTGACATCACTTTCACTTCCAGTTGACACTTACCATGCCGAGATGTCCAGCATTGTGGAAATTAAATGATGTCGTACCGACGGCGACTGAGCTGTTGCAATCTGTCGTTGGATTCCTCGTGTCCAGCATATCAACAATGGGATTAGCATGGGGCTGAGGATGGGAACTGCCATTGCCATTGCCTGTTTCGACGGCATTAATTAGCTGCTTTATGTAAAGCGTGGCCAATCGCAAGGTGTCCAACTTTGAGAGCTTTGTGTCCGGCGGAATGTTGGGCAATTTGGTTTTCAGACGTCCGTAGGCGCTGGACAAAACCCGCATCCGCATTCGTTCCCGTGCATTTGCTGCATTCCGTTGCACCGGCGGCTGGGAGCCTGAAGAAGGTGTTCAATTAGCTACAATTCCAGATTAAAGTAATTCCTGTATACTTACTTTGTGAACTGGCATCCTCATCGAAGTCATCGTCGTATAAATCCAACGGACTCGACGATCGCTTTTTGCGTGGCATTGACTTTCTTAATTATTATCACTTAAAACTCTCGATAAATCTCTCAAAATACCACTAATATTATTACACGTATTACTTAAGATCATAGACACATCGATCCGTAACCTTCTCGAAGCACGTTTAAAACACATCTGCCTATTTCCATCGAGAAAGTCTTCCTTTTTACGAGATTCTCCTCTGTTTTTTTCTGAATTTTCTCTCTCCGATCTTTTCTCTTGCTCTCTCACAATGTTGCCTATTTTTGGCACTTGTAGGCGGGCCCTGTGCTCCGTAATTGTGTGTTGTGGCTGCTACAATTGGTGGAAGTGGCAACACATGGTGCGATCTGCGTTATCTCTTGCTTCGCCCTCGACACGACATTGGTCCAGCTGGTGGGTTGATCTATGCTCTCCTCTCTCGTGCTTACGCTTACCTAATTCAATAAGATCCTAAGGAAATCTTAAGGATGTCTATGGCAAACGTGAAGCGTGCTAGGAGCAGCTGTAAACACCTGGTCTAAAATTTGATATCATTGCTTAATCCAGAGTAATCACTACGGCATCCGGATGCTCATCCATATGTGACCCGAAGAACGCACGCGCCACTGACAATTGCTGAACTTGACCCCACAGAAAGTTCAATAAAATCTTTATTCGATTTTCGTTAATTCCTGCTGCATATTATTCAGCCTAAGTACCTTGGTTGTTATGGATGTGAAACTTCAGTTTGTTCTATAAGCTAAGGGATTAACTTACAAACCTTAACATAGTAAATAATTCCACATTTGTAAATCTTTGAGCAAATTAATAGTCTTCTTAAGAGTGATCAGAAATATCAATTACATACCAAATCTTTCCCAAATATTTCAATGCGAAGTATATCTAATGTAATGCGATTCTACTTCCTTGGTTTTTATTTTAACTTAACCATTGCTAAGTAATAATTATAATTATAATTATTAAAAAGTTACGAAATAATACTTACTTTTAATTATTTCTTTATAGAAATAAGTAACAATATTTCCTTTATTTTAAAATAAAAGAATATAAGCTAAATATTTGCCTCAATCGAATAAGATCCATTCAATAAATTGACCTTATCCCATTAAGGGGTTTTAAAAACTATTTAGTTTTAGACATATAATATTTATGTAAAATTCGGATAAATTAAAATACATCTTAAATTTAATTGAACTAGACTTTGAAAAACGAAATAAAGAGCAATTTAAAAAATTTTGAAAATTAACACAGATAAGAACCTAACTAATGATCTTACAATGTTAATTTCCAAACCGAAGTTTAAGCATTAAACCGCGGATTTTATGAACTGGATACCCTCTATGGCCAAGATCGCAATTAAGACCCAACCTTACCATTCCAAGAAAGCCGAATTTGTTATCCAACTGGTGAAAGGTAGATGCTGCTTCTACAAGTACTCTCTCCTTAAGTACTCCTAGACTTAAGCCAGCACGCAGTCCCTTTTAAGTGTATGGGGAAAGCCATAAATTATACTCGGCTCAATTGTTCGGAGAAAGGCGAAGACTGTCTGCCTCAATGTCTGTGGTTAACAGTTCAATTAATTTCACTGTGCCAACTATTATGACACAATGTGTGAGGTTCCTCGAAGCCATCTCGGAGTAAGTGTACTCGTAATACAATCTTCCAGAAAGATTCACCAGACACGCTGTCGCCGAGCGAACAGACTGGAAATCGAGTTGACTAAGATAAGTCGAGGGAAAGAGAGCTGGGAAACCCATTTCAATCCTTTGGTAACACTTTTCTTCCTTTAAAGTCTTCTAATGAGTTTACTTAAAATCGTTAATAATATTCCTAAGTCTAATAAAGTCGAGAGAGAGAGAGAGAGAGACTTTAGTCCTTTGATAGTTCTTAAAGCTGCCTGAAATGGACTAGCTTCAAGTTGTCAAGAAACTCTATTCAGATAATTCCTTGCCACTTCAAATTAACTAGTTCTATGTATTTCTAGTCCTTATAACTTTTCGAAGTAAGTAACTAAGGTCTTCCCCCATTAACTGTCCTCATGTGTACGTTAAAGTAAGTACAGCCTGCTTTATTTATGAATACTGTAGAATTATAAATTTTATGGGAACTATGTAGAGCCTAGGAAGGAGTTTCAGCATCCTCTTGTGCGGTCTCCATTGTCACTGTCGATGCCGTATTGGATGGACTTTCGAAGTGTGAAATCACCAACTCCTCGAGACCATAATCAAACTTGAAGATCGGACGCATCTCATTCTTTAAACGGCAGACGACGCCAGCGGAACTGATATTCCAGTTCCAGCAAATCAGATCACAGTTAATAGTCTTGAGATCTCCTTGGAGTGAAATTATGTTCTGTGGGATATTAATTTAAAGCTGATTCTTCGTTTCCAATTATAATTCTCAACCGGCTTACCATAGCAACTGTATAATCAATGGAATTAATTTCCTGTCCTTTGATTACCGCTAGATGAATCTTGGAGTCGAGTCGGTTAAGAAAGTGGACAACCTTCTCCTTTAGGAACTCGGCGGAGGCGTAGTCCAATTTCTGTTTAACATCCACCAGAGCAATTTCATAACCGTTGATCTGAAAAACGAATTTACTAAATGATCATCTTGACAATAATCCGATTCTCATTATATATACCTTCTCAAGCGTTATATGAACCTGCGGACGAGCACTACTATATAGTATATAGACTAGATTGGCGGCAATACCACAGAGTATACCGTACTCCAGGCTCCAAAAGAGGCATGTTAGAATTGTGACCAGAAACGGAAAGAGATCCCGTTCTGCAAGTGATCGATATGATTAGATCAGTTATATTTGGAATGATTCTACTCACTCTTTGACTTCCACATCTCGGATATTCTCTCTGGCTCTACTAAAGATATCATTGCCGCTATGATCAAGGCCGCCAGCGTCGCCTTTGGTATAAAGTAAAAGGTTTGGGTGAGAAAGGCCAAGGCCATCAGTACCAAGGCCCCAGTCACAGCTCCTCCCAGGGGAGATCGGACGCCACTTGCATTGTTGACTGCAGTACGGGTAAAGGAACCGGTAACCGGCATCGACAGCACAAAACTACCCATAATGTTGCACATTCCCAATGCAATCATTTCCTGTGAGGCATCCACAATTTTACCCTTAGCTAGAGTAGGGGTAAAGTAAATTGAAAATTCTCTTAAACATTCAGTTGGGAGCACTTACAGAACGCCTTGGATATGGCCACAATTTCCAGTATTGCAATCATTGGTATTGAACCCAAGGATGTGCCCATAGTGCTTACCATATCGCCAAAGGATACGTACTCCCCATCCACGGTAGTGCTAAAGGGCGGCAATCGGAAGGGTGGCAAGCCCGCGGTTATGTTACCCGTAACCCGGAAGGGTTGATTCCCATCTCGACTGAGAATGTAGGCGAGGAATGTGCCAAAGATGACGGCCAAGGCGTTCCGAGATAGCGAAAGGTATTTCCAGAACAACCTATGGCCCCATTTGATTTTTGTCACTTGCTGTAAAGTACTCAAGATAGTTAGGAAAGCCAAAAGAATGAAGCAGGTCTGAACAATAGTTTACCTTCATGAGTATCAGGAAAACCAAGGAGAGAACACCAAGCAGGGCATCCCAAACCCTGATCGAGGGCAGATGCGTAAAGAAGAACTCCCACGAGGGCAGCAAATCATTCGAGGGACCTGTTCGGAATAATGAGAATGAATCCTAGCAAGAAAAGATGCTTGCAACCAATTTTGGTAAAAATAAACAAGGGGGCTCCGTTCCCTGCTCACTTCGCTTGCGATGAGATGCAGTCGAGTGGACTCGGCCGGGATATATAGGACAAACACTGATGTATATGCTGTCAAATTGGTTAAAATATCTCAAAACAAAAAAATTTTTCATACTTCTAATTGGTTTACGACCGCGCGTACACAGAGATCGTACTTAAAACGCCACTCTTCGAACTTGATTTCTTACTAAGAATAAGAATACTAAAGTCGACGATTTCGATCTCAATCAAGTACGATATTTCAAATTTAAGTATTTTAGTATTTTCAAACTTAAAATAACTTGAAAACACACTTGATTTAAGTACATTTCAAACTTGATCCAAGTTCTTAGCATTCTGAAACTGAGTACAAAGATATGTTAAATTATTTACATGATACTTGATTTAAGTATATTGCAGACTTAAATCAAAATCGTGTATACTTGATTTATGTGTAAGTATGAAATTTTCTTGATATAGGTAGTACCGCACGCTACCTGATTAAATTATCTAAATCATTACCGTGGGTGTGAAAAGCTTTCAATTAGTATGAAAGCAAGTGTAGACTAATTACAGAAATTATTCTTATATAGTATTAAGTTCTGAGTGTCAGCCGAGTAGCGAGAACCAGTTGAGAATTCTAAGCAAGCGATCGCAAAAAGGTTAGAGAATAGATGAATTTGATCTGTTAGTTGACCCTGTATCCCGATCTTATATTAAGAATTTTTGTACTCATTTCTAGTAATTTGGGAGTTTTACTTGATTCAAGATTCATTGTTTTTATATCAAGAATGTTGGTACTTGGCTAAAGATTTTGTATACTTATGTATTAAGTTTAAGTATAGAAAATACTTAATTCAAGTTCATTCGAACTTAATTTTAGTACGGCTTTATTTTCTCTGTGTACCTATGGCAGCTATATGACATAGTTGTCTGATCCAAAAATTAAATCAAACTTGATCTGCGAACGGTATCCAGGAAATAGATCTTACGTGTATAGTTTCTGAGATCGACGCGTGCAAACAAACTGTCAGACGGACGGACAGAGCTAAATCGTCTCGGCTGTTGAGGCTGATCAAGAATATATATGGTTTATGGGGTCTCATTCTGTCTGTTACACACATTCAACAAAACCATTATACCCTTTCTGCCCATTATTAATGCGTGCAAGGTATAAAAAGTTATGACTGTCTAGAAGAAGTTGAGTGATATGTATCTAGGAAATTTGGGATTCTCAACTTTTATGATATTCAAGATAGAAATTGCCATTAATCGAGGTATTGTTGTAAATCAAGATAAGTAATTGACCATAATAGTCATAAGCCAGTTTGCCAGTTACCTGATAAGCTTAGTAAGAGGAAACTTACTCTTTAGGCCAACAAGATTGTTTATCTGGGCACTGCCAATTGTTGTGGCCGCAGCCATAGTGAAGCCAGTTATAACCGGTATTGATATGAATCGAACCAGCACTCCCATGTTGAGCAATCCCAACAAGAGGATGATGGAACCCGCCAGAAAGCAGACGAGTACCGCGTAATCCGGACTCAATTGTGCATATTGGTTGACCATCAATGCCATAATCGCAGTTGTAGCTGTGGAAATGTTCAGTGAAAAATGAAAATGCCATTTGGTCGGACTGAGGATTAGGGATAGGCACTTACCAATGGTAACATCCTTGCAGGAACCGAAAAGAATGTACATAAAGCCTCCCATAAACGCCGAGTACAGTCCATATTGTGGCTCCAAACCAGCCACAACGCCGTAGGCAATCGCCTGTGGTATCGTTGTGAGTCCAACTGTGAAGCCGGCAATGAAATCCTGCACCAGATACGAGGAGCGATAACGTGGCAGCCACGTTAAGATCGGAAATTTATTGGTAATTGTCGATGGACGGCACAACTTTCGTCCACACTCCCTGATAAGGGATCCCACATGCGGCAACTGCTCCCGGTAAAGATTCTCTGCGGAGAATGACAAATGCCAAGTGCATTATTGTATACAAACATGTTTTCATAAAGATTGTCGATGATGTCGATGTTGATAACCTCCTTCCAACAGTCAAGTACAAAATCGAGTCATAAATTGAATGATTCCAAAATAATGGCTGGTAGCAACGGAATCGGCTCAGACAACATATAAACATATGGGCGCTTTATAACCCGGAGATAAGAGCCCTCGTATTTGGCTTGTGTGTTTCTTACAATACGTAGTTTCTGCTGTTCGATTGGAGGAAAAGCCCCGAGATACTTTTAATTTGCATTTCAAACGAAATCTTTATATGGTGAAATAATGTTCTAAGCTGAGCACGACTTTGAAATATGCCGAGATCTTAAGTTGATCGTTGGCTAATCACTTTCTAGTTGGCGTTGCTACAAGTGAGAGCGCTGTTGTTAAGCGTGCTTGACTAACAGATACCCTGCAAACAGCAAATAACTAGTACATATCACTGAGATTTATTTATCTTATTTTATTTATTTATTTAAAGTTAACTAAAAACATGTAGCAAAAACTTAAAAAAAAAATTATTACAAATGAAAGTTTTCAATTTACTACTAAAATTATATGTTATATTCAAAACTGAACATCAAGAATCGATGTATTCATCCCAAAGACTCCAAACATTCATCATTTTGGTCAAAGCTCGGTCAAAGAGCAAGATTTCGTTCTGATTCGCGGATTATTATAATTTTTCCCTTATTTTCTAAGCCAATAAAGTTGGAAAATAATCTATAATACTTAAGATTCTGATTAAATCCGAGTTATAATAACTCAGTTATTACTTTCAACACTTTTCCGCTATTGGGGTTATATACAAAAATTATTCAATACTTATAAATATTTTATTTTCCATAGCTTTGCTTTATTATTCGTTAAAAACCGGAGGCGGTTTTGTGGGGCGGGGATCGATTTGCAGCCTTGGTTCATACAGAGAAAAAGAGGCTCGCTTTCTGCTGCTTATCCGCTGTTAATACTACCCTTTCCCACATGCTTGTGCAGGGTATGACTCTTGATTTTGAGAGGCAACTCCCGCAGACAGTACGAGTAATAACAAATGCCAACTCAAAACTCACCGTCATTATCATTCGCTCTCATTGTGTTTCTCTGGCTGAACGCTTTTTATAGCTAATATTATTAGCTTATATTTTATATGATTGTTGCTTTATTGTAATTTTTTATATCGAGTTCGAGTTAATTTCCGTGTTAAATTACAATGACGCGGCCGAGCAAACGTCCGCTCAGTTTGCTGTTCCAGACTCAAATGTCGCGCTCTAATCGCTTACTTGGCCACAATACGAGTACTGTGCACACACACACACACATACAGATACACTACTGGTGTGTTGCGTGTGTATCGAACAATGTATGATTTGCGATTTTGATTATCAATGTTATCTGACAATTTACAATTACGCCTCTTGACTCTCGTGAAGAGATAAGAAAACCAATGCAAAGATGCAATTAAATGCTGATAAAACTTGTAATTAATTAATAATTATGAAACAATGTAAATTTACTTTTTTAAAAAGTAATCCCCATATTCTTAGCCTAGTATCCAAACAGAGCATGGGACTTATAAGTTTGTGACAATGTATGCAACAGGCAGATAAAGTCGCTTCGACCCTATAAATACCCAGAACAATTTTAGAGCTAAGAACATCGTCAAAATATGTATGTCGTCTTAAAAATAAATAAACAAGTTAATCAAGAAATCAATTTTACGCAGCTTTGGACAATGGAATATGAAGGAATCAAGTGTCTCGGTACTGGGTCTCATACAGTCGAGCACACCCGACTGTAGCGGTCTTAATTTTTGTTAGAAATACATATCGTTCATGTACTTCAAGTATGTCATATGTAACTCAAAAACTGTGGTTTTGAGTTAATGAAGCAGAAATATTCTTTATGTCCTGTTCTATAATGTCTATGAAATTCATAGCATGTGACAGACAAAAGAAATTTGGTTTTTCTGCAAAGTGATAATAAATCGATAATTTTAAATGCATTTTTTTTAAATTCCGCTTTCGCGTACTGACAGCCCTAAAGTAAATGTGCGATAAATATGAATTTAATTTGCAAATTTGTACATTGTTACGATGTTATTTACATGAGCAAACAAAGTATACAAATTACGTGAGCTCTTGTTAAAGAAATAACTAACAATAATCAATCAAATTTGTTATTATAAATTAAGTCATGAAAGTTTCGCTACTCTTCAAAAGCAGACAGGTACATTGTCTCGACCTATGCTATAAAATTATTTAAAATCTGGTTATACAATTAAATAAATAATGACAATTTATTTGTCAACATAATTAAATAATTAGCTAGTTATAAGTCATAACTTTGTTGTAACAAAATTTCAAACTTGTAGATTAAGGTGTTTGGCCTGTACAAAGATACATGAGTGAATGGATGTACATGTCAAACAATTTTATATATATAGATTAAGCTATCAATAAACTGTAATTATAATTTATTGATAGCTATTTATAAAAAGCACCCAGTGCTAATTTCCAACTAGATTATAAGATTATTTTAAATCTTGTTATACAAATAAATAAACAATAACAAATTAGTTGTCAACATAATTAATTAATAACTATAATTTAGTCACAATTATTTAGCTATCAATAAATTAAGTAGACTAGACGAAAACAAGCGCGTACGACTGCAAAGATGCTGCCAACTCAACGTCGGGCCGCAAGCCAGCGATGGGAGCGCATCCTTATTACTAATGCTAAGCTGTTCAACGTCGAGCTGGATCAGAGCCACCAAAATGACAGGACCTGATCCGCACAGGCTCCCGGCACGTCGGTCAATGTCGAGCATCCCAAAAATTCGAAGTCCGACATGGTCTGTGGCGAAACTTGAACCAGCGACAAGACCGACTCAGAATGTTTTTACTAGTGCTCCATGTTGTCGTTACTAAATGTTGTTTTGCCAAATTTCTTTTGTTTAGTAAAATTATGATTAGAAATGTTTGTCTCCGTTTTTTCTGGTCAAACTGTAATATGAATAAAAATTTATAATAATCTCATATTTTTATCTTATCTTAAATAAATGTGAACTTTCGCTATTTTGACAAAGCACACAGACACATTGTTTCCCAAAAAATATACAACTGCATATGGCATTTCGTGCTAAATTCCATCTGGAAATTATTTATAATAATCATTTATTTGTAATTTAATAATAATTATTTTTAATATTCTTTTGTTTATCTTATAAATATCAAGTCAAGGAAGTTTCGCTGCTTTGCCAAAGCTTAAGATTCGCCTCGCATTGCAAGGCGCCGGTTGCAATCAAATTCTGGTTGGGATGGCAATCGGTGCAGATGAGCACCTGGTTGTGGGCATTCAGTTTCTGGACGAGCTTCTTGCTCTGCAGACTCCAGATGTGCAGGGCATTATCCTCGCTGCCCGAGACGATCCACATGCCAGCCGTCACAGAGAAGTTCACAGAGATGCAGTAGTTCAGATTTGTGTGACCTTTGTAGATGCGCAGGCATTTGGGTTTCTGAAAGTTCCACAGCTTGATCTGACTGTTCAGATAGGCGGCCAGTATATATCGGCCATTTGGTGCAAATTTCACATAGCCAACGGGCGAGTTGTCCTCATCGATGAGGGTCTTCAGCACTTGGCCACTGATGGTGTCCCAGATGCGAACGAGTCCATCGAAGCTGCCGGTGACAAGGAGATTGCCATCTCGATTAAAGTCCACCGATGATATCGGATCCATGTGGGCGGGCACCACTTTGAGGGATCTGCCATTACGCACATCCCAGAGTCGGAAGGTGCAGTCCATACTGCTGGATGCGATCAGATTCGATTGAGGATGCATACAGCAGGCAAAGACCTGATCCTTGTGTCCCTGCATTGTCCTGAGGCAATTGCCACTGCGGAGATCCCATAGCTTGATGGTCTTATCATCACTGCAGCTGATAAGGCATTTACTATCCGGCGACCAATTCAAATCGTTGATGCCCAGCACGTGTCCCTGCAGGGATTTAATCAACTGACCCGTGCCCACGTCCCACAACTTGAGGAATCTATCGGTCGATCCACTGGCCAGCCAATCCCCACGAGGACAGAATCTTACCGCACTAATGTAATACATATGACCCGCCAGCGTATGCTTGTGCTCATAGCCAGGCGTCAATGTATCCACCTTCTCTTTCTTCTCCTCCTGGTTGCCAGCATCCTTCACAGGTAATGGCACCTTGAACACTTCCTGCTCCTTCTGATCATTCGGCTCGCTGCTGACTGTTGTAGTCTCCCAGGATGCTGCCAATGCGGCCGCCACTTCTCCAATTTCTGGGCAGGCTTGTGGATCAGTCGCCGATTCACCATCCGCTGACATGACTTGTAACTCTTCCTTCTTCTAGCACAGGGATAAAAGTATAGATTAGCGACAGTTTCAATCTTAAAACTGTTCGAATTTATATCAGGGTTGCTTTGGTGCGCCATTGGAATATTTAAAAGCAATCAGTGCAAGTGTTCGATTTACCGATACCCTGTAGAGTATAAACATTAGAGGAGGCACTCACAAATAGAAATTACTTAAGAAAAGAATTTTTAAAATAAAAACATTTTTAAATCAAGAAAATCTTACAAAAAACTTTAAAACTTTGACCAAATTATAATACCCTGTGCAGAGTATTGATAAATTCATCTTATTTAAGCATTTCACAACACTGTCGAAAACGTCAGCAAAAGCTGCAATATCTTTACATCATTTAATAAATAACTACTTAAATTTCTTACCAGACAGCATATTTTTAGCTCTGTACGATCAGATTTAATTTAATTTATTTGACTATTGAGTTTCCCAGCACTATAAGTATAAACTTACTATTTAGTGTGCTTTACATTTCCATTGTCTTAAAATAAGTGAATATTAGTTCTCATATACCGTTTCAATTTGGTCCCATTTGCAATTAAAAGACTTATTTTTGAATCTCACATGAAAACTATACTTAAATATGTATAAGACATTTTTTCACAATATAGAACAACACATTAAGAATATTTCGCAAGTTAATATAAAAAATCGCGATTTTGAGTTACGACAGTCGAAGTAAATTAGCGATAATTAATTGATCGGGTAGGATAGTAAAGGCATCATATTGACACAACTTGTTGTCTGGTTCGAGCCAGACGTGTTAAGCAAAGATTAAACAAGAGTATTGACATATTTGACATATTTTAAGACGAATGCCATCGAACTCTTGAATCAATTGGTAAGCCTATATTGATTTAAAATGAACTGCAATAGTGTATATTTAGATTTATTTTATCTTCTAGTTATTCCTATTTGGCCTTAAAGAATGAAGCAATGCTCTTGCTGCCCTTGGCACCCTTGGCCAGCGCCTTCTCTTTGGCAGTCATGGTGCGCTCCTTGAGCGGAGCCGGTGTTGTGGGCGACGTAATAGATTCCTTGGCATCATCATCGTCCAGCAGACTGCTATTCCTCAGTTGGGCTGCAGCATCGACGCTTCCATTGTCACCGCTTGCGAGTTTCATCTTTTTGCTATTTGCGCTTTGTTGACCCTGCTGGGATTTTCTTTTCTGCGCTGTGGACTTCTCCTCAACCATCGCCTGGATTTCACTTGGTATGTGCAAATAACGATTAAGTTCTTCGTGCAAGTCCGCATCCAGATAGCGGCCCACATAGTCACAGGCCATGCGCATGTAATCCATTTCATTGACATCATTTTCCGTCACCAGTTTCTCGCTCCGCACATAGTTCTGCGATTTGGCGCCGAGTCCGCAGTGTACTTGCTTTGCCTTTAGCACGGACACAACTTGGCGCGTTTTCAGAGCAAGCCAGGCCAGCGTACGATCCGCGTTGTACTTGTAGAAGATCAGCTCACCGGAGGTCTTTACATCTGCCACACACTTGAGACTGGCGGCGCTTACAAATTTGGTAAGTAGGCGGTTTGTGCTGGCATCGTTCCCATCAACGTTAATACTGTCCAGCGACATGGCGCGTTGTGAGCAATGCTTGCGGAGATGGTGGAGCGCGAGGAGGGTGGCATCGATTGGCGTCGTCATGTAAATGCGGCCATTTGAGCAGACTTCGTTGTTAAGCAGCCAGCTGCGACGAGGCTCTCCGTACTCTAACAACTCCATAATGCTGCGATCCCCAAGCGTCACAAACATGGCAGACTGTCCCTTGCCTGGGTGATAGAAGCGCTCCAAGCACATTCGGTGGTCATCATCGGCATGCAACAAGTTGTCGGATATGTAAAACACTTTCTTTACAGCATCCACTACTTGTTTTTGAGGCGCCGCATCTGGGTCCGTTTTTGGCTTTGTGGAGCGTGTAGTCTTTTTACTCATATCGAGAACTTATAATAACAGATCTCCCGCCTTATTTCTTGTTTGTTTTCGTTCTTCTATTATCAACGCCGAGGGTTGCCCATCCAGTTAAAAATTCCGATCTGGCTCGATTTTTTACCCAAAAAAATTGTTAAATTTCAGAAAAAAAGGTTTGCGGAATTCTTATACCATTTTTCAAATATTTTTTATTTTTAAGCTAGAATTTTTACATTTATGCAGAATTTTTGGTAAAATTTTCTCAATTTTTTTATACACACATTTTTTTTTTTTTTTAATATTCTAACGCCTCTCCCCGAGGGCCGACGAACATCAGCTCTTCATTAAAATACTTACCTTAATTTTATCTAATTTCGTATTTATAATTTTTATCAAATTTAGTCATTTTTATTGAGTTTTTGTTGCAATTTTAAATGTGCATTTTTTATCAGTGCTGGCACTATCGCATGTTTCAATTACTTGGACTATCGATCACATTAATTGCATGGCTCACATAGCTCGTGCATCGATATATCGATTATTTCATTTGGCGCTCAATTGAAGCTCAGTCAAACAGCTGTCAGTGGATGTATTCTAATATGCTATGTTGGTATAATTTGTTACTTAGTTTATTTATTACTATTATTATTTTAATTTTGACATTTTCTTGCAATGATTAAAGCTTTTCGGGCTGTGAGGACACTTGTATAGACTTTCGACAGAGAATTTTTATGTATCTCTTAATATAACTTTCTGTATATCTTTTTTTACATTCGGTGCACTAATAGGAGGACATTTGTGTAGACTTTCGTAAAAATAGGTTGACCGGTGCTTTGTAATATCGCAACTCCGTTTATAGCTCCTCTCACAGTGCTTGCATTTATAAGGACGGATCTCAAAATGATTATTTTGCTTGTCACTCAACTCTTATGGATGCTCTCCAGTATGTCTAAGTATATGCAACTCAAGTCGATCTTTGTGGGCAAAGCTGTTCGGGCATTGATACTTAAGTTGCTCACTGTGAATTCTCTGGTGGATTTCCAGTTCATTGCTCTTTTCGAAGGCCCGGGGACAATGTGCACATTGGTAGGGACTGTCTTCACTTAATTGTAAATAAATAGTGTAGCTGACAACAATAAACTGCAGCTAAATATTTGATAACAAAGTCTGTTGGTTTTTTTTATAAATAAAACTACAATAGATGTTGCTGAAACTGCCAACTGTATTGTTTATGCGACCGATAACCCGATAACCGCGCTATGCAAAAACAGCTGTAAGATGTCCGCGATGATCGTGAATGGCAGTACGGCAGTCTTTATTTTATTTTTACATCGTTGGCGCCTTGGTTGCGAGCCGTTTCGCATTTTCAAATGAAATGTTCAAAAGCTTGTTTGATTCTTATAATTTGTGTATAGTTTATTGCGTATCAAATTGTAAATTATTTATACAAAAACTTTAGGTATTATAGTCAGCACTTTTACATTATTTATTATTTGTTTTAGTTGATTGTTATACAATCGGTAGGCGAATTTTTGATGTCGATTTAAAGTAAATACAAAATCGACAGTATTCTGAAATCGTTGGTTTTCTTTCATTTATTATTACAAAATACGACTTATTATTAGTTAGAACGAGAAAAATGTATTATGAAAGCGACGGCGGTAAAGGGTAAGGGTAAAAGTTAAAATTTTTTTAAACGTTTAATCATTATAAAAGCTATTGTCATGAATAACATATGTATATTGCCTCGACAGGGTTAAACATATTTATAATAAATGTATAGAATAGGTATGATATAAAATTGGTAGGATATATTGGTGTTATTTGAAATGGATGCAGTTTTTAGTCTAAACTTTCAATTTGTTAAATTTACAACAATTTGACGTTCGCTTTACAAAAACACAGATGAAAGAGCAGGATTCGTCCTGCCCCTTCCTTCGATTTTGGGAGCAATTTTTTAGGTTCACTATATATTTTTGGCAGGATATTGTGTATATTTGTTAAATATGTTATATGCGATCTGCTTTAATTGCTGTGTATGTGTTTGTTTGTTTTGTTTTATATCTTCTACTACGCTCAACTCATTTCGCTCGTAAAAAGACCTAATATTAAATTATATAAAATAAATAAATCGAAATCATAATCATAATAGACGACGACTCTCATTTAGCGTGTACAAAATATAAACGTAATTTTCCATTAGAGAAATTCAAACGATAACGACGAGCTTCTTCAAGCAGTTCTCTCTCTCTCTCTCTCTCTCGGTCTGTAGCTATCTTTCAATTTCTTGCCTCCCACTAAACAGTTCTGATTATCGCGATGATGCCAGCTAATCCTCGTCATGTGCATTGTCCGCCGCTTTTGCTGACGCAGTGGATGCGGCATGATCATTGGCACTTTCACTAACATGACTGCTATCTGCTGCCGCTGTTGCTGCTGCAGTTGAACCGCTGCCATTTTTGTTGCTGTTGCGGGCATCCGTTTCATCGCCGGCGGCTGCAGTGACCTTTGCTTCCAGGGCGCGTATCCGATTCTCCTGTTTCACAATAATAGCCTTCAGCTTGCGAATCTCATCCAGAATATTGCGATGATCCTTTTCCTGCGTAAGATCAATCAAATTAGATTCTTTATGAAAATTTTACACATCAAAACTAAGAATAACAAAATTAGGAAAACAGTTATAGGAGCACCTAACTTGGTAATTTGTAATTAGGAAATATAAATAAAGAAACCAAAAAGAGAAAAAAATACAACTAAAAAATTAAAATTAGGACAAAAGTATTGGGAAGGAAAATGTTAGAAAAATAATAACGGGAACAAAAATAAGAAACGCAAAATTGGAAATAAATAAGCCAATAAATTTTGGGAAGTCCAAAATTGTGATTATCCAAAATCCAAAATATTTTACTTTAAATCGCTCGATTTAATAAAATATTTGTATTTGTCTTAAACATTTCCGCTAATTTTAAATATTTTAGTTAAGTTTCAGAAAAACCTTTTTTGAGAACATCTCGGATCTATCAATTATTATTATTTTTACTTTCGACAGGCAAGCAAATATTTTTACCGTTACAAGAATTAAATAAAAACGTATCTTAATATTGTATAAGAATATACCACTGGAATAACAACCAATTAACTAATATTAGGATCTAGTTATGTTATGATTTTTAAATGCTTACCGTAAATATCGCTGCGGGCGCACCACCATCATTGGACTCGTTGTTGTTGGCGGGTGAATAATTACCACCGCCTCCACCACCTCCTCTTGAGGCGGACGCCTTGTTCAGTATGTTTTCCTTCTTGCTGAGCGAAAGCGACTTGTTGCCGGATGATGAGACATAGCCACCCTGTACAATAGAAACGCGATCCTGATTAGGTTTATTAGAATCACTGTTCGTTTAAGATTACAACAAAGAACAAAGAACACAACAACAAGCGCCACGCAGCGTGCATGTTACGAGCGTATGTAAGCCGTGAGAATGTGTGCGCGTTTTGTTCAGGGAATGTGTTATTTTTAAAATAAACATTTTAAAATAAAGATTTTTAACTCTTTTTTTATTTCTATAACAACCATAAAAAATTATTCGGTAAATTTTATTCTATTGATAAAAAATTGATCTTCTAATTTTAATTTAAATAAAAAATATCAATTTTAAAAATTAAAAATTTAAAGTAATTAACTCTTTAACCGGGAGGTGTTTTCGAAAAGTTTGGTATTCGCCGCCCTGCTTAAAAGATATTTGCATTATAATTATATTTTTGAAAATGAGTGTTTTAATAATAAATAAAATAATGCAAATTAATTTGATGAAAAATAAAAAACAATAAAAAGCTTTAAAGTTAAGCCAACCGAAAACCAACCAAAATCGCATTCAGCTTTGGTGGTTTTTGGGTTAGTTTACATTTCTGGAACACTCATGAATAATAAAAAATTAAAAATGTATAATTTTTGTGTAAAATTAATTTGTTTATCTAAAATTTTCTTTTGCCAAGTTTAAGTTTTCAAACTATGACTTTCATAAGCGATCCCTTTTTTTTGTGTGGGTGCGTCTGTTTTTCGTGCCTATGCAAAACTCTTGCAGTTAGTAAGTGTACTGACTATAGGAAAAAAGGCTGACAAGGCACAAACGTAGATAAGCAGCAAAGATCAAGAATCACAAATTTATTGGTAGCCACGAATTGGTTGCAAGCACACAGCATTTGGAGGCAACTACAAAAAGCCATTGGAATACAATTGTTGTGGTCCAAATTTGGAAACAGCCACAGTGAGTTGATCAGGATCCATGTACGCTCTCTAATGACAGCAACAGCTGAGCGGCAGCATCTGTGGCACCGAAGCATGTGGCAACGACGGAGCCGCAGCGCCGTGAGCGCTGTATTCCAAATCTATAGGGGATGCATTTGAATCGCAACTGGAGCCACTTACTTTGAGGGAGAATGTCAACGGATCGGCATCCTTGCCAGCTATCCACTCTTCGGCCGTGATTGCGGCGTCTTCCGCCAGCGTATCAGGATAGAGGTCCTCCTGGAAGAGATCAGACTTGCGCGGCACTGTCATCGATATGACCTGGCATAGACCATTATTGTTCAGACGATAGAATTTGGCAACTTCGCAGGTGGTAACATCACAGCCACGCTTTGGCATCAATCCAATGCCTCGCTGTGGATCCGGAGTTTGAAATGTGTTGATGTAGTGCACAAATGGAGGCTCCGGTGTCACCTGAGGGAGATCAGATATTTATTCACCATCTATATATATATACTTATTTTGTTTTCAACTAAGCTAAATTTCAAAGGAACGTTATAGTCGAGTTCCCGACAATGAGACAAACGTGCGTTACTGATATATATTCATTTTATCTTTAAAGCTTAAGCCCACCATAACTATTATAATATTTTATTTCAATTATAATTAAACATCAAACATAACAATTAATGAAATGTATTTGTTCATGTTTCATTTCGGCTGTTATTTAAAAATTACTGTTTTCACATTATCAGACTTTAATTCAACCAATGATTGTTAAATGTTGCCGAAATTAAAAACTCAAGATATAATATTCACTTTCGAATAATCTTGCTGAGAGTGAAAACCGTAACAGGCCTGAATATAATGAATCAATTTTTAGCAGGATGCATAAGACAAGACTAAATACACAATCTGTGACATTGGTTGAATTTCTAGTGCCTACCAAGAAAAGGTGGACCTCTATTAAGTTTTAACAAGATAGGTTCAAAACTAAGAGACTAGTTTGAACAGAAACAGACTGACTATATCTACATTTCTGAGCCAAATAATATTTAAACTACATGTTTAAATTTAAGCTTTGACAAATTAAATGATAATTAAAATCTAAATTTACTGCTTATAAATGTTTAACATTTGCTGCCAGAATTAGAAAAACCGTAGAAAGATCTCAATCAGATCAAAACTTAATAAAATCGAATTAAGAAAAAACAGAAAAATAATAACGGGAAATTAAAAAAAAGTAAGTCAGGAGATCGTACGATAGACAAGGAGAGCATACCTCGAAATAACGAATCACAGAATCGCCCTTGCCGCACAGATAAATCAGATTCGTATCCGCGTCATACAATGGGAACATGACACCGTTTGATGTGTCGAGCTCCACCATGACAATGGGCTCGCTTAGGGCATCCGGAGCACGCAGCGAATACTGACGTTCCGAGCTGCGATTGAAACCGGTGGTAAAAATCAATCCATGACGTAGAAAGATAGCACGTGTGGCCTTGGAGCCCTCATGACACATTGCCTCACTCTCCAGTTCGCCGCTGCGCGGGTCGTAGATGCGTATCTTTTTATCCTTGCATGTGGTGACCAGCTTGGAACCATCCCAATTGAAGCACGCGCTGTACACAATATCCGGATGCGAATCAATGTGCACAAGAATCTCACCAGTGCCCACATTCCATATGACTACCTGAAATACGAGAGTTTTGTCAATAGACTCAAAGAAGAAGCATGTGATCGATAGATTACCTGATTGTCAGAGCCGGCGGTGAGCAATACATTGAGCGCCGAGGGATGCCAAAGGACGAGACCAACGCGACGCTGATGGAAAACCAGATCCACAACTGGTTCGGTGAGTGTGCGCGATAAACCGCCGTCGGGTATTTGCCACACCTTGACTACACAATCCTCAGATCCAGAGGCAATGACATTATCGTTGTGTGGACACCACGAAATATCTAAAACTGGACCTTTGTGTCCACCGACCAGTGGATGATCAGCTGCAATGCGTCCAACCTGAAAGATGACAACAAGATTTTTTATCAGGCATCCCAAATAAGAGTAGAGTTTATTTTCGATTTTTACTATAAATATTAATGTAAAAGAAAATCTAAATAATAATTAAATTCAAATTTTTTTATTGAAAGTCATGTTATTTTAAATATTTATAATAAAGTGTATGTAATGTATATTTTCGAAAACCGGTTATTATACCGAAACAATCTTATTTTATTTAATGGGTGAACGAACGGACGCGTAGGTCTAAATCAACTTGGCTGCTGATACTGATGAAGAATCTATAAAATTAATAGTGTCGAAGATGCCTTCCTGTGGCCTAAAATTTGTAATTTATCAATAAATAAAATATGGTTCCTCCATCCTCACAAGCTTAATTTTTAATATTTAAATAAAAAAATAAACATCACATTTGTTGATTGTTTTTTAAATAAAAACTAATATTTAATTACTTTTTATTTTCTTTTGAAATTTAAAAAAATGTGGTTTAAATGAACTTTTATGTTATTTATAACAAAGAACCAAAGACAATTTTTTTTGAATTTACAATTTTAGCTAATAGTAAAATTATAGAAGTTAGGGTCCCTGATTAAAGCTAAATAACGTTCCACGTAACAGATCAATCCACAAATCGCGACCCATTGACCCAATTTTGGGTAGCATTATTTTTAGAAATTCCCGCCGGAATTTGAACTAAATTAGCAAAACATTCATAATGCAAACTTCATGGTGGCTGCCAATATGTTCAGCAATCCCTAGCGTTCAGGTGCGTGAAGTTTGCAATTAATAGAAACACGTGTGAAACACTTGATTAAATTCCATAGCCACCACATTCGAGTCCAATATTAGAAACTGTTGCACCTCCGATTCCACGAATTCTATAAAATTATTAACCGAGTGATTTTCTTGAATGCCACACTATGATTTATTACTGACCATTATAGAAAATATTTATAGTAAGCTCATATAACTCAGCGAGGGTCATTCCATAACTAATTCAAACTTTGTTTTTATGAAGCATTCAAGTTACACATGTAAATTGATCTATAAATATGACCCAATTATTTGATACTTTCAGAGGCTGTGAAGGGCCAAAGTGAAAATAGTCAATAAATATAAGGTTTTCTTATTTGATTTTATCAAACGTTAACACACTTAATATATAAAGGACTTTCAAAAGCTATTAGATCGTTGAAATGAACAAATATTAATGATAATAATTAGGAATGTGTCATCTACAGTTTACGATTAAAATCGAGAAATTGTCAAATGATATTATAGTAACATCTGAATGGTTTTTAAGAAACGTTTGGTCGGCGCAAAACAAATAGATTTTACTATATAATATTATACGAGCGATAACTGCAGGTGCATGCTAAAGTTTCATAAATAATTGTGCAAAATCATATCAATGAATAAAAACTATGCGACCATCTCAGTTACTTATAGTTGAATTTGATGTAATTGAAGAGTTACGCACTCATTGGATTTCTTTAATCATATGTACAGCAATGTCCATTTAATTGACACTTGGAATTTCAGCTAATCTCATAAAATATTTAAATTAGAGCGTGTGAAAGCCGCTCTACATAGAAAACGGCAGCTGTCTCAACTTTCGTAGATGGCGCGCATTTTGCATACAAATTTGGCCCAATTAGAACAGGCCAAAACACTTTACACTGGCCTCTCGTGTGTTGGCAATACGTTTTGACCAAATTCGGAGAGATCACAGCCGTCGCGAGTGTTGGCAGCGCCCACGCAGTTGCCCCGTTGCCGATGACAGCTGAACGGATGTTCGATTTGCCACTGCCAAATGCCTAAAATGCCGAAATCTGTTTCCAACCCAAGTGGAAATTTGAAAAATGTATTGCTTCTGCTTTATTATACCCCGCAATTCGAAATGTATAACAGAAGGATAGAGTCAAGTGATAAAGAAATATATATTCTGGATCTGTAAATACCGGAAACAGCAGAAACTCTTCTCTTTTTTTTAAATGTCATTTGCTTCTTTGTACTCAAAAATTTCCACTACAGATTTAAAGTAAATTTTTCTCATCTCGTTATACTATAATATTAATAGTTTTTTTTTTGTATATAATTAGATATTTACAATGCTGTAAATTCAAGTAAATTTTTTTTCAGTAAAAAAAATTGCTTGCTGTTTTTTTTAGGAAAATTTGTCGGTTTTTTATTAATGTGAGAATTGGTTGCTTTTTTTTTTTTAAATTTGTCGGTTTTTTATTGATGTGAGAACCTTGTGTTTGTGTAATTTCGTCTACAACATATTTCCCCTCATTTCATGTAGTGCAAGGATTATTAAACCTTAAAATATTATTAATTCCCGTCATCTGTTTTTGTTTTCTTTATTTTGTATCGCACAAATTTTATTTAGTTGGACTCTTGTTTTTTTATTCTTGCTGTTAATTTTAGACAATTTGGTGTGTCATGTTGGCCCCCGGCCAAAATTGAAAGTGCGTCCAAGAGATGCGACTATTAAGAACGAGAGAGAGAGAGAGCAACCAAGTGAGAGAGACAGGGAATTCATAACTACAAGTTTGAACTTTATTTATAAGCATTAGCCAAATCAGTCGACGTCATTTTTAACATGAACGTGGCAACAGGGACGCAAAAAAACGCCCTATAAATAGTAATATGCTTTTGCCATTGTCTTTCCTTATTGTTATAAAAAATAATAAATAAAGTGCCTGGTACGCTGTATGCATACATACGAGAAGTATGTGCCCGTATATAATTTGCCATCCAAAATAGGGATTTCCTCTTAATTTAGTGATTGGGTGGTTTAAATGACTACTCACTTTGTTGTGTGGCAATACAATGAACGCACCGCCGCCCGCCGACTCTACAATGATGGCCAAGAACTTTGGATTAACCGCACAGAATGTGGAATCCCAGCTGGACTTGGAGACGCGAATATTATCGTAACATTGCTCCCGTTTTAACGACTGTCCATAGACGTGACGAAACTTTGAGCTGCGAACCACGCGAAATGACATCTTTTAATTTAATATGTGTCTTCTTCTTCTTCCTTTTCGCCTTCTTCTTCTACTTCTTCTTCTAGTTGTTGTTGAGTTGAGTTATCAGCCCCGTTATTAGTATGTAGGTTTCTTCCTATTATACTATGTTGTTTTAATTTTGCTCTATAGTTTGTTGCCAGAATTCGCTTCGTTGTTGGTTTCTGCTTTTGAGGTTTTAAAGTTGTAACTACTTTGTTAACTTATTGTTTGTTTTCCTGCAAAGATAATGGTGAAAAAGTAAATATTAAAACGAATATAAAAGTTCTCATTTGTTTTTGGAATATATGTGTAATAATAACTTGAGTTGACATAAAGTGCTCAAGTCTATAGGGAGAAATTCTTAAGATCAAAAATGTCAACAGGAAAATAAGTATTTGTGCATTAATGTACATATTTATGTCTATCCAACATTGTAAACCTTTTTTACATAATTTTTAAAATTAAGATCTATTGAAATTTTTAACACAAAAGTACTTAATAAATACATAGCCATTAAAATTATAAACAAAGTTTGTAAAAATTCACCTATCCTAGTTTTTTCTAACTTTTATTGAAATATTATTAATAAGTTATTTTTGCATGTCTAGTCTGAATAGCCTCAAGGATTTTACTTATACATATAATGAAATATCTAAATTTGCAATCATTGAGTTATTTGTGTATTGTTAAGATACAACAAATGTATCTGGTAAATTCGAGTAAAATATAATAATAATAGCCAACATCATTAGTCGTAGTCGTTTCACAACCCCGATTTGTTTAATAGAAATTTGCATATTACGCTGTACGAACGACAATCAATAAGCAGCTCCGTTAATCTATGAAATTTATTCAAAAAAAAAAAAAATATATATATATAAAACAAAACAAAAAATTGGCATTGTTTACTTTTAAATTGCATAAAAAGTTGTTGCAATGAATGCAAACTTGGTCCAAATTGTGCCATAGAATATAAGTACTTTCTAAATGAAAAAAAAAAACACCCAAACGTGTCAATTTATCAAACATTGTTAAAAAAAAAACAATAATACCGATAGATAGATATAGTCGTAGACAGTTTAGCAGGAGCCAAGAGACTCTGTTTATATGATGTCATAATGCTGAAATAACGAATTGGTTGACAACACGTGAATTATGGCCAAATAAACTGACAAAACTCTAACGAAATTCGCAAAACTCTCAACTTTGGGTTGGGCACATACAATTTTTACGATATTTATATATAACCAAAAAGGCGCAGAGCTTTCGTTTTTAATCAGTGAAAAAACAAACAATAACAAAATAACCAAAAAGACGGGCTGTAAATTTATTAATATGCTTTTCTGCTTTTTCTTTCAGTTTTTTCTTGTTTTTTGCTGAAAATGTTATAAATGTAGCAATAATGCTATGGGGCATAATGGATTTGTCATTGACCTGCTAAGAAATCATAAAAAAAAACTTTTATATATTTATTTTCTTTTAGCCGCAAGGTAAACTCTGCCATGAAGAGGCTACATGTTTGTGTGTTGGTGTGTGTGTGTATGACCAGTTGGGTGTGGATGTGTGTGTAAGCCAGTCCAAGTGCCACAATTTGGTGACTATCATTGGGCGCTGCTGATAAACTATATCAGGTAGAAAATGCCTAAAAACAAACATATAACACGGCTACAATAAACGTACTTAATATAGCACTTGAAAAAATCTCTTCAAATTTCCTGAACAGATACAGATCAATCTATATACATCGATAAATATATATATTCTATATATGCATATATTTGTGTTTATCTGTGCGTTGTTTACGCCTCAAGAACACCTTCGCTTCTAGAAAATTTTTATACATAAATATATCACAGCTGTTGAAGGTCAAACTTATTAATAGAAAATTCAATCATCTTGCTTAAAATTCAATTTTCATATAAATACACACACACACACACATACACAGTGACACCTTTAGCGATTTGTAATTCGCTTTTGATGTGTTAATTGTACATTTTTCTTATTATTATTTTTTTTTGTGGTATTTTTTGGCATTTGCCATTTGGTTAAATTTATCGAAGCAACACATGCATCGAAGTATTTAATGGTCGCCCCTTCCCACGTCCCCTCCTCTGACAAACTAGCGATAATGCTTCATATATTTATAACGGAAGTTGATACAAATTATACTCATGTTAAAAAAAATACTTGTTATATGCCTCTATCATAATGCGGGCGGGGGTGTGAAATAAGGGTAAGGACAAGGGTGCGGTAGCGGCTGCGGGTGGTGGTCTGATTGAGTTGCCACAGTAGGTATAAAAAGTAAGCGATCATGTAACCTGTTCTACAACTACAACTACAACTACACTTGTCAATTTGTAATATATATAAATATTTATGTAAACAAAGCGAGCATTTGTCATAGTTAACTTGTGATTAGATATGTTAGACAATAAAAAAGGTCAGATAAGTATAAATTTGAAATAAGAAATAACTATGTGTAGCTTATTTTCGCACTTAATATATTTCTTTATTTATTTATTGTTATTTAATATGACGAAAAGTGAGAAATTGGGCCCATTTCAAAGTACTATCAAATTCTGACAAGTTTCGGCTCGGTTTCAAGAACCTTGTTTCAGTGTTGTACAAAAAAATATACCGGGGTTCCACAGAAAATGAAACCAACTGAAAATCTTTATTTGGACTTTTAGGACTATAATATTATTATTAAATAAAAAAGCTCTCAAGTGTTCAAAGAATCCAGCGTAAAATAATGATTTTACTACTATTTTCCACAATTATCACAATCAACATAATTATAGATAGAAAAATATAAAATTATATGAAATTTATAAAATAATTACTATCGGGCTTGTTCCGGATTTTACTTTCGGCAAGATCTATCGGAAGTGAACATCTTAACCTTATTAATTCTACTTGAGTTGGTGAACTTAAGTCTGATAAAGTGAGAAATAAATTTTTTAAGTATTAGCATAAATTCAATATGCAAAAGTACATTTTATGAAATCCTATAAATGTGGGAGTAAAAACAGGCCTGTCTTTATATTTTTTTATTTTATATGATAGGTCTCCGGCCCGTGTTTGACGGGGGATATAATATTAATGGTTCGATGTATGATCCAGTTCAGGGAAATCAACCCAATCTTACTAAATTGATTTCAAGAAATTTGCGTAATCAACTTATGGCACGCACTGTATATGCTGACTGCATTATGGCAGCTTCCAATGATCGGTGCATCAACTGATGATTGCAACGCGCCAACGACGACGGCGACTGCGACGTCGTCGTCAGCTGGCCACAAATTGACTTAATGCTTGATTGCAAATCTTAACGCTTTGTCGAAACGTTCACCGGCAATACACAATTCTAATTGCTAACAAATGTTGTTGTATTCGCTGCCTGTTTGTTGTCGGCGTGACTAAAAAATAACCAAAGCGCCCCGCTGGCTCCCTCTCTCTATCCTACTCTCTTCCTCTCTTTTTCTCATACAGGAGCTGTGCACAGTCCCAAGTCAATTAAGCATTGTAGTTACTTTTCTGTATGTGCGGCAATCAAGTGTAAGAAAAAATAAAAAAAAGACAAACGAAGCGGGCAATGAACAAATAAGTGGGGGGGGTAAGAGTTGTTGCTCCAATTGGCTGCTGCAGAATGCTAATGTGACCGCTATAAACCAACTGTCCAACATCTAATTAGCTTACAACGAGCGGCGTGAATGTGTCATGAGCAGCACATCAATAACAAAACAATAACAATAACAATAACAATCCACTGACTACGATATGCGCTTGTATTTGTTAAAGTTAAATGTGTGTATGTGTGTGTGTGTGTGTAGGAGGCAGTGAATCAACATTGCCAGACATTGCCTGTCTGATAAGCATCAGCTGCAAGTGCGCACTTATCAGCAGTCGAGCATCGATGGAAACTTTCGCCTGCATATACATACATTTGTACATACATACTTATATTGAAGGCAACTGCAGTCTGCAGCTGCTGACAGTGCCAACTGCATGCGGCATTTGAAGATGATGTCATTAGGCATTACTATAATTACCAATGACAACCAACAGCAACAGCAACAATAACAACAAATAACATTTTTGTCGTCATCGAATTGCCTTGTTGTACTTAAGTTCATCAAACTGAACTGCTCGACTGCTGCGCCTGCCTGTGTGTGATTAACTTAAATCTTGACAAAAAGCGCGCAAGTGTCTCTTCAGGCGGTTGACAACCATTCGTGCAACTAGAGATGAGCGCGTGTTGGTTGCACTTTTCGGGGGGGAAAAAAGGTAAAATACCAAATATTCTTAAGAAAAGGGATTGAATATTTACTGGTTCGGTGAAATAGTGAGACCGTTAATAATGAAGCTAATAAGACTTTAAACTGTCAATTGGAAGTCTCCTTAACTAAATAAATAAAAAAAAACAATATCCAACTATATTAAAAATTAATACATTTCATTTAATTTTATCTAATTTATATCATTTAATTAATCAATTTATTAAATATAAATTGTTTTGTATAATTCATTCGACACAATCCTTATCGATATTGTAGGTATCTCATGTACCAATGTCGCCTAGGTACTTTTTGGGCACATCATAATTGTGGCAGCATTTATTATGATACGGAATCCCGACATTTTTGCTTAGCTCAATTTGAATAAGCAAAAGATGTCGCAAATTTAAGATGTTCGTATAACAAAGTTTCAATACACACCAACGGCAATAACAAAAAATGGGCAAAAGGTTTAAATATGTTTGGCAGAATGTATGTAACAGACAGAAGGAGGCGTGGCAGACCCCATAAACTATATATATTTTATATTTTTGTATCGGAACTATATATCATATGGCTTTCATAGGACCGACCGGTCGAAAATCAAGATTTTGATTTTGAAAAAGTTTTTTGACTTTTGAGACATTTTAACAAAACTGATTGAATATGCATTTAAATTGGTGTTATACATCCTGACCAAATTTGGTTCAAATCGGTTCCCTATATCATATATCTGCCATAGGAGCAATCGGTCGAAAATCAACTTTTAGTACCCAGTATCTAGGCACAGGGTAACCTACTGCGAGCGTGCTTGACTTTAGCCGAGGCGGAGCCCCCTTGTTTTATATTATTATTTCAAAATTTTTCTATGGACGTAACTTTAAAAATAGAAAGAGCTAACTATAAAATAGCCAAGTTGACAGCAATAATACCAATAGAAATATAATATAAACAGTGTAACCATTCTTAGTGAAGCTTATAAGACTTTTAACAATTCAATAGAAGTTTTTTTTAACTAAAACGACCGATTTATTGGTTATAGTTTCATGAATTTGTTGAAGAGTGTGTGCGTTTGTGTGTGTGTGCATATTAATTTCTATTAACATCTTGTTAGTTGTTGTATCGTGCGTGTTCGTGCCAACGCAAAATAACACGACACGCATCAAACTTAACATGCAACAACAACAGCAACATGGAAAGAGGGAGGGAATGGGGGGAGCGGCGCAGAGGCTGGGCGGCTTGGTGGGTGTCGGTGTCGCCGCCGAGTGAAAGTGGAACTCTGCTGCTAAATTTAACTATGCATTGCTTGTTGTTGTTGATGTTGTTGTTGATGTGATGTTGTTGTTGTTGCTGTCTTAATTGCACGACGCGACGCTTCTTCGCTTCGCGTCTACTTGTTGCTATTTCTGCCGCATTTGCGCTTAGTCAGACTGGCGGCAGTCGTTGTTGCTGCTTTTTTGGACACTGTCACTTAATTTGCATACATATTTGCACACACACACACACTTTGCATGCGTTTTTCATTTATATTTTGTCACTAATTGGCGTTGCTGCGTTTGTTTCTTTTCTTTTTTTGCTATCGTTGCTTAACCCATTTTTGGACAACTACAGCAACAACGCCTAGCAGCAGCACAACAACAATAAATGTGCGTGGGGGCGTGATCGCACGCGCTTCTACACTTTCTAAGAGAGCGCCACAGACGGGGAGAGAGACGCAGAGACGCTGACGCCGACGCAGACGTGCGCTGCTGGAGGTCGTTTGTTTTTCACACTTGTTTCACACACACACACTCACACACACGCTCATACCCACACGCATGCATACATATGTATGTACAAAAGAAAGAAAGAGACTGGCTGTTTCTGCTGGAAGTGTGTAATTCTACTCTTGGGCCAACATGAAGCCACGTTTCTTGGCAATTGCTACAATACAATATTTCAATTACGGCTTATCGTTTGCGTTTGCGCCCACAACTCAAAACCGTTGACCAAACTGAGAGAGCACGCATTCGCATTCAGACACCACCCGCGCCCCCATTGAATGTGGATTTGTGACTTGTTGCTTCCAGAGCAACAATTGTTCGCTCTCCTCTCTAATCTACACACCAACACTCATTTCGCTCTCATTTTCGGCCAGAGCTTTATAAACAAGCTAGCCGGAAAATGTGAGCACAACAACAAAATACACACAAATTACAGCTAAAAGCAAAAAATAAAAAATAACAATTAATTTAAATGTACACGTATGAATGTGTGCGTGTGAGAATTGTAAGAGGCGAGAAACGCAGAAATCTTTTTGGCTTGCTTTCGTTTAGTTTGCTTTTCTTTCATTTTGCAACATTTTTCGGCGTTCGGTCTTATGTTGTTGCTGTCCAAGACGCTTCTCATTTTTATTCCCTTTTTTGGAGTGTTGCGACTCATATAACACTGTGTGGGAGCGGGAGCGCATGTAGCAACGTTTTATAGCTGCACTCTTCACATGCATTGCTCTCACCACTAAACGCGCACGTACAAGCGCGCGCGCACACACAAACACAATTGTCGCACTTTTTTTTATTTGCCGTGATTTGAATGATTTTGTAATACGCGCGTTCATTATTTAAATGTAATACTTTCATCAACTATTTTTATATTAATAACAAGGCATTTGAAATGGATGCCACTTGAAGACTAGTTATACAAATGCCACAGTGATTCATTGACATTTGTATCGAAATGCCAAAGTTGCCGCATTGAACTTAAGAAATACCCACACACTTAAGACACTCACTTTAAATTAGCGGTAATGCTTGGACAGGTGCTCTTAGATTATATTGAGAACAAGAAATTTCGAATTTCGCACTTTGTTGTTGTGAACTGTTTGAGAAATTGCGGTTACGAAAAGACGAAACGTAGCAAAACGCCGACCAGCAAGCAAGACGAGAGAAAACAAAACTGAACAAACTAATCGGTGTGACCGACACTGTTGCCAACTTAGCTATGTTATAGCTAGATCTGGCTATTTTCAGAGTTCGTTGGCTAGAAAAATTTGAAAATTGCTTTTATCCGGAAATCTGGCTATTTTAAATATTTGTTCAGCTAAGTTTTTCAATTTATATATTTGGTAAAACTGTGCAAAAGTGTAGACAAATTAAAATTAGATGCTTTCCAGGCAGAAACAGCTATTGTTCCCCCTAAAACTTGGCAGCACTGGTGTGGAAACACTGTTTTGGCCCAAAGGCTGCCATCCGGTTCAAAAGTTGCCCCCATGAAAAACTTTCAGATCTGGCAGCATGTACCATTTTAATCAAATTGCAAAAACAGTTACAACTAAGAAAATTTTAATTCAAATTTTTGCAGAATTTTTGTTCGAATTTGTTTGATTTTTTTATATTTATTTAGAATTAAACTTGTAAATTTTGTCACCTTGAAGAGACGCACTCCAAACCTTTATTAAAATGTTTTCCTTAATTGTGTCTAGTTTGGAATTTAAAATTTTTATCAAATTATAAATTTATTGTAAAGTTATTGTAGGTATTCCAAATGAATGAAATAATACGGAAAGTGTGGTAGCCCTAAGTGATTTCACGAAATCAGTTCTGAGGCTGATTTCGTTTTGATTTCATTTCGAGAATATATGAGACCATGCATTTCGATAACACTATTTGGTGTTTGTTTTCTTTTTGTTGTGATTTTAATATGGAGAATTGCTTGATAACTATATTTTTAATGCAGAATAATGCAGATGGATAAGACAGCTAAGAAAGGGCTGTGAGAATTGAAGTTGAAGCACAAAAATAGGTTAAAAGGTTAATTAGTTGCTGTACCGGTACGTACCGGTACTGATACCGGAACCGAAAGGAAAAAACCGATATAGAACCGTGTACCGTATAAATAGTTTTCACACTTTCATTTGTCAATTTGTGTTTTCCCGCCATTTTCTTAAATTCTCGATATCAATATCAAATCAGTGTGCAAAAAGGGTCGATCTTGAAATTCTTCAGGATTTGCTTAAAACAAATAAAAATCAAATCTAAATCAGTTTCAGGAATCCCAACATTGCATTTTGAAATTTGCATTATTAAATTTACATTTTCCGGTGTGGCCGCTTGCGACTAATAGGCTTAAAATATAACGTCGCGACGTTACTCATCACTAACCATTTGCTCCTCACTTAACATCAGCAAACGCTCGCAGTATAAGTTTTTTAAGTTTTTAATTAGTAATAATTTGCATCGCAATTTCAGCTATTTTTCGGATGGTTTCCGGCCAGAAACAATTTTTTGTCGTCTAAAAAGTTGGCAAAAGTGATATCGAGCGAGCCACACAAATACCGGAGCTCAAACTATTGGTATTACTTGGTATATTTAAAATGCTGGTCACTCTGGAGACTCAAATCTGGAAACGCGCGCATTTAAATTTTTTTTTATGTTTTTAGATAGAAATTAGATAATATAAAATCAATTTATTATGAATGTAGGGAATAACAAATATTCCAAAAAAATTTTAAAATATTCACCAAGGATACACCCTTGAATGCCCTTAAATAAAAAATTACTTATGTCAAATAAATAATATTATAATGATTAGCTTAATTATCAACTAGATGGGTTTACCCAACGTGTTGTTGAGTTCAATTTGACATACTGCTGGATTGTTCAAGTCCGGTTTCTTGTGAACTGCAATCGATAAAAATGAGTTTTACAATTAAATATTCGATATAATGTAAACGCACTTATGTCATGTTGGGTCAGTAACTTTAACAACTCTACCAAAGGATATTCAAATAATAGCGCCATGAAGAAGGCAACGATTTGTGTGAGCACAAAAACCAACAGCACATTTCCAAACTAATAACAAAATAGTTAAAAATAAGGAACGACAGAAACTAAATTTCAACAACTTGCCAAAAATAAACTGTTGATATATACCGGATCTCGAAAATAACCAGCTACCAATCGCAATATGAAGACATGCCATAAAAATGCTTGGAAAGAAATGCGAGACAAAGGCCGAAAAATGGGTAGACAGCAAAATTCATAGGCAATCCCTGCAAAATGAAAATATGATATAAATATGAAAGTTTAGTATTTTAAGCTGACATACGATCATTACTTACAGCCCACTTTAAAGCACATACAGCACACAAATCCGGCACAAATCAATATCCATAGATTCTTGTACAGTCCCGCATAGATGGCCAACCAAATGGACGGCTTCTCAAAGTCGTGTTTTATAAATATGAAGCCCGAGAGAAGCACCAAAATGGCAGCTGGAATCAATAACCACATGCCCAATTCCAAGCTCCATTTGCCCCTGTAACTTTCGGCTTTTGTCGAGGAACGCACTTTCAGATAGAGATGACCACAAAGAAAGCCCGTAAAATATCCACCCAAATTGGTATAGAATGGCGGATAGATCTGATAGAATGTCTCTGAGTTGCGAAAGTACAAATAGCGATATGTTCTATAAAATAGCATATACAGAAATATTCATGTAAGCTGATCAGTTTATACGGCAGCTTAAGTCAAGGTAATTGGCAACATAACTTACTCAGGCCTAATGTGATAAACGGCATCTAGTTTAAGATAATACGTTAATAAAGCTGGAACCGTAAATGTTAATAGAAATAGCACATAATAGATAAATCTAGTGAGTCCTGGATACCTATAAGGAACTATTAGCAAAGATTATTTTTATATCTTTTGTAGTCCTTACTTTTTGGTTATTATGATGATTATTAAAAAGAGTTCAAAGAGTTGCATATCGGCAGCCATATACCAAGTTTGTTGTGCGCACTGAAAAGTAGGAAAACATTTATAGACTATAGCTTAAGTTTTTTCACAATACCAACACTCTCTTTCAGCAAATAGTTGTTGATGAAGAAGACATTCTTCCACCAGTTGTTGCGACAGAAGACACGCTCTGCTTCAGTTAAATGTCTCCAGAAGGGTCCATCTCCCAGTCGGGTTAGGATCGTGCCATTGAACAATATGAGCATTATTAATGAGGGTAATAGGCGAAAATATCTGCTGATGAAAGCACGAAAATAGACTCTAATGCAGTTCAAGATACTCGTTTCTTTGTTAATCCATTGCCGTTCCGAAAAGTTCACGTATAGCAGAAAGGAGCTCATGACGAAAAAGATTTGGATGAAGGCGTTACCATTCTGAAATATCGATGTTTCGGGTCTGTAAAGAAACTGCTCGTAGAACTCGGGATTCTGTATCTGGACAGTCATAAAAACCATCAGCGTGTGTCCCAGAATTACAACAAAGATGCCCATCACACGAAAGGCATCAAAGAAGCGCAGATCTCGGGACATTTCACTTTGTGATGGCATTACGATTCGATAATAATTGCGACACAGCGAAAATGTCGCTAGAAATTGTTGAGCACGCGTCTTTAATCGCTGTTGGTAGAAGACATTGCCTTGAACTTTGGAGGGATCGGTTTGCTTCAACTTCAGGCGATAATCATAGTAGGTGGACATGATGGTGAGCAGGATGATTAAGGAAAGCATCACATACACAGTCACATCCAGTGCATCTAAAGGGTAAGAAAATTATGGTATTTACCACAAAGTGTGAGCTTAGTCGATATAGTTAAGTCCATTAGTCTATCTATCTTTTGGCTGCAAGCACTACATATGTAAGACAGAACTGGTAGGATCAGATTACTATATCTTTTAGTGTCACAGGACCAATCGGTTTCAAATCAATCTCTTGCATACAAAAACTTGCTTGTTTCTTGAGATATCTCAACCAATCTCACATATTGCGTGCTTGTCATAGTCGTTTATATCTTAAATAACTTTGGTTTAAATCGGTTCTCTACATCATATAGCTGCCACGTTAACGATAAGTTGAATATCAACTTTTAGTATAAAAAACTGTTGAATTTTCTGATATTATCTATCAAAACCTGTATTATTTTCTGATATATCTTAATGCAACTTATGTGTTTGGCATTCTTTTTTATATCCTGATCTGCTTTACCCAAAATTAATCTGCTGGTAATGGTAGGCTGAAAATCTACGTTATGTACGAACATTTGTGCTGTTTCTTGATAAATTTCTACCAATGAGTGGTCAAAAGTTAAATTTTTGCATTAAAAACTTTAGTTTTTCAGAATATAACTTTAAAGATGTCTATGGTTGTCTGTAAGGGTATCAAATCAATGTTTTATTTGCTTACCATGCTCCAGTTGCTCATCTGCCCATTTACAGTACTCGATGCTGCTGCGAAGTCGAAGTTGAAATTTGCGTTCAAAGTTTCGATTAAGGCAACTGTTGATCAAATGATCGTAGTGAATGCGTTCATCTGATGGCCTATTATGTACTTTGGCATAGTAAGTGCTCAGCTAGAGGCACTGGGATCAGTTTTAAGTTAGAAAACCTTTTCCAAATTCTTACCTCAGTGTCCATCACTTTGCCCTCGTACAGCTGCTGTATTTGAAATTTGCTGAGAGTTTGAATTGCTTTCTTGCACTGCTCTAGGCATACTCCAATAAATAGATGATCGTGCCGAAAACAATGCTTGTCGTCCTGGGATATATTCTCAATTTGCTGCCAGAGAGTGGAGCTAGCATTGGGCACAATTTCAGCATAGACCATGCAGTAGGTGCTGTGAGCTAAAAGCCAGCTTGGAGGCTTCTGCAGGCACAGATCATAGTCATCTAATTGGTACATGGCTGGCATTTGCTTGTAGATCGTTACTGCATGTGCAGGATTAATTAAAACTAAGAAAAATGGCAGTTTTCTAGCCCCAACTTACAGTTAAATTGCGTATACGTAACGTTTGCTCTACACTCCTTAAATTTTGAGAGCATAACTAAACTTGTAAGCGTCAACAGTTGCTTCCAATGCATCTTGACTTGCGTTTTAAGATAAACTGATCAAAAGTCACAGATTTTTGTCATTTTTACACATTATTAAATTGTACAATTGCATGCTTACATGCATCGCATCAATGATTTAGTAAATGCACTTTGATAAGGTCATGACAAATCAATCGAATTTATAAATATGTATATACAATACGTTATATAATAGAAAACTCAACTCCATTACAGTTATATACAGTTGAAACTTAGATAACCGAAATTTAACGTAACGAAACACAACATTTATAACATTTAAATTTAACAGCAGTCGCGCTCGTCTTAACATTAGCATAACAGAGTGGCATTAATTTTAACATAAAAGTATTTTAGTATTAAGATTCAATTTTGATATTTTATTTGTGCTCACTAGAATTAGTTTAATCGATAGTCTTGATTCTTTGGTGTATCGCGTGTTACTTTCAAACATTCGATAACCATTCATAATATCGATATTTCAGAGTTAATCGGCGGTATTTTTTGTCAGTACTTTGCTAATTGTTTTTCAAATAAATATATTTTTTAATTTTCTTACATTTGCTACAACTCTAAATCGGTCTACCAGCTTTGTTTTAATTGTGATATGTAATCTTACTATAGTTATTCAAACCAAAATTGTTTAATAATGTAGAAAAATGTTTAATAAAGCAAAAAGAGTTGCTTATAATGTGGCTATAAAGATCGGAGTGCAATAATTAATATTAAATACTAGAATTGATATATATGTGTGTTCTAATCAATATCAATTTCATCAACTCGTCCACGCACTCGATTTTTTTTATTCTTTTGCTTCTTGGTGGGCGGTGGAAGAAAGCTTTCCAGAAAGTCGATGGTTGTTAAAATAGTCTCAGAGCTGACATTGCCTATATAATTCTTGTCAAAGTAGATAACCGGATCATTAGTGACCTTATCGCAGTTGCAGTTTTGAACTTGTTTCTGAGAATCCAGAGTTTCCACAAACGAATTGGTGCTTTTATCTGCCGTCGTATAAAAAAATTAATACAAAGAAATGTTCAGGTTTTGGGGCGAGCTTACCATAATTCGGTCTATAACATTCGTTGACCTCAAACCACTTGGTGCAGAATTGCTGAATATAGCTATCATTCTGCTTAAAAAAACTTTTCGCGGCGCTATTAACACGCGATTTCATAAAACCCGGCATATAGGGCCACCTTCCCTTGGCGGCAAAATAACAAATGATATCTATGAGGTGATAAAAAATGTTGAGAAAAGATTATAAATGTTCTAGAATGTTGCAACACACTTACAGGGCACCTGAAATATATTCAGAAATGCACGTTGATGTTCCAGACTGGAGATTAAGTGAATGCCACTGGATCGCCTGTTATTGGTTAGATTCCTGGCTAGCAGACCAACTGGCCGCTGAGACATCTGTCTAAAGGGTATCTCCTCAACGCGAACACTCTGTAAATACGCCTCACTCAACGTTAACAGAAATCCCAAGACAAACATTGGAATTATCCATAATATTAATTTGCTCGCCAAATCCATGATGGTCAACTTAATGCCTTGCCCGACAAAACGCGACTGTCCAGCTAAAGTCTCCCGCAGGATAATGCCAGGACTCAGAGTTATTGATTTTAATTGTACTCCATGTTGACACAAATCGACGACACGGATACTCATTGGCTGTGCATGTGCTAACCCAATTTGTCTGGCAAATAAGCCATTATAAAGTGCAACGAACTCTACTCCAAATACCCAACAAATATCATCACAAATGACACGTACGCGTGCCCTGCTGAATGCAATTATAAACTCAAGTATTATGTGATCTACTCGGATCGACATCCAGCTGTTGGCGCCCGTAATAAAGCTGTATAAATATGCATATTATCTAATAGATAATAATATTGTAACAAAAATCTATTATAATGGAAATACAAAGAACTAGAAATACTAGTATATTTCAGTTACCTAACACTTAAACTTAATGCCATATTAAAATCTATTAGAACGGAAATACAAGTAACAATAAAACTAATATCTTAATACAAATCTCAATAATTACAATAACCTATACTTATTAAAAACTTTAAAATAAGCTAAAAAAAATAAAAATTACTACAAATTCCAGCATATATGAATAGTAACAACATTTCGATTACCCTATACTTAGACTGTAGTGGTATAATTAAACTAATTATACGGAAAAACAAACAACAATTAATTAAAAGTTAATTTAGAAACGGTAAAGTTAACTTACAATAATTATACCATATTGTAATCTACAAAACAAATTAAAATACCAATAATATTTACTAGCAAATATGAATAGTAAGCACAGTTTGAATTCCCTACAACTAAACTTTAGTGGATAATTGCATGCTAAAGTACATTTAAATGGAAATAAACTATGTTAGCACTAAGTTAACAAGAAAATACGAATATCAGCTATTGGCATATATAAATAGTAACGACATTACGAATACTCTAAAGCTTAGAGTATAATCTTAAGAAAACTGAGACGCCGTTTTGAGAAATTCGAATTGCAAGAGTCAAGGAATAAAACAGAGTCAAAGCTGCCATAGGATGTAAATAAAATAAAAAGATATACACCGTCAAGTTGTTATAAATGTGTTCTAAGTTCGTGCAGAATGAAAAATATACTTATGAGTCAAACTGAAAAAAAAAAAATAAATAAAAATTTCAATAGCCCGGATATTTAAAATTCAAGCATTAATTTTTTGTTTTGTTTTTGTCAGTGTAAGGTTATTTGAACTTTGACTTGACATTCTGTTGTTATTTTGTTTCACTTCCTCTTTCGCTTTCTATTAATGCTAGATATCTGGCATACATTACGTATACTTGATTTCAGTTACATATTAAGTGTACGGACCATTTAGCAGCTTATAAACCCGCGCCCCCTGAAACGCCCACTTGAAATAATTTAGATGACGAATATAATAAAAATTAAAGCGCGTGCAGGCGCCTTAGCTAAACTTGTTGTTGCAATTCTACATTAAGACTGAGCTAAAAGAAAGCCTCAGCTGTTGAGATCAGGTATCAAATATCTGAATATACATCGATGTATGTGTATGCTAATGAATGTTAAATAAGCAGAATACGATTAATACATATATGACGATTGAAAGGGAAAAAACGGAATCAAAATATGTACAAATATCAATACAATATGCAACTGTAGACAATGATATGAATATGTTTTATTGCAGTTCCCAAGGTGTTCACGTGTCGACTTTTTGTTGTAGTTGTAGTTGTTGTTGCAGTTATTATCAAACTGGCACAGTTAAAATAACACACGCGCGGCTAATTGAAATTGTTATGGAAATGAAACCTGGAAATAAGTCTAGAATAAAGATCCGATAACTGCAGTTACAAGTTTGTTATTGAATAATATTTTTCTTAACTAAATATTATCATATTCATGGGTACATGACATTTATAACTTTAGCTTTTTTTTATATTTTATTTGCATTTTTTTTAAACCTGTACCAGCTATTTACTAAAGTTTTGCAGAAGTATGCATGTTACAGGCGGAAAGTATATACAATGATAGAAAAAATTTTCTAACATTAAGATTTTGGTCTAAAAACTAAAAATTTTATTCTACAAAATGTGTCAAAAACAAAAAATTCTTGAAGATAGAAAACACATCTTGGTTTTAAGAACATTTCAAATAAGACCAAGTTCTTGTTATAAGAATAAATGTTCTTAAAATCTAAGTCAAGAAATAAAAAAAATGTTTTTTATAATTGTGACGTATTTATAATATTCTAACAATTTAAGATTATTATTTTTGTATTAAGAAATTCGAATTTTTAAATTAATATTCTTAGCATTAGTAATATTAAGACCATATTGGTCTTATGGTCTTATTTTAAGAATAATAAATTTAAGATGAATGTTCTTGTTTTCTTCAGCCAAATCCATTCGACCGTCCGTCCGATCCATATATTAGAGACTACAATTGTTATATATAACAAATGTTATAGTTGTTTTAAGTTGGAGTCTAAAATTCGTAGATACAATTAATGTGTATTTATTGGCGTTCTTAATAATTTTTATTAAAATTAATTATATACATCTTTAGCATTTATCTTTACAGCTTAGTAACGATTTGGTTCATTCAATAATTTACTCCAAAATCTGGCATTTTTTGTTCGGAAGTCTTGCGAGACATTCACCTCAAAGTCGGAATCTTCCCCATTCTCCAGCACCTGATAATCGCAAATGCCATTGGGTCGTGACTTTAGCAGCGATTCCGAACAGGGCGCTATCGACTCGGAATTAATGGGTTTACTTCAAAGAAATGGGCAAATTTCATAATTAATCTACAAATCTATAACAATTACTCCATCAATTGACTTACCCATACTTGGCAAAGTGCACAAAGTAACCCACAAACGATGCAACAACTCGGGCTTCTGTCGAGTTGCGATCAAAGTCGGGAAAGAGCATGGGACTACGGAAAAGATAGATCAAATCATCGCAGTGTACGACACCATATTTCTGGGTAACATTTGAGTTCGTGTAGATGGAGGCATAACTGTAGGGACCGAGGTAATTGAAGCTGTACAAGTACAGTGGATGCCCGCTAGTATCATCACTGTGCACATAATCCCATATGGCATTATAGAGCGGTTGCTTGAAGCCACGATCCGTAATGAGCTGATGATATTATAGAAATATTTGAATATTTCTCAAAGAGTTAATTATATTGTAAGCTTACATCGAGAAATCCCTGTACTGTGGACGCATTCAATTCGTGCTGGTTCCGAAAGTATTCATCGAGGATCAGTTGCATAGACTCGGCAAGTTTCTCTTGACTGAAATCTAAGGGGAACTCCATCAGCTCCTGGAGCAGCTCATCGAAGCGTGAATTGAAATCCTGACGCAACGTTGCATTCTCCATAATATTGACAACACGCACAGCACCCTCCTGAGGTACGGTTCCCAACAACCAGGGCACCTTTTGATAGTTGCCCTCGGCCATCAACTGCTTGGGATGCACACTTAGGAACGATTCTGGACCACATGGCTCGACGACAGGACGATAGTTGGTCATGTGGTCGACATCCCAGAACTTCAAGCCATCTCCCGCATTCAACAGGGTGTTCACATCGACAGCACGCAGAGCACGAGCTAATTTGAGAGTGCTCATCTTGTGGGCATCCTTCACCTGACAGAGTTGCGCCGTTTGACGTGCCTGCTCCAGCGGATTTTCAACCATTGCGAAGGGCACGTTGGCTGTGCCGCTCATGCTAATCACACGCTCGAAGAGACCCTGCGATCTAGGACTCAGCATATGCATATGTGTCGAAATACCGCCTACACTCTGTCCAAAAATGGTTACCCGACGTGGATCTCCGCCGAACGCTTTGATATTACGCTGCACCCAACGCAGGGCCAGCTGTTGATCCTTGAGTCCGAAGTTGCCGGGTATTGACGTGTCCTGTGTGGACAGAAAGCCTGCGAAGGGATTCAGATTAATACCAAATTAGGTGAAAAAAATTTAAAAAAATACTAGATAATCAAAACAATAATTAATTGGAGTTCATAACTATGGAGTAGTTTTATTATTATTTTTTTGAATTTTTCTTTATTTTATTTCATTGTTCTAATTATTTTGGAGGATTTTAGATAAGTTGTACCACAATATTTTGTTGCTTTTTATAATGTTTTCTTGATTTCGCCATTTACTAATTTCGGGTTTATTTTTTTTAATTTTGGGTTCTTAACTGCGAGGATCTTGGATTTGTGTTCCTAATCAGTTTTCCCGCATTTGTTGTATTTAATTTCTAATTTAAGTTTTCTTTCTAAATTTGAATTTTCAGTTTTGTGTTTCCAAATTGTTGGCCAACTTATGTTAGTATTATTTACCAGTTTTGTTGCTTAGTTAACTTACCCAAGGCACCCAGTCTATAAGCCATTGATACCAATATCACCTCGCCCGTGTCCATAAAATACTCCGGTCCAGTTATCAATGGACCCGCAGAGCCGCTAAAGAAACCGCCGCCATGAATATAGACCATGACTGGCAGGGATTGTGCTGGACGGCGCTGTAACATAAGTTGCTAAATGATCAGATGGTGTTCAAGGGTTCAACAGTGGGATAAACTTACCTCCGGTCTGTAGACATTGAGGTAGAGACAATCCTCTTCGCCGTAGATAAGCGGTGTTGGTAGTAGATAGTTCTTTTGTATGCAGTCCGGTTTGGCCATGCTGGCATTATAGATACCCTGCAGTTTGGGCATGACTTTGGGATTCTAAAGGGGAAAATTTTAATGAATTTCTGACTGGTCTTAAATAATTCAAATCTGTTGAGCTCACATTGAAGCGCAGCTCTCCGACAGGTGGCAGGGCATAGGGTATGCCCAGAAAGGCCTCGAATTGTTTTATCTGATAGCCGGGCATGTGGATGCCCTTCAGGCAGCCCAAGTTGCTTCCACAGACAATCAGGGTCTTGTCACTTAAGGCCAGGGCCGTGGCCGAGAGCAGAGTAAACAGTGTTAGCGGCAGAAGTAAAGCATTCCCCGGATGAATCATGACTGATGGCTTTTGTCTCTACAGAAAGAAATCAAAGTCAATAATAGCCCCATTAATTATGCATAACTCATTCATCTATCCACTATATTCATTCAAAAAATGCTTCTTTTACCGATGATGTCAACGACGTTTTATATTTATTTGAAACCTTAGCAAATATTCCCACGACAAGCGATCAAATCGAAGCTCCGGTATCGTTTAGATTTGCCAGGGCATTTTATTATCAATTTATTTATTCAGCGTAATGAATTATATATTTTTTTAAATTTCTTTCTTTCTATAAAATTAAACCTATTTAAATATTGTACTACTTACCTGGTTCTCCTTTTTAATCTGTTACTCGACACGCTTAAATAGTTAACCACGACTAACTAACTTGACTAAGATGACTACGCGACAGCGTACAAAATGTATCTGACGGGTTTGTAACCAAAGCGTTCAGTTTTATTCAATAAAGAAAAAATATTTCTATAAATAAATAAGAAGAAAACTTTGTTGCTGTTGTTGTTGTCACGCTTTTAGCAACGGTTGATCGCTTGAAAATATATAGATCCAGAGTTATTGTGCTCAGTTATTTGTAATCAAATTAAAATTTATTCAAACGGTTCACACGGCGTATAATCGATCTGATGTGTTCTGATCGGTTCTATTTTTGCCTAGCTAACGATTTCGTTTCCGAGACGATTCGATCAAGACTACACAACTATCTGCCGTTTGACTCGACTTATATCCTGTTCTCCAACAAACAAATACAACTACACTCACATGAATATATCTACGAGTACTTATATTACGTTTGTATTTATTCACATACCTCTTCTTCTTTTCCCAGGCTATGTTTGTGTTTGTTCGCCTGTGTTTCTTTTGTGATTCGCTTTCGGTGCAGAGATAAGAACTGTCTGGTTAACGGCAGAGCGGATTCCCGGGCAGGGCTCTTCACTTATATACATTTCATTATAGTAACTTAAATAAAGTCCGCCTTCGCATTGGGAACGTACACCAAAGCTCAGGGAAATATTGTCATATTTGAAATTCGTAACACTTAGAGTTATAGGAAAAATGAAGAAAACAAAAAAGCTGAGCATTTTCATAACTAATAATAATAATCCATCGAACTATAGGTTTTATATGGGTTTTCAAGATATTGGTAAAAACGAGAAATATGAAAACAGACTATTAATAAAAGTCCCAAAATACAGATATAAGATAAACATATTTATTTAAAAAAAAAAAAATGTAGGTGATAACTGTGTAAGTTCTACGTCCTCAGTTCCGTAAAAGTTCTACAACATATTTATTATTAAATAAAGAAGATTCTTCCAGTGAAATGTAGTCACAAAAGAGATTCTAAAGCGGTCCCTATGAATCTATTAATTATATTGTATTATTAGGTAGAAAGTTTTCAAAATAACCATAAGTTTTTCACAAAAAATTCCAAAAGAAACACTTCAGAAAAGATTGTTTCTATTTGAAGCAACACCATTGACATTTTAAAAAAGAAATGCAGTACAATTATAATATATTTATTAATGAAAAATGCACGCCCTTGAATTTTTAAGTGCCATATAAATATTATCATTATTATTATAAGTGCTATAAAATAAATTACAAGAGTTATCTTTCATTTATAAATCATTAAGCTCAAATTAAAGGCTGTACCTTTTAATTAAATTTTATGATTTTTAAATAAGCTCCACAAAAGTTGAATAGCCCAAATTAATAATTGAATAACAGTTCAGTTCAAAGGTGTACTATTTTGATGGCCTGCAGTGTGTTTACATATATGTAAGTGCATTACATTATTACATTTACTTTCCATATGGAAATTTAAGTGACCTTCGTCTGGGAGTGCGAACGAGTTCGAGTGCAAAATAGGTCAAAATTGCAGCAGCAGCTTAACATATCAATTCATTCTCCCGATTCGACTGGAGGGTGTGACAAGAGGAGGTGCATTATCATTATACTTGTAAGTAAGGCAATAATATGGGTGAGTACTTACTTCAGTAACTGTAGTTGTACAAAAAGGCACAAATTAAATGCTTTCTATAGAGTATCTCCACGTTTATCACTTTATCACAGTTATCCAACTTAAAAAACAAAATACAAGGATGAGGTACACTAAGGTCAACTACAAAACTTTATTCTTTACATATTCACAATTTTACAGGGTATCTCCAAGTGGTGCACCTTCTTATAACTTTTTAAAATCATACTAGCCATATATCTGGTGTGCAACTAACTGCTTTATGCTTAACATATTCATCATTTTACAGGGTATCCACAATTTTATCGGCTGTTAATTACAAACAATTTTTACAAGGTATACAAAATATGCAACTGTACTTATATACCTTATATCCAGTTTAACCCACAGAAGCTTTTATTAATCGGTACATACTTAAAGTAAATATTTCCTTTCATAGATACAATTTTACAGGATATCCTTAGGTTGTGCATTCAACTTTGAATAGCTTGCTATCTATAAATAGAGTTTCTTCCAAAGGGGCAGACCACGCAAGTCCATACTCCTCTCGATTGTCTCCTGATAAACCCCATTTTGTTGTCCAAAGCGTAAGTACTTGCACATTTCTTCTGTTGTAAAGTCGACAGCTTTGCAGGCTGGTAGCTTGGTTTCGTTATAGAACACCCTAGAATTGAGAGACCTCCAAATATACATATGCTATACTCGATTTAGATCTTTGGACTTACCCTGTTTTAGCGAACTCTACCAAAAGGGACGTAAGACGTTTGGTTACCAGATTGTCTTCGGAATCTTTGGGAAAGTCCGGCAATAAAATCGGCATACGAATGGTATGTAGACCATCATCCATGTGGGCAGGAAGGAGTTCAGGTTGGACAATTCCCTCGCTATAAGCTCGGGAAAAGGAGATGTTGCTTTGGCTGCGGTATTCGAAGCTATAAATCGAAAGGGGCTCTTGGGTATACCCAGCATATTTCTCGGCAGAAGCATAAAGAGGATACAAGAAGTCAAAGTCACCAACGATATTCGAGAGGGGAACTATTGTACGCTCGTTAAGTTCCATCTCCTGCACATCGTATAACGCCAGAAGATCCTTGACAGTATCCGTTGAGGTTCCCTCAGGCAGGTACAAGGTTAAAGGAAAAAATTCTAGGAAGTTTTCATTGAATTCCTTTAGAAACTGTGGATTTGTGTAGATGTGCAATAGGAACAAGGCACCTTCGCCAGCTCGAGATGAGATACCAAGTAACCAGGGCACCTGATGGATACGCCCAGCCATATGGGATTCTACGAAATCCTCGTTGAAAAAGGATTCGGACGTTGCATCCTGCTCCACAACAGCTGCGTAATTTACAAGAGGTCCATTGTTCCACACCTTGAATATATCGCCTCCTTCCAGTATTTTCAAGGCATCAACTTCACGCAGTGATTCGGCCAGCTGCTGGGTGTCCAGACTACTCCACTGCGGTACCCCCACCTGCTCTGCCAGTTGACGAGCCTGCGCCAAGGGATCCCTTACACGGACCATCGCCGACAAGGCTGTGCCGCTTAAGGATATGGTGCGGTGAAAGAGACCTGTGTTAGGAGAAGTAAAAAGAGGAGAAGGAAGAAAACAAGTAGGAGACGATAGGAGGGAAGGGGATTTAAGAAGGTCAAGAAACATAAAATAAAGGATTATGAGGATGATGGAGACAGAGGTAAAAGGGAATAAGAAACAAAAAGGAATGGTAGAAGAAGATGGAGGAGGAGAAGACGATAAACAGAAGGAGAAGTTGGAGAAGGAAGAAGGAAGAGGAGGAGTAAGAGGAAATGGAAATGGAGAAAGTGAAGGAGGAGAGAAGATGAAGAAGGAGAATGTAAGGAAAGCAAGAATAATAAGAGGCAAAAATAGAAAATATGGAGGTAAAAAAGTGCGAAGAAGGAGGGGGGAGGAGGAGAAGTTAGGAAGAGAGTTGATGGACAAGGAAGAAGATGAAATTGAAGAAGAGAAAAAGGAAAAGAAAGCAAAAAAGGATAAGACGAAGAAGATGAAAAAGATAGAGAAGATTAAGGATAGAATAAAACGTCGGAATAGGAAAAGAAGAAAGAAGAGAAACACGAGAAAGACAAAATAAAGTAGAAGGAGAAAAATTTGGACAAGGTGGAGTCGAAAAAAGAGGAGAAGGGAGAAAATGTGGGAGATCAAAAGAAGACAATGATACAATAAGTCGAGAACGTGGACGAGAAAGGAATATCAAGGAAAGGGGAAAAAGAAAGAGGGAGCGAACGCATGGATTACAGGTGAGCAAGAAAAGAAATGACAGTTGTCAAGAAGAAGTAGGAGTAGAAAAAGTAGAAAACAAGTTGAGCAAAAAAGAAATACTCTCTCAAAGGGATTACTTACCCTTGGAGTTGGGGCTGAGCATATGCAAGTGAGAGGACATGCCACCGGCACTGTGACCAAAAATGGTCACCAGATCAGGATCGCCGCCGAAGGAAGCGATATGCTGCTGCACCCACTGAAGCGCCAATCGTTGATCCTTAAATCCAAAGTTGCCAGACATGTGACGATCGCCCGTGCTCAAGAAGCCTATGGAACATTCCCAATGTAATAATTGTGTATTAATTCAAATGACAGTTACTGTCTTACCGAATGGACCTAGACGATTGTTGGTGGTGACCAAAATAACCTGCTGTGTGTCCATAAGATACTCCGGTCCAACGGAATGTGGATCTGAAGAGCCACAGGCGAATCCACCCGAGTGAAAATAGACCATAACGGGTAAAGAGTGTGCTGACTGATCCTCTTGAGACACAACAGGTCTGTATACGTTCAAGTAGAGACAATCCTCATCCCCAAACACAGGCCACGTTCTGAGAAAGTAGCACTTCTGCAGGCAACTGGTATGGGGAACGCTGGCATTCAGTATTCCCTCCCAGCCATTGGCAGCAACGGGATTCTAGAAGGGATCGTTGATCAACTGTTGAACAACTGCAGCTCATTAAGTTCACCTGGAAGCGTAAATCCTTTATGGGTGGCTGGGCAAAGGGTATGCCCATAAAAGCCTCAAAAGCATCGCCTCGATATCCTGGCATCATTGTGCCGCGAAGACAGCCCTGGTCCTTAAGACACACGTCCAAATCCGCCCGCACCACAAGCGTTGAGTAGAGAATCCCACACAGAACTGTCCACATTTCGAATTAAATATTGCTGGAATTGCATTAGCTGCTCTCCCTTTTTATACCGGCTGTTGCTTTAACTGCATTGCATGTCCAGATATCGGAAGTACTATGGTTAAAGCGCTAATAATCGGTTATACCCTGAATTGCTCATAAACCTATTATAAAAGGAAAGCCAAAGTTAATTGAGAGATAAACTTGCTTTGAGATCCCAAGCTAAAAAAATAGCCATACCCTTCCTAAATATTTTACAGGGTGTAAAATGGTGAAAATGGGAGCACTTTATGATGAAGAAATTGATTTGTGAAAATCAGAGCATAAGTGACTGAAACCCTAAAACTCCCAGATAAAAAGGAACTACCCGATTAAATCCTCTTAGTTTCATGCTTAAATCGGGACAAAAAAGGTAAAATAATTAAACTTAATAAGCATATCGATGCAAATCGATAAAAGAAATGCGTAAATGATATTAGCTGCGAATTATTACAGAAAAAATTTGATCAATCCATATGAAAAGAAAGTGTGAAATCGTGACTTTACGGACCTACCGGGCTTCGTGGTTTTTGCTGAGGCCCGGGCCGGAATGAAAAAAGGCCCGATTACGATTTTCAGGCCCGAAGCCCGTGGATTTTTTGAAGAGGCCCGCGGGACACGAAGCCCGGAAAGGCCCGTGCACATCTCTAATTTGGAATAAGAAATATTTTGACTTATTCCAATAATGAGAATGATAATAATAGAGCATTAAATGAAAGGTATGAGTTTTTCAAATTTAAAAGATTACTGTATTTACAAAATTGATTGAATACAGCAGCAAAAAAGCTGCCAAACAAGCAACAATAGTCATTTATCATAATCATAGACTTAGGGTAAATGTTTCTATTAAAACTAAACACGCATTCATATCAAAACTTATTGATTAAGAGTTACACTTAAATTATTGCTGTGATCTACGTAAATCAATTAACAAAAGAACATTTATGAATTGGATATCTGAAGAAATGGACACATTATTTAAATTAAGTTGAAATTTCAAATCGGCGACAGATTTCGACGTTGAGATTCACTCAAATCAGGATGCCAAAAGTCCAGGATGAGCACCAGGCGTAGCTGGGTTCCATTGTGCCAAACCTCGTGCTCGAAACTATCATCGAATATAAACAGCTCGCCTGCTTTCCACGTGCTGTTGATAGACAGAATAATATCTATTAGTATCAGTAAAACGAGTTTAGGTATGTCGAAGAAAGGTAAATTCTCATAGTTCAATACCCTTAATGTAAACAATAGTCCTAAAATAGTTTATGTTCTTTGTTCAATATATCCTGCTGGTATTAATATACCCACTAAATTAATTTTACTGTGTATCTAAAATCGAAATATTTCGATTTGGATACACCCTTTTAATACCCGTTACTTAAAAAATAAGTAAAAGTTTATATTGTGTTCGTTGAAATGTTTGTAACAGGGAGAAGGAGGCATCTCCGACCCTATAAAGTATAAATATTTCTTGATCAGCATCAACAGCCGAATCGATATAGCCATGTCCGTCTATGTAAGCGTCTAGATCTCAGAGACCATTAGAGATAAAGCAACCAAATGTGGCACACAGATTTCAACAGATCGCCCCCTTACGCCCCGCAAATTGCGAAAAACCAGTTTTTATGGGAAATAACGATATCTATAAATTTTATATATTATCAGAGTAGAACGGCAGTAAAGGCTAATCAAAGTAATTAAAAATTAAAGCAGTACAAGCACCCAAAACTATGCAGTAGTTTTTATTAGGTAGTAATTACTATAAGGTCTTTTAATATATAATTAAATAAGTAACGGGTATTCTATGGTCGTGATCTTGAATACAGCCATTCCGACTAGATATCACTGCTGTTGTTTATATAACATTTATATAAATGAAACAGGGTGGTTGATGGGTAAGTTTTTGAATTAGAGTAAGGAAAATGCATATTGACAGGGTATTCTGTAGACACTCACCGCTGCTGGTCGGCCACTCGCAAGCTGGTTAAGTGTGGCTCCGGTGCCAGCAGTGTCAGATGAGCACGCAGTCTGCAATTGGTGGGTCCACAATGTGGCCAGACATGTGTCAGTGCCTGCATTGCGCTGAACTTCACCTGACCCCGATGGCAGGTGGTGAAGGCGGGAAGCTTGGCGAGAAGAGCACAGGTGATGGGAGCCCGTTGACAATTGGCATGGAGACGCTTTCCCTGGGAGAACAGCTCATATTGCTGCCAATTGCCAGTGTCGCGCAGATGTTCCGCCTCAGGTTGAAAGTTACCGTGTTTGTTGAGCAACGACAGTGCCTCATTGCGTATGGCACGCCAGTTATGCTGCAGTTGCTCCAGCTGAGGGGCAATCCCCGTCTCGGTGAGCTGCCAAAAGGGTTTGGCTTTCAGGCCAGGCTCATTGTACAGCGAACGTTGATGGACGCTGAGAAAAAACTTTTTATCCACGCCACTTTGATGCAACTGCCACGCCTCCGTGTGCCTTCCCAGACGCTGCAGTGTCTCGCCAAGTGCCAGGTAGAAATAGGCCTCCTGTGTGCCCGCCTCCTGGGACTGAATGGCAAATTCCAAGTAAGGCAAAGCTCGAGCATAATCTCCGGTTAACTGCTTGACTGCCAGTCCAAAGTGAAGCTGTGCAACTGAATTATTGGGCCAACGCTTTAGTGTTTCACCTGCCACATGTTGCACCTTGGCCAAACTGTAACGAGAAATTGACCAAGTTAGCCATCAACTGCATTATTTGACAGCAGTATATCACCACACACCCACTTATTGGACATCAGGTAGCTGAGTGATAGTTGATTCCGTAGTTGTGCCTCATCCGGATATCGTTCAATAAGCAGCTCGTGAATAGAAAACACCTGATGTGTGTGACCTGCAGAAGAACAGGAGAAGGTAATATTATTTATTCAATATATAGTATACAGACACACATTTTCAGGGAAAATTTATAATCGGCTCAGTTCCTCACTCTTTTGCGCTTTTGTGTTGACTTTTATGTGTTTTTTGTTGAGCAACAACATAAAAGTGTCTGAAGTAAAACTACTTTGAAAAACAATTTCTACAAGTTTGTTTTAAAGTTTATATATTTGCCAAGCTTTCTTCCATCCCCGCAAAACGCGAAAAACAACCCGCAGTAATCGCATCAAGTTCGGTTTAACAGAGTGACAGTAATAGCAGTTTTAATTAGAAAAGAAATACAAGCTCCTAAAAGTATGAAGCGGATTTATTCTAGTTTCGAGTTTTTGAAGAGAATTGCTTTTGAAACAACCGTTCGAAATGTCGGTGTTCCTTAAATGTCAGAGATTTAATCTTTTCGAACAATTTTTTTTGTATCTCAAATCAATTTTAAAGATATTTTAGATCAATTTAATGAATATTTAATTTTGTCAAATATCTCAAAATTCTTTTAAACCAACAATTGCTTTTGGGCTGCTTTGGCGCTGTTACACATTTGTAGAACACACCTGATAGTAACGTTTTCTGGCAAGCACACAGAAGCATTTTGAAACAGTGCTGCCATAAGTCGATAAGAAAAACAGAATAGACGGACTCCGAAAAAAAAGGATAAAAATAGGACAAATATTTTAGAAAGAGACAGAAAAACAGGACAGATCTCAAAATTTTCACTTTTTCATAGTTTTTAAGTACACATGAATAATATCATGCATAAATTTTTGTATTAATGAGGTTTTTACCGCGATGTTGTCAGTTTTTGACCGTTAAAAATATTAAAATTGGAAAAGAGTTTTATAAATAACCTATGTTAAATAAGAAAAACAAAGAGTAAGCACCCAAAACATACAAAATATATGCTTTAAGTGTTTTTTATTACTTTAAAAAACTTGTAGGCCTCTTGATGATGTGCAGTAGGTGTTACTGCAATCGATAGCATGCGATGGCAACCAGCCCTATAAATCGCGATTCCCGAAATTTGTGAAAACTATTTTTGATTTGTTAACAAGTAAATCGAGTCAACTTTAACAAGGATGCCACTCACTTATATTTTTTAATATTAAAAAAATATTTAAAGTATAACAAAATTTAAAAAAGGACAGATTTCCAGATAGGGGATGTTTCAGAAAAGTTCAGACAAATTCATTTTTAAAAGGGACAAATCTGTTCGGAAAAAGGATGATATGGCTTTGGAAGCTTATTTGTTGGGAAACGTCGGAAAATTCGATTAAACCGTTACATATGTAGATAGCAGGCAGTAAACCAGACGGATCGAAACTCAATCAAACTCATGGAAACGCTTCGACCAAAACCATTCAAGATTAAATTGGTAATTTTGATCAAAAATCGTGATACCCGATTTCTACAATTTGCAACTATCAGGAAATTACCAATATTAAAAAATTTAAAATTTTGGTATGGGTACAACAAAAAAGTATCGTAAAAATGATTCCGTTTACAAATTTTCTAACTTATAAATTTGTATTGAAACTTAATGAGAAAGTTTAATTTTTTATTTTCGTTAATGACAATATCGAATTGTGGATTCATCGGAAAAATTATACAGATTCATCGATCATCCATAAAAATTATTAAATATTAAAAAATATAACATATGGTTCTTAATGTTTGGATCTATTTATAGATATTATTTATTCGTAATTTTTAGAACTCATTAAAATCTTTGCTTTGCTTTAGTGGCTCGTTGGAATACTTATTTAGAACACAGAAATATGGGAAACAAAACAAAGTATCATCGATTTATTGCCCTCGAATTATCGTCAAAAAAAAGCAATGAATTAAAAAATATACAAATCGTTAACGCAAACTTCGATTTGTCGATGTTGCGATGTATTTTTACATCATCTCTCTGTTATATCTTACCCAGAAATCTCAAGTGTTGAATACAGCGCTCGCTCGCTATTCGAAACTCGCTCTGATTTGTGATCAGTTCACCGAAGGCCAGATAGCGTTTGTAGGACTCGATGGCCTCCTGGAGCAACTGATTACTGCGACGTGTATCAGCCATCCTCTCCAGCGCCTGTGCCCGGGACAAATGTGCCGTCGGCTTGTGTGCGTATGTGTGTGTGAGGATGTTAAATGCACGCAAAGCTTTCGCAGGATTCTGATGTTAGTTCAGGATTCAGGTTAACGAATCATGCAAATAGAGCGAGGATTAGCAAAACATAGAAGCATATTGTTACAGCAGATGCAGCGATGGTAGAAGAGACATAAATCAACTGCTCGACTTGTGTATACTCTGTACTAGTTCTAAAGTACGCTTAAACTCACAGCAGTTGTCAAAATGACATCACTTAAAAGACTGAAATCATCTGCTCGACTTGTAAATACCCTGCAAAACAGGACAAAAATTCACATATGTTTAAGACTATAATTGTAGTCTTGAAAAATAGGACTTAAATAAAAAATTCGTCTTGTTTTTACCCTGCAAATCAGGCTAAAACTCAAATTAATTGTACCAACCACTTCCATATGTTCACAATTGTTATGTTTTACAGGGTATCTTTGAAGATTTAAATATTCACAGAGTACAAAAAACACGGTTGCTTTTAGATTTGGATTCAGCTATTGCAAGATCCATGTGGGTGTGTCTTGTTTGAACCTTGCAACAGCGATAAATCCTGAACCACAGAGAAAGCATGTTTTTTAGCATCTAAAAAACGTTATTCTAAAACTGTAAATTCATAAAGATAATCTATAATTATTTTAGCTACATTTCTTGTTATGTCAAAGGATATTTGTTAATAATTACTTAAGAACTTAAGCACATGAACTTAGAAAGCGAACATTAATTAAAGCTATGAAAGGACTTGACTTTTGTTTTTGTGTTTCTAGTGATTGTTGAGCTTTAAGTTGAAAAAATCAATCAATATTTAAATATATTTTTGCAAACTTCGTTTAAGGGTATTTCCCTCAACTTACCTCATTGATCATTTCGGCATTTGCTTTGTGCAATTCCTGTTCAAAAAGATCATCGGCAACTTCTTCGGCCTTTGCGCCCGTTGGATTCTTGGGTTTTATTTCTAATCGGATATAAATATTTCGATATTACAATAGTTGAATTGCACTTAAGATTAAAGACACCTATTGAACGGTTAATTTAAAGAGCTCCAGCTTATATATTAGATTAGCATGTTGATTTGAACTATAACTATGACTTACTATGGATATTAACGTATTTCTTAGAGTAGGTGTAACGTATGCCATGATCAGATATATATATACTTTAGAATAGATTTTAATACGATAGAGTTATGATGGATAATGGTTTCAGTTCGAGATGTGCTTGTAGATTGTATTTTTGTTTTTGGTTTGGTTTTGGTGTAAATTGTACATTTAGTAATTACGTGTCCAGGAGGGATCATCTGAATCTGGATCACTTTCGAATTCCTTGGCCGGCAGTCGGCCGTATTTGGCTTCCAATCTGCTCATGAGTTCAGCATCATCGACATCTGATATCTCGTCCTCCTCCTCGTCGCTTATTTCCTCCTCATCGATTTCATCGTGTTCGTAATCCTCAATATCGCCATCTTCGTATTCCACATAGATATCTGTAGCTGTTGTTGGTTCGGGATCGGGATCGGGTTCGTGTTCTGGTTCTGGTTCGGGTTCCGATTGGGGTTTCCGTTCGAATTTGGATTCGGCTTTGGGTTCAGTTTTTGTCTCCATTTTTGATCTATACATGGCACTGAGTTGTTCAAATGTTTCTGGCATATAGCTGGCATTGATTGCGACATTATCGTCGCTTTCCTCGATATCGCTCATCTCCACTTCAATTTCCTCCTCAATTTCGATCTCCTCTTCGGAATATTCCTCTTTTGATAAATAAATTTTGGCGTTAATAACTAAAAAATAAAAATCCTAAATAATTCACGTTTCAAATATTTTCAAGTTCTTTTCACTTGAAAATATTTAAAAACAGCTTCGGACAGACCGAAGTTATGAATAGCTATAAAATAGTTTGTCTACCGTCATCAAGTGGTGGCAACTCCTCAATATCATCTGGTATATTATCCTCAGCTGTGGCTATTGTCAGCCTGCGTCTCATGTTGAGCTCCGGATTGGGTTCCTCCTCCTCGTCTATGTTTTTGACAGAGATTAGTAAGTATATATACTTGGGAAGCAACAAAAACAAAGCCATACGACAAATTTACATACATAGATATTGGCGCATACGATTTAACAAAGCTGTGACTACAATAATAATAATAATAGTAATAATATTAAAATAAGTGTGAAAATAACAACAACAATTGAATTATTTTAGACTAAAACTTAAACAGTTTGTTTTAGACAATCATGAAATGAAAATAAAGAAAGTGCAAAATTTGGTTTTTATCTTCGAATCGAGAATAAAAAGTTCAATTGGGTTAATTTTAATTTATAAAGTTTGTTAATTGATTGACGACATTTAAAAACTGAAGTTGACTTTAAAATAAGTAAATTTTAGATGCTTTTTGGGAGTGTTATTAAGAACGTAAAGCAGCCTCATTTATATATAGAAACTGTCAATGCCAAATCAAAAAAGATATACATATACGTGTATACGATAGATTGGCGCTAACAGTTCGTAATATAAGCAGAGAGCAATATTTATTTATTTAGTCAGAATTTGGCTGAGCAGCATTGAAAACTCACTTGTATTTGGATTTTTCCTTATCAATACAAGGCGTGAAACAAGGGCAAGTGCAATGCCAACGCCAAATTTAACGGCAACTGGAAAATTTGATTTTTTATTTTAGTTAACAATTTGCAATTTCTAACAAAACAAATTTAATTTATTTATTTTTGCACTTTCTTGTACAGTACTCAAATGTTTTGACTAATTTTAAAGTTTAAACATATTTAAAAAGTTTTTAAATTGGAGCATGAAATATCCTTTATTTTTTTAACCGTTCACTGGCATCACCTTAGACCTTTTCTCAATGATACTTACGTGAACCCAACCAAGATGTTGTTGAAGGTGCTTCCTCTTCATCCTGCTCCACCTTCTTTTCGTTGTTTCTTTTCTGATCCTGACTAGCTTTACGTTCCTCAGGCTCATCATCTATATCCTGATCGAGGGATTCAAAATCATCCTCATCGTTGTCATCCTGCAAGTATAAATAAATGTAAATAAGACATTAATTTCATTTAAAGACTTGATTAACTTGATTAACTAACCTGATCTAAATCATCATCATCATCGGCAGCGTCGGGAGCACTTTGAGCTGCAGTCTCCGTGGAATCTTCAATTTCGTCATTATCCTCGTCAGCATCATCATCGAAATCATCATCATTATCATCCTCCTCTTCAGCTGTAGTCTGTGGTTGAGATTGCGAAATGGTTGGTTCATTGGAATCCTCCAGCTCCTCTTCCTCATCAACATCATCATCTTCGTCTTCTCCGTCAATGTCGTCCTCCTCTTCTGCAGTTTCCGGCGCACTTTGAGCTTGAGAATGCGAAATTGTTGGCTCGATGGATTCTTCGATCTCCTCATCATCATCATCGTCAGCATCATCTTCCTCTTCCTGCTCATCGTCATCAGCGCCATCAGCTGCAGATTGTGTTGGTTCCACAGACTCTTCCACCTCGTCGTCGTCCTAAAAAAAAAAGACATTTTTTATTTTTTATTTAGTTAACTTTAATACGTTGTAATTCGTAAGGTATTGGTCACACATTGGTTTACTAGAGAGCTGGGATTCTTTTCAATTTCTTTCCGCACTACACACATGTTCAATTTTTATAAAAATCAAAAATAAAATAACACAATTTTTTATTTTAATAAAAATTAGAAACAGCTTTTAAAATAAAAATTAAATGTAAACATCTTTCCAAAATCAAATACATTTACGGTGTTTGCTCAATTCCAATTATATAATGCATTACATGTCTTGAAAGGACACTTATAATCAGAACAAAGTTTAAAAAAAACCTGTTATTTTTAATTTAAATTAAAAAATTAAATAAAAATTTTTTGTTTTGGAATTTTATAGTAAAAATAAGATATATTTGCGATAAAATCATCCAATTATTTTTATTCGAATCGAATCTTTTATTTTCGAAAGTGATTCGGTTCCGGTTTGCGGCGTAAATAACTCCAAAAGGCTCGGTTCATGGTCTGGTTCGGGTTGCCCAAAAACCTGAACCGAACAGGATGTTATTTTCGAAGCTTCGTTATATATATTAATGTAATATATGGAGCCCTTCATGCTGCTTTCATTTTTTACCATTTACCATTTTTTTATATTTTTACACTTTTGTTTCATTTTTTTGGGGGAATGAAATTGCTCGTACCTGATCTTCCTCCTCCTCCTCAGCAGTTATATTTTCAGCTGCATTGTTGTCTTCCTCCTCCTCCTCCTCTTCCTCTTCCGCTTCGTGTTCGTCTTCGGCCTCCTCTTCGCCAGAATGTTGTTGATATTCATCATCGTGCTCATCATCGTGTTCGTCATCATGCTCATCATCGTGGTCATCTGGAGCCGCTTCATGGGAGCCATGTGCATCATGTTCATCCTCCTGACGATGTTCTTCCACCCAACCATCAAAGTAGTTAGAGTAACGTGATTGAGACAATGGAGTGTCCACTACGATCGGAGTTAAGTTATTATTATGAAAGATCTGCGAGTAATGTATACATATTCGGATACTTACAATCCTCAAGACCGCGATTCTCCATAATAATCAAGCCCACGAGTCCTAAGAGCACAGCCATGAGGGAGAAGAATATGATCTTGGCACACCAATGACCTCCAGTGCCGTGCTGTTGCTGCACGTGGAGATGCACGTCATCATTTCCCATCTTTGTGATGTGAACGCCGTGAGAAGATGAATCGTCATCTTCTGTACATATTAAAATTAAAGTGATTACAAAATGCTTAATTAAAAACGACTGCACGATAGGCGAAGTGGGGGCGGTTAGTACAAGCAACTTGATTAGTAATGTACTAGATTGAATAATTGCATTAAATGCATCTTCAATGATGGAAGAAGGGGATGGGGTATAATCACGGTTGCCACACTGAAAACTAGAATTAAAACTTCCTTCTTTTCCTATGACCATTTTTCTAAAGTCTAGTTAAAGGGTTTGATAACTATTTAGATGACTAAAAACATAATAACAAAATATTATTTAATTTAAAAAACCTCTTTTCGGTTTTGGTGCATTTAAAATGTTTTTTTTTTTTTTCAATTATGGTTTCTAACTTCAATCGGGTAAAACCCGAGGTTACGGATTCAATTACGGTTTAAATCTCTGGAATTAATTGAGATTTGTATTTGAATTCTTTGTGGCAAAGTAAGCAAATTTAATTCTTTTTTGTTGGTCATTTATTTTTTTTTTTTACGCATTTAGAGTTATTCAAGTGACAACCGTGGATATATTAGTTACTACATATGTATGAGTTGCTACCTTGGAAGCTTGGTTGTCGTAAAACACTCACGTCCCCTTCGGATTTGCGATCTTCTAAACAAAAAAGTTAGTTACTCTGATTAGAAATGTAGTGATTGATAACAACACCCGATTACAAAGTTCATGAACGACAGGGGAATACATACATATGTATGCATTTGTGGTTTTTGTTGTTGGTGTTGTAGTTGTTGTTCATGCAAAACAAAGAACGCGCAGAGTCATGCGCTTGGGCATATGGCCAAAAAAAAAAAACAAAAAACAAAAAGAAACGAAACGAAAGAAGAATAAATATAAATAAAAGAAATGAAAAATCTCTGCATAGTATGTATTACTGTGCGTGTGAGAATCTGTAATTGTATGTGTGTGTGTGTCCAAACTCTGGTGGGTGTAATAAATGTCTGGTCACGGAAGTCTCTTGACTTTGTGCATATTTATAATTTGACTCGTATCATTGAAGCCAATGATAATAAATTAATAAGTTAAGCTTGTCAACTTACAACTCTATTTAAATTTAAATAAGATCAAATCGGTTAGAGCGAACCTGCCATGCAGATGGCGGCAGTGACGAAAGAGAGTGATAGAGAGCGAGAGCGCAAGGAGCTGAAAATCTACCGGTATTTGTTTACGTTGCAGCAGATAAAGCAGATAAATAAACTTTTAATTTTTCTTTATCTTGCAATTCACGTTGCTCAGGCTTAAAATAAACACAAACTGAAAATTTGATTACGAGTATGAGATAATTTTTTTTTTAATTCAACATGATGTTTTAGCCCATTTATCCCGGTCAAAATATTTCAGTAGATTATATTGTAGCGCGTGTCCCAGCAGTATGACAACGTATAGAAATCATAAAATGAAAATATATTTCAAATATACTACTCGTACATATATAGTTTTTCTCAGCGGAGCGGCGGCGGCACACGCATAGCGACAAACAGCACAGAGCAATGTATAATTTTATATAATAGGGCAAAGTTATTTTTAAAGGCGCTCGACAATATTATTTATGCTAATAAAAGAAACGGACAGCTATGATTTTTGACTACAACGAAAGGTGTTGTGTGTGTGTAGTAATTTTCAATTTTAATGCCCAAGGGTTTTCCACTTACCACGTTTTTTGCGCTTATCCTTACGCTTTCGCGGCTGTACATCGCCCGACATAATTCTTCAGCTATCTCTTAATGCCAATTTCTTTTGCGTATAATATGTATTTCAGAATCACTGTATGTTTTCTTTTTTTCGGTCTTTAAGATCTTGGAATTCGACCGCGAACAGCTCAACCGCGATCACGATACGCAACTAAACAGAACCGACTGAGCAACAAGACGATGGAACTGCAGCTGCTCACGGCAGAGCTTTTATTTCATTTCGCTTTATTTGAAAATAGCGGGAAATTTACTAATTTTTTTCAACGGAAAGACTACAAATATAAAAAATTAACTGAATGCTTGATGGATTTAATGATTTCTCGAAAGCTAATGCCCTAAAACCTGCAGCTAGAAATCTTTTAAAAATTATTTAAAATGATTCTGTTAAGAAAAAGAAAAGTAGTTTTAGAAAAAATTAACACTGGAATTTGCAATCTTTTGAAAAATAAAAATAAAGTCTGCTAATTATTATGATTTAATTAATTACTAAGCTAGTATTTAAAATTCAAAAAAATTTTAATTTTATTTTATTTATTGCAAAGTTTATGGCAATCAAAATAAAATTAAGTTTACATTTGATTTTTCTTACTAGAACCAGTGTACAGAAATTACTCCACACTTATCACTACTCCTCACATAACTGAACTGACCACCAGTACTGCCAACTTTTTAGAGTTAAACTAACAGTTTCTGGCCGGTAGGCATTTACATTTGTTTTGCGTCTATAGCTTTAGATAAAATATGTATAGCAAAACATAGCATAACATATTTAAAATAGCCATCTATTAAATAGCTAATTGCTCAATTAGTGAATATTTAAATCAGCTCACATAACAGAGGAGAGACGCATTTCTGTAAAAGAGGAGTTGTTATGTTAGCTTAACGTACGAAAAAGGTCTGCGTCAAACTGAAAATTACAAATTTAAAAATGAAAAAAAAAAAATAACAAAATGAATAAATTTCAAGAGAATTCGAAATTCGAAATAACATAAAATTAAGATACGCATTTTAATGAAGGTTTAATTCTGAAAAAAAAATATTAAAAAATGATAAAAATTTCAACAAAAATTCTGCAAAAATAGAAAAAACCCTAGCTTCAATATTAAGAAATTGTAAAAAAAAAAACAGAAATATTTTTAAGTTACCAGTTTTGACAATTGACCCATAATGGTAAGTATTGCTAGATCGGCGAACTTAACAGGGTGGTAGCCTTTCGGTCGGGTGGCAACATTTGGGACAGGTGGTAGCACTGTTGTGTTTACTACCATACAAATTACAACAAAAACGAGGGAAAAACAACCCAGCACAAATTATGTATAGATACGATTGGAATTAAAGTCAACAAAAACCCGTTGAAGGATCTGGGCCAAGTGCAAGATTGTGGTAAGTCGATGACAACTAGAAACAGATGCATGCAGATGTGATTCATTTGTAACAGTTTCGTTCACGGTGTCACAGTGTTTGTTGGAGAGAGACCGACGAACCAGACAAACCGTCGGTGGCGGCGGCGGCAGATCAATTAGCCACGCCTTGGAGCATCCTTAGTGCAGCTATGGCCGGTGATATGTCCATAGGCTGTGCCGCTTTAAAGAGATCAACGAAACTAAAGAGTTGCACAAGTGCCGCTGATACCGACTCGATGCAGATGCCGAACGAGCGCAAAGAAAATGGCAATAATATGGGATTATTGAACCACAAACCACAGAACATGAGAGGTGGCCTCCGCGTCTATAAGATTGTCATACTTGGGGATGGCGGTGTCGGCAAATCGGGTAAGTTGACACAGACTACAGAGTGATGAAAGTTTTATCACTGCGCATTTTGATTGTGATTGGGACTGTGAAAAATCAATAAATTATCTCAATTTCTTTTACGCTTTGTTTTACGGCCAACCCCCACCCCCAAACCGTACGGTATGCTTCGTGCGTTCGGCTAACTTTGCGTGTACACAATACAAAACACACACACACGCATAAACACACGCACACCAACAGCTGTTACCCTGCAGTTCGTCAGCCACAGTTTCTTGGACTACCATGACCCCACAATTGGTGAGTTGCCCATTTAAAATAGTCGATAACCTTCGATTACATCTCTCTCGATTATCATTACACATTGCTCGCGCTGTGCAGAGGATTCGTATCAGCAACAGGCGGTAATTGACAATGAGGCCGCTTTGCTGGACATACTCGACACTGCTGGACAGGTTGAGTTCACGGCCATGCGGGACCAATACATGCGTTGCGGTGAAGGTTTCATCATATGCTATTCGGTAACAGATCGTCATAGCTTTCAGGAGGCCTCCGAGTATCGTAAGTTAATAACACGCGTTCGTTTATCGGAGGATATACCGCTTGTGTTGATCGCCAATAAAGTGGATCTCGAATCTCAACGACGTGTCACAACCGAAGAGGGCAAAAATCTAGCGAATCAATTTGGTTGCCCCTTCTTTGAGACATCCGCCGCTTTGCGTCATTACATTGATGAGGCGTTCTATACGCTCGTTAGGGAAATACGTCGCAAGGAGATGCAAAAGGCGCTGGGCACCGACAACAACTCCGAGAAGATTCACACACGTCATCGCAGTCGCTGGTGGCGCATACGTTCCATATTCGCTTTGGTTTTTAGACGTAGACGCAACTTGAACTAAAAGACAAAAATTAATGGAACAACATCAATGTTCATCTTGACGATGAAAATGAATATGAAATTAAGAACGAGAATGAGATTGAAGAATTCGAAATGGAAACTCTTCGATTTGCAGTGCAATAATAATCAATGCGTTATACTATATTTATTTGGCTATATATACGGTTCGTATATAACACAACCAATCATATGTATGTAGATGTATGTGTTGACATACTAAAAGTCTAAACATTATTTTTGAAAAAGCAACAAGAATTTATGTATTTAATTGTTATGGCCTAAATGGCATTTAACTAAGCGACATTTGTCAGTGGTTTAATTATTTGTTTTTGTTTATATTTGTTCTTATTAATTTTGTTTAACTATGCCACTTGTATTTGTATTGTTGAGTGGAATGATAAGTCAAATGATACAAGATGAGAGAGATATATTCATATATATATATATATATCAATATATTTAAGCACCAATCCAAATGATACATATTAGCAATGCACATAACGTATGTAGAATAATATTATAAGATTGTTGATTGATTCCTAACAAACAAATTGGCAAACAAACAAACCAAATATAAAAGATGCATTTAAATTGATCGAAAGAATTCAAATAATAATAATAAAGTTGAATCAAAAAACAATACGAAACGATACAAAACTGAGTCCTAGCAAAGCCAATAAGTCATAGTTTGGGCTATGTTAATATATTAACGAAATGGTCAAGTTTAATTCAGAGATAGAATGAGCTTTAAGTCGCAAAACTGTCCAATAAACAAATGAAAAGAAACGAAACGAAACACAAGCCAAGAAATAAGTGTGAAACGAAGAGAATTATGTATTATGTGCATGTATTATTATGATTATGATTATTATTAAATATTACTAAAAGAGCGCACACATTAACTAATCGAATAAATGTTGAATTTAAAACGTATGTATACTAAGCATATAAGAACGAAACGATCCAAGGGATTGATTATAATGCACAAAGAGCAAAAAGAAACATCCATTGAATTGTCCAATGTGATTTTAACGTACTATTTACTTGCGTTTTGCATTTGTTGTTTAAGTTTATGAAAATTGCAAAAATGTTTAAAGTGTTAACGCTTTTAAGTTTATTTATTATATATTATTATTATTAGTTAAAATGTCCTCTGTTTTGTTAATTACTTTTTAACATCCATAATGTTCTCTAAACATCACCACGAGTTCCTCTCATCAATGTTACTGTACCACAGCACAGTCTACACTATTTGTTATAAGACAATTCGAAATTGTTACAACAACTTGTCACCAAACCGATTTATGTAAATCAATTCAAAAACCAAACAAAATCGAGCTATGTAAAATTACAAACCGAAAAATTGTCAAGTATACATTTAATTATTTTTTGTCAGTTAATTAAATGCGGGTAAATGAAAGCAAGCTTTCCAACAAAAAAAAAAAATGTTAAATATCATATACGAGTATGTATTTCCCATTAAACATAACAAAACCTAGTAACTAGTAGATAAATGCGAGTTTTATATTAGAAGAGCAAGCTTGGATCAATCCAACTTGCATTGTTTTTCTTTATTTGGACCTCAATTTAGATCGCTTCGAGTGATCAATTAAACTATTTGATTCGTACATTTTAAATGTAAAACAAATAAATAAACACACAAAAAAAGACCCTCAATAAAGATTTTTGAAAACCCGTTAAAACAAAAACTTCTTTTTTTCATACTTACCATCAGGAAGCTATTTCCGTTTTATTATACATGTGAAATTAGATAGTCACAGAACTTAGATTTTATATTTTTTTTTTTATTTTTTATTTATTTAGTAAAATATTCAATTTTTTTTTGTAATTTTGAAAAGAAATGATTTTTTTGGTTTATATATGTATACGTATACATATACACATATAATTCTAATTTTGGTAATCTGGTAAATGTGTTTGTTGTTTTTTTGTTTTTTATTGTATAGGAAGCAAAACTTTGAATGCACAAATTTACAATTACTTTCGACGCGTTAATTTCTTGTTCATATTTTGTTGTTGTTTAAATTGTGTAATAGTAACTGTAGAAAATAGTATATATGTATATATAGATATGTACATACATATATATGTATAAATATATGTATATGCATATGTATATATAACACTTGTAGAAAACGGCGCATTTTCTTTTGAGTTTTGTGTGAGAATTACACGATTTGACGGTACAAAATACAAAAAGAGACATACACATATATATGTACTGTATATATTATTTATATATGTATACATCCATATATATATTTATATATTGGTATTTTAAAAAATCATAAAATACGCTCATTTATCTTGTGTTTAATGCAAAATACAAATATTAAAAACTTGAACTTGCTCTTTTGCTTGTGAAAATTGAATGCATCTCACTTGTGGCTTACGTTTAAACATTATCATTTGTGTATTGTTTGCAAAGTATTTATAATATTTAATCTTTTTTTGTTGCTGTTTTCTCTATATATTTATTTTGTTTTGTTTATTGGCGGTCTCTGTTTGAATATATACACATATGTATGTATATATGTATATGAGTCAAAAAATTGTAATTGGTATGTTTATGAACTCTATCTTCAATATTTGATTAGTCCGTTTATCATAATTTGCCTTAAGACTTTGAAAAAATGAATAACTGCATCCATTACTCATCAACACAGAAAACACACACACATACACACGCACACAGATGCAGACCAAGTAGTGTAGTAGACAATTTTTGTTGGCTTTTAATCTCAAATAATCAACGGATACGATGATATAGGACAAAGCATACATTCATATATAAATGTATATATATTTTATATATAAATGTTTTTTTTATATATACGAGTATGTATTTGTAGTTGTTGTGTGTTGACTGATTTGACGCCGTAATAGTTACAAATAATAATAATAATAATAATGCGATATTTATTATTGTTGTTTACTTCGGTTAATAACTACTCTAGACTGTATATAAAATCAAATCCGCATTTGACAATTTGCCCGGTTCTTGAAGTTCTTGTTGTTTATAATTTTTCATCATTTGTTGTTGTTGTAGCTTTAGATGTTGTTGCTGTTGTTGTTTTTGTAGTTACCGGATTCCAGCATGCTATCTGGTTTATGCAGTGATTTCTTGTTATTCTTGTAAAAGGTGTGTGTGTGTGTGTGGTGGTTGTTGTTGTTGTTGTGTATGTAAAGAATTCTGATATTTGCTCTTTTAGAACAAAAGGCATCTGGTCTTCTTCCGTTTTTTAACTTGCAGTGCAGCCCTAGTTGCTGTCTCGAATACCTCTCGAACACCCTCCTTGGACTTGGCCGAGCATTCCAAATAGGCAAAAGCATTAATTTTCTCAGCCATAGCGCGTCCCTCCTGCGGCTTAACCGGCTCCTGCTTCATCTTTGCCAGATCCTAAATTGAACAATTTAAAAAATCAATTAAATTAAAATGTTAATCATATGTAATTATATCGATAACTTACCCGAATTGTGTTGGGATCATTTCGCAAATCTTTCTTATTGCCTACCAAAATGATTGGAACATTGGGACAAAAGTGTTTGACCTGTTGGAATTATAATATTGTTAATAATTGTTAGATTGATTTGTCACATTTCTAATTGTTTGCTTACCTCTGGCGTCCATTTTTCGGGAATATTTTCTAGTGAATCAGGTGAATCCACTGAGAAACACATAAGTATAACATCGGTGTCAGGATAACTCAGCGGTCGCAGTCTGTCGTAATCCTCCTGACCAGCTGTATCCCATAAGGCCAACTCCACCTGTAGAGCATAAACAGAATCATGTCATTACTCAAAATGTATTGTATATAAACACACATGCAACTTGTGAATCTTATGTGGATGGATGGGATGGAGAAGTGATAACGCCCGTTCGTTAAGTTTGCAATTATGTAGCACAAAAGCGTTTCCATCACAAAGACTAAGTCAACGTCAAGTCAACTTCAGACGACAGTCAACTTCAAGTTGAAAGATAGCAAGGAACTGGCGGAAATGCCGAACGTATTAATCAGACACAATACGTAGGAATGACGTGAACGACAGACACTCACAGATACAGATACAGATGAATACATACATACATTTTATATTTACGTTACGTATATGTACATCATATGTAAGCGCTATCCAAACACAAGCGCCGCCATATTGTGCTGCGCAAATTGTTTATGCCGAAAAACGAATGAAAATATTAGAAACGAAACAATTTGCAAAATACCCAAAAATAAATATACAAAACATGACTTAATGCAAATCCAAATGGCATACAACATTTCTTTATTTTTTTTTTGTTACAATTGAGAGCAACAGCGCGCTTTACTGGCTCCAAACGTGAGCACAGGTACCAATTGGACACGGGGGAGGTAGAAAGAGAGACAGGCAGGGAGAGAGAGAGAGAGAGTGAGGCAACGCGCAAAACTGTATGTGCGCAACGGGCTTGTATAAGACGAATGAAATGAGCAAGAGCAAGAGGAGAGCAGAGCACAGCAAGAAACGGAAGGAAGGGAGCTTGCTATACAAGTACATGTATTAGTAGTAGTACTAGCCCTGTCTGTGTGTATTCGTGCGTACCACTCTGTTTGCATGTGTGCGTGTGTCTGTGTCCGTGTCGTTATATGTTGATAGAGAAGAGGATGAACGGAAGAGACGGAGTCAAGTATGCCTTCCGACAATTGATATTGACTCACAACTCTTTTTTCCAAGTCGAGTGCACTGGAGAGAGGAAAGGGTGTCATGTGAGGGAGGGAGAGATACGGAGGGAGAGAGAGAGGGAAAGAGAAAATATACAAAACAAAAATTGATGATCAGATGCATTTTTATGCTGTGGTGGTGGTGTTGAATAGATGGATGAACTTGGATAAACATATAGTGAACTTACCTGCTTTCCATCGACTTCGATATCGGCAACATAGTTCTCGAAGACAGTCGGCACATAGACCTCAGGGAATTGGTCTTTGCTAAAGACGATCAGAAGGCAAGTTTTACCGCAGGCACCATCGCCGACAATTACCAATTTCTTGCGAATCGTCGTCATTGGAGGTTCTGGAAGTGGCAGAGCAGATGCAACGACGACGACGGCGACGTCGAAGTCGACGATGCGTTGTGTTTAATTTATTTGCGAAAACTGCGCGAGCTGGTTGAAAATATCAAAGTGAAAAAGCCACACACACACACATTCATATCAACAACACACGTAGAGCCAGCCACAATCTCTCACTCTCTTCACACACACTTTGAGTCATACACTTCGAATGGTTCTCTTGCTTGCTTTTTTGTTGTTGCTTCTGCTGCTGCTGCTGACGATCTATAGCAAAGAAGAAGCATCAGCGAACAGCCGCATGAGGCGTTTTTGACAATCACCCGTTGTTGGAAGTGGGGGTTCTTTTTGGCCAGTTATGTATGTGTAACTAAATCAAACTGCAACCGTCTCCAATTGTTCAACACATAACACATACATAAGTATCTATCTATCTTTATACAAAACACATATATACATATGCATACTATATGTATTTGAAAGCCCGTGATTTTTTATCTGTGTTGGAGATTCGCCACTGTTCCACATATATATTTACTTTTCGTTAAATATATATTCGAATGTTTTTTTTTTTTAAATAGACCAATGGTCGCGTCATAGGTTTGTTTCCTTGCCCGCCACCAACTCTTCGTTCGTTTATTCCAAAAACATCATCATCCACTCGCATTTAAGTATATACATACATACATACATAAGTATATTGTCTGTGAGTTCGATTGCATAGCTGTGTGTGCGCGCAGTTGTATGTGTGTGTGTGTGGAATTTTTTCACTGCTCTTTCAACTTTTCTCACTTACAATTAATTATATTTTTTGTAACACTCAGCACGAACTCGACACTTAATATGCTTACAAAATGGCACAAATTTGTTGATTCTTATGCGTCGACCGTTATTCGTTTCGTATAAAATGTATTATAATAAAAAATTCGACGTTTTTTTTCTCATGCAAAATGACGATGAATTTTCTTGGTAGATGAACAACCAACGCCTTCGTGCGCCGCAGCAGTGTTGCCACCTTTCAGAGGGCTGCCCATCCAGTAAAAACTTCTGATCTGGCTCGATTTCTTACCCAAAAACTAGGTAAATTTCTGAAAAAGGTATTTTGAATTTTTTTTTTTTTCAAATTTTCATTTTTTTGTAGCTAGAATTTTTTTAATTTGTGCAGAGTTTTTGTTAGAATTTTCTCGATATTTTGATATATTTTTTTAAAAGAATTATCAGGTCTGTTCCGGTTTTCATATTTTCTCAAGTTGCTTTTATGCTAGGTACTTCAATATTATATTTTTTTACTTTATCGGACCTAAATTCATCAATACGCAAAATGTTTAGGAAATAAAATAAGAACAGGTCAATGATTTTCATTTCCGATAAATCTTGCCGAAAGTGAAAACCAGAAAAGGCCTGTATATTTTCTAATTTCTTTCCCCCTGACGAACTTCAAATCTTCATCAGAATGCTTACCTTAATTTGATCCAATTTCAAAGTTCAAATTTACATCAAATTTACTCATTTTTTTTTTAGTTTATTTGTATTTTTAAATTTGCAATTTTTATCAGTGCTGGGATCTTGGCCGTCAGGGTTGAGACGGCACAGCTGATTTCCAAATGTAGTTTCAGCGCTGCCAACTTGATTTAATAGATATGTTGCAACAAAAAACGGAGTGGCAACCTTGAATTCCAGAAAAAAATTCCGATAGCTTAAGCGTCTATTCAATGCGATAGTGCGTGCAATTTTAAAATTTAAAGTTGGCAATAAAAGTAATTATGACAAATCCAATGAAATTCGAAATTAGATAAAATAAAGGTGAATGATTTTATGAAGGTTTAGAGTTCGTCACTAGAATTAAAAAACTCTAGCTTTTAAATTAAGAAATATTAAAAATGCAAGCTCCCGAGGGTTGACGAGCATCCAACATTAATTATTTAATTATTATAATCTTAATACAATTGTAAAATTAAGTATGTATTTTTTAATTGCTCGCCATGACCACTTTTAGCTCCGACCGAGTGTGGTGGTGGTACTGCAGAGCTGCCAAAAGATTTACTGCAGCTACATATTTTCTTAGTTTTAACGGTTGATATTTTATAAATTAAATTAAAAAAACGACGATATTGGAATGATATTAATAACTCTTTTATTGAAGGCCAAATTAGCTCAAGTGCTGGAATAGTAATACAAGTCTAACTTAATAATAAGCAAGTTTTTATATGATTTTGTAATTAGATAGCATTTTTAATAAGTTCTTATGAACGACGGTAATTTTTATTTAACTAAATTTATCACATCGTCACCAGAGAGACAATATTTGTATGGATTTTTAATTATAACATTCTTTTTTTCTTGTTGGGAATCAATAGCACTAGTTTAGAAATTTGAGAAATGTTGCAATCCCAAACAAATAATAACAGTTTTTTCGAAAATTTTAAATAGGAATAATTATTATATGGTATATATGAATGTATTTTGGACACAAGCTTTTCCGCTTGAGATAAATGAAACAGTCATCAGTTGTTTGGGATTGAAAGTGTTATAAACTAGTGTGATTAATGCCAAATTTATATACATTTTATTGAACTGTTTCTCTTTAATAAGAATTTATTATTTAATGAAAATAGGAAGAAATCGAACCTTAACGATAAATTACAGGCCTTAGAGCTATAACGCCAAGGCCTCTCGTCCACTTAGTTGCTAGATATAGTATTAAAAGCTCAAGCTACCATAAACTGCTGGGAGTTATGGGTGGCAGATGATTACCACATCGGGGGAAGTTGGCTGGCACGGGCGGTAGATCCTTCAGAGTTCCGATTTGAAAGACCAGATTCATGCCGATCACAATGTGATATTGGAAGTGGCAATGAAACAGCCAGAAGCCGGGATTATCGGCCCGGAATCGCAACACGGCGTATCCATTATTCGGCACCGCAACCGTGTCCTTTAGCGAAGGCTTCAGATACTGACGCTCCAGCATGCCACGTTGATCCAAGTCCAGGGCATGTTTCAGGTTCATTCGCTTGATGTTCGTGTCCGGGGATCGACCCATTCCAAGGACATAGAAAGATGTGCCATGCAGATGGAAGGGATGACTGATGTTGATCTGCTGCACTTCATCAACGAGAACCACCTCAACAATTGCATTCAATGGGATGTCAATCTTGTGCGTGCACTGACAATTCTCCCCGCAATCCGACGGCCTATTATCCCCATTGCAGTAATACTCCTCCGGTATGTCCTTGTACTGGGACAACATCGGGGAGGGCGGAGCTATGTACGAGACCTCGTCTATAAGGGATATTAGATGGTCTGCATCGGAGGCGACTATATGTAGAATAAATTGGGTTAATGCAGTTTGACTATGGAGTCCTGTCGCCGATGCGAGCTGCCTTCTTGACAGGATGTTGCATCGCTTGTTATGATTAAGATTAAAAATTAACCAAAGACTATATATTATAAAGATCTCCATACTAGGAATAATTATAAAATACGAAGCTTTAAATTAGATATCATTACGTACTTTTTCTAATTTACACGAATTACATTATTATCTCAAAAAGAGACATAGCAATAAATATAAAGTGAGTTTTTTATAAATCCACATAAAAAAGGAAGTTTTATTCTCGATATCGTTATTATTTCCACTTAATGCGAATGATCGGAAAAAAATGAACAAAAGCCTGTAACGTCGCTAAATGATCCTTATAATATATAGTCTTTGGAGTTAACACACTTAGAACTATTACTAAACATAAACATAAACATTAGAATTATCACCGTAATATTCGATTCAGACACTTAATTATGTAAGTCTACTGGGGGTTAATAAATAAATAGGGATGCAATTTGTGTAGCAGGAGGATTAGGATTAGTAGTAACGAGTTAACGAGGGGCAATCCATAGATGCGTTGCTGGTCCTGGTGCTGGTGCTTAGTACCAGGTTACAGGTGGAACATGGTCACCGCATCGGGGGAATCGTGGCGGCACCGGGGGCAGGTCGGCTTGTGTGCCGATGTGAAAGACAAGGTTCATGCCGATCACAATGTGGAAGAGAAAGTGACAGTGGAAGAGCCAATAACCGGGATTGTCGGCTCGGAAGCGCATCACGACATAACCATTGTTGGGCACAGCAATTGTATCCTTTAGCGGTGGCTTCGAAAAGTCCCGCTCCAGCATTCCCATGCGATCCAGCTCCAGGGCGTGCTTGAGATTAATCTTCTTGATGGACTTGTCCGGCGATCGTCCCAAGCCGACGACATAGAAAGCCGTGCCGTGCAAATGGAAGGGATGACTGAGATTCACCTGCTGCACTTCATCCACGAGGACAACCTCCACAATTGCTCCCAGCGGTATATCTACCATGTGTGTGCACTCACAGTTGGGTCCACAATTGGGCGGACGATTATCCCCGTTGCAGAAATACTCCGGCGGAATGTCATCGATCTGCGAGAGCGGCGGAGCCGGAGGCGATATGTAGGAGATTTCATCGACGAGCGAGGTCAAATGGTCACCGCTAGGCACAACTGTGTATTCGTTTGTGTGTTGGTAGCGATCAGTTTGTGTGATTGACCAATTGATTGACCGATTGAAGCATTTGTCGATCATTTTAGTACAAGTAACGAGTATAAAAAGTCAAGTGTTAGTTCAAGCATTAACAGGCAATCGATTATTTACCAAAAATTAACACTTGGTTTATGAACTACGTACCCAGAAATCTATTGTAGGTGTTTGGTATGAAGAGTGTCTTCGGATCGTACACATAGAACCTGAAAGGCAGAAAGATCTTCACATCGGGACGCTCGACCAAAACGCTTTTATCCACTTTCTTAGCATTCTTCAGATTCGACACACAAATCGCATCCGCACGCTTGCGATCACAAATCGCATCCAACGGGTTAAGAATCTGTAAGCAATATCAAATATAACTTGCATAAAAAACTAATCAGCCTATAAATGTATTATTGAGGACTAGAACTGTTTTTCGGGTCGCATACTTAACTGCAAAAATAACGAGCGTTGAGGCTTGGTGCAAAAATATAAAGAGTATAGTGAGAGTATAGTCATGTAATTAATTTGATCGATTAAAAAATTCACACATTTCTTTTGTATTGAAAAATAGTTGAGAAGCATTTCGTTATTTAATTAACAAACCAAAAAATATAAAGAGTAAAGTGAGAGTATATTCATGTAATTAATTTGATGAATTAAAAAATTCTAACATTTCTTTTGTATTAAAAAAAATAGTTGAGCATCATTTCGTTATTTAATTAACACACCAAAAAATTGTATATATCTTTTTAAAATAAAATATGTGCATTTTTTAATGGACAAACTGTAGTTATATAGCTCATAGATACAGTTGGTGTATAATAAGGAAATTGTTGCACACATTTTGTTTTATTTTACACATTTTTATTAAAATTGATTTAAACAATAAATATACATTTAACGGGCAGTTAATTGGGTTCTGTTCATGCTTTACAAATCATCAGTTTCTTTTGTCCAGTTTAAATATTGATTTCTTTTGCTGTTTTTTGTACAAGTTGCATATATGTATATACGAATACTCGTATTTATTTAAACAATAGCAAATGCATGTTGTGCGTTAATGATAATTGTCAAAATTCGCAGCTATTAAATATGACTGTGAGAAGCCAATGAGAGTATATTGGATTTAATAGACCCTAGGCATTAGGCATTACATACAAGTATAGTTAAGCATAATACATACATAATTCATTTATATAGACATTTTATGTACATTAATAATTATTTATAGAGATTTAGATATATATAGATATACAAGTATATATTTATTTCCATTCGCATTTCACACACAAAAAATCCCTGCTCTTTCTCCCTCCCAGGGAAAAGGCGGAATTTGCAGAGAATTTGTTTAGGCACCAGCGTGTTTTCATTTCGGCCCTTCTATACACATACATTAGTTTAAATATACACTTTAAACATAACATTATTAACACTCGGCAGATAGTAGAGCATCCGGGTGTCGTTGTATCAAGGGGGATGGTGGGGAAACTCTTATATTTTATGGCTGCTTTAATAACTTTTTACACATGTTTTCTTTTTTCCAAATGGGTTTTAAGGGAAAGAAGACTTATTGCTTGATGCAACTTTGTGGCAAGCTTGTGCGGAAGGGGGTAAGGGAATGTGGGTGGGGGTGAGGGTGGGGGGAATATTATACAGGAAGCTGTGCTTTACAGGGTATATACAGACGTGTACATACATACTCATTGTGCTGTTGTTGTTCTTCTTCTTCTTCTCTTTCTCTAAAAAAAAACTTTGTACAAACTGTTCAGCTGGTTCAGTAGGCAGGTCCACTTTCTAGTTACATATTTTTACTTGTTACTCGTATTAAATTTGCTTTCTTGTTGCTGTTGCTGTTGTTGTTGTTGTTTGTTTGTTTGTTTAGTAAGCGAAACTCCCCATGAAGTAGCTTAGTTAATGGGTATGGGCGGAGTATGATCGCCACAGGTGGGGAAGCCAGGTGGCACTGGAGGCAGATCCGCATTTGTGCCCACTTGCAATATCAGACTCATGCCGATGACAATGTGGAACAGGAAATGACAATGGAACAGCCAGAAACCTATATAGAAAGTGAGGTTAATTTCACCCTTCAATCGAGCGCAACACAATTCAGTTTCAATTACCAGGATTATCTGCTCGGAAACGGAGCACAACGTAGCCATTATTGGGCACAGCGATTGTATCCTTGGTCGGTGGCAAATTGTACTGTCTGTGCAACAGACCGCGTCTGTCCAGATCGAGCGCATGTTTCAGATTGATCTTCTTCACTGTCGAGTCTGGCGATCTGCCAATACCGATGACACTGAAGCCATAACCGTGCAGATGGAATGGATGCGACAAATTCGGTTGTTGTACTAAAAAAAAAAATGGAAATTTTAAATAGGTTAGTTTAGGATTAACTTGGGATTAAGAGGATCACTTACCCTCATCGACGAGCACAACTTCCACAATGGCATTAAGGGGTATATCGATCTTGTGGGTGCACATGCAGTTGGGTCCACAATCCGCCGGACGATTGTCTCCGTTGCAGAACTGCTCCGGATTGATCTCATTGAACTGCGAGGTGAGTGGGGCCGGTGCCGACAAATAGGAGATCTCATCGATCAGTGAGATCACATGATCGCCCGTTGGAGCCACTGAAAATAATAGAGGTATCAATCAGTAATCGACAGGTTGAATGAAATATACTTAAGTTATACTTATTTACAGTTTTACTTATATGCTTAATTATTATATACCTTTCAAAATAATAATTGGGATGTAACAATTATTTTTAAATTAATATTATATTGTTTTCAAATAATATTTTTGCTATTATAATTTATTTACCATGTTTAGTATTCAAATTAAATTTTTTCCAATAAAATATAATATAAATTGAATTTATTAAATTCTATTAAAAATTTCATAAAGAAAAATTGGTTTGTAACAAAAAAAAAAAAACAAAGTAAATATTTTTTAAACCATTTATGAAAAAAATAAAACCAGCTGTTACAATTATAATTTTACAAAATAAATTTTTAAAAACTCTACAAGTGTTATTTTCGGTAATAATAGTAATAACGCGATTATAAGGTACCAAATTAAAATATAAATTAATTGTAACTACAAATGTTGAATTCGAACGAAACAAAAATTGTTGCATAGCTTCAGGCAAATTGTCGATCTCAATTAAAAACAGACATAACTCACGTTTTTAATAATAAAAATTGAATCTTTAGAAGATATAATGTATATATTATGTTTTGTACACATAAACTTATGTTCATATATATATATATTCAATTTGTCCCTCTAGGTTCTGGATGAATAAAATAATATCAGATTGTGAGGTTCTTTGTTTAAAAAATCTCGTTCTTTTATTTAGTTTCTTTTCATAAATTGTCGAATCCTATATTCTTATTTCGATGAGGTAGAATCGTTTAATTTTCCGTTATAGTACGAGTACCGGAATACAAGGAATTTTATCAGAGGTTATCATTAAATGTTTTTCATTTGCTTACCCAGGAATCTGTTGTAGGTGTTAGGCTGGAAGAGGTCCTCGGCGCGATAGACAAAGAATCGGAATGGCAGGAAGATCTTCACGTCTGGCTTCTCAGCTAGCAGTCCTCGATCTATTTCGAGAGCGTTCTTCAATTGACTCACGCAGATGGCGTCGTTCCGTTGACGGTTACATTGTGCGTCCAAGGGGTTCATGACCTTTTGTTGTTGTTTATGTTCGTTATGTCATAGTGTCATTATGTCATAGGGTTGTATATATATACAAGTGCGGCACAACAACAATCGCATAGTTGTTTGTTGTTGTTGTGGTTGTTGCAGGTGGTGCAATTTTTTTAGATTGGAGTGAAGGATTTGTATTTTTTTTTAGGGAAGAAGATAGAGAAATGTATTTAGTTATGCAGTTTTTGCTGTCTCGTTCTCTATCTCTCTTTTTTATATTTACAAGAGATATATATATATTTATATATATATACGTATTTACAATCCCATAACAGATATTTGATAGGCATATTTATTATACATGTACTTACAGATTCTCATACTCAATCTTGAGATTAAAACGTGCGACGGAAATTCTACTTGGATGTACATATTTACTTGTGCAGCGTTGTTCCAACCTCAAATCCCACCCTTAATTCCACCTAAAGAGTATTATTACTGTATTGATAACCTACTTTTGAAAATAGATAAGAAACAAACTTCTGTTGTGCTTTAAATCTGGATGAACTTATATGTGTAGATCACATTACTTTCAATTCATTTGTAAACTGAAACTTTTCTTAAATTTTGAAGTTCGAGAATAAGTATAATGTAAACTAGCTCTCCAATCCAAGAAAAGGATCCCCCTATTATTATTTTTTAAAGTTCAATGAGAGCCTTCCCTTCTAAGCAAATTGAAAGTTATACTCTGATAAAATCCAAAATCAAGAACATTCTAAAATATTTTAATTTTTAACAAAGGCAATCTCCTTTCATTTTTCTTAACTTTGTTCCTTGTTTTTTCAGGAAGTTTGAGCTAATCTTTTATGGGGAAGGTATAAGGAATTCCTTTCCTAATGTGCGAATCTAAAGATATCTAACTGATTATCAGATACAATGAAAAGAAGGAAGCTCCTTTACTTTCAAAGTGGAGCTTGTGGTTAAGTAGGGAAATGTTGATTACTTACCACACCCTGGGGAATGCCGACATCGTAGGTGGGAGGAGATGAGGCAGGTTGATAGGGACCACGGGCATAACGGAGAATGGCCAGTTGCTGGGCACGACGGATGCCGCACTCGCCAAGGCCTCGCAGTTGGATCCAATAGGCACCCACAGGCTGATCGGCAGTGATGATGAAGTCATAACGTTCACCTGGAGCAGAAAGAGGAAAGGTTTAAGAGATTCTCAGGGATTGAAGGGACTGGGATCTACCTGAGAATGAGATGATGGTGTTGACATTGACGGGATGCACTGGCTCGCCGTCAGTGGCAATGACGGTCATGCCGTGTCCCTCGATCGTCACCTGGGCGGGACAGACGGAGGCGAAGGCGTTGATCATGCGGAAGCGATAACGTCGTCCTGGTGTGATTGTGAAGATCTCGAGGGGAGTGTTGGTCATGAAGCCAGTGTTGGGATCCCTGAACTGTCCCTTGCCGTTGATCAACATGGACTCGGGATCCTGGCCAGTGTTGACCGCCAGACGACCAGGATAACGCTCAGCCGCATCCTCGTGCAACCAATCGCTGATGAGCATGATGTGTGTGGTCAGATCAAAGTCGTACAGATGCGAGTTGGGATCACGTGAGGGTGGCTGACGCACCACCACACTGCCGTAAAGTCCGTCCAATTTCTGGAGACCCGTATGGGCGTGCCAGAAGTGGGTGCCGGCATTGCCCGTCCATTGGTAGCGGAATGTGTTGCCCTGCTGAATGGGACACTGTGTGACGAATGGGACGCCATCGTAGTACTGCGATCCACGCTGCCAGATGCCGTGCCAGTGAATGGTCACCTCCATGCCCTCCATGTGGTTCTCCACATCGATTACAACCTTGTCGTTCTCGCACACCTGAATACTCGGACCGGGAATCATCCGATTTGCCGTGAGAATGCCGCGTTCAACGCCATCGGCCAAAACGCATTGACAGTGACTCCACACAGTATTCGTCGCATTTGGCGTGCACACCTGGCAGGCACTGTAAGCAATCAAATCGTTTTTAGCATGTAGAAAACACAGATCTCAATTTCAAACTAAAACTCTATTTCGATTTAGATCATTATGCATTATAAATTTCAACAAAAAAAAAGTAGTATCGACCGGAAACTAATCATAATCGTCTATTGATCATGTCCGGATGCAGTTTACAAATGGATGCAAATCGTTCAGTTTAATGCATTACACGATGCATGATTGCTGGCATCAACTAATATGCGAATAGACTGCACACTTAATACATTAATACATTTATTGACTGCGACTTAAGAGCTGAGGTTATTAAACTAGAGTTGAAGCAGAAGTAATTCAATAGTATTTCTTAGATAGAAATAATAATGGGAGCATACAAGAAATTAGAAGGGATCTTATCTAAAAATTATATTTTGTAAAAAAACAAACTTAGAATGAGTAATAATATTAAATATAAATGCATTTCAAGTTCATAAAAATAAACTACTTTCTTTTTTCTTAAAGAATTTTCTAGATTTATGAATTTTCTGCCTGATTTCTTAATTCTCTGCGTCGTTTCTGATATAGAGAAATATGCCAATATCTATGAACTTTTAATGGTTTCTTTCAGCGGTGTTCCAGATATATCTATCAGAAAAACAATCAATCTACATTACTGGAACATTTTTTTGGCCTCTTCAAATCAACCCAATTATAGAAAAAATGTCAAGTATTTTAATCTTGAAATAGTTTTAATACTTTGGCCTGCACAACTAATTAAATCCTATCCTATCGTCAACACCCAATTATAGAAAATTAAGGGAAATATTTATGAGCTTGAAATATTTTTTTTTTATCTTTAAGCCTTATAACTCTTAAACACCTATTAACCCCAATACCCAACTATTTAATAGTGTCTAATATATAGATGTAAAAGAAGAATCAAATGATATAATTAAAATTGAAAATTGGCTATCGTAAATTGTCCAAATAAGCTTTGATCTATATATTTATATTGCACTTATAGTATTTGTTGCAGATCTTAAAATAAACTTTTAATTTGAATATGATTTTAAGTTTACTTATTTCGCCAAAGTCAATTTCCTTTCTGTATAATTCATCACTTAAGTATCGCAGATCTACTAAATCTCATAGAGATACATCTATCTCCTCTAAGTATCTATTCATTTTCTAAGCCTATTATCTATTAATGTACCCGCTTATAAATATTTTGATCAACTCAAGACCTAATAGTATATATTTATCGTTGTATCATTTAATAATTTTTTGAATTTCCCCAGACCTTTATACTTTTAAATATTTAATGTGATTTTTTAGCATTTAATTTTAAATTTTAATTTATTTATTTAAAATATTAATTACAATTTTGCTTTAATTTTAGTCAACTGCTCACAGTTGGCACTAAATAAATTAATACATTATTCATCTCTGAAATTGTAATAATTTCTAACAATAAATTTCTCTGTATCTGTATCTATTTAAATGTCACTCAGATGTTTTTGTTGAGGTTGTCGAACTACGTGTATCTATGACGCTGTCAGGTTGACACTACAGATCCGAATACTAGTGTAAGCACGTTGAGTATACCCCGTTATTATGGTAAGTACGACTTTTGGTGCAGTAGGGCAACAGCTGAGACCCGTAACCGGAGCTGAGGCTGAGACTTAGACTAAGACTTAAACTGAGGCTGAGGTTGAAGCTTGTTGTTTACACTTGTAACTTGCAACTCGCAACTCGCAACTTGCGAATTGTGAGTTTGTGAGTTGCATTTGTCTTTGTCTGTGCAGCGAACTCGCACTTGGGGCTTTTTGTTTGTTTATTGCCATAACAGCACTTATGGCGTGGGAATAATTTGTAAGCATCCCTCTCTATCTCTCTGACTGTCTCTGTCTCTGTCCCACTCTGTCTCGTTCGCTTGACGACAACGCGGTGACAGCTTAGAGCTTAGAGCTTAGTTTTTTTCCTGTTGCTTTAATTTGATTGGGATCTGTATCTATAACTGTGTTTGTATCTGTATCTATATGCATATATGCATATGAATATCTATCTGTATTAATATGTATCTGTTTTTAAAAACATGTATGTATCTGTATCTTTATATATAAGAGTCTGAATCTAATCTAACTGTATCTGTATCTGTATCTCTTTATCTAAAGTCTGTATTTATATAAACACATCATCATAATCTAAATAAATATGTATCTTTTATAAGTATCTATACAAATATATACATGAATTTGTATCTTTATCTTTCTGTATCTGTATCTATAACTGTGTTTATATCTGAATCTAAATGCATATGCATATCTATCATTATTAAAATGTATCTGTATATATAAACATGTATGTATCTGTATCTTTATATATAAGAGTCTGAATCTAATCTAACTGTATCTGTATCTCTTTATCTAAAGTCTGTATTTATATAAACACATCATCATAATCTAAATAAATATGTATCTTTTTTAAGTATCTATACACATATATACAGGAATTTGTATCTTTATCTGTCTGTATCTGCATCTAAAACTGTGTTTGTAACTGTATCTATATGAATATGAATATCTATCTTTATAAATACGTATCTGTATCTCTTTATGTATCTTTAGCTTTGAGTATATTAATCTGAATCTAAATAAATATGTATCTTTTATAAGTATCTATATACATATATACATGAACTTTGTATCTTTATTGCCTGTATCTGTATCTCTTTGTATATACATATTCATCCGTATCTATATTTACATGTGTATATCTGTGTTTGTTGCTGTATCTGTATCTCTTTAAGCACACCTTAAGTATGTATCTACCAGACAAGCTGAACTTGCATGCAGCTTAACAATTATTTTGTATTCATATGCGCAGATGTAAGTATCTCTTCATGTCAATGGCTCCTAATCCTAATGCGGACTTTAATTTTATGATGCCTTAATTGCATCTGCCACTTTATGGATACGTCAAGTCAGCTGATGATCAGACTTTCAACATTATGGATTTTATACGGTTTCCGGTTTCTAATCTTCCCTTTCTCCAATACTAATAGCTACTTAGTACAACTATAAATATACTATATACATTTATACGGTTCGACTTTCGTTAAAGTCATCATAAAAGTTGATTGATTACTTACGCTCCCAGCACGGTGTAGTATTCGAGCGTGAAGTGGTAATAACAGATCCTTGGCGGTTCCCCCTCTCGGCAGGCACGGGCGCACTCATCGGGGGCGGACAGGGCGGGATTGCGTCGCAGTTCGGCGGTGGCGCTGGTTGAGAAATCCAGATGGCGGAAGGGCGACTTGGGATTCGGTTCCACAACGGTGCCGCTGATCTTGTTCGCCGGATAACGGGCGGAGGTGGGTAAGTTGCCTCGCGAATTCAAATATCCGCTGCCTGCGGTCAGCGATGGTTTGCCATTGACAGGGGCTCCGCTGCCCAAGCTATTGCTGCTGAGCGGCACGGGGCGTGGCACGCCAGCACCCAGCGAGGGGTGCGTCTGAACGAGGCCATGCGTCGCCGAGTAGAAGGGCGAATCGAAGGGCGTCGAGCTGCCGCTGCTGCCGCCGCTGCTGCTGCCGCTGCTGCTGGGTGTGGCCACGTGCTGTTGCCAGTAGGAGCCGGCCGATGTCTGATCCGGCTGTTTGTCTGCAAGCACAGAAACAGAAATATAACAAATGCTTTGTTAGTACTTTCTATTAATTTTGTGTGTGAACTTGGCGCTTTTCAATTAATTTTCAAACTCAAGCGCAAACTTCAACTTCAAATCGTGCCCAGCTACATTTTAAATTAAGTGCAAATTGGCCACAGTTTCTATATCTGTATCTCAGTATCTGTATTTGTTGTTGTGGTTGTTCGTTTTATTTTCTTTTTTTTTTTTGTTTTTGCCATTCGGCTTTTTGTGCAATCGCCAGAGTTCAATCAGCTCAACGATGACGATGACGCAATGCGCGTTTCGAGTAACTAATTAAGTGCAAAAGTCTTGTATTTGCTTTTGACTAGAAGCCAAAACCATTGGCAATAACTTTTAATGGCCATAAGCGCTGGAGATTTCGATTTTTATTGTTTTCAACCAATACACATTCACATTTGTACGTTTTGATTCGAACTAATATGTGAACATACAATTTGCACAGACAAATTAATTTTCGCCTGTTTCGCACTCGTTGCTCATATGTACACATACAGTAATGGAAATAATAGTAAAACAAATTTACCTTGTTGTCCTGTTGTGTTTGGACAAATTACTAAATAAGTATTTTGATACATTATTATTTTATTTTAACAAGACGGGTATATATCAGATTTTTTAACCGAGTAAGTATGCAAATTGAAGCTTCAATTATGTGACAGGTCGGAATGAAACAAAATTTAAAAAACCAGACAAAAATTAAATTAAAAATATCAAAACTTTAAAAAAACAAAATGTTTTGCCGTCTCTATTGCAATTTCCATCACTGTATTTGGATAAACTACACTTAAGTGTTACTTGGAGCCCCACTTGATGGGCAATGCCATTATTATACCAAAAATAGCAGCAAGAGTTTAATATAAGGGAAATTTCAAAATAATCCCCATTGTCTTTAGTTTTTAATCAAACACAGCTGCTGACGTGCCCACAGTTACAGTTACAATCACAGCTAGTCACAGTCCCACGCCCATGCACCCACCCACACATCAACATTTACACTCTCATACACACACACACACACAAAATGCAAATATGCTATCAGTTCAATAGAATTGCATACGGCACAAACAAAAGATTGAGGACACGAACTTCATTTGCCACAAGGTACGTGGAACGCATTTTCAGTGATAAATCAATTGTTCGACTATGCAACTTTCGCTAGAATAATACATGCCAATTAATTGAAATGCATTACAAGTTTAAATAAAACAATCAAACATGTACTTATTGTCCTATAAGTTAATATAACGATCTGATTCATATCATACCTCTGAGTCACTGTACGTGTATTCGCACACACTCACACACATATACATATATACGACTTGAAATTAATCCAAATAATAGATAATATCTGGAGGAAGCCAATTCGTTAAAATTTAAACATTTAAAATATTCATTAAAGAGATAATCTTTATGTGCGGTATACAAATATCTATAAGCACAGAAGTTATTGGTTAAACTATTAAGAGCGACATGGAACCACATCCATATAAAATAGTATTAATTTATTGTGGCTAATGGCTAAAAAAGAGCTAATTAGGATGTGTACACACCTTTTCATCATTTCATGTATTGGGAATTTGTCAAATAAAATGTTAATTAGAATTTAAGCACACTTTTTCACCACACAGTATAACAGTTCAGTGTGCAATCGGATTTTGGCATAAAAGAAAAGTATTTAAGATGGGTGCACACTTTTTCGCCACAGATTAGTTTAGAGACGGATATAGGGTGTTGTTTAGAAACATTCTTTGACAACTTGAATAGTTGTAATATCCTCATTATGACAGTTGGGCGACAAATCGTGGAATAATCTAAACGGATGCTCATTTAGTATTACGTTTGGAAACCCGTTCTACCGTTCTTAGCTCAAGTGTACAGAAATAGTTAAAGTCATTGTTGCGACTAGCACAAAATTGATTAATTCAATTTAAATCGATTCACTTGTATGGACAGTTGTTAATTGGGCGGGCTGCTTTAAGACCGAGTCCGTATCCGAAACGGAATTAAGTAGCAAGTAAAGAACAGAAAACGAGTACGATTATTTCCAAATTTGTATTATAAACGTTTGAAGAATTCGCGAATGGTGCGAATAACATTAACATAGAACTTTGGTGCCGAAATGGTGTGAGATTTTTTTGTTAAATGGAAGGTCATTTTACCGTCCAAAATGTGCTCTTAATGACTTTTCCGGCCCAAGTACCGAGAGCTCAGTGTACCGTCGCTTTATGTCGGCTTGGCATTGGCCAAATGTGGCAGTTTGTTACCAGCGTGGGTGTGTTAACAACAATTGTTGCCTGTCCTACATGCAGTTTGTTAAATTTACATTGTTTACGTGTAACCGAGTAAAACAATATATAGAGAAATATATCCATAATTGGACAATGTTCATATGCTCTACTCTGTCCATAAGTTAATCTCATAAGATGAAAGAAAGCCAGCGCATATTCTTGTATGGGTACGGGTATTCGATATTCGTGAATACATTCGGAATAACGAAAAGTGCAAGTCAAATAATAATTGATTCATACAATGGAATTTTTACTTCGATATTCCAATCATCCAATCGAAAATTTTATTCTATTGTAATAATGGACTTTTGTTTTCCAATCTATTGCTGTTCCGACCTTGACTTGAATGTCTGTGGCAACACCCAAGTTTACAATCCATTATACGATTACTTGTATGTAAATTAATATCATAAAAATGAATTTAAACTGGTGCTCGTTGGATGCCATAAAATTAGGTACCTACTGTTCCGGAAACACATATTTCTTTATAGTCTCTTAATTATTTTTTTTAAATTAACAGTGAAGAAAAGTGTATAAGTCCTTAACAGATAACTTTTAGTCCCTTATTTATAATTTATCCAGAAATAGGTGGTATTTCTATTTTGAGTAATGAATTGAATGTAATACGATATTGGGGTAATTGTATTTTCACTTCAACTGAAAACGTGTTTAGGCCTTGTTTTGACCGGCTTAAACAGCTGCAACTTGGCTGTGGATTGCAGCTGAGGAAAGTCTAAGACCGGCTAAAGGGGATCACTCTCTGCAGTGGGGGAGGGGGGAATGAAAGGGTAGCCAAGCAACTTGAACCGACAAAAGTACTTACCAAATACATGTGCATATGAATAACATTTGTTTTTATATCATTTCACTCGACACGCTCTGTAGTGGGAGAGAGTTTTGTAGAGTGTGAAGTGCATTGGCAAAATAAGAAGCGAAAAAAAGGAAAAGTATTAAGGGCATAAAGACCAAATGCTGAGCCAAGTGCTCGCAGATACGAGTATATTGTACGAGTTTGTATGAGTTTGTGGCATTAACGATCTCTATTTATGCACTTGTGGATATACTGGCAACCTGCCTGAAATTGATTAACGATTTGCTATTGCAGCTGTGCTGATTTTGCTGTTGCTTGCTGATGCTTGTTTGTCAGGTGGCAATAACCAACAGAAACGGCTAACAGCACATGCATACATTGTATCTCTGTGTGCGTGTGTGAGTCTGTGAGTGTGTGTGTGCATTTGCACGCGTTTGCAATCACATTTAGTCACTCGCCATTGCGGCTAACTGTCGGTCTGTCTGTCGGTCTGTCTGTCGGTCTGTCTGTCGGTCTGTCTGGTTGTGCCTGCCTCCATCTCAGTCTGATTTTGCTTCACTTTCACAATGAAACCGAAAACTCAACTGTTGGATAATTAGCGACACTAAAACAGAGTGCTCAGGCAATGGGGCAATAAATTAATTAGCTCAACACCGACTTTAGATAATTGCCCACAACTAAATCATTGGTAGTAGCCAACATACCTATACGTTTCTGCAGATACATTTGTATCTTTGTACACACAAAATTTCTGCAGGAGCAAAAATTATACAATTACACCCTGTGTTCATGGTGGAATTATTATGCCCTGTTTTTGATCATGGTGAATTATTAACAATGTAACGTGTTCATTTATTACTGACTGTGCCTTGAGTTCTTATTTTTTCTAATACTGAATACTGAATATTTTACAATTACTGTCAATTCGATAAAATAAATAAATATGTGAGGCAGATTGAATACGTCACCTTGTTTATTCAATTCAATTTCACCATGATTGTGCTTAGTCCGTGCATAGCTAAAGTAATAAGGTGAAGTAAAATAGTTATTCTTATTTCACCATGAGAACAAGAGCTGCAATTTATTACCCAGTTTATAAGGCAGTTAAGCATTGTCGGTTTGACTTACAACACCTTTTTTTTAATGATTATAGCTGGCATTAACTTATAATTTTATTATATTCTTATTAAATATATGGCATAATATCGCAATTTCAAAGCGATTAAATTTAAACTCAACTCAAATTTATGTAAACCGTAAAAACTTATTAAATAATTGCAGCTGCAATTTGACACTTTCCTAAAATACGTACTTGAATAGCTTATAAATCATGCAAGAATACGTAAAAATATATAAATAACGGGCTTGTTGATATTTATACTTATGTTGAGATGCATCGTCTTCTTATGCATCGTTGAGTGCAATTTGTTTGTTGTTGTTTATGCATTCATCCATACAATCTGAGTACTTGTTTAATTTATAATTTTAATTGGCTCTTTTTCATTTGTCGTCTTGTTGCTGACGCTCTAATTTGGCCACATTAAAATTAATTATTGTTTATACTAAAGCGTTGTGTCATTATTTTTTCGGTTGTTTTTTGGTTTTTTGTTTTGGTGTTGCAAGTGACAGGGCGTGGAAAGTACTGCGTGTTTATGTTTCTGTTTCTGTTTCTGTTTCACATTTCATTTTCATAAGTAGTATGAATTTAAAAAATTCGAATGTATGTCTGTACTTCAGTATCTGCCTCTGTCCCTGTCCCTGCCCCTGCCCCGGACTGTTGCCTTAGTTTTGTGAGCGGCACGGGTTCGCAAACAAAGCCAAACATTCAAACATTCAAGCCGGACCTCAATACATAAGCTTGTGGAACGGTCATAAATCTTAATAGATTTGTAAACTGGCGAAGTGAAAGTGAATTAGACAATCAATCTATTTTTTTCCTATTTTATTTTTTATTTTTTGGCGTTTTTCTCAGAAATTATCTCGTCCAGGGGTTAAGTATTCATTAGGCTTAGTTTGTTTGATAAAGACACGTTTAGTTCAAGTCCATAGTCAAATTTGATGATTAAGCCGTAATGTGAATTGAATTGGACTTTCGAGTGGTCGGTTCGTCACATTGACTGAAACTATAACTGGAAGTGGGACTGGAAGTTGGGGTTATGGTCAGTTGGCTTGCTTTATGAGAAATGCGCTCACGTTCCAGCCAATTGGCGGCATAGGTTGAGGTTGTAACTTAATTGTGTTCGTAATGCCAGGTTGTTGCACAATAAATATTACCATCGACACTGTTACTTATTAACTGGTTTTTGCTGCCTATACTAGAGTATAACTATTACTATTACTATTATTATGGCTAGTATTATTATTATTATTACTGCTAGTGTTAGTGTTAGTGTTACTCTTACTGGTATAAATAGTAACACTGTTTTGTTTGTCCATTTGACAGCACTTTTGATTGCAGACAGCAAGGTCATAATGAGTTGGTGGCGCCTCCGTCTGCTTGCGGCTTGTTCAACCTCTTGCGCCCAACTGAACTTTCACTTTACCGCTGCAAAAAACTTAACGCTCATAAAAAGTGTAGCAGTCAAATTCTGTTTTAATTCATTTTATTATGGTTTTCTGTTTCTTTTGAATAGTGTATGCGTCATTTATAATCCCACCTTTTTTAGTTTAAAAAATAAAACACGCCTACCTCATAGCTTTTACTTATTGCCAAATAATAAGATTAGAACACATTCAAATATGTATATATAGTTAATATTATATTTCCTCATTGTTTATTAAGTTTTTTAACAGTTAGTCAAGTAATTGTTTATTCGAAGAATAAAATTAAAAAATAATATATTTTTTACAACCGTTTTAGCCTTGTTTTAAGAATCATAAGCAACTATAATTAACTAAAAAATAATACCAAGGAAAGCTTGTACTCTGCAAAATAAAATATGCAAATTTTGTAGTTTGTCAAAGCAATTACTTGATTGCCTGTATATACATAATATTCGATGGTGTCTTTATGTAACAGACTATCCTAACTTGGAAGCAAATGCTTAGTCAATTGTTATTTCAACTCCGCGGATTTACCTTAACTAAAGTTAACGACTCTCCAGTTCGTGTTATGAAATATTATATATATGCCATTTTATATCATTTCTTTGATGTGGTTGATGTCGCTGTTGTTGTTGTCGCTGTTGTTGTTGTTGCTGTTGTTGCTTTTGCTTTGTTTTGTTGTCAGAGTGTGACTCTTGTGCCATTGTTTAATTTTGGAATTGCAACTGCCTAACTTTCCACTGACGTATGACCAATTATAATGTAATCTATTATAGTATAAGGTCCATTATAATATACTTCCCGAATGCCAACTTATAATCCCAATACCCCTTAAGCCCTTAGTTTGTCCGAAATCCATAATAATTGTACATTCTAGACGAAAACTGGGTCATGTTGGGCCAATTCAAGTATATAAGACGAATTGTAAATTGTGGGCCTGCCATTGCGATTAGAAGGGGCTATATCATATTTAACAGTAAACGATGTCTACTATCACAAGTAGGGTAATTGAAAGCCACGACCTTCTGTTTCATTTGAACGACAACCACAGCTGATTGAACGCTTTTGTGCAATGGAGGATTTTTGATCGCCGGGTATTTGAAGTATAATATGTGTGTGCTAACAATTAAGTGACCTCGACCTGGGTGCCAATACATTCATCAAAATGTAGTGTACATTTTTGAAGGGTGTGGTCAGGTGGATATCGGAATGTTGAGGCAGTGTAAAGGGAAGAAATGATAAATAATAAACATTACAAGATTAATCAAATTCCTAAACATCTATTATGCAAACGGTGAATATGACTTTGAAGAGAGCGATTGCAATTTGTAAATTTTTGCAATTCATTGCAAGATCAAAGTGTGAACAAACATTTTACTACACAGATGACATATTTCGATGTAGTAAAATATTTTTAAAAAAAACTTCAATCATAATTATTTTTTACAATTGTATATGGATATAGCATTGTAGTGTGTTTCTAGTATTTAAAATGTCTTTTTTTTACTTATTTTTGTACAAAAGACCAAACTTTGAATCGCACAAGAAATTCAACAAAATTTGCATATGTGTGTCATATGCACTAACATATAGTGCCCACAGTAAACTTAAATATATTGCCACCATAAACTAAATATATTACTGCAATACTCGTAAAGATTCATAATGCACGCGCAACGTAACTGGGAAACCGCAGTTAAATTTTACACTTCAGCACACATGAAAAATATGAAACATCAAACCTCAGGCAATACAAAAGACTTAGACAACGAACGTATAAACTTTTCTCGCTTTTATGTGTTTGGAACTTTTATGTTAAATTTAAGTGTCTGATAAGAGCATAAATAAATACCATGTAAATAAGGATGAATGACAAGTTACACATATGTAAATATATGTGAGAAGGTGCCTATAAATTAGGTGCTTATTAAACAAGATTAATGACAATCAATTTGCATATTCACACATTTATTTGTAACCGCATTTACAAAATTAGTCAATGGTCAACCGAGTTGTCATTTATTTGACGTTTCGGGTAAACTGTGAATGAACTCATCGTGAACAATTTTGAACATCAAGCAGGGAAGCCGATGCGAAGCTTTCTTTGCTCATTCATTGGCGTGTTAAGCTTTTGGGATTATTATGTTCATTGTCAATTCAACACATACATATGTGTTTTGTAATGCATATATACATAATCAATTTACACACACACAGGGTGTGACATCGACCGATGTTACGAGTCAAGTTCAGGGCTAACAACTAATGTTAACGAAGACGCTATTGGTTAATATAAGCGTCAACGTCTTCTTCACAAGTTGCTAGTGATCTTATTACAGTTAACTTATAGATTTTAAAACCAATCAGGGCAGTGTAATATCAAAGCGCACAACTTTTTACACTTTTTTTTTCTAGTCTTGTTAATTGAAAAATAAAATTTATTAATTATTATATTTAAAGTGTACTAATTCATAAAAGTAAATTTTTTCTTCAATTCGATTATTGAATTAAGTATAATTAAAAATTCAAAACTTCAAATCGCCTAATACTTTGAAAATCCCAAAATATTTTTATTAAAATCTAAATTATAGGGTCAGCATCAGGAGAACAAGGATTTGGACCCAATTTTTCAATAGGGTTTAGTTAACTAACTTTGAAACGAAATTTGATGTTAGATGTATGGAATATATAGAAATCAATTTCAGATTTAAATATCCCTCAGTTAACTAATGGGTATTAAAAACAAAAATATGATCTGTAGGAATACCGAAAAGACTAAGCAAACTTAGTTTGCTGTCTATTGAATATACACGTAATATTACAAAACGTTGGATATTAAATAGCTGAAAAACGACATTGCTTCATGAAAAGTTGAAAAAGACAATTTTAACGGTGTTGACATCGGAATTTATCGTTATCGTTAAGATTTTGGAAAATGAATTATCGATTGTAAAAGTTCTATATGCGTTTTTTATAAGCGTAAATTAAAGGTATTCAAACTGATTGCAACTGCCTTTTCTTTTTGTCGAAATTTGTTTAGCTGAGTCCTATGCATAAGTATAAGTATGTGTGAGTATGTGCGTGTTTGTCTATAGGAGAATACCTTTCACTTAGTGACCAAATGCCTTTAGGAATATGGCCATTTGTCTTCCGCATTGTTGATGCCAACAACAAATTCGTACATAAATGCAACTCATTGTTTTCAGTACAAGTTGTTGTTGTTGTTGTGGCTGTTGTTGTTATTGTTGTATGAAATTGGCAACTGCAGTGTACCGTGCCGGTGGCCGGTGTTCCATTCACGTGCACAAAATTGCGCCAAAATATCAAAAGACCCCCCCAAAAAAAAAGAAGCCAAAAAGTAATAAAGAAAATGAAAATGAAATACATGAAAAACTAAAATGAGAAGTAAAAAAAAAGACAATGGCGACGGCGACGCATGGCCCGGCAATTAGCTGAAAAGAGAGGGAGACAGCGGCGACACGATCGAAACTGCCACCGCAACGTGCAACGTGCCAACGATGCAAAAACAATGAAATTAAAGACTGCAACAGTCACAGCAGCAACAATAATAACAACAACAACATCAGCCACAGCCAGTTGCAATGTTGCATGCAACAGACGCTGCAATTAATTACGAGTATGTGAAAATGCCAGAAGCATTTGAGGCATCTGAATACGTTTACCCACAGTGCCAACGACTTGACTTTACGGTCTAAAGTCTACAGTCTACGGTCTTTGTTTTTATTTTTGGGCGTATTGACATTCCCAAATTCACTAACAATTACTCCAATTAAATTGTATGCATGAAATTAGAGTTTGGCAGGTGTTTGTCTAATATATAAATAGAAATAATGTGAATTATGTTGATTTTTCATTGTTACGAGTACGCTCTGAATCTAAAGCACACACATGTGTGTGTGTGTTTTTTGTGTGTGTCTATAATTTGTTCACATTTCGGGGTTGGGGTTAAGTTCAAACTCGATTCAACTCAAGTTGAGTCGACTCGATGCTTGGCTTTAGCATTTGGCGCCGCACGAGCGGACACAGATTTGTTGCAACTTGCAAAGCCGCAGCACCGTGGTCATTTTTGACCAAATTGCAGGCATTAATTTAACATTTTTGAATAATGCCTATATGCATTGCTTTAACTTTTAGACTTTGATTTTACAACATTTTTCGCCTGATGTTTTTGGTCTCCCACAGATCCTATTAAGTTTTTAATATGAGAAATTGCCTAAACATATTTATTTATTTATTAATACACGACTAAATGCAGTCGGCAAAGACTAAAAATTATATTAAAAATTAACAATTAAAATTAATATTGAATAAATAAAATTTATTTATTTATATAAATGATCCAACATATATTGCAAGGATTGGGGAAAACCCAAAAAAAACCCATAAAAATCGGTAATTTCGTTGACAAAGTAATGAATTAATCCGAGCTAAAATGATAAAAAGGACCACTGTGCGCAGATTAGACGAGCCTCAAAGTGTTGAATTGAATTGAGTTTCATTTCAGGTTTTCAGTCAATTTATTTTATTTTCATTTTACTTCTTGGCCCAGCCTTAGAATTGAACAACAAAAAAATGGCAGACGGACAGACAGATGATGACGATCCACATCAACAACAACAGCGACAGCGACAACAAAGACGGATGAAGGGGAAAATCGTTACGGTCTCATTGCGTTGCCTTTTTATGAGCATTTAATTTCATTTCATTTTCATGTTGATGTTGAGGTTGTTACTTGTTGTAGATGTTGTTGCTGTTGCCTTGCCGTCGATGTCTGCCACTTAGCCTAGCAGATTTCACAATTTTAGATGCTTTTTCCACTCTACCTAAACTTGGATTTTATTTCTTTATTTAATTGGCTGGCGTGTGTAAAATGTATTTATACATCTGTCTTATTTACATGACTTCTTCTTAGCTACTTACTTACTTACTTGGGTAGTATAGTTTGCTCGACTTGTGCTCAATGTTACAATTACTTTCTTATCCGTTTTCCGTTGCGACAGACTCTTCAGACAAATCATAGGGTATACACAATGAACATGAATGCTTGTGTATCAAGTGAAAGGGAAATGAATGATCTCTTGTTTCTTGGTCATAACATTATTTGACCTGGACAAGAAAGTGTCTGATTTCTTTTTCTTGTTCAAAGACAGTATTTATGTGCATGTTACTAAACACTTAACAAACTGTTGCCGGTTTACCTTTCACTCTCCACTCTCCACTCTAATCTCTTCTTTGTTTCTATGCATATTCGTTTCTTCCTGTGCACAGCTTTTGTTCTAGTTCCCAGTCTTTCTCTTTGAAAGAGAAATACAGAAACGAGACAGCCCTGTAATTATTAGGATTCAGCCAGCCCTGCGACGATAAGTTGTGTAACAAGTTATCGATAACTATTTCAAATTCACTTAAGTCCGTGGAAGGTGGTAGAATAAAATACAACAAGTTAATAAAGAAAAGACTATTAATTATTTATGCAACATATACAATCATGAAATTAATCTCAAATTTCTTTTCATGCGGAAACTATTGAACTTTATTTTCCTCAGATTGTGTTTGTTGTTATGTTATGATGAAATTGTTGCTATTGTTTTTCGCGGCAAAGCGAAATGAGGCACGGCATGCGTTTTAGCCTCCGTCCTCGAAATATGTTTTATAATTTACAAAGCATTGATTGTCTTTTTGCCGCCAAGTGTACCGACTGTATAGTATGTACTGTAATTATGTGATGGGAAAATTATACATATAGCTGAATAAGCGAAAACAGTTTTCAGCCTGTTGTAATTTTCGTGTAATTTGAAAATGTTTACAACGGTCGCTCAGTTAGCAGAAATAGGAGTAATAGGAGATACAGAAATGCGAGTGTACCTTGCCGAATGAAAACGAATTTCAGATTGAAATTGAAAAAGAAAATGAAAGCAATAAGAAAAGGAGAGCCGATAATAGCAACTGGAAATTGAACAAAATAACACACATAAAAAAAACACAAAATCACAAAATTTGGCAAGTACCAAAAACTGTTTGCGCCATTTGTATTGCGTGTCGGCAATCAAAGAAAATTGTTATCCACAGTTGTGTTGTTGTGTTGTGTTGTTGTGTGTGGATTGGGGTTGGGATTGTGTGTTGTTGGGCTGTTTGTCGGTGGCATAGATTATTGCACCTTTAACGGACCACAGCCGTACATACATATATTAGCCAAGTTAAAAGCAGTTCAATTAAAAAAAAAACTACCGGACTGCCACTAATTAGCGCTTGCCTAAGTGCCATGGTGCCATGTTCAATTAAGAGATACGAGCTTATGAGTGCGAGTAAGTATGGTATGTTCAGGTTTGCAGGAATGCAATTCACTCAGAATTATATGGCATTGAGTTGTAATTACTGCAATGTTATACGTTAAATTATACCCAGATATATTTAATATTCAAAAGTAAGAGATCGTTCATATGCAATCAAAGTTGACCCACGGTCAACCTGTAAAGGAACTTCTTCTGCAAAGCAAACTCAAATTGATCGATCAAAGATCAAGTGAAGTGTAGCCTAAGTAAAGTTCAAACAAGTCTAGCATTGTTGGATTTGTTTTAGTTACATTTTAGATTGTCCAATAACAGTTGGATTCCTGAAAGTGATTTAGATTTGATCTAGATTTCGATTACAAATGATGCGGTGGGCTCAAAAAGAGCAAGGGAACAAGAGTTACACTAACAAAATAAAATAAATCAGCTCTGAGACTGATTTAGATTTAAAATCGATCGCTTACTTTTTTTACATTCTTCTGTATTTTATATAAGGTATCATATAAGGAAAAAGCAGCTAAAAAGAAGTTTTAATAAGATTGAGATACAAAGTGGAATTGCAAGCAAACAATTATTTAAGAGACTTAAAGTAGTATTAGCACCTTCTAACGACATTTTGTGTTTTCGCACTTTTTTTTCCTGTCAGGCTGCCAAATCTAAATTTGTTTCAGGAATGCCACTATTAAACGCTCAGAGAATCTGCAAACTATTGTCAGGCAAAACGATCTGGTAACTCTCTTCATTCGAGATGATCGATTACCGATCAACAATGATAATCTGCTCCCAAAAGGATCTTTATTCATACCTATTGATATCTATGGTGAACATAGAAATTCCGAATGTACACATGGCAAATCGCTTGCGAAATCATGAAAGGAAATAGTTTTGCGCAAACAAGTTAAAAACCAAGACCAATATTTTGACCCAAATGTGGAGGCAACGTCACGTACTTACCGTTCTGACCACAGGCCGGCTAAATGAAATGTGTGGACGTGCGGTTCAAAAATAACAACAACAACAACAGCAACTTGTACTCGCAGTATATATATCTTTTAATTGACACTCGATTAGAAAAGCTCAAAACGAAGCTGTTAAAGTTGTTGAAAATGTTTTGCAATAAGATGTGAACAAAAAATGAATACATCAAAATCGAAATTGAATGTGTAGTATATGTGATCGCGAACCAATTGAGATCGAGAGCAGGAAGCACCTGTTTTTGTTGCGACTCGGAGTTGGGTGAATTGGTCCAAAGCTCGCTATTGCCCCAGTTAGCCAGTTTTAGCGCCAACACACAAATCAATTTGGGTTATAAGTATCACTAGTCCGCGGTAACGGGAACATTACCAGTTGGCAACTGGCAAACTTAGCAAGTTGGCCAAGTTGGCAGGGAAGCTAGTTGCCAAGTTGGCAGCTGCTGGCCCACTTGCCACTTACCTCTTGCCACTAGCCACTAGACACTAGCCACTTGCCACCAGCAGAGCCAGAAGCACTTTCGTTCACTGCGCTTGCACTGCTTGCAGCCATTTCGAATGCAATCTGTGGCTCGCAACAGGTTCGCACGCAGCCTGATTGAGCAAGCTTGAATCTTTCATGCATAGAACGACATACAGAGCACATGCACACAGACATACACACATATGTACATATATACTCGTTATACTTAGTGTCTAGACAATTTATTTATCTATGCCTAAATACTTATGCTGCACATTAACCGGTTTTATGTTGTTGTCGTTAATAGCATAATTCCAATCCACATTCCAAATTTCAGTATCAACAGTTTAATCACTTGATGAAATATGAAACTTGCATTGCTTGACAAATTCAACACATACCGATTCAACTGCAGTCTGGCAACCCTGTCAGGATCACGAGCATCTGGTCATTTCGCTCTGACCTAATTGCAACAGAAGTAAAAGTTCTATGCACAGTTTCGAGACATTTAATTAGTGTATTAAGTTGTGAAATTAAAGTGAAAAAAAGTAAAATCAGAGAACTCGACGACGCGGCGCGTCGTGGATATCGTTTGCTCCAGATCTGAGGCAGACTGACAATCTCGATGAAAATACGATTGCACAGAGTGTGAGAGAATTCTCAACGTTGGAAATTAAAGCAAACAAACAAAAACAGTTAAACAAATTAGAGCACTGCAGTAATATTTGTGTTTGTTGACTTAATTGTTGCTAACGGCAACGGCAAATTTTATGAAATTTATTTTACAAAAAAGACAAGTGAAATTTGTGAGTGTGTCCAAATAAATACCCTGCAGCACTCAAACTTACACATGCACCCGAAAAGTGTTATATTCGCACATATTCCTTATATTTATTAGAAGCTGTCTCTTTTTGTTCCATATGCATTTACAGGGTGTGAAAGAAGACAGACAGACAGACAGCTCTGATTGGTGATCAGCTGCCTAAGCACCGATATGCGTGTGTGTGTGTGTTCTGTCGAAACCCGCTCGGTGACCACATTTGCATTTAACAGTTATTTCATACTTTACTTTTTCTTTGATGTACTCATACACACACACACACACACACACACACGGTAATATGCGGTTTGCATGCATATCAATGGAATGCTGATCGAATTAGTGCCTAAATTAATACCCAACTTTTGACAGTAAATAATTGCAAACTCACTGGCGAATATTTAAAATGATTGAATTTTTCATTTGAATATGGTATTTGGACTAACGTATTTGCATTAATATGCAAGCAATAACATCTAAATTAGATTGTTCTTCAAGGTTATATCTCGCTTGTTTGTGTACATGTATTTTCTCATACTTGTGTGTAGTGTGTGTGTGTGTTCTTTATTCCTAACATTTCCATATTTTCAAGCCAAGTTTGAATGCGCTTTCGAGTTTTTGATTATAAACGCTGCTTTAATTATAAATTACTTGTATTGCATGTTTATAAATATGTATCTAGTATATAGTATATGTATTTGTTGATGAAATATCGGGCACACCCGTCAACTTTTATGTTAAGCAATTTGCCAAATATTATGCATAAGCTGACCTTTCAAATTCGTTGAATTTTCGAAACCAACAATAAACAACCAAAACAAAAAAGGCTAAGAACAACACTTTTTCAATACTAATAAATTATAATCATTAAGCATTAGCAGTAGCATTAGCAATGACATAAGAGTTAATGAATTTCAAGACTGCGATTATAACAGCTCCACATCCTTTCACAGTTTTTCTCCCACAATTAAATGTTGTGTTACAATTCTCTTGAATTGGTTCATTTGCGCAATTGTCGCACACGCATTCATTCAAAATATTATTTCGTGGCCCCCTTTTTGTTTTTATTTAATCATGTGAATATTACAACAATTTGCAATGCAATTGTCTGCGTACCGGATCTACAGATAGTACAAATACCAACTGCCATTAGCATACACTAATAGAAAATCATAAAATATATGTGTACAAATGTATGCATGTATGATGATGCATATTTAATTGCCTTTTAATATTGTTAGTTCAACTGAAAGATTTACATATCATAAGCGAACCATCAATTTTGTGACTTCTTGTCAAAGCATTTAAAAACTACTTAAACTGCAAAGTCATAAAATGTTTAATGATCTGGCGCGAAACAAGAAATAAAACATAATTAATTTTTTAAATGTCTTAATATGCAACTGTTTTTTCTGAGTGTATCAATTTATGTACACATTCCCTTTCAGTATAACAATTTAACAGCTTGCTTTAATGTGGTTGGCAGCTCGTATTGTACTTAGATTGTACTTACACATACATTTGCATACGTATGTGTGTATGTGTGTGACCGATCATATATTCAAAGTCCCTGGACCAAGAGTAACAGTTAACCATTTGAATAAATGCTTTCAAAATCTTTTGATTTTGATTGTGAGTTTGCTATTGAAAGGGTATTTGCCTGTCACAAATTTGGTTGGCAACAATGCCCCCATTCTCCGACATTCTACAATGGGCAACAACTTCCTGGTCACGTAGGCGTTTGCCTGCTCCACTGTACAAAATTTTGGGGAGCTGAAAGGTTTGGTAATCAAGTCGTAAATATGTATTTCGCATTTTCTCAAGTCTAAAACAAATTTATCGTGATTTTTACAAAGTATTTAGCTGCAAGCTAGGTCAACCAGAATTAGGTAATGCCAATTTTCCGCAGATCGTGCAGCGCTTTTGATCTCTGCGATGGGAATATAAGTAATTTCAAGAAGAATTTTATCAAATTGCATTTTTAATTGCAAAAATCTTTTAAATTGGCATAATCCAATCGGAACTAAAATTTGAACGATCTGGCTACGCTGGATTCCCAAGTCTGATTGTCTTTAAATGAATTAGGAAGTGTGCACACTTTTTTACCACTTTATATACAGTACTAGCCGCTCACATGGACCACCCAAAAGCAGAATCAAGCATACTATAATATTCTTATTGACCATTTGTAAGATTATGTTAATCTTAAAATCTCTTTTGCAAAAGCCAGTTCAAGTTTTTATTCAATATTGTAACGGATGATGTGTTGACAAATATTGAAAGTTGTTACTTTCATAACTAATGGATGTGTGTAAGAAAGTTAATCCTTTTGGGCATTAAGTATATGCAGACATTTGAATATGAGAAAGTTGAAAGCTAGTCAAAGTCATTTATTGAAACATACAGACAAACTTATATCATTGCAAATGTGACGGACAGTGATAGAAAGACATAATGCGCTTTCAGTTTACGACTATTATAATATTATTAAAGTCAGACTAACAATAGAAGTTGAATCTTATCTAGTCGCATCTTAAGAGTTTATTTAAACTGTAGCGCGAATCAGACTCAAAATGCAGATCAAATGAACTGTTTTGTGGTTCTCTTGTTTGGCTTCCACTGGGAGTATTAATTATATGCGATGTCAAGCGAATTTCCGCGTTCCAAAGCAAAATCTGCGCATGTGAACGATAATGCGTACAGTATGTTTATAAAAAAAAAACTATAATAAAATTAGATAAACAAAATAAAATATCTTTCAGTTGAAAAATATTTTTTTTTTTATCCAAACAGTTACTGGGTCCAACTGTACATAAAATATGCATATCGGTTTTTATATACACACGTATTTTATTAATTTGCACTCAAGTTGTTGAAGTGGGTGTCTTATTGACAGCAATTTGCATATAATTGAGAGCATGCCATTTGTCATTGGTACCACTGTGCTGTGCTCAGAATTGCCCCACTGTGATTAGGGTTAGTTGGATGTCGGCTCAGGTTGTTGTCTTGTTGCCTCGTTGACTGAATCTCAATCTGCAGCTCGAGACTCGGCTTGCGGTCGACTTTATAGCCGAGTTCATTTGCAACAAAGTTTTGGCCAACACAAAACATTATTTGCTCTTGTTGTTGCTGTTTTTGCTGTTGTTGTTGTTGCTTTGGTTACTCTTGTTGCTGTCGCTTTTTGCCCCAACGAGTTTTCTGTTCCATTTTGCCTACATAGTTATACATTTACTAGCTTACAGTCTCGCTTATAAGTAAGTGTACACGCAAGTGTCTGTGTGTGGGTCTGTGTATGTGTGTAACTTCAACTATTTATTTATTTATGTTTATAAACGACAACAACAACTTGTGGCTGAGATACACGTCAACTAGTTTGTGTCGTGTTTTCTTGTATTTGTATTTTTGACCCAAATTATTTATTATGTTTCCAAGAACTGCACTTAACTGAATGCAGCTGTCACTTAAATGGTCATTTCTCTACTTCCAATTTTGTTGCTGTTCAAGATGAAGAGGAAGAAGGCAACTGAAGTTGGCCCAAAGCCAATGTTAATGAGCTGATGCGCCCTCTTAGACATCATCAATTTTTGGCCAAAGTGAGAAATGAACTCAAATGAAAATCGAAATGAAATTGTCATAAAGTGTTGCAGTTTATCATTGTTTAGACAGGTATCAAGGTTGTTGCGGTTTTTATTTTGCTTTTGTTTTCCTATTAGCCGTTAGCTACTTTGCTATTTATGGGCTGAAATTTCGCAATATTCGCTGGGTTTTGTTTGACGCAATTTATTAGCTAGATTTGAAGCACAAGGGTATTGCTTAATTTGGGCAGCAAGGGGGTAAGAGGAGGAGGAGGAGGAGGGGCGACAAAGATTGCGATTGATTTTTGCAAGAAATTCGCAAACGGTTTGCAATGCTAATTAAATTGCCACTGACAGATAGAAGGACAGACAGATAGAGAGATAGAGAGACAGAGAGATATTTAAAATGCAGATATATGTATGTATGTACCTCACATTGTATAAGCAAAGTTGTGCCTGATACCAAAAAGGAATTGATAAATTTTTGCGCGCTTTTGACCCAGTTTTATCCACCTTACGCATAAATTTGGCAAAACTTGTTGATCTTTTATGTGGATTATGATTTAATCAATTTAAAAAATAGAAACGCTCATAAACATCTTTGCTTTTGTGAAACATTTGGGTTGAGCTTTGTGTTCATGTTTTAATGTATCGATAAATAGTTAATGTGATTGGCAACTCGGCGTGAACTACCAACTTATATGTGCAATGTGAATTGTGTGTGAGTGAGTGTGTGGAACCCGTTTACTTACTCGTAATCCTGCACATTGAAAACATCACACCTGAGCTTATTTCAAAAGTAATTAGCTATAGCTTTTAATCACTTATTCTTGGGAATGACAGCATCATCGAATTCGAAATACATAAATTCATAGCTAAATACATGTGTACATATGTATGCACGTATGTTTGCGCATATGCATTGTGTGTCGCAATCTTTGCCAAAAACCCAAAAAACCGAACGTGACATTTGCCAGGCTGCCTCTGTGCTTTAGTAAAATATGTATCTCAGCGCCCAGATACAGATTGTGTTTGCAACGGGTTCAACGGGTTTGCTTTGGAATTTGAATTTGGCATGTGTACATACATACATACTTTCATATTTGTGTACGTGTGTAAGTGATGCACAAACATTAATATACATACATACATATACTGTCAGCTAGCAGCTACTTAACTAATTTGGTATATATGTATATACTCGTATATAAGTCACAAATATGTCCAGCAGAAACTTTGCATCAGAATCAAAAAACCATCATATCAAGTATACGGCTTAAAATCTAAATATCCAGTCGCGTCAAAAACGACAAGGACACATAAAGTTATTTCCTAAAATTACAAAAAACGCTAATATTTTTATTTGAAATGTTGAAGTATCAACCAACTTGACAAATTCTTTTTAGACATAATTGGAGCATAACATTCTGTCGCTAATAATTTGCAACGACACCTGGGTACACTGCTTGCTTTACATACATGAGTATTGCAAGCAGTGCTGCATGTAAGAAAGAATTTCAAATCATTATACCCCAAAGCTGCCCACTTCAAGAGTGTGCAGGGTATAAATAGCTGCTACTTGTTATAATAAATAAACTAAACCTTTTGTGATCTCTACATAAATAAATGTGTAACTTCCTACTCAGTGATTTTGCCATATATTGCGGATATATGTACATATTTGTATGGACGTAAGTGTGTCGCCATACAGGAAATTAGAGTAAATTGCCGCTGAGATTTTAGTTCGATTTTTATTTTATAATAATTACACCCATATTGCGTTCGACTCTGGTTGGTTTTTTTTTTTTTATTTTGTTTACGTTACCATCAAAGCCAATTTTGACAAACGTGAGCAGTCGCCGTCACAGTCGCCGTCGCAGTCGACGTCACAGTCGCTGTCGCTACTGCAGTCGCCATTGTTGTTCAAGTCGATTGCAGTATGATTTTGGGGTGTGGCCAATTTAACAGCAACAGTACAACTGAGTTACCAATAGCGTGGTTATTCGTACATATAAATATTTTCGCATGCACAAATATTTTTTAATATTTTCTAATAATCCAATCACCACAAAATGTCAAAATTAAAGTAAGATTGACATTCGAATGTATAGAGAAATATTTAAACAAATATTAAAATAGATACATATTTAAAGTTTACTAAAGCGATCACTACATGTCAAACATTAAATAATCAACGAATAAGTACTTCCTTTTCATAATGACAGATCTCTAGTGTCCCAAAGGCTTTGGTTTAAGCTTTAAGCCACACAAATCCCGTTAGCGGGAAATATACGCCTTAGGGAACTGTGTTTAAATAGAGCTTTCACTGTAAACAAATGAGTAAATTTGTAAAGTTTACCCATTAAAAAGTTGTTATTCACAATTACATCCTTTGGGTCAGGAATGTGGTCCATTTACATAGTACCGAGGTATGCAAACATTTCAAATGTTCGTAATAAACAAAAAGAAACGCAAAAAAAATAAACAACTTTTAAAATTGCCCACGGGTAATTTTCATTTTCCTTTCAACCAACAAAAACAAAAATCCAGATTCATAACTGTGAGTAGTAATTACACACACACATATGTACTTACATACATGCATGGCTGTATACATATGTATTTGCATACCAAGAGACGGATGTAAAATTGCGTCATCGCGACTCTAATGATAGTAAGCTGATCCATTACTATATAAAAACATAGTTCGATTTATAGATAACACTCGAGTGTACTTCTTGTCAAAAAACGATATGAATTCAAACAATTAATACGATAAATACTCCATCCCTGTAAATGCAAGCATTGGTATCGATAGATTACGAAACAGGATATCGATACAAAAAGTTGCGTAGTGATAACTTTTGACATGCTTTATCGACAGCTTGCTGGTGAGAAGAATAGTTAAGAAAAGACAGAGATGATATGAATAGAAACTGCTTGCTTAACGTTCATGCGTATATGTGTGTGTTATGAGAACTGATACTATTTGCAAACTTGATAGTACTATTTCCTGATTTGAAAAATGTTAATAAGTATAGAAAAAAGTGCATTCATAATTAAAAATTATAATTTTATACACAAAAGTTCTCTGATTATGGATTTGAGTATTGGGGGTGGGGTTGGAACAACAACTGTAGCATTTTATTTACATATCAGACAGACATAGATGCACATTTACATGCACCTGTGCACACATGAGTTGAACCCACTGTTACCTGCTAACGGCATTACATTTTGCAATTGATTGTACTCTCAATCGCACTCACAAATCCATTTCTCTTTCTCGCTGAGACATGCGAATGTCAAGTTTGACATCTGCATTCACACAATACATGTATACACTACAGTTCGATAGTCGCTTAGCTAGTGGATCTGAATAGATTTAAAAAAGTTATCAAAATTCAATGCCAAAAGCAAAGATGTAGTGTATTGTGTGCTTCGTTGTTATTGAGACTTTCTTTTACTTGATTATTTTATTTTATTTTTTATGTGTAATTATTGTTTTCCACTTTTCACAGACATCGGCTTGAATCTGTTATTCAGTTTAATTTCAGTTTAATTTCTATTTTTTTTTTTTGGCCTGCTTTGTGTGTGAACTTTGGCACTGGCAAGATTTTAATTTCGAGTGATTTCGATGTCATTCAGATGATAAATGGAAAGTGACGGCTTAAGAAACAACATTGCCTGGCTATATAAATCGTGTTATTGACACTTTTAGAGTGCGTGTTGTTGTTGTTGCCACCATTAATAACTTGTTATGCTCGTTGGATAGCATTTCATATGCTACTTACATGTATACATACATATGTACTCGTACACACAATGTATCTTTGTACATACATACATCCGTTTGCATATTGAGTATACGCCACGTTTGTTTTCCTCAGCGAAAAAATGAAAGTGCTCCTCGGACCGTGTACAAGGCCACTCTACCATGCTTATAAACGTTAATTAAATTTCAAATTTCTGCTCTCTTTCACTCCCGCTCACTCTCCATCTTTCTTTATCTCACTCTCAAATAATGTAATTAATCTTTAGTTAGTTACAAAGTTAGCGAAGATCAAATAAAGATCGCAACAGATTAAATTAATAACTTTGAGAAAAAAATATAAACAAATAAAGCAACACAATAAAGTAAACGCATCTATTGTTCGCTGTTAATTTTGATCATTAATCGTAATAATTGCCTGAAGATCTAAGTTTTCAACAAAACTAAATGCGGCAATCAATCAAAAGATCGATTGTGATTCGCATTAGCAAGTTTTTATTTCTTGCTAATGTTGTCACCAGCTTGAAGACTTGATTTGCGTTTTGACCTACTCGAGTACCAACAAGATCAGTGTTGCTAAACGCATTTATTTTAAGGGCTTGTTTCCTATTTATTTTTTTTTAATTTTGACAAAATTTAAAATTTCGAAAATTCTTGAAGAGTTAAATGTATTATTATTTGCTTAATAATGACTGAATTTTCTTATATTAATCAATTTTGTTAAGCAAATTAATAGCATTTTAATGAAAGTTTGCATCACAAAATTGGAGAGAAAAGATTATTTGAGGAAAAGAAATAAAAATGAAATGATATGTATGTCTAAGATCCTTATGGATGGAATTTAGACTTTACTCTTTTATTTTGCAGATATGCATCTTGGCTATAGGAGGCGGTTAAAACTTACCTTTAATTCGTAGATTCTGTTGGGGACTGCCGACACGTACGGCCTGAACCACTGGTAAATCCGAAAGTATTGCAATAACGGCAACAAGACCGAATAAATGTTTTAATCCCTTTTGCGACATGGTCCATTTGGCTAACATTTTATGTAGCAGCTAGTTACTGTTGTATTTCAATTAGTGATTGGATTATTTGTATTTCTTGTTGAACACAGTGAACACACAGATTGTTGCCTATGCACATACGTGTAGATATGTACATAGGTTCAAATATTGGCTGGTGACTAGTTTCAGTGCCAAAACAGGATACCAACAATTCGAAATGTGCAATGTGATGCGTGTGCGATGCGTGTGCGAGAGCGAGTGCAAGTGCTTGATTGACTGATTGATCAGGGGGGGAGTCGATTCGGTTTATCTAGCTGACCACTTATCAAAAATTGCACGAGTCTACGGAGTACATACGAAGCGAATACACAAACTGCTTGCTGCACAACGTTTCGAAGCACGCGCACCGCGTCTAAGCACCAAACTGAAGCACTAGGCGGACCCGTATGACTATATAAAATCTTTTCAGCAACTGCAAGCGGTCGCGGTCGCTATTGAGCTTACGAGCGAGTGAGCGAGCGAGCCAGCAGGCGACAGCGACAGCGAGAGCGAGGCGGGGAATGGCCAAATGAATCACGCGATGGCATAAAAAGAGCGAAAGAAGTTGCTGCAGCCAGTAGATACAACAATAACAACAACAACAACAACAACTTAAACTCAAGCTCAAGCTCAACTCCAATCTCTAGCTCAAGCTCTAGAAAGCTTTCGAAGCTCAAGCGAGCGAGCGCATGCTACCAATACAAACGAGCTAAAAAGAAATGTAAAACAGCATTGATTTCAACAAGAATACACACACACACAACACACACACACACTCACACACATATACAGAATATTCATTATTAATAATTAAATAATTCTAAATGCTTTATTTTATTCTACTGCAAAAAGCAACCACATTTTACATGTACACACGCATTAGCATTTGAGTGTGTGTGTATGCATCAATACCGTTAACAGCCGAATATCGTTTACGATCTGCCAAGGCTAATTGCAGTCTTTTTGATCGTATCAGAAAGTTGTTTTTGGTTTCATTCATAACTGCCCAAAGTCTTTCCTGTCATTTCTACTCAAAGGCAAGTTATATCGTAATCTAGGCACACACACTCACACACACACACACACTCACACATACAGACATTGTTAGATAATAGAACGCCTTGTGTGGCCTTTTGGTTACCTACATACATACATACATATCTACATACTTTGTATGTTAATAAATAATACGAGCACCTTTCTTTAATTTAAAGTAATTTTTGGTAATTAAATTTATGAACTGACAGTTTCAAGTGGAATTGGACAGCTTACACACACACATACACATACATATAAAAAGTAAAAGCAACCTGACCAATAGGTATTTTTAATAGCATTTTTATGGTATTTTTAAATAATTAAAAAGGGATCACATATACAATTTGTTAATTAAAAACAAGTGGGAAAGGCTATAGTCGCGGTCCCGACCATAGAATATCAGTTACTTATTTCAATAAATATAAAAGTACTTTAAAGAAATTACTTGTATTACTTAGAAAACACTAATTCGCAATTTCTGCTTTTCTACTTGTCAGATCTTAATGCGATTCAGTGGGATAATAGATAATATTACTAGATAACGTTAATAACCATAAAAACTGTATTATCTTAAAAACTGTTTGTGTGGTGGTTTTTTGCGATTTGCGAGGGCGGTGGGGGGCGTGGCTTAAATTTGAAATAAACTTGATCTGCGTAGGGTATATAGAAATATAGGAGTCAAATTTGGTTCCTCTACCTCTAATAGTCTCTGAGATCCTTTTGTTCATACGGACGAACAGACAGACAGACGGACAGACATACATGGCTATATCGACTCGGCTGTTGATGCTGATCAAGAATATATATATATATATACTTTATGAAATCGGAGAAGCCTCCTTCTCCCTGATACATACATTCCAACGAATACAATGTACTCTACTACTTATTTTTTAAGTAACGGGTATAAAAAAACAAATTGATGAAATACTGGAAGAGAATACCTTTTGGTTTTCTTTTTTAAATACTGCACGGTATTCAACATTACATGTGCTTACATCCACTAAAATTGTTATAGAATCAATAAGAAGGAGAAATTATTTTAGCGTTACTCTTAACTTTGCATACCAATAGAAAACTAAAAGTCTTTGCTAATAACTGGTATAGGAATTTAAACTTTTATGAAGTTTAAAAGAAACATTTTTACAAGCAATTTACTGAATCGATCGTTTTTGCCATTTAGAAAGTGCCATTTAGAAAATGAATTTGGCGAACATTTTGGTGTCATTCAATGTTGAATTGGAAAATAGAATGAATTCACTTTGTCAATATTTAATGCATTTGTCTTTTCGATCGATTTACTTTACTCTATAACACTAAGTAAATGTCAAAACTTTTGAGTAGATTTTCACTTGTTTAAATATTATTTGGTTTGTAAAACAAAACAGATGCGTCTGTTTGCTTTGGTAATCGGCACACAAAGAACGTGTTTATATAATAAACACACATGACAATCGTCAGAATGACCGCATTTGCTTAATGTCAAAACATGTAGGGGGTGACGACAACCGACCAATGATGGTAACGAACCACTTTCCCCTACTAATATTTAGTATAGTTAGATATCCTCTGAATATGCATTTTCCTCTCAACCACTTAATCGGTAGTTAACCCCAAACAGATTTGCTCCAACGCAGTCTGTCAGTCGCATGTGAATTGTGGTCTTGAAATTGCATATGAAGTTGTTGTTATTTTCGAGGAGCAACATGTCTCTACATTTGCATACACATACATATATGTATGCACCTTGTGGTTGCAACGGTCGACTGGCCAAGTTTGTACAATGTGCAAGGTCAATGTCGGAGCCGATTTCGATGGTGAAATTTCGTCTTAAGCTGAATAGATTTATTACCAATTGAAACATGTTTTCAGTTTGTATTTTGAGAATTCATACAATCCATCGCTTACAGCTGCTCCGCTTGATGCATGGTCCTGTATCGGAAGCCTTTCGCACCCATCCCTCAGGACAAGCACAGCCAGGAGTGCATTCTACGGCCTTGCACTTGCGGACCAAGAGGTGACTCATGCAGATTCTTGGACACGGTGGCATGCAGTCGACCTTCACATCATTGTATCGGCATTCTGTAGATAAACATTCGAATTAAGTACGGTTCCATCTTATACCCTCTTTCCCCTACGAAGTTTAAACTTTTTTTTAGTTATTGTTAGAAGAAAAGTCTTGTACAGGCTACAAATGTACATATTTAAGAATAATTTATTTAAGCTTTGTAGTCGAAAGAGGATATGAATTATATCATCCAATGGGGGCATTTATAATTCTAAACTCACCACCTAGAAATGCATTCAGATGTGCAGTTGTCACTTTTAGAAAAACTACTCCTAATATTGCAGCGCTAAGTTTCATAATGTTTCTGAAGAATCCAGACATTAACATCTATATATTTTAGCTCCCTAAGAGTTGTAGTTTCCAACAAGTTAGTAGCGCTAAGTTATTCGTTATGCTACGATCAGATTGTAAATTAAATTTGTAACGACAGACAGCCGGCAATTTCACATTATGTTCCAGCGTTTATTTAGAGTAATATGTTAATAACAACATATCTATAACAATAAATATACAACTATTAAATACATTAATTTAATACAAAATTTATATTTCGGTTTGTCCTCTTGCTTACAGTTCATATTATGTTCTTTTAATGATTCAATATTTCAAAATGGTAAATGTTACAATTATCTATTTTAATAAAATACAAAATGATATGCATACAGAAAAACACTAATTATAGAATTTGATCCGGTTCCGGTATTTTTCGCTGTTGAAACCCCTATTATAAATATAAATTTTTTTGTACTTTTTAAGCACTTTGTTCATCGATATCCGTTATATATTTGTATTAAAAGGTCTGTGGTTATGTGAATACAATAAATACAAATATTTTTGAATATAAACCCACCCAAGTATGAGTTGAAAAAAATACACACACACATGCACCCTGAGATAAATAGATCCGCGGTATATTTTATTGTATATATGTAAATACATAAATAGAGAAAAACCTGCCCACAATTAAAATACCTTCACTTTCAGTTTCATTATGCCTGCCAAATAAATGATTTTTATCTGCGTAAAGTAGAAACTGGAATAAATAAGAGAATTTGTTGCTTTATTTTGTTTTGTGGCCAAACACCTCCGCCCAAATGTGGCATGAGAAAAACAAAAGACTCTTGACTTTACAAATTTATTGGCTTTGTTAATGTGATAGGTTGCTAATAAGAAAAAACTGAAAAAATAAATACAACTCTTGTAGCAATACTGTGAATCACGATTTTATGCAAAACTGAATGCTTTTTTGACTCACTTGTGTTTCGTTACGATTACTGCTGGCTAAATTGCGATTATAGCATTACAATAGTTGCAAACTTGCCACATTTTAAATTTGTTTTTCATAGTTACAAGTTGTTACATTTACCAGCGTTCAGCTTCCAGGCATTCTAATAAGATATCCACGAGAGCTCATATTAAGTTCAATTGCATGACTCTTTAAACTTTTTAAATGAACAAAGTTCATCATACGATACAAAATATCAAAATATGGATGGAAAAAAAGCGTATCTTGAACAAGGAAGCTCTAAGAAAAATAGTATTCTGTGTACAAATATAATAATCTTGGTTTTGCCTTCCCAATTGCTTTCTAGTTTTTGTATTCCAATAACGAATTTTTCAGAGGTAACAATGTCCTTCAATTGAAGTAAGCTTCACAACTATAGTAGCTAAAATTCACAGAATTTGTATATACAAATGAGTTTTATTTATAAGATTCGTTGTTTTTTATTGAGAAGATTCCATTAAAAGCGAAAAAATATAGTTGGGATATTAATCGTAAACGTTGACAATAGATCAAAAAGCAAAATTGAATATGAGAGCGATGACATTATAACTTTAATCTAAATGAATACCAGTTGCTGAGGAGGACAACGCTCGACCTCTCCTATATCTCTATGAGTGATGATAATAATAAACACATATATTAGATAATCTTTTTATTTAGGAGAACACGGATTTGTTTTAGTTTTTTGTTTGAATGGCTTTTCAAGCGGGTTTTTTGATTTTTAATTAATTCATTTCATAGTCGTTCAAATGCGTAACATTTCCCCTATTGGGCATTAGTGTTAGATTTACGGTGAGGTTGTCAAGGACGCAAAAGCAACTCAATAAGTGAAGCAGTTCAAATAAAACCAAATGGACTGAAACGTCATGAAGTGGCCAAACCTCAACAACGAGATCTAAATCGATTTTAAATTGCTTTGGTCGTTTCCAATTGGCACTGATATTGCAAAATGTGGAAGTGCTGCTTTGTCGCCGCATTTTCTCGCTACAATTTGCGGTCCAGATCAAAGTCAATTAAAACAAGAAAGAACGATCAATGATTTTGGGTTTGTTCGAAGCTTAAATACTCTTGTAGATATTAGCTAACCTCAAAAAATATATAGAAAATTCCAGATCGGTTCACAGAGCGGTTGCACAACAACAATACAACAAATTTGTTTTATTTTCTAAATTGTTTTGCAGTTTTCTTAGAAATGTTAAGCCTACAAACTGGTTTATTAAAAATATTCCAATCGTTTTTTTAATCAAAATCGAAAAGACTAAAAATCAAGCTGATATATATGTATAGGCAGTAAAACATAAAGAATTAAATTTAAATAATTATATTTTTCGAAAGCGAACCCTTATTTTAAGAAAGGAGTAAGATTTTGCTTGATAGCCGAATAAATTCCATTCAAAACTTGACCCAAAAACTGAAACAGGCTGTTCAAACAAGCTGACATTTAGGTATACCTCGGTCGATGTAGAGTATATGTAGAGTATACATATGTACAGGATGGACAACTACTATGTTCCCACAAGCTTCTAGTATTTATAATAACACTTGTATCCGTTGCGGTTACTGGAAACAGCCGAAATAGCCGAAACACTTTGCTATAAATCTTATATTTATTGAACTTTTGGAATATATTTCATTGTTTATGCATAAATTGACAAGAGAATTGTGGTTGTTGTTAAATTCAATTACCGCTCAAAACATTCGAATATAGAACACACCCAGTGTATTTGATATATCCAGAGGTGTAAGACAATGGTCGACTACTTTAATTGCGAGATTTATCCTGAAACGAAACAAGTAATCTAAATGTAATCAAAGTAATAGTAAGTAAAGGGAATCAGTAGAAATTATCAAGCAGCGTGTAAACATAAAACATAAACAGCAAACATAACAAGTATAGTATGATGATATAAGCATTCCATGTGATCTAAGATCAGAATTCTTTTTGACATGCTTTCACTCTGTGTTCCACAGTAAGAACAAAAAGGTGATTGGATGGACAACACAACAAAGTCATAGTTTCTGGAATATTACCTGTCATCACTTGCATAAACTCTGCAATTGATTGTTAAAAAAAAGTAGTACAATATAAAGTATAGTAATCATTTTGATTGAAAGCGTCTGTATTCAAAGAACTCTTACCATCGAAATCAACAGTTCCCGATCCATCGGCATCGATTTCCTCAATGATCGAGTCCAAGTCTTGGCTAGAGATTTTATCGTCGAGCTCGTGAAGAATTCCTCTCAGGGTGGCAACTGTGAGATATCCCTTTCCTTCCTTGTCGTACACACGGAATGCCTCCTTCAGCTCAGCCTGCAGAGCAGCCACATCCTCCTCGACCTCGATAAAGCGAGCTCCAAGCTTGCAAAATTGTTCAAAATTCAGTTTATTAGTTGTTCCCTTATCGACCTCCTTAATGAGGGCCTTAACTGCCGGCGGTTCGAGTTTCTGGCCCAGAATTTCGAGAATGCTTGAGACATCGCTATGATCGATCCATCCAGTGCCTTCCAGATCAAAGGCCTTAAAGGCATTGCGAAGAACTGGCGAAAAGACAAACTAGTTAGGAGAATTTCAGAGTGACAAACTGTGTTTATTTACTTCTCAATTGATCCTTGTCATATTCGGCTTCAGACTGCAAAGGAAAATTTATCAAATTATGATATTTGCTTTATTTTGTAATTAAATAAATGGAGATGCGAAAAGTCAAATGATTTATAAGTAGATATGTACGTATAATCGTACCTATTTTTGTACCCTACAAATGCCCTCTACGAGTACGGTATGTTTTTCAATTTCTATCAAGGCCAAACATTTGTCGAAACCAACAATTAAATTGATTTATGCCCTGTAGAGCATTCATTGTGCACTCACAACATTTTTAACAGTATTTATTCCGAATTATAGATGATATGATAAACTCACCATCTTGCAAATGAAAGTCCAATCTAGGGTAAGTTAAAAAGACCAAAACTAATTAAAAAAATTTCGAGAAAGTGCAGAACGAATCGAAATATTCACCAAAGATTGATTTGCACCAACAGAAAAATTAACTTTCGATCAGATCGAGTTAGCGCCAGCGTCTAAGCAATTCGACTTCTGTCCGCCGTATATAAACGACAGCGAATGCCTACGGCAAATGTCACCACGGTGCGGGATAACAACAACAACACCAATACCAACGACGACCCGTACAAATTTCACAGCAATCTGTGAAACAAATGCCAAATTGTCGACGTCGTCTTTGCCAATCGATTCAATCCGATGCAATGCGAAATGATGCGATGCGACACGATGAAAGATACTCAGATACTCGTACTTATGCAAGTTGCAAGCTGCAAGGTGCAAGCTGCAAACTGTCTGCCTCACGCACACGATGCCACTGACCCGATGACTAAGCATCACCAAAGATCAGTCAAGTTTATTGAAAATGCCTTAATTATTAGAATTATGAACCGAAAGCAGTATGTGTCCTTCATCAATTAGAAGCGAATGGGATGCTCATTCATATTTAATTCCAAAACTTATACTTTGACAACCTGACATGACATCTTCAAATCTTTAATATTTATTTATTTATTTATTCACGACTAAAAGCAGTCGGCAACGAAAACTTACTAAGTATAAAAATTAAATTAAGTTAATATAAATAATGAACTGTACAGAAAAAATTTAAATTATATCTGGGGTATGCAAAAATTATAAATGATCCAACATTTGTTGCAAGAATTGGGGAAACCCCTGAAAAACCCAATCAGATAATTAAGATTAGTGTTGTTATTAGTAATAGTATGAATGTTAGACTAGTGCAATAAAATATAACAAGTTTTAGTATTATTAAGGTCAAGGATTTAACGAAAGGTATCGGAAAAGTGAGGTTTTCAGGGAAGGGATAGAGAGCTCTGAGGAGAAAACGTGAAAGAGGCTATTATAGTTGGTGCACAAAGCACGAAACGAACCGTGTGAAGCGTAATCAGTTGTGCATGTAGATAAAAATATAGGCTTGTAATTCCTAGTAGACCTGCGGGGGACCGAAAAGGTGAGGCGGCCCAGAAGGGAACTAGAATCGACCTAGCCAATAATCAATTTGTGAAGAAGAACAACACCAAGAGTTTTCGATTAATTAAGGACGGAAGATTGAGAAGATGAAGCCTACCGGAGTACGGTGGTAAACGAAGGTTGGGATCCTAGTTAAAACCACGTAAGGCGAAAAGCAAGAATTGCTTTTGAACGATACAATTCGATTCTGGTTTATTTGATACTCCCAATTCATTAACAGTATTCCAGAACTTATATCAGAGTCCGTTTACAAACTGGACTCGATGTCCAGTCAATTATAAATGTTCTGTCTTCATTTTAAAATTTCCTTTTCATCTTATAGCAGTCGACAAAATAAATACTTACTATTCCACATGGATTTAAAAAAAGAATTATAAATATAAAAGTCTTAATTTATAACTGAATAGCGGAAACTGTCGTCCGCAGTGATGGCATTTGCAAGGATTGGGAAAAAAAAATTCAATCAGATCAATAAAGGCATCTCTACACTCAGTAAATATTGTGTTAAACAAATAATATTCAATATTAATTGGACATTTTATAAGTAAAGAGAAGAAGAAGAATACCCGTTACTTAAAATATAAATAAAAGGTTGTTTTGTGTCCGTTGGAATGTATGTAACAGGGAGAAGGAGGCATCTCCGACCATATAAAGTATATATATTCTTGATCAGCATCAACAGCCGATTCGATATAGCCATGTCCGTCTGTCCGTCCGTGTGAGCGCCTAAGTCTCAGAGGCTATTAGACATATAGATACCAGGTCAAGTTTGTTTTAAATTTTTAATACGCCCCATCCGCCCCCGTAAAACGCGAAAAACCTTCCGTCCGTCTGAATAAACACAAGAGTCTTAGAGACTAAGAGATAGATAGACAGATTTCTATAGACCCCATGCAGAGCAAGATTGTTCCCATTTTAAGCCACGACCCACTTCGCCCCCGAAAAATCAACACAGACACTGATAATAAGTTTTTGTGGTAATTAACGTTATCTATTATTATTGTCTATTATCCCACTGAATCGCATCAAGATAGGACATGTAGAACGGCAGTTATGGCGAATTAATGTTTTCAAAGTAATACAAGTAATTTCTTTAAAGTACTTTTATGTATATTGAAATAAGTAACGGGTGTCCTATGGTCGGGATCTCGACTTTAGCCTTTTCGACTAGTTTTATTTTAAGTTTCTAAGTTAAAGTTTGTATAATTATTTATTTATAATTTAAGTTTAGTTTAGGCCATATTGACTCGGCTGTTGATGCAGAAATACTACATGATTTCATGTACCATCGACCAGTAAGATCATAAACCTTTCATCTGCACATCTTACTTTTGTCAATTGTAAAATCATAGCTATATCAACTGTTGTCAATTGGGCATTATCAAGATATCACTTTATTATACTAGGAAAGCATACATTTTTCCAATTGAATATCATCTAGCCTCGGACTGCATGTGCACGGCTTATGCCTATTAAGTTCGTTGTGGCCTTGACATATTTTAAGGCTACGGTTAAGGCTAACACTTGCATCATGGCATTCACAAGAAGGCAGAAAGAATAAATAAATCGTTAAAAATTTAATGCATGGACTCCCTATTTATGAAAAACATCTGAACTTTTGGCAGGGCTGCCACCAAGTTGTAATTTGAACTGGCATTCTGCAATACTTTTTGAATTAAGGCCTGGTCGAATTTACACTGCTTTATTCTCACCACTGCCGTCTTCTACTGCATCCTAAAACTGCTTGCAACGCCATTTTCTGATTTTACCTCAAACTCCTGTGCAGTATGCTAGAAGGTTAAATATGTAAATCTAAAATATGTAGTGTGTAAATTGTTTAACCCTGAATATCCCATAATAACGCACGTCACTTTCTGAAAACACAAGTAGTTACCATTTGTCCAAACTCACAAAGAAATAAAAACACTGCTTGTAATTGTAAATGTACTGCTTGCAAACGCTATACACAAAATTAGCAAACACATACTGCTTGCTACATTCCACAGGTACCCTGCTTGCAGCAGCAAATAAAACTGCAAGCAGTGCGTAAATTGCAAGGAATCTTCGCTTTTATTCGTAATGTAATTTTAATTTTGAATTTTTTTGATAACTTTATTACAAATGAGCTGTGGTGAGGAAAGGTCTAGTTTTTTTTTCAAAAGGTTATTACTAAAATAAGGATGCATTAAACTCAAAAGATATACACATACAAATTTGTATTTACAGACAATAGAAAACTTAATTTTAGTATATTTCTAAAAAAAATACTGGAGACCTGTTTTAGAACTGGATTCGAGAAGACAACTTTCGGTATAAGCTTGAGAGATAAGGCGGCCGATAAAATTCAATCTAAAATTGTATAAATTTAGTCAGTAAAGCCATCAGAAAAGAGTCGATTGCCTGCTTAATCATCACCTCCGGTCATAACTTCCATAAATTCTGAAATTTGACACAAATATATATAAATACAAATATTTAGAGACATTGAGGTTTTTCAGCTGGTGCTTACCGTCAAAGTCCACGGTGCCGGAGCCATCAGAATCGATTTCCTCTATCATCATGTCGAGGTCATCGTTCGTCAGCTTGTCGTCCAACTCGCGAAGAATCTCCCGAAGAACCCCGGTTGTGATATAACCATTACCCTCCTTGTCATACAACCTGAAGGCCTCCTTCAATTCGGCCAACATGGCTTCCGCATCCTCCTCAACGAGGAAACGGGCAGCCAACGTTGTGAATTCCTCGAATTCAATTTGCCCAGAGCCATCCTCATCGACCTCAGCTATAATTTCCGCTAATGTCGCTTCATCTAACTGATGTCCCAGCATACTCAAGATGGTTCCAACCATAGGCGTGTTGATGTATCCATTCTTCTCCGGATCGAATGCGTTGAATGCATTTTGCAGCACTTTAACCCCAAAGAAACTATCCTTAAGAACAGATCTTTCCTTTGAACTCAATTAATACTCACGTGCAATCTGTTCCTTTGATAGTTCGTCCTGTAACATAGCAATAAATCATATAAACTATTAGTATTTCTTTTTATAATTATTGTAAAGCTCAAAAGTTTTCTCTTCCCGTCGGCATAGTTTATTATTATAAGTTCGGTTTTTTTTTAGTTTTCTGCATGTTATGAACACCCATTCCAGACATGTATTTCTAGAATATTTAGGTACTTCATTAATACAAATAGGGTTCGCTATAAATTTATGTTGTTTTTTATATTTAGTTTTACTTTCTTACTAATCACGGTAAAAATCTAGGATTTCATAACTTTTCTTTACATAGTTTTATTTTCTTATTTACTTTTCAATAAATTAGCAATTCAAATTCATTTTGTGATGTCCAAAAAACTTTTGTTTTCTTAAATAAAATTCATAACAGTTACAGATGTTGGAACTTTATTGTCATTATATTCTGTTTCACCATTTATATCATATAATAATGTAATATATAATATCATATAATAATATTGACAATGTAATATACTGAAGATGAACTGAGTTAATATAGACCCTCAAATTAAAAAAAAAATTAATTGATATCAGTTCAAATCATAAAATTTCAACGTTTACTTTAAAAATTTTTCTTTTCGTTTTTTAAACCGTTTATAAAGAAACTGTCGTCATGGATGTTGAAATGTTACAATCACTTTATTATATTTGATTTAGCACTTTTAATGGCTTATGTGTAAACAGATCTATTCACTGATCGAGTTCGAAAATATATTTTCTTATCATGCACACCTATGTTGGTTTTTTGTATTTCGTTTTCATAATTCGTTGTCTTCAGTTGTGTATTACAATTGAAAATTTGACAATTTTGTGAATTATAAACTTACAGTCATGTTGATCGTTTAAGCGTTACACCGATTCGACGAGCAGAGCGATAATCAAGTTTGGTAACACACACAGACTCACACACACATACACACAGAGACCGCTATATTAAGGCAACTGAAGCAAAGACAAACAAAAAAAACACAGAAGAATTGTTAAGTCGCGTTTGATTAGAATAAAAATGAGAGATGTTAAGATGATTGAAATTTAATGCTTAATGTATTCACTGTACTCGAATCCGTGTATCACTGTAGCCACTTCCAGGTGGCAGGTACCAAAAAATTGCAGCCCAATCCCTATGTCGGAAGACTATCTTCGGATGACTCAGATACCTCAGATATCTCGGCTGTTGCAGGTGAAAGATACAACGGAGACGACACTCGCTTTACAACTGGTAGCACGTTGTCCATTTACCTGCATCGCCACAAAGAATAACAACATCAATTTGATGTCGTCGACCAAATCGAAAATTCTGTCATATTTGTTTGTCTGCCGCGTCCTTAGCTCTTAGTCCCCTGCTTTGTCAAAATGGCAACATTTGCATTAGATTCTCGCATTTATTTATAACTGCAGGAAAGTGCAGATATCAACACACTCTCATAATTTGTATTTGCACATAAATAAACATATGTACTTGTAGTGCAGACAATTTCTCAGTTCTCGTTTTGGCACTCGAAATACTTTTGTCACTTTACAGTATATCAAAAAGAATTTTAGAATTAATTCTCAACAATCATATTATTGTTAGTTGCGCGCATTCCCTACCTCCTCCCCTCCCTTCCATCACTTACACTTCGAGAGCAAAAACATAGGCATTGAAAGAGAAAGATATATACTATAGAAAGGGACAGAGATAAAGAGCAGCGCAGCATAAAATATTCTAGCTTTTCCTTCTTCAGTGGCGGACAAAATACTTGAGAGTAAAAGTATAATGATAATTTCTCATGCCAATTGATTAAATATTGAAGGTAAGACTTATCGACTCAAAGTTACCCTGTAGAAGGGCCTCCCTATTAAAACAAGAGTTTGCCAAAGTCTTTAGAAAAGAATAACGTACTTAATTATGCGATGAATTGAGAAAATTATACTTACACAACATACATAAGTATATGCTACAGCATTTCAATTGTGATCTAATATGCATAAGATATGGGATCAACTATTTATATTGCGATAGGACCGGGTCCATAACGATATGGAAATTATGCAACAGTTTCAGGATTGATGAAAAATTAATCTATATTGTTGGGTTGCCTTAACTTCTATACACAGAAAAAAACAAATTATTCTAAATTTCTTGATTTTAGCACGTAGTTTTTAAGTATGTATTCAGAATATTAATGTTAAATTAAGATAATATCCTACAGAAGCCCAAAAATGAAAATAATGTTGAAAAAAATCGAGCTTGATTTTATTATTTTGTACTTGGCTTACGGTACATCTGACACCGCATTGAATTGATTCTAGCCCGGAATCCCGGGTTTTATTTTCTGTGTACATTTGACAAAACTCACCATAGCGATAATCACGATTAATAAAACCATTGTCGCAGCTACGGAGGCAAAAGGGACATTTAAACCCGGGCCCCGTAGTCAAGGATCTCCGAGGCTTTCAATTGAAATGAAAACAATCAATAAAATAACTAAGCAAATGGGAACCTTTAAATTTCTTGCCTTGATCCCCGAAATGTCCAAAAACATATACGATGCAATCCGATTTTAAGAAGGAATCAAAGCGAAAGGAAAATCGGTTCGGTTATATTTGTCTTAAAGTTTTTGATTACTTTTTAATAGTTTCGTCATGGTTGCCGTTTTTTTTTAATACTTCGATGATTCTTAACATTTTTATTAAAAAAAAACTAATAAAGGAAAAAAGTTTTTCTTACTAAGACTTAATTTTCACCCGACCGGTCCTATGACAGCTATATGATACAGTGGTCCGATTTGAACCAACTTTGGATAGGCTATATAAAGACAAGTTTTATGTACACTCTATCAGTTTGGTTACCATATCTCATAAAACAAAAAAGTTTTTATACTAAGACTCAATTTTTACCCGATCGGTCCTATGACAGCTATACGATATAGTTGACCGATTAGAACCAACTTCGGTAGGCACGTATAAGACTAACTTAAATACATATTCTATAGGTTTGGTTACGATATCTCATAAAACTAAAAAGTTGTTCATACTAAGACTTAATTTTGGCCCGACCGGTCCTATGACAGCTTTATGATATATTGCTCCGATTTGAACCAACTTTGGACAGAATATATAAAGCTATTCTATCAGTTTGGTTACGATATCTCAATAAACAAAAAAGTTTTTCATACTACGACTTCATTTTCACCCGATCGGTCCTATGACAGCTATATGATATAGTGGACCGATTTAAACTAACTTCGATCAGGATGTATAAGACTAACTCAAATGCGTATTCTATAAGTTTGGTTCCGATATCTCATAAAACTAAAAAGTTTTTCATACTAAGACTTGTTTTTCGCCCGATCGGTCCTATGACAGCTATATGATATGGTGGTCCGATTTGAACCAACTCTGAACAAGATATATAAAACCAAGTCATATGCTTATTGTATCAGTTTGCATTAGATATCTTACAAAACAAAAAAGGTTTTTCATACTAAAACTTGATTTTCGACCGATTTTTCGTATGGGCGCTATATGATATAGTGGTCCGATTCAAAAAAAGATACAAACTTGACCTGCCTGCAATATAGAGGAATCTAAATACCAAATTTGGTGTCACTAGCTTTTAAATTGTTCTTATAATTTAGATATGAGATTTTTTTTTCGATTTGTGGGCGATAAAGGGGGCGTGGCCGAATTTTGAAACAAACTTCATCTGCTTGCAATATAGAGGAACCTACATACCAATTTTGGTGTCTCTATCTCTTAAAGTCTCTGAGATCTAGGCGCTCATACAGACGGACAGACAGACGGACATTGCTATATCGACTCGGCTGTTGATCCTGTTCAAGAATATATATACTTTATAGGGTCTGCCACGCCTCCTTCTGCCTGTTACGCACATATTCGTTAAAACAAACCCAATAGAACCCTGTACTTTTTTTAAGTACGGGGTCTAAAAAGCTGAAAACGCTTTCTACTGTCAATCTATCTTTTACAAAAATATTTTAATTTTGAGACTTTTATTCAATACAACAGTTAAACTGTTAAGGACAAACAAAGCAGTACATATATATTAGATAATTGATAACACCTTAAAAAATTGTAATTTAAATTTGTTTATCCAACTTGGGGGAAAACGATAGAACAACTTTATAGAATTCACATAAATGTAGGAATATATTTTATGAATCGTTATACATGAATCATTTTATAATGAATAGTTTGTATAAAAGAATATCGGTTTTTTTGTATGTTTCATTTCAAAAAATTAATATCGGTTACGGATTTAAATTCTGGATTTTAAAGTTCACTTGCACCTTGATAAGAAGTAATAACTTTTCTCGTGATGCCGAAGATACTCAGAATATCCTTTGCTCACCAATTCCTGATTTTGCTTGAGACTTTCTTAAGTTCCCAAAGCATTTTAGGTGTACACATTTTTTATCACCTAGAGTAAGAAAGCTTGCATTTAGCAACTTTTTTATTTATGTAACGTTGATTTAGTTAAAATATGTAAGGGTATATAGATATATACTTTTCTTAATCCGGCAATTATATTTCATCTTTTGCAAATACTTGCACAATTTCATAAGCCCTATTTCCTGACGAAAATATAATTTTAGTTGCATTCAGCAGCAAACACAAAATTCGAACTCGATTGGAATAGAAGAAACTTCACATCATATTTTATGACTCTCACTATAGTTAGTCTCTGAGTATGGCGTATTTAATTATGCAGGAAAGTTCCTTCCTACACTTGCACAAGTGTTTAATAAACTTTTCTTGTCAATCTTTAATGTTTATGGGGTATAACTATGCAGATATTTTACTGGAGCTCATCAGTTCAAGCCAAGTAATAATAATAAATTAATTTAAATTTCTTAAAGAAACGTGAAATTCTTTTTATCGAGTATCTTGTACAAACCATTGTTGCGTTGCCCATCTTTATTGAGTTTTATTTATTGAGTGTTGTGTAAGTGAAATCTTTATGGACAATCAAGAGATAGCGAAAGAAACCAGTGAAGAATGATCCTTAAAAACACTTTTGCAAACGCGGAAATTTTTATGTTTGATCTAAATGACAGAACTGAACTAACTGGACCAAGTCAAAATAGATGATGGAGGCACACGAACGGAAACATTCATAAATCGGACACACACAGAACGACACATGCACGTCAACATTCATGAGTGTACGAGTATATTCAAATATTCGCAAGTCTACATATATTTGTAGAAATACAGATGCAAATCCAACAAGTAAGTACGATACAACCGAATCGATTTTCTCGCACACAGAAAATGGCGTGGAAACGATTTTTGACGTCGACGTCGACGTTGCGAATCCACTATAAATTGTCATTCCAAATAAAATTAAACGATACTAGTATAGTAATTCAGTGATGCAGCTAAAATTATCTAATACACAGATACCCTATTTTGCGTACAACTCCACGATTGGAAAAAGGGGATTACCATGTAAATCAATTTGTACAGAAGCGCGGGCAATGCCGAATAATACTTGCTAAAAATAAAATACTCTTTCTTTTACAATAAGTTAGAAGGGCCGTTTCTTATAGCAAAGTACACTGGGTATACAAACACAACAAATTGGTTTTTGAAAATTTAATTTGTGATTAAAAAAATAAGCTATCTAAAAGCATATCATTTAATATATCTCATAGGTCTTGGGGAAATCTACCACAATACGAATAATGCCGGGTAATGCCAAGCAGTAAATGATGTATCTCATCCATTCATCATAATTCCTCTACAAAGATACAATTCTCATTATAATTAATACTTATGTCTCTAAGCACTTATAACAATATGAAATGTTCGGATAATGTGACCAAAAGCAACTGTAAATTCAATTAAATAGAACAATTTGTGGTCAAGAGCAAGCCACTACACTAAGTCTATTTAAAATCTATTTTCCTTCTCTATTTTCTTCTGTTTTCCTTTTGAAAAATGTGTGTATGAATATGCGAATCTATTGGAGCAACCACAAGCGACTATAGAAACTGATTCAATGCGTTTCTTGATCTTTGAGAATGTCAAAAAGTCTTTTTATTTTTACATGAGTAGGCAATATTTTAAGCAAATTAATTTACCTACATCATTGCAACAAGAAACACCTGTATGTAAGTATGTCATCCCATTGATAAAACATAAAGTAAAAGTGCTGCGATTAATGTAAACGTGTATCTGGTAAAAATCAGTTCTCAATCGCAGAGAGGATAAATACGAGAACATCATGAAACAATTATAATACCATATACAAGGGGTTCAAATGCTTTGACGTTTGGCGTATGTTTATGTATTTTTAGGTACGAGTTTCTTTATAAATAAATACGAGTACGAGTACGAGTACAATTGCGATCATTCCGTTGCGGCAGAACACGTTTCCACTCACGTGTGGTGAGGCAATAATCTAGCAGTTTTCATAGCAATGTGGGACTACGAATACGTGTGTGGATCGTGCCAAGTTTTATAAATATGCACTTACATACCTCTATCTCTAGCTAATTTAATTAGCAATGAATTCTCGTTTTCATTCAATAGTGTTTGGCTTTAATAAAATGGCATAAAAGCAACGCATCTTTCATTTGATAAGACTAGGCAAGAGTATGAGCAGTTTTCTTGCCAAATAGCCAATTAGTCAAACATGTCCATCTGTTTCCTTCTCTCTCTGCAAATTAGCTGTCATAGGAACATGAAAATGGTGCACAGAAGCATGGTCGCCATTTTGTTCCAGCCTTGGCGCCTGCTCGTTTTATTATCGCTATCTCTTGATATCGATAAATCATTGTCTGTCTCATTTGCATTGAGTGCAAGTTATCGGGCATGGATGATGCACACACTCTTACGCCAAAGTAGAAATGACCTTTTGTATACCAATGTGCAAGTTAAAGAGTATCTACGAGTATATACACATATCATATTTTGCATGAAACAAATACATATGTAAATTTTTTCTTTGTCAAAAAAAGTACTTGACTGCATGTATATAATCGATAAATCTCTTAATTAGCCAATTTGCATAATAATGGGGGAGTCGGTAATCTAATCAGTTTTATTTTCATAATATCTAATAATAATATGCTGCGCCCATTCACTGATAATAAGCATGGCTAATTTGATAAATTAATCACACAAATGGCAAAGCTGATTAGTACGCTGAGAACCAACTTGAAACATCGTCAGGAATCGCTACAATTGAAAGACTAAAATATCAGTTTATTTATGTTTAAATCAAAGTCATTTGACCTGAATAATGAGGAAAATTCGAAGCTGCCGGAACATCTATATCAACCACGCAGAATACGATGGATGAAGTACATTATAATTCCAGTGGGAGTCTGTTTTGTTCTTCTTTTAATTATATGCAATATAGACTTCTCGACTGAGCAATCACATACGAATCGGAGCAAATACTTACAATCCGCCAAATGGTGCACAACCAATTGCAAGACATTTCAAACAGGTCTATATTGCGTTAAAAATGTGAACAATTTAAAGAATTGCATTGATAATCTTCTCCTTCACATTGAAAACTACAACTTTCCGGAGGGGATTATTACTAGTGACGTTTTTGCAGACGAATACAGATTGCAAAGTTTGGTTTTAAGCAATTGTTCCTTGATCTATATAGAAGATGGTGCCTTTGATCGAACCAACCTACGCAATCTACAGGATTTGGAACTTCTTAATACCCAACTCAAATATATAACTCGGAAAACATTTCAAGGCCTGCATAAACTCCGCAATTTCTCCCTATTTAACAACCGCAAAATGATCACATTTGAAAGCTTTATGACACCCATCGCAAGCACAGTGCGTTCGGCATCTATTCATCAGCAGTACAGTGGACATTCAATTTATACACCGCTTGATTTTTTTGGCACTGTAGTCTATAAAAATCTTAAGAGCTTGGATCTTAGGGGAAATAACTTTGGAAGTATACTGGAAATGAATTGGTTTAATAATATGCCTGTCCTGGAATCATTAATCTTAGCAGATTGCCGATTTAACAGTATCAATTTGGATATAAAAGATGAAACTGTTGGCAAGTTACGATTTTTAGATTTAAGCGGAAATCGATTACTAAAGATTAGTTCAGAGTTTATAGCGCATTCAATAGAAAAAGGCATTCGATTAAATCTTTTAAATCGCAATACTAAGATCAAAGAGTTTACTGTAATGCCATCGACAATTTTATCGAAGGAAATTCGCGCTATTGACTTTGATATTTCAGGTGATACTGATGCAACCGATTCTATTGAATCGACAGTTACCACCACAACAACAAAAACAACAACAAGAAAGCCACCAAGACCTGGACCTACTCCGCCAAAGACTACACCCAAAACAACAGAGCCCACAACTTTGAATACAACTGTCCCATTAAATAATACAGATATTACCACTCCTTTAGATGAGGATTTCACAACTCAATCCACATTGAATAATACGGAAATTACCACTCCTATAAGTGAGAATGTCACAATTCCTTCCGATCAATCAGATATCATCTGTCTCAATGCTGCTAAAGACACAATCTATAACCTATCGATGGTCTGCAATGCACGGTTTAGAATTGTGCAACAAGTTGAGAGCGTACTGTACATTACTGTATCCCAAGTAACCTATGACTATTGGAATATGGTTTACTTCTCACATAATTCTTCAGTAAGTTACGTTCATGCGGAAGACATAGATGTTGGATTAATGGGTAATATGACAGTGACAGTAAGGGACTTGAACTGTACCACATCCTACGTATTTTGCCTGATGCAAGGGACTGAGATCTCGCCATTTAATTGCCAATCTTATCACACAATGATGTGTGATAAAACGAAATCATCCTGGTTCGAGGATCACAGTGTAATGATCATAAGCCTGGCAATTGTCGGTATTTTGTTGTTTGTAGTTATAGGGGGACTCGCCATGTATGCCACCTTGTGGCATCGTCCGACTTGGCTGTGTGGCAGCAAGCGATTGCAACGCACGACACGTGACTCACTCACCATGCTTCTCCTGCCGCCAAGCTATCAGAAGGAAGCGTATGCTGCAATTAGGTAAGGTATACAGCTAGTCAAGTAATTGTTTTGACAAAAAAAAAACATTTTCTTCATATTTATACACCGATAAAAAAAATTTCTAAAATCAAGATATGGGTTTCAAAACTAAGCATTTTAGTCTAAAAAATACGTCGAGAACATAAAATTCTCGAATTAAGAAAATACATCTTGAATTTAAAAATACTTTAAATAAAACCAAGTTCTTATTTATAGAATAAATGTTTTTAAAATTAAAACCAATTTGTTTCATATGAAATAGTTCGTATTCATACTTTCCTAACAATTTTGTTTTAAGAACTTTGATTTTTAGATGAATATTCTTAGTATGGTCTTAAAATGTTCTTATTTTGAGAACAAAATATTTAAGTTGAATGTTCTTGATTTTAGAAGTTAGTCTTATTTTTCAGTGTATATATTTACTTTATAACAAATTCTGGTTGCTAATAATCTTATAGAAAAATATGCGAACTTCATTCTTTGTCAAAACAATTACTTGGCCAACTGTAAACATCGATACTAACTCAAAATCTCCGCTCTAATTTTTGTATAGAAGCAAAAATGGCGATGATGCGATTGGTGATTATGTGGCATACTATCGACATTTGGAGCAGGCGAAACTTTATGAAACAGAGTCCAATAAATACAATATTCCCCCTCAAGAAAGCGCTCCCCCCGTACCGAATACCAACAGTCATACATATGAATGTTTTGATTTATACGAGGAACTTTCGTGATCGTAAATAAATGAAATTACAAGTAACTACGATTTTTTGTAAATAAAGTATAGTATTGTATATAAAATAAATGTATCTAGTTTATGTATTGGGTTATCACTTATTTCTTTTGATAAGCTAAATGCGTATTATCTATATCAGTAAATACAATTGATTCGGTCGATAAGCCAGAATCTAATTCAAATGTATTTTTGTCAATAAATATAACATTAGTTATTTGCCAAATGTTTGTCAGTTGTGTTCAAGCTCTCAACCATTGAAATGCAGTCGAGAAACAAGTATCGCAAGGAAAAACTCAACTCCGAAGAAAACGTTTCCCAAAGGTAAAAAATAGTGAGATTAAAAAAAAATGCTGTATCTACAGTCAGGTTTAAATGGATTATGTGTTTCCTATTCTCTAGGTTTGTGCATAGATTGCACATTTATAGGCATATGGTATAGACATATGAATACCATTAGTCAAATAAATGTTTTGCAAAAAAATGCCTTATCTTGGTTTAAATTTGATTTCCTATTTAATTAAAGTTTCTTGTGGTTCTTACTTTTATACTTTAAAAAAAATAAATTATGCGATCCATCAAGCTTTTGAAATTAAAAATACAGTGCGTCAAGTTATAGTTTGAAAAACAAACTAATAAAATTTACATATGGGCATTTCCGCCAAACGGTCAACCGCACCAAAAATCTTAAAATTGATCAAAAGCTCACGTCTTGCGAAATTGATTTTCAGAAACATTTTGGAGTTCTTATTTCAACAAATTACACATAAATTAATTGAATTGTATGTAAATTGTAAACTAAAGCTGCAGGAGATACAGTCAGATACATACTCTTAAGCATAAACTAATCGCTTTAGAAGATTATAGCATTTTACTATCGAGTACTAGTCGAGTTTTATTTCGCGTACGTTAGTAACCGCATGTTTATTGCTATTCTTATGAAAACTAAAACTCGATAAAATTCATATTTTGCCCTTAATGGGTATAAAAAACTTGTATTATTTCATAATATATATATTTTTTTTTATATAATGCGATATTTCAGTTCTCGTTCAAATGAAAAAGTCGGCTCAAAAACAAAATGCTTACCCTGGATTTTGCTGACCATCGGAATCGGTCTATGTATTATCGCTACCGGTATTTATATTGTGTTATCTCTCAACAGCCATGATAGCAGGGCTATGTTGGACTTTGACCCAGCGATTAATCTTAGTTTCAGTCGTGAAATTCATGATGAAGGGTTTTTCAATTTTACTTTGGAAGGACTTGGGTAATAAATTATATAAAATAATAAACTTTTAGGCCAATCACCAACTTCAGATCTTACAGAAAAATATCAACTGGCTTACAATCTCCTCAAATAGTAAAGGGATGCCGTGAAGTATCCTGTCGCATTGACTGTTATGATAATGAGGATTTGTATCGGGATTTAGCTGTTGTAATGAATGCAAGTACATGTGAAGTGATTACCTCCTTGTTAGTATCAAATCAAGTCCAAGAAGGCATTGAAGACTTGTGGATCGGGTTAAACTCAACAGTTCTCAAAATTTTGCTGATCAAGAGCCAAATTTCAAAAATAAAAACTGGAGCATTTTCTGCGTTTATGTTTGCAAAGGTATTCCATATGAGTTGGGTTGATCTCCAGGTATCAGAACTTAGCAATGGAGCATTACTTGGACTTTACTCTCTAAAGAAACTGGAAATTGAATTTAAACTTCCTAACATAAGCATGACATTTCTGCAACCCGTTCAGGTTACTCTGACGCATCTGAGAATAAATGCCGGAATATCTTTTAAAGGGAATTTAAATGTTTTCGAGAATATATATCTGGGAAAATTAAATCACCTGGATCTGAGCCACAACAGCTTCAGTGGACCACTTAGTAAACGCATATTTACCGGAACTCCAAACATAACATATCTCTACTTAAAGTATTGCTCAATAACTTCTATCGAGGATACTGCATTCCAAGATCTTGTCGATAAACTGATTCTGGTTGATCTTAAGCACAATGTACTCACCCAAATCAGTGACAATGTTCTCCACATGGGCGGTAAGCCTATATTACTCGACCTTGAACCCAATAACTGGCACTGCAATTGTCAACTCCGATCAATGATTGCCTATTACAATGATAATAAGAGTCTTTTTATAAGCACACCATATTGTCGAATGCCATATAACCTTTATGGTAAAACATTTGATGAATTAAACGCTGAGGAACTGATCTGCGATCCACCAATGGAAATACCCAGTAATCTCACTACGGATACAATATATAAAGTCACAACAGATGGGAGCGAAAATGAGTCGGAGATTCCTAGCGAGGATTTCATTACCAATCAAGACTCTACAGAAGCACCAACAAATCAAAGTCCATATGGTGCAATTCTTCAGTTTAGCTGCTCGGAAGCTATCGATTATGATAAGACCGACAATAAAATCGAACGTGATGTGAATAAAAAGGAATCTAAATTCTATAGTTCAGGAACCTTTATCTTTGAACCACCCCTGTATGATCTTATATTGGATATATTCGATAATTATAGCGTTCGAGCTTTTATTGAGGGATATCAGAAGTCTGATCAGTATAACATCATTTGGTTTTCCGATCAGTTGGACAGCGGTGCAATTAGGAACGCATCACAAACGGACTACACTTGTATGCAATACGAAGAACCCTATTTAATTGTTGATCCCTTGCGACAGAATCGAACTTACACTTTTTGTATGATGCCCATGGACAGTTTAGTTATATCTCCTCTACTCTGTCAGCCCTTATATGTGCCTATTGCGAGGGACAACTCGGACTCTGATGATATCTGGATTCCAGAGAGTGAGAAACAGTTTACCATCGCAATGCTTTGCCTCATCTTCTTCATATCCACCGTATTTGGGGCAATATTTGCCTATCTGGGCATAAAGTCCTTTCCGAATTTATTGGAAGGTTCCAAAAATGTATTGGTAGTCAAGGAAGTCGATAAGGAATGTTACGTATCAACTATAACCGATTCAAAATACATAAAGACACCTCTAACTAAACATAATGTTGCAGAAAATTCATTTAGAATGAGAAACAAAAAGTAATCTCCTTTTTATTATTATTTAAAAACAGTTTTCTAATTAATCTTCTGCATTTCATTTCTAAGCAGGTCATTTGATACATCAGCTAAAATTTACGACGCAAATCTTCCAAGTTTACTAGATTTAAGATCTCCATCTACTTGCTTTGAGGAACCATTTTCGCAATTGGAATTTCAGACCATCGGATATGAGATGCCTAAACAGTTTAAGAATGATATCAAGGAAAGTTCCACAATTAATAAGTGCTTAGACAGACCCCACTCCCCGCCTCCTCTGCCTAAACGTAATTCTATTGTTTCTGATTACATGGACCCCAAGCTTAAGGCATAAATCATATTTTTAATAAATGAAAATATACTTATAAATAAATGTATACAAATATGCAAATATTAAAAAATACATCAATGTTTTGATTCCTCGTATATTTATATATATATATATGTATCTTTGTCAATATCTCTAAGACACGTTTTAACAGCTTCTTCGAGGGTAGAAAAGACAGATTTGCGATTATATACACACAAAAATCAAGATTTAATACAAAAACCTTTTTGTTTTTTTAACACATTCAGAATATGCAATAACGTTGGTCATATACTTCCTAACCAAATCTTGTCCAAATTGGTCCACTATATCATATAGCTGATACAGAAACAATCGTTCAAAATCAAGGTATCCTACTGTCGAGTGCGGTCAACTGATCTGCTTGTTTTGATGTAATTGTGATATTATTTTAAAAATTGAAGTAAGCATATTACTATCCATCTATCAAAATAATAAAGTTACAAAAGCATATGAAATTACAAATATTTCTGATATATGTATATTTATGGGCAATGCTCCAAAAATGTCAACCACAGCAAAACTCTTAAAATTGATAAAAAAAAAAAAAAAAACCCAAAAAAACTCACATCTTGTAAAATTTTCTTCCAGAAACATTTTCAAGTTACTTTTTTAAGCATACCGACTGCATCTTTGAATAAATTAAGTTTTTCCATATTTTTGACTTCCAAAATGGAGTGTTTGTATTATAATGCTTTTTTGACGAATCTTTCTGATAGGAACAAAAAAGTGATGAAAATGCAAAAGAGAACACTACAATTTTAGTTATAAAGCTTATAGGGACTAAAAAACTTAAAATATAATTCATACAAAGTAAACAAATATCATAAAAAGCATGATGGAGAAAAATGTCTCGTGCGAAAGTGATTAAAGTTAAATAAAAAATAAACTACTTACTTACTTACTTGAATCAAATAAAAGACATTATTAAGATGCATCAATGCATACCATTCATAAATTAATCGCATTAAAATATTTCAACAGGTTTCGCTGAAATTATTGTTTGAACAGTACGGCGCGGGAACGAAATCTGTTTTGTGTCGCATGCGAATGCCTTGGTTTTTTGTAATTTTTTCAAAACGAACCATTGCCTATAATCAACATTAACAGCAAATATAGTTCTAATCAATAGCCATAAGTTTTGCCTTTTGTCAAAATTCAACAATGTTTTGGCATATGTATTCTTTTTACTTTAAATGCGTACGAATATCGCATTCGACATGAGAGAATTGCCCATGTCTGATAAAAAAATATTTAAATAACTGGCATTCGTCACATTGTAATAAAAAGGTCCTTTATACACAAAAATTTTGTTTTATATTTTTAAAAGGAACAGAAGCGTATTTCCCTACGGATATTGATGTATATTCAAATGCTTTGTAAATGATTACCTAGAAACTCCACCACATGCGGAGCTTTTCGAATGAAACGCTATTTTCAAGACTGCAAAATATTGTACGTCATTATTAAATATTTTTTTTAATTTCATCATAATCACATAATTATAACGTTAGTTATTGCTGTTGTAAGTTGTGATTGGTGAATCAAGCGTCTCAATTGATGCAGCAATTTGTATACCTTTAGAGATTAAAATATTTAGATACAGATAGTATATATTTATTTATATTAATTATCTAGTCGGATACTCGACTTTTAACATATTATACTTCTACTCCATTCACTGAGACTCGACTATATATGCGATTGAAAACATGGGCACATTCACGAATGTACATATTTGCATGTGTAGGTATAGGTATAAAGCTTATCTTTAAATCGAAATCTCTTGCCTTTAGCACTCGAAATATTCTGGCTAATACGCTGATATGGATAGTAATAATGTTTTGCCATTAGCATTCGTATTAGATATCATCGCATACAGTCCCCTTTTAGTACTCGTAGAGAGAAGTTATTCGGCTAAAACACGTGCGATCATAAAAAGATTTATAAATGTGATTTTGTTTTCATTTAGATCGACTAAATGGAACAACGTGTTGTTCAAGTTCTCAAGAAAGTTTCTTTAAAGTTTTATTACCGATAAAGATAAATGCATTGTCATGCTGATGCTCACATCACAAAATCCTTCGGGAATCCTTATAGTTTTCTGCATGTTTCTCATCTGGACTGGTTTGTCTGTAATGGCATATGATATTGAATACTACAATAACACTACAAATTGGTTAAATAAATCCGATATTAAAATATCCGAAGTTCGCCAGGCTGTCACATTGCTTAAGAAAGTTATGGACAATATCAGGTAAATACTACTATAATATTATTGATTTTTTCGCCAAAAAAAAAAAATATGTATATATCTCAACCAAAAATACTTAATACTGCGTTACCGTTATCACTGCGATAACACCTATTATCGTGTTTCATTAATGGATGCACAATGTTGAATAATGAAAATCTGTGTTTATGCGACAGTGCTTATCTTGGCGATATGGATACAATCGGAAGTACACAGCCAAAGTGTCTAAAGGTTCAGTGTCGAATCATTTGCTTCAATGGTAGACAAAGCGAAATCGCGAAAGATATAACAATCGCTTTATCCCAAATAGATGATGTAAGTATCTTTTCAGGTAAAAGCTACAACATTTATAGACTTGCAGAGGGTATTAACATTTTGTTGAGAAATGTGTCAACCATTCTTAAAAAGTAAATTCAGATCGCTGCAGGAGTAAAAAATTCCCGACATGCCGAAAATAAACGTTTCTTGTTGTCTATAATTTTCATTTTATCAAATCAGAATAATCCATGTATTATCATCGACGAGCTGCATCTCTACAACTATAAGTTCCTTGACGCCGTGTTGCCAGTCGGCTTTTTATCTACGTACACCAAAAAGATAAGGCTCATTTATATCGGCATCTCAAATATCACCAAAATTGAGAGTGGTGCATTTGGCGGAGGCATATTCAATCAAATAGTTCTGGAAGAACTTCGGCTAGAGAAAATCGATAGGACGTTTTTCACAAACATCACATCACATTTCAAAGGCCTTTCAATTGTGCAGGAAAACGTACCGCTGCAAAGTGTGTATCCCGACTTGCTGGATATTGTGCAGTTTCAGATTGAATACCTAAGGCTGCGAACGGGAATCACTTGTGTACGGAATGTGACTGCTACTGATCCGGTTCTAGGAGCACTTTCTCATGCCGATTTCAGTTACAACAACTTCAGTGATCAATTACTTTACGATTCATTCAGGAAATTAACAATGGTGGAGCGTCTTCTTCTGTCATACTCAAATATTTTATATTTACCCAATTACATTTTTCAAGGTAATTTATTACATATAACTCTTAAATATTTTAATTTTTGTACAAGCAGAAACCCCATCCATAACGAAATTTTTTAATGCTAAAAATGAAAGTGCTTATATCGATACAATATATCGATTTGTGGTATTTCCAGTGTTGGCTTATTTCAACAACTGGCAGTGTTGCCTTATGTATATTATTTTAATAATTTCGCGCCCTATCGTAACGTTTTCTTAATTATTACAGATATGAAATATTTGGAAATATTGGATTTATCTAACAATAAGTTGACAACGATTTCAAAAACAATATTTGGGATTAGCGATATTTCACCTAATATGAGAATTTATGCGGACTCGAATATTTGGCACTGCGACTGTCAACTGCAGCGTGAAATGAATAGTATCTTCAATTATCAGAGCTCAAAATATTTAATGCTTTGCGAGACTCCAGAGCAGTATAAGGATTGGCTAGTATTTGATCAACGCATCTGTAATGGCATGGATGAGGAAGCAACAGCACAAGCTCGCACCACAACAACAATAACTACAACGACAATTAAAAGTGTACCAATCTCCACGATCAAGACTACTCCAAGATTCACAACAGATCATCCAATTTTTATTCCAACTATATCGACAGCTGGCACTGTCAATCCCAGTCATATTGTGCCTTTGGAATGTACTGCGTCTAATAATTCATTGATCACTAACGTCACAAGACAGAATTGCAGATGGCCACAAATTTACTTTATCCCCAAAGTTTTTGGGGCGCTCACTGTCAAAATAACGGTCGATCAAAGGGATAGCCAAAGTTCATTTGGCCTATTTTGGTTCTCAAAAACAACAAAAGAATATTACATGATGGAATTATTACCAGACGAATTCGGTCTTGGATGTTACTTCACAATGCCACTGCAGACGATTGTAACTAAATTGGTGCCCAACATGGCTTACACTTTCTGTTTGGTCGATGATAATCAAAACTCAGTGTCACCCTTCAGTTGCAAGTCCGTACATGTTGGCAGCAATTTAAATACACACTATAACACCTGGCTATCGAGAAGAATGCGAACCAAAGTAAATATTATACCAAAATATTAAATATGGTACAACAAATAAAATGTCTGTTGTTTTCTGAATTATACTACTTTTCGATTATTACATGAGGCAAAATTTTCTTTTTATTTAAAGGGTATTTCGGCGATGGTTCTAGGAATCGTTTTATTTATGTTCCTGGGCATATCGACCGTGTTTTTGATTTTAAAGAAGAAACCCATCTGGCTTAAGGGTAGCAAACGCGTCATCACGCCAAAGTATAGATCGGGCGAAGTTGTAGTACTGCCACGATCTTATACAGCAGAGTATCTAAAGTATAAAGAAGACATGATCTCTCGAATTAACGAACATCGGTAAGTGTAAAAATTAGTTATTTATAATTTTATATTCCTTAATGATAGAGAATCATTATTAAATAAGCCCATGTCAATTTAGCATCCAGCTAATTTCCTTGCGATCAGAAATTTATAAACCAATTAAGTTTATTTTAGTTATTTTAGACAAATTGACTTTATAATTCTATTATTTGTTGCTTTTTCCATGTGTTATCAAAAGTTTATTGGCTTAAATTTCAAAATAAGCGAACAATCAATGAATATTGGCCACTTAATCCCTTCATCTTAATTAAACTTTTTCGAAAAAAAATTTAATGAATTAATATTTTTGTTTTTAGATCAATTTCATTCATCTCAAGGCACAACTCTGTGGAGAGTCTGGCCAGCAGTGGCAGCTACATGGAAACAAATTTGTATGAAATGATACCGACTTATATAAGTTTTGATAAGGTACCGCAAGTTGATGCTCCCAGCCAGCCGGGAAGCCAAATACTCGATGCCTATCAATCGCATGAAACTTTAGCTGAGACTGACAGCGTCAAATATGCACAGATTACGCCGCGAACAAAACGTATTTCCAGTGATCCATTGCCAGCTGTTCCCTCCGATGTTAGTGATGTACCATAGTTATTTGAAGCTACGATCAATGAACGCAGTTCATAACCATAAACCTACAATATTTAATCAATAAAGGCTCTTGTGTTTAAATTATTTAAAAAGTAGACTGAAATTCAATCGTTTTTAATCAGCAAAATGACGACAGAGTAGTTCATATTGTCTCTTGGGCATGGGCTAAGATCCTAGACCTAGATTTTTTTTCAGAGGCACCAGTTACATCGCTTTCATATTGCGCTCCGTTTTTAGATTCCGATTATACTGGAAACTGACTGGAAATATGGATGACACTCCAGTTTCGACATTTTTTAGAAATTCATTCAAAATATACTTAGGTCTAAATAAGTATGTAAATATATACATTTATATTTTTTAATGCAGCTTTAAATTTTTATTTAGTATTGTGGCATTTCTACGGTTTTAAAATTTGGTCACTCTGTAACACATTATGACGCTCGCAACTAGAAATAATAACGATTTTAGAAACGAAAATTAGGTCGATATCCGTTAGCCGATTTTGAAAACCCCTCGGTTTAAGCGCCCGTGTATATTTCCCATTTATTAATGATTTGAAAAATTACTACTGCACTAATTTACGTATTTATATTGGTCCATTTAAAAGGTGTACAAAAATTTGTACATCAGTGGACGTCAAGCAAACCTTATGGAATAATAACCTTGATTGTAAATGTGTAAGTTAAGAATAAAATCCATTGGGCAAAACAGCCACATGTAACTTAATTAATTTTAATAAATAATATTCTAAATCGATATATATAAATATGTTTTAATTTACGTTTAGCTGTGAAACGTGATCATATGGACATTTTCTGTGCTGCCTATTGAATAACCTATTTACATGTGTGCTCCTCGAGTACCTTTGTACATACATCGCATTTAACCTGGCAGCACCAGTGGAATTTGCAGTTGCAGCGCTCACGAACGATGATATTTTTGGTGTTGTAGCCTCGGCCACAGCAGAGTATACCGCAGCCATCGAGACCCGACGAAGACTTGTTACAGACACGACCATGCGTACCTAAAAGATTTCAATTAGAATTGTTTACCAATACTGTGCTACACTGTGAATGACTTACCTGTCCACTGCAATAGACGATTGGTACGACACCAGTCAGGACTCTCATCCAAATAGATCAAATCGTGTGCAGTTGGAACTTTAAACTGGCTGTTTTTCACCTGCAAACGTCCGCGTTTATTTAGCTTCACTTCCGTAGCCTCTTCATATTTCTCTCGCAAATAGTCACCTGAAAAAGTTAAACAAATTTAAATTAACAATGAAATCAGCTGTATAACATCGACTTACCAATCTCTCTAATGGAGGATAATTGCTGCCAACACGTGATCAAACTGCAAGAACCAGAGACTCCATGGCATTTGCAAGTTATGCGTGTCTTTTTAATAACGGCCTATTTGAGTTGAAAAGTTGAAAGATGCAAATATATATATACTTTGTATAATAATTGTAAATTTAAAGAGATATTTTATATTTACTTATTATTATCGTAAATAGTAGTTTATAAATATTAAAAAAAAAACAAAAAATTATATTTAATGACATCTCAATAGTTTCAATTTCCCATTTCGAATAAAATGTACACTCAAAGTTTATAATTTAAATTTGAAATAGGGATTATAACATTATTATTATACGTTATTATCTTGACAAAAAATAAAATCAAACAGGTTTTTTCACTATAAGAAAAAAAAAAAAGGATATGAAGATTTGTCAAAAATATGGATTCTTACCCTTCGGCCAGCTTCATTATTGTGTAGATTCATTAAACTTCGAGCCTTGATGTTTGCATTCGACAGTACAGGCGCCTCTCCACTGACGGCCCGTTGATTCTTGCGCTTACGCTTGCGGCGTTTGCCATTAGCCTCTCCGTTGAATAGCTTGGAGTTTAGAATTTCACGATTGATATTCTCCTATTGCAATGTAAAAATATAAACATAAGAAAATTGTTTTAGTGAATAAGCTGGGTTTACATTTCAAAAGAGGATGCAGTTTGATATCTTTATATTGATTTAATATATGTGTCTGGCAAGCTCAACTTGACTGTCAATTTAAAGCCATTCAGTGATTGGGAAATTTGTAAAATTGGAAAGATTGGTTACACAAAGGGTTTTCATACTTATGGCAGCTATATGAAACATTAGTCCGATATATTCAGTTCCGAAACATGTAGCCAAGATATAATAAGAGTCAGACAGGCGAATCGGTTGATTAAGAATATAAATATACTTTCTAGGGTCGGAAACGTGTCCTTTTGTGCTACTTCCATAAAGATTGAAATTCATAATCACAATAATACGTGACGAGAGTTAATCAATTTTTCAGAATCCTCCCAGATCTCACCTGTAATTCGATCATTTCGTTTTCCTTTAATTTTGAGTTGAGAATTTCCTTTGTGATGCGTTCTTGAAGCTCTAATAAATCCTCAGAATTGATGCGAGGCTCTGTGCCATCATCATTTCCGTTGTTAAATTCTTGCCTGGGTGGGGCTAGTGATGACGACATCGTCAGTGAGTCGTTATTTTTTTTTTTAGTTTTTGTCTGAAGGTCATATAAGACGGAACCCGTTTCATTTTTAGTGGTCAAAGGGTCATGGACTAACTTTGACTCTTTCACATCACTTTTGGAAGATTTCTTCTTTAACTCAGGTTTTCCCCCACTCTTTGCATCATCAGCTTGCATCTGTCTGCGCTTTTGCTGCCCCTGATGAGCTGCTCGACGCTCAGGATTGCCAGCTCCACGAGTGCCGCGACGTGTCTCCTTCTCGCGTACATCAATAAAATCTGTGGCAAATCTTAAAGAAAAGATTTTAAAAAACTAGAATATACTCGCAAATATATTACAAAGTATAATTAAACTTACTTATATGCGTACTCGAGATTGTCTCCACATCCGCCCCAGGTCCAATCGTCGTGCAACTGTTTGGGTCGCGATCCACGTGAACAGCCACATGAGGTCAGCTGACCATCTCGACAGGCACGTGCCACGAAACTGGTCACTGTAGCCGCGGCCAATGCATGTATGAAGGCCATTTCTGGTGTTCCTGCAAAATGAAGAATATTGATTTTATTATTTACAACATAGCGGTACAAGGCTAATTTTGTGAACTTATTACCAATCAAAACTATAAATAGAAGTAAATACAAAAAAAACTAGTCGGAAAGAATGGAAATACCCGTTACATACTTTTAGGATCTTGTACTTCTCTAAAAATTAAAGCTACCATTACTGCCGTTCACGTTAACAAATCTTGTCACGATTAAGTTGAATAATAGGTAATTAAAATACACAACTTTAATTATTAAAAATAAAGTTATATCTTAAAGCCGATGCGCGTGTAAACGATTTGCGGGGAGGAAAGGTCTTAGGTTTGTAGAGGCCTGTTGCTTGCCTGATTGGTTGCTCTAGCTCCTATAGACTCTGAGATCTACGTGCTCACACGGACGTATAGAAATATTTTTTTAAGGAACATAATATACCCTTTTACTAATATTTTAAGTAACGGGTATAAAAACACCAGTTTATCAGGATAAAATTTAAAGTAATATTAATCTACTCCCGTCTGAATTCCCAAATGAATCGCAAGCTTACCCAATCCAGTCATGGGACCGAACACGGTTGCATCATCTGTTGTGCTGCAATTCCAGCGACGGTTTTTAAATTGAAATTGGCATTCCTGCAAAAGAAGAGTATATATTAATAAAAATGCTTGCAGTTTTCTCGATAACTACTTACTTGAATTGCTGCTCGGGCTCCTCGGCTTATCGCCGGCATGACACTGGTGTGCAGAGCACATTGTTTTTTCTGACCGTAGGTGAATCCCTCCACAGTATAGCAGTTATCTGGATTAAGATTGATAGTCTCTGAATACGCTGTTGGAGGGGGCAAGGTGTCGTTGACTTGGTCCGTTGGCACCATCATGTCGAACTGATGCACATTTGCGAGCATAAACTCGCGTCCGCTGGTGACTCCCGCAGAAGTCATTATTATATCGTGGGCAAAATAGTTGCCCGTTGATTGTAAATTCTTGTCTGCTGGAGCGGCAGCCTGATCCGACAGACTACCGCCAATATTGCGACGCTTGTGCTCAGAGCGAGTGACACGCGAGAGCGTCTGAAGATCGGGAGCATCTTCAGGAGCTGCCGAATCGGAGTCGGAATGTACTTTAAACGAATCGGGTATTTCAATGGACACCGCAAATCGTTTGGTGTTATTGATGGTCTGTATGATTGGCTCAAAGCGTGGACGCATGAACTCAGCCTGGCCGCGAAACCATTCGTCACGCTCACGCTGACGCTGTTGCTCCTCCCGCTGACGCTGGCGCACACACTTTGGTGAATCCGGATTTCGCAAGCAAACTGGACGTTTCGTTGTTCGCTTGCTCGTTGTTTCCGGAGTTACCGGAGTTGCCGACGTTGTCGACACAGGCACACTCCTTACTGTCGTCGACTCGTCATCACTGAGCAAATGCACCTGAGGAACTCCATCGAACTTGCTACGTTCTTTACTGCGATCGGATGAGACGACGGCGTCACCAATCGTCTGAACAAAACTATTTGCCTCATCCTCGTTGTGGTAATAACCTCCAAACGGGGTTTGGCCTGGTGTGTGGGCTCCCAGAGGAACCTTGCGTGTGGGCGGTGCTATTGGGGCGGCATATTGAAGAACTGGTCTCTGAGGTCGCTTCACATTCACGGTAGATCCCGTGCTCTGTTTTGTCTTCTCCTTTTGCAGGCTGGGGAATTTCACAAATTTTGACTCGAAGTTGTTGTCACTCTTCGTCATGTTGTGCAGGAAGAGAATGTGCTTCTTCAAGTCATCTATGTTAGATGTCGGATCGGGAGGTATTGTCGTGCTTGTGTGCGATGTTGTACTCCTCCGTCGAGTCGCCGTGCTATAGGCGGATCGTGTGGGAGTTGCACCCGTAAGGCTCGAAGACACTGGCGTCTTCGCAGGCACACCCCAGCGCAGTTCAGGCGATGCGTTCTTCAATGCCATCGGCACAATGAATTTGCGGTCCTCATCCGTAAGACTGGCTGGCAGGCCGTTCTCATCGGTATCCTCATCCAGCAGTATGATTTGCTTCTGATCCATCTCTTCCTGAATGGGATGTACACGCCTAGCCTGAGCGGTGGGCGTCTCCAGTCTTTTAGTGAGATCGCCCTTAACATAGCCAGTCTCCGAGTCCCGTAGATCCACCGGCTTAATGAAAGTGCCCAGCTTACGCAGTCCCTCCTGGTGCATATAGGCTTGTTCATCTTTGGTGATGTTCAGCGGAATACTCGTATTGGCCAGCTGCTCATCTTGTGCTCCAAACTCAATAAACGGCGATTTAAGCCCCAAAGAGCTGTGAACAAGTAGCAAAGATTAAAGGTAAACATTAATTGGTTGAAATTTTAACTTAATTTGTATTACTCTATATTTTACAAGGACATCCTAACCAATAATCTAATTCACATTTTTATGCTGTATATGATTTTAGATCTACTTGTTATATCTTGATTTATTTTACCATATATGATTATATATTTAATTTGTTGATTTTAAACATATATTTACTTTTACTTTTTTAATTTTTTTATTTATTTATTTTTATAGAAGTTATTTTAGTTTATACCCAAAATTTGTCGCGCTTCTAGTTATTGTCTTACTTTGAGGAGTTAAATGATTCTACAAAACTTGCAACAAAACTCGTAACTATTTTATATTTAAAAACAAATAAAAATGTTAGCAAACAAATTAATATTTAATTTTTATCAATAACTCAAAAAGAAATTAACATTTTTTAATCAAAATAAAAAAAAGATTCAAGTCAAACTGAAATTTACATTCTAATTTAAAAATCATAATGTTCCTGTTCCTTGTATAGTTATCCAAAAGAAAGAAATCAAAGATTTTCCCTGATTATTTTAAAGTAAACTTTTAATTTGTATCGAATATTTTTTTCATATTTTTCATTCTTGCAGACGTGCTTAAACATTGAAAGATAAATGAATAGTTTAAATTAACAGCAGGGAAAACATTTCTAGTCAAAAGTCGGAGAAATTGGCAAGACTTGAGAGAAAGATATTACTTTCTATGCTTATCAAAATAATTTTCCTAAAATTAGCATATTTATAACATAATCAACACTTATAGCTTGTTTGAACAAAACAAAAGGTTAAATTTACAACCATAACATTGAATTGGTTTCCAAAAAAAAACAAGTTTTTCTTGCTATTGAGACATCATCGAAGAACATTTACAGTTACTGTTCAGCTGTTTCAACATCATGTAATCTGTGACTTTGTATCTTGGTAATAGAAATAGACGAGCAGGTGTTGCCATTACAATCGCTGCATTATCAAAGTAGGCCAACTGCTAGATGCGATTCTCGCATGGAACTCTCTTGTATAAAAGCAAGGGACAGTCTCAGTCGAGACAACAGTTCAATTTCATCTTTAACCCAAAGCACAATGAATCGGAGTCTGATCCTCATTCATTTCCTGGCCACACTTGTTTGCCTCGCAAGTGCGCTGCGCGGAAACGATAATGAAGGTAACGACTATACGTGGGGTACCAAGGCGGCAACCAGCACGCTCATCGCCCAAGAGACCATCAGCAAGAATAAGATGATCTTCCAGACGACAACCAAGACATACACGCTCACCCAAGCTGGAACAACCCCAAAGACAATAGAATACATCAAGATTACAGATCTAAAACGTATGCGAGGCGCCACCGCGGAAATCACAGACGGTGGTGTAGGCGCTACAACAGTCACTGTCAAATTCACATCCGCTAAAGGCAGCGGAATCAAATCGCAGATCGAAATCTGGGGTGCATAAAATTTGCTCTGTAATAAACGCTTATTTGTTATGTCTAGTATAAATTTTGCTTTATTATTGGCGTATATTTAGACCCGTTACTTAAAAAATAAGTAAAAGGGTATGGTGCATTCACTGTAATGTAACGAGTATGTAATGGAGTGAAGTAGACGTCTCCGATCCCATAAAGTATATATTTTTTATCAGCATCAACAACCAGCTATTATAATATATATCTAATAATATAGATAATATAATCTATAATTATAGATCCCAGAGACTATTAGAGATAGACCAAACAAATTTGGCAAACAGACTTAGTTTTTAAAGATATTCAAGAGTGTTCCAGGAATACAAGCCCTCCGAAAGCTCATACATATTTGATTGGTTTTCGGTTGGTTTACATTTCTGGAATACCCCCAATAATGGCAAATTTCTTGTAATTAAAGTTATCTATTATTATTATTTAATCCAGTTTAAAGTTTTTCCCGCATGTTAGACCCTGTAGTTCAGAAGTACAAAAAGTCCAATAAGCTTGTCGAAAGCGAAAATAAATTATATTTTCATTTTTAATTTCTGTTTTTTTAATCGAGTTGCTTGATTATAGGATTTACTATTAGCTTTGATAATGTGATATTAAAGTATAATTTTTAACTCAATTTTATTTAATCCACCTGTAGATTTGCGCTTCTATATTTATTTATTCTATACAGAGCAATGACAATCGATAAACGTGTACATTAAAGTCTTATTCAACTAACTTATATAATTTACAAATTGTATTTACTCGCATCTCAAGTTTTTTTATTATTGCTTAAACAAAATCCCCAAATAACATAGGTATTTAGAGAGAATGGTAAGATGATTTAGTTTCCATAGATTTCAACACGAAATATTAAGCCATAATTATACTGCGATTGTAGTTTCATGTTGACAAAGTTAAAACCTGGGCCTCCAGAGTAAATCGTAGCATGGCCTCCAGTGTTGTTTGTCACCTGGTCAAATGCCCGGATGCCCGTGATGATTCGCCCATTACCAATGCCCTAAAGTGTGTGAAAATCGAATTATTGTTGGGTTCTCTTCTCTGATAAAGTCCAGTGATTTCAATTAAATGAAATTATTTACAATATTACATGCAGCTCTTGATGATATGATATGACATCTATGATATTTATATTCATTATTCTGTTTGAATGATCAACGAAAGTGTTTGGAATTTGATTATATCATTTCAAAAAGAGATTTCACTTTTGTTGAAACTCAAACAATGAAAGTTGGTGAAAAAAGTATTTTAACTTTCGTTAGAATACGGTTTATTTTTTTGATGTTTTGATACATGATGAAAAACAATTATTCAATTCCAATTTCAGAAAAGTGTACACTATTCAAAATATTTGAATTGAGCACAAAAAAACATGAGAGCAAGCGGACGATCACAAAATGGAAACAACAAGAAAGCATATTATACAATAGCACGAATGAGTTTTGCTCACATTTGTGGGATATTTAATCTCATGATCGACGTATTTGCCCGGCGAGGAACCGTTCATCACATTCTCAACATGAAGTAATTGCGCCGAATTGGAAATGTTGCCCCATGTGCTGGACACTGTGAAGACCGATGCCACCCAGAGGGAAACCAGGAGCAGGCCTGTGAGAATACTGTGAATCAGGGCCATTTTGGCGTAAGGTCAGGTCAGTTGTGTGTCCGCGTGTGTATTTGTGCTCAGAAAGAAACAGAGAGGGATGAGAGATTGCGATCTTGGTACAGCTCTAGTCCAGTTCCAGTTCTAGTTCCACTTCCAGTTTCAGTAGTAGTTGCGATCGCGTGTTATCAGGTTTTTTGTAGTGTTTGCAACATGTGCTTTATTCTTTTTTGAAGTGCATAAACCAAGAGATGATCTCTCAATATGTGCTTGAAGTTTGGAGCTGGTACTGCCGTCACTGCCGCTCTTGATAAGTTCAGATTTTCAACTAATTCATGGTTTTGGTATTCGAAAATAGCTACAACCACAGATTATTTTCTACTTATACGCAAAAAAAAAAATACAAAAAATACAAAAATAAACAACAAACAACATGGTGAGTCAAAGTTTGAGGCAGCAGCTCTCAAAGTCTTATCAATACGTGAACTGCGAGCACGTCAGCACCCAGGAATTTTAAATTCGAAATAAAACTTGATAGAAAAACCCTGTTTAGATGCCGCAAACTAAATACTCTAAGCAATCTATTACAAAACCTACATTTCCATCATATAAGTATTTTCATAATATGCCTATTTGTGCAAGGAAAAATAGGATCTACTTTCGAACAATAATTTCAGTTTCGAGCGGTTTACTTGCGCCTTTCTATTGAACCCAGCTCTTACTTTAAATCCAGGAAATATGTCATCAGTATACATACATATATTTACATATTGCTCACTAAGTTACATATTGCCTTGCAAAATTCAAATACTCTTTGCAAGAGAATATGAATTTGAGTAAATTTGATTTTCTCTATTACTCTTATAATACATTTTTAATACTCTCTATGCAAATTTTGAAAGGTCTTAAGAAAAAACTCAAATAATATTCTTCGATCACATTTGATCAACTTAGATCCGCCTTAAGTGTTTCGATTTTAAGAACGTCATCAAGTAATTAATAAACAATTAAAATAATATATTCAATCAAAAGGTAACAAAGTATGTCTATTAAATCGCTGTCAATTAGAACTAACTGCTGTTAGATCATTTAATTTATTAACATTAATTTTAATATATTATTAAACATTTACAGCAAATGTAGAGATGTGTATTTACAAATATGAAAATGAACGTAGATTAAAGTTGTATTATTTTGATTTGGAATAAGATTGGCATTGGCCATATAATACGTATATAAATGTTAACACTTTATGAGTTCTTAGCAATGTAAACAATTATAAAATGGTTAGGATCAGAAAAAGTCAAATGTTATACGTGGCAATAAAATAAAGTATTTAATTTTCCCCTTAAAATAAATATTATAGAAATCAGAATTAGTTAAGAGTTTTCGAGATATTCATAGTCACATACAACACCTGCTACAAACATTTAATGCTTCTTTAAGCGAGATGAAAATTATATAAATTATGTATGTAAATTAGGCATACTTACATCCAAGTTGGCACACCTTGCAAGCTAGATACTGCTTCTAGACCGGATACAGAAAGCAGCACAAACGTCATTATAACAGTCCACAGAAGAAAATTGTTTCTCTCGAGGAATGACATTTTTCGCGTTGCAATGAATAATGACTGATATTTAAATTCAAGAATACAATTCTTATTGTTTTCTTATTTATTATTAGCTGGATCTGGCGCATTCAAATTTTTAGTTATATTGCAAGTTCTGTTATCATAGTCAGCAGCGGGAGATCATCTATAGGAGATTTTAACATTTTTCAAAGGTATCCTTTATTTCGCGTTGGAAATATTTGTACATTTATGCAATCCTCTGATTCAAAAGAAGGTACGCACTCGATTTCCTTTTTTACAGTTATGTTTAATCAGTTGAAGACGATTTCAAGATAATCACAATTACAGTGCACTAGAAAATAAAAATTTAATTAAATAAGTGCCTAATTACTTTATTTACTTCAAATAACTGTTTATTTTAAGAAATACCTTATGAACTGATTGTTTTTTATTTGTTACCATCTTAAAATTAAGTATCTAGAATCTAGATCTAGAAACAGTTGAATGTAAGAGGCAACATGTTGCAAGGTTGAAAAAATAAATACGCATTCATTATTGTAAAAACTTTATAGCAAGCCCTCGCTTACATTCACTAATATTCAATATGAATTTTAGAGAGTTGCCACCCTATATAAATAAATGCGAATGAAATTTCGAAGGCAACTCAACATTTTATAAAATGAACTGAGATCATTTCGGATGTTTGTTTGTGCTGGCTGATGAAGAATATCGTTTTGAAGATCATTACCGTGTTACATGCACTTGGGCACTTTTAATATACCCTCTTTTAATGTCCGAGTACAGGGTATAAAAACAAATCAGTTTAGTACTTTTATTGTAATGGATAGAGGGTATATAAAAAATCAATGCCGAGCTTGTCTGGGGTAGCTGCATGCTGTTACATTTAAATGCACACATACATATTTACAGATACACTTGCACAATTTACATGCGTATGTACATATGTATTTATGTGCATTATTTTCCCGCTTGTTCTTGAGATTCTTATCAGTTGCAAATCATATGTATTTATTCAGGAAAACATTAGAAACCATGTTTAATTAATCTCGCTTAAAGTTACACACTTATTATTTAATATATGTACATATGCACATATAACAATGTGTATGCACACGTACACAAATACACACACACATGCATACATACTAAACACTATGTAAGTCTCTTTTGGTCATCGAACACCGTCGCGTCTGTTGCATTAGCTGCTCTCGGCAGAGAAACAAAGCTAGATGTACCAAACACAATACATTCAAGCAAATACTACACGGTACACACAAATAAACATATGAACAAAATCCTTTCGTTTCCAGCTTGATTGGATACGGATACACACACACAGATACTCACACTCACACAAATGCTTTGGGATCACACACACCCCTTTGTACAGCTTTAAAAAACAGAAACACTTACACACGCATACATACATACTCATTTATGTTTGCTTGCATGTGTGCGTATATTTATGTTTGTATATATGAATTGTGGCAACACATATCAAACATGCGTATGTACATATGTACATACTTTTGTTGCACGCATCAATTTTATGAAATTACGCACAAATCTAATATGCAAACATTCATGTGTATGCTTGTAAATATGTATGCATATACATATGTATGTATTTTTGAGTGCTAAACAAGTTGATGATGCTGCTCCAGATATTCGAAGAGACCACACATACATACATATAAACTTATGTATGTATACACATATATTTTAACTAACAATGCGACATGTTTACGATAAGCAAAGATGCGTGTTTGGTATTGTATACATACATATACATGAATACGCATTTAACCATTCTTAAGCTGTCTGGGCGGTAAAAGTATCGACAAACCTCTAGATATACCAGACATACAACAATCATACATATATTTGTATGTAAATATGTATGTATGCATTTGTGTAATACGTTTTGTTTGTATGTATTCTTTGTTTATATGTACATAGGATTTACATTCATATATTATTATATTGTTTTTTTTTTTATTTGTTATGGACACTTTGCTAATATGCACAAAACTATTTTCTGTTTATATCAGATATGTATGTACCTTACATTTTGTTTATGCATACATATGTAAAATTGTATACGACACTGGCACTATTTTATCAATTAAATACGCACAAATATTATGTGTGGATTAAAATATTAGTTGAAAACAAAATAAGTTTATCCCGAATGCATGTAAATATTATACGCACAACGTACACAAACGCATCCTAAAGAAATAAAGAAGCGCGCTGCGTTTGGTATGAACTGGAAATTGTAAATAACTGTTTGGTTCATTGATGCCAATTTAGCTATTTTATAGCTAATTGTGGCTATTTTCAAAGTTCGTTATCTAGAAGGTATTGAAAATTGCTAAAATCCGAAAATCTGGCTATATTAAATATATTTTCATCTATGCTTTGCTATTAATATTGTTTTCTAAAACTGTGCAAAGGTCCCACAAAAACAAAATTAGGTGCTTTCCAACCAGAAACAGCAATTTTGTCCTTCAAAAAGTTGCTTACACTGGCGTGCAAGCACTGTGTTGGCCCAAAAGGTTGCCACAAAGCAAAATTTTCCGATCTGGCTCGATTTTTTTCACCTACAAAAACATAAATTTCCAAAAAAAAAAAAAAAAAGGCAATTTAATTTTTTGTTTTGATAATTTTAAAGCTAGAGGTATTTTAATTTTTGCAGAACTTTTGTTAGAATTTTGTCAATGCTTTGATATTTTCTTCGAATTAATTTTGTAACTTCTCTCCCCGAAGAATGACAAAATTCAAAACTTTATAGAATCATTCACCATTATTTTATCTTATTTCGAATTTCATTTAACTTGTCATAAATGCTTTGATTGTTTTTTAAAAGAATTTTTTGTTCTATTTTTAAATAGTGCGTCCATATTCGAGAGCTGCTAGGCTGTTGCACTATGTCTGAAAAAGTGCAACCGATGCTGCCACCTCGCAGAAAAAACTTACATTTAATTTGAACATCTGGCAGCCTTGAAAACGGATTTAGATCATTTTTCAATTCAGTGCCTTTTTCAAAATGATCAGTTAGGCAAATGTTCTAAATTTCGAAGGATTTTACACATTTTGTAGAATACTGACAAATTTCCGGGCATTTTACAATCCAGCCGACGACGTTGTCAACTTATTTCCCATTTTCAGATCAAATTGGAAAATTGAGTGGATATACAAATGATCACTATTATTTTATCTAACTGTAACTAATTTATTAATTTATTGCTAAATAAACTAAAAATATGTCACAATTCAACATTTTACGACCCCCAAAATATGTGACACCAAGTGAATACTAGTGAACCACTTTGAGCAGCATTTCATACCTGTGACACAATTTGACACTGTGAAGCAATGTGATCCTATTCACTTTAAGCATAGGAACATACTTACAATCTTGTAAGATTAAGGTTTTATTATATGTTCTCGTTATTTAACTAGAGCCGAAATGCACTATTAATTTTTTTTTTTTCTAAATTTATTAACTTATAATCTCGAAGTCAACTCAAACGATACTCAGTTCAGACTGAGGTCTGTCGTGTGTTCTCAGATTAAAGAATACAGTGATAGTCCCGTCGCTAAGTACCATTGAAAATGAAACAATATGCTAAATATTAAATTAAATCACAATGATAACAAAATAAAGTCGCACGTATAAACACTTAAAAAAAAACGATTTAAGTTAAAATCAAGTTTAGCTGCTCTAAAAACATGGTAATTGTTTACTCCGCTTAGCTATATTATTGAAAAAAATTTTGTGTAAGAAATCATTTAGGACATTCCATACGCAGATTCAGATTAGATTCTATTTACATTTTATTACGTTGATCACATCTTCTAAATTTCAAAATGTGTGACCAGAAAAATAAGAATAATCTGGTCACACTCAGGGTTATCAAATAACACTAGGCAACAATTTTGAACTTTTTGGATATTACACCAACCAAACCAACCTTTTTTATACGGGGTATGTAATTTAAGGCTGACCCGTGTGAAAACGCTATAGCTTTTGACTGCGCTGACCGATCGACAAATGTTATACCGCGTTGAAAGCGTCGTTCGAGGGCAAATTTTTTCATGGAACATTACACTCCAAAAGAACGCGCCAAAATTATTCAGCTGTACATTCAAAAAAACGTCTTAATTTTGTTTACTCAACATGCGTTTCGCTAAAAAAAAAAAACAATTAATGGTTTGTACGCAAAAGTTGTGAGCACCGGTAATCTTAGTAATGCCAGTCATGTATCTGGACATTTAGGTGAACATGTTCACTTGTTCTTTTTTCTTTGGCGGAGTCAACTCACTCAGATTGCTCACTTGCTCAGCTGTTCAGTTGCTCACTCATGTTGCTCAGCTGCTCGGATTGTTCACTGCTCTTAGCGCACCTCACGCAATTTAACAAAAATAACATTTCAATTCAAATAAGACCCTTTATTTAATGATAATATAAAATAATTTATAAAAGAATTGTATTTTTCTCCCTGCAATGGAAATTCTTAAGATAGTACATAAATCTTAAATAAAAAAATTATAGAATAAAATTGTTGCATTTAGCTTTCTGGCTTCCGACAACTTCAAAATGGTTTTATAGTTCGCTATAATTTCTAATTAGCCACTTTCAAAATTTTTAAAATGACTATTTAACTATGGCGCTAATTCAATAAGCGTGTATTTTCGTTGAAAACAAACTCAAAGATGAGCAAGAACGCAAAATGCCCTAACTAACTACGAGCTCAGAGGAAAACTCGAGCAAAATGCGCAAAAATGAGCAAGTCAGAACAACTGAACAAGAATGAACAACTGAGCAACATAGAACAACTGAGCAAGAAAGAGCAAGTGAGCAAAAAAGAGCAAGTCAGCCAAGTGAGAACAACTTGAAAGGAACATGTTCATTTTTGTTCACTCACTCATAAGCAACCCAACACTATTAGACATAGCTCGCACCCCCTTCCGACGCATAAGTCATAGCTTAAATGACATGGATAACTTCTTGGCTCAACAGGACATGGCATTCAGCTAAAGAAACAATAATTTTATCAAACCCTTGTTCCCCGGGCTGTTGATATCGAAAAGTGGTGATTTTGACTGGTCACCAGAATTATTCATTTACGCGATATTCATTTTAAATATTAGCTGGAACAAATCTCCATGAACCATACTAAATAAATTTTCAAACGGAGAAAACAAAATCCCACAAAAAAAAACTCCACACGAGGTAAAAGTCTAGTAACGAAAGCAATTTCTAGCCCCAAAATTACTGATATCCAATTTTGTGACGAACAAAATTCAGTTTAATCTAAAAATTTTAAATAAAAATATAAATTAATAAAAAAAAAATCGAAAATTGGCATTGTGCACTGTGAGCAAAAAGAGTAAGCTTCTTTGTGCATAAAAATTACTTTTTGCGCAGTGCCGAATGCCAATTTTCGAAATTTAACGTATTACAACATATTAAAATTTAACAAAAATCGTTAAAGCCGTTTTGTCAGAAATAGCCAAAATGTAAGCTATAAAACTGTATTTCACCTGTAAAATGTTAACTGAGTACTTTAGAAAAAAGTTTAAAGTAGACTCCGATTAGATGAAATTTTATAATTTGAATGCTCACTTCGATAACATTACTTGGCTGCACTTTGTGTCTGTTAACATTTTATTGTAAGCGTTTCCTGCATTTACAATTTTTGATAATTAAATAAATATATCATTAATGCCGTAAGGTTTTTTTTTTATAGATATCTCAGATGGTTATGGCAGCTAAGACAAAGCTAATACTGTCTTTACACTGGGCGCATGATTGACTTTTAATAAAAGGTGCGGAATAGAGACCTGTGGATAGAAGAAGACAATGATGCGGGCGCATCTTCTGAAAGTGTAACAGCATTTTATTTAGTATTTTATCGAAATGTTGTCATCGATAATCGTAAGCAATTCAAATTATACCGCGTAAAGAAAAATAAAAAAATTAATAAACGCAAACACTTGCTTAATAATCATTTTGGTACACGCAATATAATTTCCGAATGCACCAATTACCACTTTAACATATTTTCACTCATTATTTTGTTAATAGCAGTACAAAAAATTTTGTTTTCTTCTTTTTAATTCCTGAGTTTGCTTACATTGACTGGCCGACTGATGATGCGACTTCAGTGTAAGCGCTCCGCATCATTTTTCGCACCTTCGACAATGATGCGGCAGTCTAAATCTGCTAAGCCGAAGCCTGAAAATACGTTAAAAAGAAGGAGCTAAAACCCGAGCTGATAATGTTTTAATTGTAGCTTAAGCATTTTAAGAAAAGTGAAAAAACAAGCGTGTATCCAGTTGTTTGTTTTCTAAAAATATAATTATTGGCAGGTAACTTCGATAACTAAATTTGCTTACGTTAAATGGGTACATTTCTACTGCGTTCACAAGCAATCGATAACTGTATTACTCATTAGATAAAGCAATGTGTATTATTGGTTAAATTTAGTAAGAATTGAGAAATAATTTCGTAATACAAATAAATTTGGTTGTATCTACATACACCCACATGTATTAAAGTGCATTTTTATAAGATTTTCCATTTAAAGATTTAACAATAAGCAGTAAGAAAAGCAGTTAGTATGATCGTAGCTTAATGAACAATGAAGACTTTGACAATTTTGTCGTGCTTACGTCGTGTTTATATTCATGCAAACCTGTTGCTCACGCTTCGATTTAAACCTGATCTTTTCAACATACATACACACATACGAATACTATCATGAACAGTCATTTATATATGCACATGCATACATAAATACACAAGTATTTATTCATCTATACGCATACATGTGCATTAAAGTTGAAGTTGTTCGTTCTTAGTATCAGTTCATTTTCAATTCTCGGTTCGAAATGGTGTATGCGTGCGGACTGTGATTCCATACGTGCTAATAAATTTGTGTACGTATTAACAATAATATGATTATGCAAATATACGGATTAGTGACGACAAATATGTAAATAAATACACTTGTTTTATTGCATGTAGGCTTGCATTGTTTCATGATCATACATATGTACATTGAAATATGTATTTACACATACACACATATATATGAATGTATTTATTAATGCAAGTGCCACACACACACACACACTCATATGTGATCATACATCCATACAAATATAGGAAGAGAAAGAAGAGTGAACGCAATTATAAAAAGGGACAGATTTCCCTTTTTTGTTAAAAGAAAACAAGACCACCAACAACATATTTATAAATCTATGAAATATGTTGCAGTTAAATAAAAGGTGCTTCCAAATAAATATGCGTTATATATGTACATATGTCTGTATTTATGTAAAAGCAATCATATACATACATGCATACATATGCAACAGCCCAACCTACATATGCATGTATATGTATACATCTAGCTGTATTAATATGCCTTCACTCTCTCCACTGTGTATTCGTATTTATCTATGTATGTACATATGTACACTACGCGTTGGCTTCCACATTAATGTATAAATGTAAATATGTAACTGTGTATGTATGCTTTCATGTTTTTGCTTATGAACAAATTAACTGCTGTAAGTATGTACGAGTGTACATGTGCATTAAAGCAGTGCGAAATTACACACATATGCAATGTGGACAGGAGACATACATATTTACATACTTCAGATTAAGTCACCTTCATATGTCTGTCTGTCTTATTGCAAATATTTTATGTATACATACATACATACGTATTTATTTATTTGTAATTGTTTATTCTTCCAGCAAACAGCAAGAATAACAACAACAATAACAATATTTAAAGGAAATAGATAAATGTATGCCTTGAAAGGCGGCAATTCTGCTTTTCTGTAGCTTGTGATCAATTAAACAGTATGCCATATTCGACATTTATCACAGATATTTAACAAAAACAAAACACACAAAAACAAAACAAATTTGCAAAATGAGCAGCAACGCTTCTCCATCCCTGGATAACACATGTGACCAGGATTATACGGAGTTTCTCAACGAGTATTTACTGCAAACCAATTCAACATGCAACGAGCCGGAGATTCATTACGAAGGTAAGAGATGGCCATAGAAATAGTTCTTCAAGTAATTGTTTTGACCAAACACAAAATTGCTTTATTTGTTAATTATTTTAATTAAATGTACGTGTATATTTTTTAAACTGTTCTTAAAAAAGGAAGAATAAAAGTTTAAAATCAAAAAACAATTATTTGAGTAAAGATTTGAAATACGAAAGATGAATTTCAATCTGAGCAACTAGAATTAAAAATTGGTTGTTTTATTTTATTTCACTCTCTTGTTTTACAGACGGAGAAATGGAGGCGGAATGGTTAATTTCAGCTGGATATCCAGAATTGACAAAGCCTTTTGAGCAAGTAAGTCGCAGTTCTATTGTAGAAACTACATATGTATGTACATACATATATATTATTTACTCAATCAACGTTTTGGAATTCCAACGTGCCTATAATACAAATTGTATTTAATAAATGCAGTAAACCTATTAACTGTTTATAATAGCCGATTTTTTGTTTATCGTGTCGTATTTTACAGGGTATTGAGCTACGTTCAACAGATCTGGAGCCAGTTTTAGCCACATTATCGAGGCCCCATGCCGAGGCGATTAAACAGCGTGTTCGGGCTCTCAATCACACAGTACGGGGACGCACAAAGAATCGATCCAAACGCAAACCCGACATACGAGATGTCTTTCGTGATTTCGATGTGAGTAAGCCAAATAGAGTAGAGTTGTAGTTATTCATGTTTATTTGTTATTATTGGCAGGAATCGAGTACGGGAACTCGATCTCGTAGCGCGACTCCCGACTCATTGGATTCGGTGCATGGCGACGATGTCTGGGGCAATCCTTCCATGTAAGTTATTCAAGTTACTTTTCATTACACTCTCATAACTTAATGTTTATTGCAGACCAAGTTTTGTTAGTGTCTTCGATCACAATGCGACCAATGACAATGTCAGCGGCTTTCCCTCACTGAACAAACACATGAAGCAGAAGATACGCCGGACTCCAAGCGCTCCGCTGAAATGCTCGACATCCACGGATTTATTCCGCGGTTCCCAAGTGCGCTGCGATATACCCATGTACTCCTCGGAGGGCATTGAGTTGCTTGGATTTTCGCGTATTGGCACCATTCATATTCCACGAAATCGATCCGGTTCAGATCCATCGTGCTCAGTTGGGTGAGTAGCAAATACAAAAACTCAGCATTAGATGATACATTTTATCTATAATTTAACATTTTACATTTAGGCGAGTACGCGGCCAAATTATGCAGGATTCGCAGAGTGAGAACAATACTTCTTCAGGTGATTCCAGCGATGAATATCTTCCAAATGCAGCGCGCATATCATCGACATTGTCGTCGCCGGAGAAGATACTTAACAAAATGAACTTGGAGTCGCCTAAACAGGAACTGCGCAACTCTCAGTCATCACGAGACGACGGTATTAGCTTTGAAAGTATGTGCCGAGATAATTCTAGTCAGGACGGCATTGACACGGTAGATGGCAGCTGTGTTATGGAATATAATTCCACATCCGACATCGATACCATTAACGAGATAGATCTGAAACGTTTGCAACCCATTTTTTGGCTCGAATTGGCCACAGTCTTTGATCGCAATCAGGTTTCGCTGGATAAGCGAAAACCATTTAAGAGGCGTCGAAAGGAGGAGGGCAGTCTCTTTGGCGTATCATTGAATGCACTGATACGCCGGGATCAACAACTATCCGGCATGGACTCTACATTAGTGCCGCAATTTCTCGAGGGTCTACTTGAAGAACTCATGAAGCGTGGAACTAGAGAAGAGGGAATTTTGCGTGTAGCTGGACAGAAACACAAGGTAACTTGGCTCATGATTTGACTCATGGCTCGGATCAAGAACCAAACCTTTAAAATTACAACTCTTATAAAACGAAACCCTTTCTTAAAATAACTCATCATACATTTTTTATTTTTATCTTAACTACAGTAAGATTGCTTAAACAACTAAAAATATTTTTAATAAATAATATTTAAGGGTTGTAACTTCATTATTACAATCATTTTCGTTGTGAGGTATCTTGATAATATAGAAAAAAATCTAAGAATAATATTAATATTCACTAATCAGGTCCGATTCTTGAAAACGTTAAAGTAATTCAATTGGCTTGAATTTAAATAGTTTTGAAGTATAAAAAAAAATAATATTATTATTAGATTCCAAAAAAAAGTAAGCAAACTTTTTCCAAAATCTTAACATAGTTTATTTTCCCATCAATGTTAAAATAATAATCAAACAATGTTCAATTTAATTACAGACTGAATTAATTTACAACGAATTAGAATCAAGTTTTTATCAAAAGCCGGAAAAATTCGCACAACTGCTTGGAAGCGCAAGTGTCCATGAGCTCAGTGCGTTGCTTAAGCGATGGCTACGTGAGCTTCCCCAGCCATTGCTGACGAATGAGCTAATCCAGCTGTTCTATCAGTGTCACACACTACCCCCAGTGGATCAGATGCGGGCATTATCAATTTTGTGTCAAATGCTGCCACATGAGAACCGTAACACACTCCGTTCGATATTGCGATTCCTCAACTCAATCATTGACCTAAAAGATATTAACAAGATGAACTTGCATAATGTATCCACAATCTTTGCACCATCATTCTTCCCACCACGTTACATACATCCAACGGACAAGAACAGCATTGCGGAGCAAGTGAAAATGGCCGCATTATGTTGTCGCCTGACAAACGTTCTGATTACAAGGGGCGAGGGTCTGTTTCAGGTTCCAAACCATCTTATCGCAGATTCGCGCAATCAAAAGGCTCGACCGGTACAGAGTATTAGTCTTATGCGTCTTAGATCATATTATTAATATCTATTTTCCTTTGCAGGGTAAACGTGGACATCGGCGCTTAGGAAAGACTTCATTACTGCATTCGACTTCCAAGCCGAGCTCCTCCGGCGTTGAACGTTCCAACAACAGCGTCAGCGTTAATCACGACAGCGGTACAACCATCAGTCGTCGCCCCTCCTTCAACCCAAGCCATGTTCATCGCTTTGTGGTCTGAGCCATGGTCTTCAAGGTGCAATGAATGCCTCTGTTTTCCCCATTTTGTTTCAGTTATTCTATAATTTATTTTGAATTTACTAATGTAACGACTCTTGTGCTTACAAAAACAAAAAATACCTTTAAAAAGCTTTAGTTAAAGATTGTTTCAAAACGAAAACGTTAAGTACTCAACAAAAAGCAAAAACAAAATGAAATGCGTACTCTAAAATAAAGTTTGGCCCAGAATTAATTTACTTACAAGAAAAATGGTCACTCAAATTAATCATTTATTATGTACAAAATAATTAATGTATGTATATGTTGTTATGAGAATTGTATTATTTTTTTCTAAAACTGTTAAAGGGTTTGGGAAGTAATAAAAACACTTTTGACTTGATTAATATCAAGAAATATACATTTAAAATCAAAGTCAAAGTTTTTTTTCAAGCATGAATCAAATATTTCTGATTCAGTGAACAGTGACCTGTGACAGTATTAACCAGTTTATCAATTTGTCAAAAAAGCTGACCTACATCAACCTTGGGTTAATCTTCAATGAAGGTGCGTCATCGATGTTTCCTGGGAAATGGGTCATGACGCGACAATCATGAGAAATCCAGCTGTTGCCAGCTCATAGTCGAAGAACAAAAGAAACTTGGAGACAAAGCATAATAAGTGGAAGTCCCCGCAACCGGCCAGGAGTCTTGACACCAATCCTCACAAGCGAGTTTTATTGAGCGTTGATATGTCTTTAACAGGGACCGTAACGATTTTTTTTAACAAATTATTTTTTTATTTGAATCAAAGAATTAAACAGAACTCCTTCTATATTTAGTCTCATGCAAAAAAAAATTAATAGTTAAAATTTCATTCTTAATAAAGTAAAATCAAAATATAATTCTTATTTTAAATTTATGTTGTCCATTTGTTATATTTTGAAAAAAAAAATAATTACAAATTTGATTTAAATTTACTTTTTTATTTGGATCAAAAGTAAAAGTTAAAATTAGTTTTTTTTTCACTTTCCCATTTTTCTGTTATTTTTTCTTTAGATTTGAGGTAAAAAACTCAACTCTTATTTGCGATCCCTGGTATTTACAGAAATAAACAAGCACGTTTACATTTATTAATTAAAGACTTGCTATATATAATCTTGCACATATACGGTTATTACATGAAATGTTTAAAATTTAAGAATAGATCTATGTGTAAAATGTAGATTAGCCAGGCAAACGTGAATCAAACGAGTCTGAAGAGAGTGTCCTGCTGCTATTAAACTCAACGAAACGTGGCTTCTCCTGGGACACGGCTGCAGCTGCCTGGTTCTTTGGACCAACCATGAAGTATGTGCGAACACGAGGTTTCTCATGCTTCACAGTTCTGTCCTGTAACTTAATGCTGCCCTGCGTTTTGCTATTGTTAATGGTAGCATGCTTGGGCTTCATTTGCCACTTGGTTACATTTGGCCGAAGCTTAGCTGGTATCATATCCGACTTGAGCTCCAACTCTTTAGTATTAAACACCTCACAGTCGACCTGCATCATCATCATGTCGCCATTATCCGATGGTTCTGCTGTCGGCAACAACAAAGATATCTTTGGGCGAGCACTTTTATTAGGTGTCGATGGTGATACAAGTATATGCTCTGTATTAAAGGAAAGCACATAGAATGTATCGTCCTGTCGCTTGATTCCGTTAAATAGATTTGTGGGCTCGCCAGTCATATTAAATGTGTTTTTATTTCCATGCGTCTGTGTATCTATCGTGTCCAATTTTCGTTGCTTATGTTCAATATCAGATATACGCTGCTTGTAGCCCACAAAAGCCTTACGTTTGCCTAGATTTGCTGTCTGCCTTTCCATGTCAGGTAAGTCCAAGTAATCCGTAGAAAATTTAAAACCATGTTCATTATTATCCCTTCCAATGTCGAATGCCGTTTGCTTGCTAAGATTAAGGTATCCACTGACGTTAATTAATTTCTGTAAATTAAGCGAATGCCGAGAATATTCCGATTGATTGCCAATAGAGTTCATTGTACAGTTTGATGGAGACGGAGAGAGAGATGGATAGGTGAGTGGCGGGGGATCATCCCTTCTGTTGTAACTGGCTGCCACTGTAGAATTCCAATTCTCGCCCTTTGTAGCATTGTTGCCTCGACTCGTTGTTGGACGCAAAAAGTGCAGTGGTGGCACCACCAACTCCTCCGACGCTTGACGATTGCTACGATTGAGCTTCTCATTGTATTCCTCCTCGGATTCAACCCAAAGCAGACGACGGCCAACTGGAATCGGCTCATTCACATTCGAGTCAACTGTAACTGCAGCGATCTCACTGTCAAGATTCTGTTTGCTTAGATACGACTGAAAATTGCCAGCATTCAAAGTCACCATAAAGGCCATGGCAAAAAGGACGGCAACATTCTTCTTGACTGTCGCTGCATTCATATGTTGTTTAAAACTCTTTGAAGCTGGTCTCGGAGCGATCTTGACATGCTGCTCAGATCTCGATGTGGAGTTCAAGGAGTGAAGCACGAATTCGCATGCACTTCCCTTGCGACATTTGCACGTTTTGGCGAATGCAACTAGTTGATTGCGCAGTGTCACGTTTTCCTGCAAGAATTAAATATAAATATCAATTATTGTAGAGAAATGAATTATAGTTCGTTACCCATACACCTCTTGCGAATTTCGAATATTTTTGTAAGTATAAGATTCAATTTATAGAATTCAAGAAAAGGCAAAAACTAGGAAACTTAAACTAGAAAAATTCTCATAGCACAAAAATTTAAAATATCTAGTTTATTAAAATTAATTCTAGTTATTCCGCTTAAGTTTGCTTTTCAAATAGTAAGATACAGTTATTATTTCATTGCGCGAATTCTTTTCAATAGTAACGAAAAAAACGAAAAATATTTAGAAAAGAAGAAAATTAAAAAGAGAAAGGCTTGTTTTTAATTTAGATAACTTTAGCATTTCCAATTTTTGCATCAAATTTTAATTTTCTAATAACATTTCCCATAATTTCTATGTCGTTTAACAAGTTTCCTAGCTTAAAGTTTAAATTTGATTTCAAATTGATTGATTTGTAATTAATATTGATATAAATGCTTATATCACTTACCCCTTTTAGTGTATAATTCTCCTTCTCAAGATTGTTTATACGTGTCTCCAGTGAGACAACATATTCTTTTTTCTTTTTACGCGACAGCGAAGCAGATTCGCGATTTTTAATCATTCGTTGCTGCTTCTTGTACATCTTCTCATCTATATTATTTCGACATCTGTAACTGGAGGACTCTGGCTCCCTCATGGGCGTGTCACGGTTGAAAGTGGAGATCTGGTTCTTGAGCAAATTGTGCGGGCTATTCGGGCTATTGGAATTTACTGTTCTTACAGCATTTCCTGTCTTTACAACGATCTTAGGAATTTGTGTCTTTACGCTTCCATTGATCTTGGCACCCTTGGAGCCATGCAAGTTCATCTTTTGCATAAGTGCCTTATAGTCATTCGAGGAAAGGAATATGGTCTTAGTTTTACCAACACTCTCCGCCGGCGGATCAATCGCCAGGAGTTTATCACGAGGTGGTTTTACAATTTTTGAAGCTGACTCCACTTTGGGAGGCACAATGCCAACAACAGGTATAATCGGCACTTTTTGTTCAGCTGTGGGAATACGAGGAACTGGCTCAATTAGCTGCTGATGATGGGGAACTGATGCTGAAAGCACCGGCATCTGAATGCTTCTTTGAATACTGTCATTATTATTTTGTATGCTAAAGTTTTGAACAATTGGTACTGTGGATAATTGTGGTACGTTCCGCATAGATGACTCAATGTCAATTTTGTCGAGCTGCTTATGTTGCCATGCATCGGAGGTATCACTGTGGACACCGCTTGTCGAACTGCCACTGGAGCTGCCCCAACTTTCCGTTGGCGAGGGTGTATCTCGATCTTGGGTATATGCCAGCAGATTACCGCTAGTTAATTTCTCAATTTCCGCATTATCATTGCAAATATTTAACAAATCGTTTGAACTTTCCAGACCTCCAAGCACAGAGGTCGCTGAGAAAGTTTTGTCTGCGTTCAGATTTTGCGTGGAAAACGCCGTTAAATTGTTAAAGTTAAGCTCCAAGTCATTATGTCCAACTGTTGTTTGAAACAAATCGGAGAAAAAGCTATCACCCTGCAATGACGTCTCCCGACCGTCGGGTATGATTGAATTAAGGTTAAGCGAAGAATCAAGAGGCGACACTGTCGAGCTTATGATCTCATCAAAATCATGGTGGTTAAGACTATAGTCACTCGGCGACGACATAAACGATGATAATTCATCTGGAAATAATAGAGAGTATATTGTTACTGATTAAAGATCGAATAATTATCCCTTAAGTAAACTCAAAAGTTATTAAATTTCACAAGAAGAACTTCTGTCTCTCTCTCTATTTCTCTTATCAATTGTGTTAGATGAATATCAGCGTTATAGGGTATGCAGGTGACTTGGGGAAGATAACAGTACCGCTGTTGTTGTTTAATTCACTATGATAACGCACACAAACAAACATAACACACACGCGCAGACCTTCATTACTCACACTAGAAACTTGGAAATGCATATATGCATGCACTAATGTATGTATGTATATTTGTTCTAATGTATGAAACTGACATACATTTGTATTCACAAGACACATGTGGCAAAATGCCCTTTCACTTTTCAAAATTTTGAAATTCTTAAAAAAATTGCACTTGTATTTGTAAATGCACTATCACGATGTATGTATGTATGTTGTTTGTGTGTATGTGCAGCCATAAAACTTACCGTAGAAGCATTCATCCACATCCATTGCACTGACGATTTATAAGAACCCTAATCATACGTCATTTAGTTTATCCATTCCCTTTTAATATTTGCGACTTATTATTATTTGCGCCGTTAAGAAAACAATTTAATTCTCTTTTAATATTTATTTCACGCAAGGTGTCGACGAAAGCAAAAAGTTTAACTGATGTTGCCACCTTGCATAAAAACAATTACTGTTAATTTGCACGTCTGGCAATCTCGAAACTGATCTAGATCATTTTTCATTTCAGTGTTTTTTCTTGAAAATGTTTTATTGATCATTTTGCTGAATTTCGAAACTAAATTTTGAAAATTTTTGCATATATTTTGTTAGAATATTGTCGAGTTTCGGATTTTGTTTTTGAATTAAATTTCTAGCTTCTCCCATTGAGGGGTGTGGAATTTAAACCGTCATAAAACTGATCATCCTAATTTTATCTAGCTTCGAGCTGAAAAACAATAAAATTTAATATTTTATTGCTAAACTATTGCTAAACGGAATAAAAATAAGTTCACGTTTAAATATTTTATCCGGAACCGGCGTTGAGTTCTCGGGGGAAATTTACTTTGAACCTGAAAAAATTAACCGTCTTCAGTGAATGGCGTTTTGTGTGGACACTTTTGTGTCCTCTATAGGTTATTTGCTTAGTGGCTCAATTGAACTATTCATCGCCAACTGGGGATGTCGAAATATCATCGATATATCAATCGATATTTTTTGGTGATGATTTATTTTTGGGCGATATTTTTTTTTGGCGATAATATCAATATCGATATCATTATTTAATATTTTTAGCCGTTGCCTTTGCCGTACTCACCAATTTTTTTTTGTGAAACATGAAAGTAATATTATACTTTATTAGTTCAAGTAACTAAAGGACTGATTTATTTCTCTACTCTGAAATGAACAAGCAAATTGCGCTAGAAATCCCAACTGTAGCACAATGGCTACAAGATTATCGTCAACCTTATCGGTTAATCGATAGCTTAATAAAAGAAGGGTATTCCATGGAAGAATTTAATTATTTAATTTAAGTCGGAAAATAAGTGATCTAAGTTTGGTATAAAATTTGACTCGAATTGCGAAGAGCAAGAAAGAAAGCGAAACAGTGTGCACAAAAGCTTGATACGAATGTTGTTTTTTTCTTTAGTTTTAAGACATGAAAATTGATTTATTTTTTACGAAACCGCTTTTAAATGTTTAAAACCAATGTTGACAATCGCAAATTTTTCTTTACCTGAATAACAATCTTTACTATGTATATTCTTTTTAATTACAATTTTTCTTACATTTTAATTTATTAAATATTAAATTATTACAAATGTATTTTTGTAAAAATCTACGTCTTTGGATTAAAAACTAAAATTAATCTGTGCTGTTTCAGACTTCACTAATGTTTAAAACTTAAATATATAGGCAATAACCAAAATATTTGGAATTGTTTCTGAAGACAAACTCCAGCTAGAAGCAAGCAAAATGACAAAGGAGCTACAATTTTTTGTCCGGCTGAGCTCAATTGCATGGTATCGATGAAAAGATTGTATGGACATCTACTGGGCGGTTTCACAAATGTCGTAAAGTTCGGATAACGAATAATTTCCGAGGGCTGTAATTGAAGAACTCATTAGTATTTACAGGATTACAAAATGGGATTGACTTACAATCGACATTGACTCGTTGGACACACGGCAAAAAGTCATATGTTTGCCAGTTATCATAGCATGCTCCACGCGTTTCGTAAATAACGGCTCTGACCATGGCAGCTGATTTATATGCGAAAGAAATGTGCGATCGTGGAACTCGACAGGATCAGAAATGAGCAGCTTGTCTGTAGTGAAAAATAAGGTCATTATTACAAAATACCATCTACAGTTTTATAAAGGTGGGCCGATAACTCATTGGCATTGGTAGAAAAACGCAACCTCCTTAAATGGAACTAATTAAGTTGCATTTTCCTACTTGGGTGGATTACTTATTGACTCAAAAAAAATTACGTACTTAATAGTGAATCTTCGATGGCAATATCTTCAGCTGTCATATTTGCTTGGTTATTCTTTGTTTTCCCATAAATTGTGTTGGGCAGGTAATCCAGCAGATTGCCATTGTACAGAAATATGTTTTCCACATCTGTCATATTTAAGGAATAGAACTGGTACACGCCAAATAGCTCAAAAAATTCTCGCACTGGTGTCATGCTGTAGCAACCAGCCAGTTCGATTTTTGGATAATATGTAATAAATGATAAGCACATTTCCTGCTTTGTGGAGTAACCACCAAAGGTTGCCCTTTTGCGATGCACTGTTTCATAAGCACAATCTGTGATAATGTAATCTCCTGGCAAGACGACCGTCTCGTTCGCTAGCTGATGAAATTGCTGATATCTATAATCATAGTTATCATCCTCAATGATGCGCTCCAGTTCCTTTCCTCCTCGCACATGGCGCAGACTCATTTTGCGACCAGCGCGATGCGAATGGAGCGTTCCAGATATGATTTTAATGCCATCGTCGGGAAACAACTGAAAGTATACCAATATGAGATACTTATGGTATGTGTATGATATATTTTCAGAATTTAAGTCATACCACATTTGAGCACGACGGTCCACATATGCCAACATTGCGGTACAACTTTTGTCCAGGTGGAATAATTTGGGTATCCGAAATAGATACACCGCTGATAATGATTCCTCCATCGTTAGGGCGTAATTGTGGTGTATAGTGAATTCGAAAACCAGAATGATCCACGGCTATAAACAACAATATACATAAGGGAAAACATTTTAATGTGAGCTGCATTTTATAACTTACCGTGTAAAGCATTTGGATTATCGTAGTGTATTTCGAGCATATAATACTTGACTCCCGACTGTCCACCCATTGGTATGCCAACATGTGCAGGCAGGAATTGTCCGGATGAACCAATGGACCACACCGCAACTGGTGTCGAACAGGAATCCCAGTCACGCGGAGTTAATAAGTTGCTATTGCAAACGGTGCCACTGCTTCTAACCCAAACGTCCCATGAAGCGGAGTTCGAACTGGGATAAGATTTCGTAGCGCATTCAAAGAGTGTCATGTGGTGCACCATATTTTCATGAGATTTTCTAAATAAATAATATGTATTTATAGTTATTTTTAAGATTATATTCAAATTAGATAAAATATTTAGTAAATTGCTATGTAAATAAATAAATTATATATTATATAGTCATATACATTTCTTTTAGTTGGTTTTGTTTTCTGTGGCACCCCTGAATAAAAAAATATAAATCTACATATAAATAAAAAATTTAAGAAATAAGACTTTTAAAATAATTAAGATACAATCAAACCAAAAGTTTACTAACTAAATAAATAGATATCAATATTTATATGATTCTTTATAAATCATTAAAATATAATATATAATATAATACTAACTATATAAAATTAGTTATATTAATATTAATATACTTACGAAACACGGGTTAACAGAGGCTCGTAGCCGACAATATGATGCTTTTCAGTCAATTTGGGAATGCTCATGATCTTACACCAGTAGAGAGTATCCATTGTGGACTCAATAGTGACATTATTGACAGTAATATCCCATTGATGAGTTTCCTGTTTGTTTGTGACGCTCTGTTTGCGAAACACGGGATTCAGCAAATGTAAAGATTTGGCACCGCGGTTCTGTCCATGTCCTTCTAAATTGCCATGTATGGGATCGATATTTCCAAAGGACCACAGCACTTTAATCGTATCATCCTGTCAAATAACCAAGCTAAGTAAATTTATTTCAATTAAATATTATCAAATTAACATACGCTAAATGGCATGTCGTAAGGATCGCAGGTTTCAATTAAACGCTTGAACTCGACATATGTATGGGTCTCATTCTGATGACCGTTAATAACGTGGTAATTTTGAGTGTCATCTTGCAGTGGAGCCGCATGCGGATGATGAATAGAACCGTGGCAATCCTAAATGTATAATTATATTGTTAGTATTTGTTTAGAATATATTAATTTGTTGTTATCATTGTCAAATATTATAGTTGAGCCCACGACTATGAGATACCAGTTACTCAGTTTAAATATATATTAATTGTATCGACATATAAATATTATTTATAAAAATATACACTTAAAACATCCATAATGTCCTGTATATTTATCCGATCTTTGAATTATTTGGATTGATTGTACATTATAATAGGGAATTTTCCCCCTCAAAAATGTTCGTGTGGTGGAGATTTTATCGGTTTACGAAGTAATAATAATATTTTTGAGGCACTTTAAAATCGGAATAATACGATTTTGGAGTGCGAACTATTTGTTCTTATAGTCTATGATCTAAAAGGTGTTTATTTACTTGCATATGGACATTGATTTTTATATATCTTACGTCAAAATATCTCTGATTTGATAACTAATCAAACCCCTTAACTAGACATTGAAAAAGCGGCCCTTATTCAGTTAATTGTTTTCTTATGGTTCTATGAAATTAACTTGTTCTTATTATTCTTATACAAAAATTGAGATATACTGAATTGAAATACTTTTCTAAATGCACAACAAATATGTGCATATTTTATTTAGTCGCAACAAATTCCTAACCAACTTTATGCGCCTTTTGTTTTAATTACTTGACATACATAATACAATTGATGGGGCCTGCCACACATCCTTTTCCCAGTTATATATGTACATGCTATATACCCTTACATCAGACGAGTGACGGGTATAACAGTTTGGTCAACGATAGTTTTTCAAAGATTTTGGTTTTATTAGTAATGACAATATTCTCACCAATGCATTTGCTTTTCCTGTGTGATCGTCGACCCATAACAATACCATGTCAGCACTGGACATGCGTCCGTCCCTTCGCGAGAATCCAAGGCCAATGAAACCACGCGTGTTAACAGTCACTCTAAAGTAAATATCCTTTTCATGAAGCCACCATTGCAGCAAGTATAAACCATTGCCGTCCATCATTTCCAATCGCTTCCAGTTCTGATGTCGCACCGAATTTTTCGAAGCGTCATTACTTTTTTGATCATTATGATGATCCGCACAGTTAGCGTCATGCCGCAAATAAACGACAATAATGCAGAGCCTTACAAATAATTGCAGCAACATTTACACGATTATCTTTAATTATTTTATTTATATTATTTGTTGCTAGCTTTTTAAATTTTAAGAGCCGCGCGCTTTTCGTACTGTTGCACGTCTTTTCCGTTTTAATATGGCTTTACTGCTTCGTTTATGCATATGCTTGCTAGGGAAGGTCATTTCACAAGCCGGCAGATGTTCACAAGGAACTAACACACCACCGTTTCCACACAGGTATACACAATATTTCATAAATAGATACATACATACATACATGAATATGTATGTACATTTTTGCATTCCCGCATATACCATTGATCGAACAGATCACATCGTATCGATAATTCATTATTGCCAAAGCGTGACTTACAATATCGATTATTGATTTAACTAAATATAATCCATAATCATATAATTTCCAAACAATAATTTTTATCAATATTATAATATAGTCAGGTAACCACTAAAATAAAATTAGTGTTTTTCGTTGGCTATTAAAATGTGATAATTACAAATAATTGGTCGAGATGATATCGATTACTGATATTATGAATGATACAAGTGCGGGTAATTTAAAATTATTTAAAATTTCAACATAATGTTAGCTTTTCAAATGCAACATTTAAATTTTATTTACATCTTTTTGACATTGCAATATTCTTCTGCTGTGGATAAAACTCTTTTCCGGCAAAAATGTAGCTATTGACGGTCCTGCCAACTTATGATAAACTAAATAGCTATCGCAAACGAGCTGCATAGTCAGAATGGTTATCGCGATCACTATTATCGATCAGGTTAAGAGAAAAAGGCGCGCTTTTAAATTTGTGTAACTACTTACGATTGTGAGTATTTAATTTTTATATTGTTGGGATGATTTAATTTGTATACATAAAATACAAACAGAACAACAGTGAATTTATTTACAGTAAACATGGGATGATTGCGGCGTTTTAAGATTAATACTTATAACGTTATTACACAATTTTAAGAGATTTAACTAGCTTTTATGTCGACTCAATACAACATGAAAAAATAAGTTATTATTTTTAAATGGTAAACAATTAAAATAACAGAATGCTTTTATATAAAATTTGCTATTATGCATGATTCGCTATAATATGGGCGGATATTAATAACCTACCAGAAATTCTTCTCTCAGTAATTAAAAGTTTAGGTTAAAATTATTCAAGAAATTCTAATTTGCAGTCACTGGGCCTAAGGTCATAGTTTGTGGCTGAGGCATCCGAGGACGTATCATCATGGTTGCCTTTTTTAAAGTATAGTCCCAGCCCCGCCAGCGAAACCATACAATTCCTTGGCGAGCAGTTAAATCCTGAGGATCATGGAGATAGAGTCCATTAAGACCACGACCACAGGACTTCCACCACCAGCCGCCCTTAAATCAGAAAAATACATGTTCATTATAGAAGTAATTATATGTGAAATTAACTTTTAGTTTTATTACCTTGAGCATACTTGCACAGTTGAGAGAGCTTCGATCATTATCTTTGTTATAGGTTGAAAATGGACTATTGTTTGAGCCGTACCATGGATCATTCAATGAATCTCCAGCATTTCCCTCATATCCATCGATCTCTAGTTTGTAATAATCCGCTTCCGAATGAATTTTAAAATGTGAATACTGAGCATATCTATAGATATTAAAAAATTGTTATAAAATACAAGTTTTTATCAGGGTTCAATAACAAATTGTATACCGTTTATTTCCTTCGAAATCTTCTAATTCCACCCGCAGGGCATATTCTTCGTTATTTGTCAGCATATATATGTTTTCGTTGCCCAACCAAAACTCCTTTGCTGGTTCGCCAAATCCGTTTTTATAGTCCGCCCAATCACGATTGAAATTTTCTCGGGGTTCGCCAAAATCATCACGCCGTTGAATGACCTACGGTTTCAAAAATTTAAAACAGTTGTTTTTGGAAATGAGTATGGTACCTTACCGTCCAACCTCCATCTGAAATACTCTGTTCACAAAACACTTTCAAGAACCAATAGGTTGTTCCACGAATTTGCAGGTAAAATACTCCAGATTGTTTCATCCCAGCATTTAAGATATCTACACAGGAGAAACCCTGAAAGGCAATGTAATAATTTAATTGGTTACTGGTTGTGTCGTTAAATTTGGAAATAGTCATGTCGCAACAATAAACGTGTTGGCAAGCTTGGCTTCCGGAAATTGTTCCATTTCCATATATTGATCAAATTCCAATTTAAATCTAGATTTCGAAGTTTGGAATTTTTTTTGCCGAATATATTATATTTAAAAATATATTACATCAAATTGAACACCTTTTTCCCATGAGGGGTGACGAGTTCGCCCTACCTAATTTCGAATTAAAATTTTTCATTAACTAAAGAATTTTTATTCCGCGTCCGTTGAATTTGCTTTGATCTAAAACTGTCATACTTGTTTTCTAAAAGGAAACATCATAGGTGACGTATTTTTGTTTCGCAAGACAGACAAAAGGTGGCGCGTATTTTTAGTTTTTTCTTGCGACATGACATTAAAACAAGTTGGCAGCACGGAAGCTACATTTGGAAATCAGTTGTGCCACCTCAACACTGACGGCCAAACTGCCAGCACTGATAAAAATTGCTAATTTAAAAATGCAAAAAACTCAATAAAATAAATAATAAATTTGGGGAAAATTTAAAATTCAAAACTAGACAAAATGAAGGTAAACATTTTAATAAAAAAAATTTATTAAAAAAATCGAGAAAATTCTAACAAAAATTCATCAAAAATGTTATAAATTCCATCTGAAAAATAACAAAAATTTGAAAAAAGGTACAAAAATTCCGAATACCTTTTTCTGAAATTTACCTATTTCTTTGGGTAAAAATCGAACCAGATCGTAAATTTTTACCGTGTGGCAACCTTCGGTTTGGAAACAGTGGTGTAAACAAAAAAAAAAAAAAGAATCTCAAATGTTGAACATAATTATTTATATTGCAGTCATATTTAATTTGCGATTCTCGGTTTGCAAAGATCAAATTGTAGATGTCAAAAAAACTCTCGTTTGGGGACCTGGACTTAAGCCAGACCACATTGTATTGCCGGCTCGATACTTTTTCATTCATGCCGTGGACGAGAGTGGAAAAAAGTAAACATTCAATGAATAAATAATAAGCAAGTTGTTTGTTATGACCGCCTTTTTTCATTTTACATTTGCAGGTTTGTCTCGCCTACGTATGCCAAGTTCCAAGTACAAATTAAAGGAAACTCGCCGCATGGAAAATGCCGTTCCAATATAAATATTATTGATCGCGGAGATGGATCCAGCATTGTTCGTTACACCATCGGCGATTCGTGCGACAATGTCGAGATTAATGTGCAATTTAACAACTCTCATGTGGCACAATCGCCGTACATCATCCGTAATAAGGTGTACTCGGAAAGATGCTACTGTCCCCAGGAGCTCAATCTTTGGCTTTTAAACAACGATTGTGCGGATTTCTCAAGTGACAAACAGATATCTTGGGACTTGCACTCCTTCAAGCGTGTGAACTTCAGTGCAATTCGAGATAATCTGTTGAAACGTTATAATGCACCCGAGAGCATCTCTTTGTGCCATTATGTGGTGAAGAATCAGGAGGTTTGGCGCAAATGCTATGGCAAATACACGGGCTTTAAGATGTTTATGGATGCAACGTTATCTGCATTAGCTCGTGTTGTCTACTTGCCGGACATGGAGTTTTATTTAAACCTCGGCGACTGGCCACTCTCGAAGAAGGGCGGACAACAGCGAACATCCGGACCCTATCCAATATTCTCTTGGTGCGGAAGCGACGACACTTACGACATTACATTGCCCACATACGATATAACCGAATCCACAATTGAGAACATGGGACGTGTTATGCTGGACATGTTGTCAGTGCAAAAAAGCGAGTACTCTTGGGACAGTAAAGAGGAGAAGGCATTCTTTCGTGGCAGAGATTCACGGCGGGAGCGATTGCAATTGATTGATCTTGCTAGAAAGTATCCGGACTTAATAAACGCCTCAATTACAAATTTCTTCTTCTTTCGAAATGAAGAGGATAAATACGGTCCCAAGGTGCCTCATATTTCATTCATGGAGTTCTTCAGGGTATGTTTGATCTACCGTCTTATGTATTACTTTAATATTTATACATTGTATTATTTCTAGTACAAATATCAACTAAACATTGATGGAGCTGTTGCTGCGTATCGATTGCCCTATTTACTTGCAGGCGGATCATTAGTTTTAAAGCAAGATTCGCATTATTACGAGCATTTCTACAGTAAGCTAGTTCCCTATAAGCATTTTGTGCCCATCAAGCGTGATCTCAGCGATGTTATCGAAAAAATAACTTGGGCTAAAGAAAATGATTCGCGTGTCAAGGAAATCGTATCGGCATCCCGACAATTCGTGGAAGAGAATCTTATGCCACAACATATTTATTGCTATCATATGGTATTATTTAAAGAGTGGAGCACCCGTCTTATAGCGCCAGTAGATGTCCATCCAGATATGGAAAAACTGAACTTTAGTCACACCTGCTCGTGCAAAGAAAAAATCCTTAGAGACGAACTTTAAACTGATGTCATTAATCTCTGTCTATCAATATATCTATGTTGACGTCACAGCTTAGTATTTCTGCAACATATTGAATTTATGCATATACAATTTAGATACCTATACAGATATTAGCCAAATGTAACAAATTTCGATTGCAGTATCATGCTTAATCGACCAATGTTGTATTTTATGTACTTTTCTACAGATAAAAAACTTTTTGATTTTCTATATAAAATAGAGCACATTGCGGTACAAATATTTTTTTGTAAAGAAAATGTTCAAATTCAGATTTGGAAAGGAATTCAAGGAATTGTTTTGTCCTAAGTAATCCCCACTCAAGTCTGTATAGGTATTAATGTAATTTAGTGGATACTAGAAAATCTATGTAGCTTAGCACATTCCAAATCAATATTGTCTATCATTGTCACCATCACCAATTGTATATGTAAATCAATTTCAGCATCAAATATATTACATTATGAACTGAGTTTCCAATTTTTTTTCATATACTCATATAGAAACACCTGTGTTTACTAATGCGATAAAATATATAAATTGGAGGTTGCAAATGTGGCTGAGCACTGTAAGATTGTTTTTGAAACAAGAGTTATGTTCCGACACATAAAATAAAAGGAACGAATTATAACTCTAGTTTATATTTACCACCCATAATTATTATTATATGCATTTTTGACAAATACAAATTTTAACAAGTAATTTTTTTACTTGTTAACTTTTAAAAAAGTGTTATTCTAAGTTCTTACTGCACAGACACTTTTGGGTTTTTAATCAACAGAAAACAGATGAAAGTACTCCGAGCTGGTTCAAATTGGTCTGTATTGAAGTGGATTGAAATTTTGGTATGCAAGGTCTCTAGCATGATTAATCTTATGTCTACAGGACTTACCTTAACATCCTTTAGTGTGAATATATCACTGGTGAAGGTGTTGTTAACCACAGCGGGTTTATTCTTTACACTCGGAAAGATAACTCCGCCCTTACGAAATGATGATTTCGTGGGAGTTGCATTCCATGAGGCTGTTGTTGCTGCCGTTGTGAGGGTTGCATTTATCATAAAACCCAGAATATTATTTAGATTGGAGCTGGAAGAAGTGGCTTGGCTGCTGGTTGACATGGAACTCGTGGGAGTGCTCAATGTCGGATATGCTGTTGTTGACGTGTTGTAGGTTGTTGAAGTTCGTGTTGTCGACGAAGGTGTTGTTGGTGGCTCGATTAAGTCAGTCAAACTTTCATCGATAACCGAGTATCTATAGAAAAAATTTATGAATGTTAATAATGAATAATTGAATAAATTTAAAAACTTACCTGCTGGGATCATACTCGACTAAGCGATCGATTGTTGGATCCCCTAAAAGTTCTGCTGGTCCGGGACGTTGGGAAAGCACTTGGACATCGTCCTCTTGTTTTTTCAAACGCTTTTCAACCATATCCAGATTATTGATTATCAAATTCGTTTTCGTTTTAAGATCCTGATGGATTTCGCCAATTGCGCGTTCTTGGCGCTGAGTTTGTGTAAGAAGTGCATCCGATTTGGGCAGTAAATGATCAACAGATGATTTTGTGCCCACAACAACATCCCATACCTCATCCATTTTCTCCGATACCGAGACCATGGGCCGCATCTGCTTAACGAGGGCATCAATTTTACTGGATTTGATAGCTGGAAACGCAGTTGTCGTCACATTGAAACCACTTGATTGCTCGTGATGATCGACGACAGCATCGTGAATGTCGTTCATCATGCGGAGCATTCGTCCTATATTCTCCGATTCAATGTTTATGTGGAACTGCAGCTTCTTGTCAATATTGTCGGTGGAGTCGCGTAGTTGATTAACTTCCGACGAGACATGGGTCATAACCTCGGCAGTCATTGCCTTTGTGATTTCCACTACATTCATTGTAATTGGCTTTTTCTCACTTGCCTCGGCGTTAAAGTCATCGACTTGCAAAAAGTTATTATCAATTTGGGTCTTCAGCACCTCTAGCTTTGAATCAATATCGCTAACTTTCTGATCCAACTTAACTAGACGGCTATCAAGCTGAAATGATGATGTTGTCGTCGGAGTCTTTGGCACGTGAAACCCATCGACCGAATGAGCTCCCATTTCAGGTAAAATGTAAACGACATTGGAAAGTTTGGAATCCAAACTGCTTAGTTTAGACAGCGCCTCTTCTGTCTTTTCCACGTTATTTGTGACACGATTCTCCAAAGTCTCTATATGTCCCATCAGATCTTCAACTGATCGCCCCAGGTTGTCAATTCTTTTCAATTTTCCTTCAAGCGTTGTTATTATTATTTCAAATATGCTCAGCAATTGTTGTTCTCTAAAAGAGTTTAAAATTAACAAACGATTCAAATAAGTTCAGATTTACAAGAATATAGTGTGTTTGGCTTAATAATAATGATTATATGTCTCAACTTTTTTATTTTTAAATTTTTTTTATATTAAAAAAAAAATTAAATGTTTTCAATATATTTTATCTATTTTTCAATACTATCTTTAAATCAATTGAATAAATGTCGCAGCAGCTTAGTTAAAATTAAATAAATTAGTTATATCCGAGATGCCAACTTTATTTTTTACAATATTTGGCAGCCTTTATAGTATTATTTTCACTATATGTATTCTATATATTCTTTTAAAAAATTTAATAACTGTCGAGGTAGCATAGTTTTTCTCTAATTAAAAATCAATCAATTCCAGGGGCTTAAGAGAAAGATTTGTATTGTTATGCATAATTTGTTAGTTTTTTAAACTTGGCACCATTGATTGATTTGCTGTGCCAGAGTTTAAAAAATTTAATAATTTGCATCACATTCACTTTGGTCCAAGCAGTCGTAAACAGCGCAGTTTGGTTTTATTTGCCCATTTCCCACACTCTCGGGCACAACAGACCGGTTTTCCACCAGTTAGTGTGCTAGCCAATCAACAAGTTAACCATTGCCAACACAAATAGTCAATGCACAAAGGTTTGATACCCTGTGAATGTCCTCGTTAAGTTGAGTATAGGTATTTTTAATCTGAAGGTAGCAGGACTTTTCAATAATTCTTTCATATTTAACATCATGTATCAACAATTTGAAACAATGGGGAAATAAACAGTGTACAGGGTATAATAAAAGTTTTATTAAAATATAAGCACATTTTGCAATCATTCATATCTGTATTTCATTCTGTTAATCAAAATTAGAGAGCAACTCAAAATATATATTTTTATGTATATATGTATTTCAGAACCAATGGCCATGACTTATAAAGTTTTCTGACCCAATGTTATTGACAGTCTGTAACGTAATTTTCGCATTTTATTAAACAGAAAATAATAATAAATTAACTTGCAAAATCTACAAGGGAGTGCAGTTAGTAGAAGGTCATATATCCTAGCCAAAAAATAAAAATGGATAATTTTTAAACTAATTATTTATTCAAAATCTTAATTTCTAATTGTTTCTAAACTGAGAAATATATTTTTTGTCGACTTCTATAAGTGAACTATTGAAAAATATTTCAGATATTAAAATTAGTAATTTTATAGAAATCTTAATAGATCATTTGTTTGGTCTGTTTTAATCTATAGAAGGTCTAAAATTGTTTGACAATTGAGACAACGAATTGCTTGAAATAAGCACACTGAATACTCGACTAAGTTTGTATATTCGTATGAATAAGTAAATGTATCTGCAGATGTAATGAATTGTTGTTGCTTATTTTCTTTTTCATTCATTCATGGTGTGTGTTGATGGAAACTACAGTTAACCAGTGTGCGAAAACCAGTTTGTTGCCGCAATCTTTTGTTTTGACCATTTGATTTCACACAAAAGCTCACAATACATCCGAATCTGTAGACACTGTGGGACACTGTAGCCACTGGAAACCACTGGCAACCACTGTGGCGACTAATGCAGCTTCACTATCAATGCTATAAAAATGGTGTAAAAAGGTAAAATAAAAAATATATATACCTATGTATTTATGTCTATACTATAAAAGATTTGCAAATGTTTGTAAAAATACATGCATACTTATGCAGCATAATCTAAAATTATAAAAACCTTACCTTGTTCGCAGGTTTCCATTGCGCGTTGAGTTTAACGTTTTTGCAGCAAGCTTAAAGCTTGCCGTCGCTCCCCCACCGCCGCCCCCTCCTGCTCCTCCAGCTCCTCCCGCACTGTTTATTTGACTGGCGCTTGTACGCGGCAGCGCTAGGCGAAGATTTGAATTTCCATTGCCCGCAATGGAGCGCAGCGAGTTGGAGTTGGTCGCCGCCGAAACGCCCGAATATACGACGATATTCGCGATCAAGAGAATTGCTGTTGCTGTTGCTATTGCTGTTATAGACAGCCGGCCACTGAACCGCGTCTGGAAGGCTACCATTACTACAGCGGACCGCGTAGCCAAGCCACTTGGATTGGCCGTCTTTTCGTATTTAATTTGTATTAACTTAAGTTATAGATAATTTGCAGTTACGCTGTATTATAGTATTTGTTCACATATGTAACTATGAATGTACACACATACAGTTAGTCAAGAAAGTCTTTTGACACAACATCAACAATTTACCCAATTTCTCTTTCAAATAATATATATTTCTTTATACATTTTATTTAAAAAAATTATAATTTTCATCAAATTTTTCACTTTGTCAAAAAACTTTGCTGACTAACTGCATGTCCACACTCTCTTCTTTCTTCGCCTTTGTCTCAACACAATGTGATTCAACAGTCTATGTACTTTCAAATATTTTATAACAAAAGACAAAGAAATGACATGTGTACGTTCGTTTATATAGTATATGCGTTTAATTCAAATATTTTTAAACAACTTGCAAGAATACGAGATACATTCATCTGTATCTGTACGTATGTTTTATGGCCAAACACAGCAACGGATTGTACTGTTAATTGGATAATGGGCCTAATCAAATTATTTCATACGATTTGCGTTTTAATTTTTATAACTGTATTCTTCGCTTTTGTCTAGAGTTATCAATATTTGATTTCGATTGCATAAGACCAATTTGAACTAATAAATTTAAATAATATTGACATAATTAATTGCACTCGAATTATATTTGCATATTTTATTTTTAGCATACAGTATCTTATATAATTGTTTTGACAAAGACACAAATTCACACAACGACACATAGCCCAAATATTTGGACAAAAATATATTTAAAAAATTTTATTTTATAATAAATGCACATTTGCGTTAATTGCAGGAAATTTATATGTAAAACAAGTGTAGTTTTTTAATAAAGTAAAATTAATTTTTATTTGTATTACATTTATCGTTAGAAGTAAAATAATGATATCCTATTCCTTTTTTTGTGAAATAAAATAAGCGAAATTAATACTGTTTTTTTTTTGTCAAATCAATTAATTGAAATACTGTATTTTAATTTGTACACACGATATTATTACATATTTTGGTTTGACCTTTATTAAGTTAATATCTTGGATCATAAGTTGCATATGTGGTTATATGTGTATGTATGTAGTATGTAATAGTTGTATGTACACAACATGCCTTCACATGCACATTCTCTTATTTGAATTTCTGCAACGTATCGCATCGACAATCGTGTCGAAATGATATTATCTAATTTGTATTACGACTTTTTTATATTTATTGTTATTATCGCTTATTGTAGTATTGCATTGGTGGGCACAACTAATTGGACTTTAAGAATCGTAATGTTTTTGTGGTATTTGATAAATCACAACCGAACATAACCGTAGGTGAAACTTTTCTGTATACGAGACGTGCTTAGATCTCGATTTGCCTGAGCTACAATGCAGCTTGTTGAAAGTTCGGCCCTAATTAACGGAACAGCAAATCGTAGCTTTACAACACGCTGAGAAACTCACCACACTGAGAGCAAAAGTGGAACTCGTTTACTGTGCTTAACGAAAGTGAGAGTGGTTTTGGTTTTTGCAGTAATACAATGTACATGTGCATATGTAAGACCTATGCATGTACTCGTATCTTTGTCTGTATATTTACGGATAGTATGTAAGTAACCTGTAAATATGTACATTTTGTATGCTAGTATATAATGTTACAAGACTAGCAAATATTCTAATATAACTCTTACTGCAAATGTCATACAAACAAAAGTTGTACTCTGTAAAAATTAAATTCATCTTACGGATTAAAAAAAAAAATGTTCATTCATTTAAAAACTAGTTTTTCCTTTTGTAAACAAATCTTGTTTCCATGTAATTTGCAGTAGTATTACATAAATAGAAAAATGGGAAGATTATTTAATCTAAGATATTTTATCATTTTATTTTTAAAAAAGTTACATATTTACACTTGTACGTACATGTTTATGCATAAATAACATACAAAAATCATCATAATTTTAAATTGTAAAAATTATTTTTTGTCATTGCGCTTTATGTAGCATACTTCTGTTAGTTTCGAAATACTTAAGCTCCACTATTTTAAAAATTATCCCATAAAGTATGCAATTAAGAATAAGTGATGTTAATTTAAAAAGAACATCGAATTTTACAACGGATTTCAGAATTTAAAAATCAATATATATATCAACGTCTAGTTCTTAGTTTTATGGAATTTTTTGGGCTAGTCGTGCACGTCGATTAACGTCTCTGGTCGATATACCTTCGTTATACTGTAATAAAATCGCCCAAAAAATACATTTGAGATAAAAAGTATTTTATATTTAAAACTGAAAAAATGTATTTTATTTACCCAATTGTTTTATCCAAAGGAAAAACACGATTTTACATTTACAATATTTGCTGTATTATGTTTATTTTTTATTATCGTATATCATATATTTTAAGTATTTTTTTTTCGATCTGACTTCTTTGATTTATTGTTCAAAAACCTATTTCCTGGACTTTTTCTTTTTTTTTAGAACCTTACTTCTTTTTTTGCTTTTTACATCTTTTCGTTTTTCACTTTTGACTGATTCTGTTGACGAACATTTCTTCAAACTTTTAAGTTTCTTGAGTTTTTTATCTTTTCTCCTTTTATGTTCGGTTTGATCTGAAGATTGTGGTGTCCCATCTCTTTTATTTGAGTTGTCGAATTTTGAAACTTTATTGCTAGATGAATTATTTTCATCAAATTTTCTGAATGGGTTGTCTGGTCGACGTTGGGGGTTGTCTGGTCTTGAAGCAACCGATGAAACTTGACGGGTTTCTCCTGTTTTAGAGCTTCTATATGAGCTACGATCTGATTCATAATTTCGTTTCTCACTTTTAGTGCCAACTGTTGATGATTTGTCCTTCGCTTGCGATTTATATTTGTTGGATTCAGAAAAGTTTGTATCCTTGTGTGTGACAGTTATGATTTCTCGTTCGCTTGACCTGCGATTTCTATGATCATCAAATTTCCTTTCAATCGCCACAACTCGTTCTTTGGAATCCTTTTCCCTTCTTCGGGAACTATAACTTCCAGAATTATACCTGTGTCGGTCGCTACTTGACTTTCTCTCCGAATTTTCTCTTCGATCATTCCTTGACCGATCTGATGAATAGTGTCGTTCGCTTACAACTTTGTTACCTAGCCTTTCTTTGACAGACTTGTTAATGGTTGATTTCGGGGAATGCGAACGATCTTTATGATCAGTTTTCATAGAAATTGAACGATCCTTACTGTTGTGCTTAGAATCTATTACAACTTTAAACTCGACGGGCCTTATGGCGTTTATAGCTTTCGCAAAAATCGCATTTTCCGCTTTTCGGATAACATCAGATGTTATTTCCGAATGGTCTTGCATTTTATTACAGGGAACTTTTCTGCTAGGATCCAATAAATTACTGTTTAAATTATTATCGTCTAACTCCCACTTTGATATTTTGACATCATTCATTTCATTAACTGAGGATATAGTATCTCTAATTAAATCATGATCCGATAGCTCCATACTAAGGATAGAATCATTTCTCTTCAATGTATCAAGCTCAATGCAATCGGATATATTTTGAAGTACATCATTTGAATTAAATTCAGCGCTCTCATTACATGGATTCATAGAAGCATCAAGGCCTAAACATTTTTCCGATGCTGATGCCGACTCAATGCTCTCGGCATACAGCTTTTTAACTTTTTCCTTTTTGTCCTTTTTATCCTTCTTGTTTTTCTTGCGTTCCGACTTGTCCTTCTTCTTCTTTTTTCGATCTTTTAACTGAAGATTCAGTTTAATATTATTTTCCTTTCCCATGTCGTCATTCAACTCCAAACGGTCGTGTGATTTCACAATACTTGGTTTATTGTCCGGATAGATCAAAGCCTCACTCTGAGGCTTTTCCAATGACATGACATGAGAATCATTTTCGATTCTCTCTGGTGTTTTTGGGGACCTTTCGTAGAATTCAGTACATTCAACTTTCGAAATTTTTGCAATCTTGTATTTTGATGGAGGGGTAAGGCTTCTGGAACTATTATCAACAGTTTTGATCTCCTTGGTCTTACTGGAGGTCCTCTGTCTTTTGCGGGAGTGATGGTCGTCGTCTGCATATCTGGTATTATCTTGATCTACAGCTCTATTATTTCTGTCTCTATCAATATCAGCTAAACTCTCAATTGGCAATGATTCAAAGCCAGGAGGAGGTGGCTCTACTGTATCTGGTTTCGATACATACGGTCTAGTCAAAGATTTTTCTCTTAAACGCAGCTTATGTCCTGATTTTGGCGAAGGGGAACGTCTATGTACATATCTGAAAAAAGAGTTTTATAATAAATAACATTTTATTTAAACTTTTTTAAAATAATTTAATTAAAGAATGGTTTTTATCCAGATTCCATATCTCCTTTGAAGAAATAAAATTAATCTTGACCTTAACTGCAAGCCATATATTTTTTTTCACTAAAATAAACTATCGGATACAGATGGAATACCTCTGCCAACAGACTTGGAACTGCAAGGATTTTATTGAATACTAAGTATACCCTGTTTCTGTCTACAAAACCTCGCAATCAACCCCGGTATTTATTTATTTTATTAACCGCAATATGATTACAGTAATCTCACTTAGCTTGGGAAACCAATAGATTATTCGATTAACTTTACTTTTAGAAGCATCTGTAGATTTGGCCACCCTTAAGTGAAAACAAAGCAAAAGTTAAATTAATTATTCAAACATTTGAAAGAAATTAGCGTCACTTCGATTCTAGAAAATCAATAAGATGAACAAAAAAAATGTTTCATACAAACGTTTTCCGTTTAAGCGATGCGATTCGATGTGAATGGTTTAAGAAGACGAAATACATCGTAACTCAGTCCCGTCATGAATATTTGGGAACAAAAAAGGTCACAGAGCTAAATGGACTGAATAAACTAAATAACAAAATTTTGTTATTGAACAATTTAAGGATTTTCTTCTCGATCAGGTGTTTCCATTTTCAGTCGATGTAACATTGATGAATATGTAAAGCAGTCATAAACGAAATCCTCTTATTCCATTCCAGCATAAGTTCCTTGTACATCGCTTTAGAGCAAAGTTCATCCCTAGAATCCAACATACGCCTTCGATTATTCTGTAGAAAAGTCATTATTGTTCATTATCGTAAGCAGAATCTACATATATTCCGAGTCTCGCGCTAACTAGGATTCCTTTTTTTAATGGGAAGATATCATATTAAAATAGTTTTAAGCAATTGGAAAATAAGTTTTCACTAGTATTCTGACAAACGAAAATCAATCTAGACCAAAAACTGTAAAAAAATGTACAAAATAATTTGTTTGTTACAATTATCACCTAAACAAAAATATATTTCAAATCGTATACAAAAATCATTCAGTAACTCTTAAGATGTTGATGCGTAGAACAAATTTATATTCCACAGAATATATATTTAACAGTGTTTTCCCTTTAAATATCACTTTCATTTTTAGACCCCGTACTTAAAAAAAGTACAGGGGTCTATTGGGTTTGTTTTAACGAATATGTGCGCAACAGGCAGGAGGCGTGGCAGACCCTAAAAAGTATATATATTCTTGATCAGCATCAATAGCCGAGTCGATATAGCAATGTCCGTCTGTCCGTCCGTCTGTATGAGCGCCTAGATCTCAAAAACTATAAAAGATAGAGACACCAAACTTGGTATGTAGGTTCCTCTATATTGCAAGCAGATCAAGTTTGTTTCAAAATTCGGCCACGCCCCCTTTATCGCCCACAAAACGAAAAAAAATTTCATATCCAAATTATGAGAACAATTTAAAAGCTAGTGACACCAAATTTGGTATGTAGATTCCTCTATCTTGCAGGCAGGTCAAGTTTGTTTCTTTTTTGAATCGGACCACTATATCATACAGCGCCCATAGGAACAATCGGTCAAAAATCAAGTTTTAGTATAAAAAACTTTTTTGTTTTATGAGATATCTAAAGCAAACTAATACAATAAGCATATGACTTGGTTTAATATATCCTGTCCAAAGTTGGTTCAAATCGGACCACTATATCATATAGCTGTCATAGGACCGATCGAGTGAAAATCAAGTCTTAGTTTGCACAACTTTTTTGTTTTTTTTCAAATATCGTTACCAAACTGATTAAATATGCATAGCAATTGGTTTTATATATCCTGTCCAAAGTTGGTTCAAATAGTACCACTATATCATATAGCTGTCATAGGACCGATCGTGGGAAAAAAATCAAGTCTTAGTATGAAAAACTTTTTAGTTTTATAAGATAACGTAACCAAACTTATAGAATATTCATTTAAGTTAGTCTTATACATCCTTACCGAAGTTGGTTCAAATCGGTCAACTACATCATATAGCTGTCATAGGACCGATCGGGTGAAAATTAAGTCTTAGTATGAAAAACTTTTTTGTTTTATGTATCGTAACCAAACTGATTAAATATGCATAACAATTGGTTATATATATCCTGTCCAAAGTTGGTTGAAATCGGAGCACTATATCTTATAGCTGTCATTGGACCGATCGGGCGAAAATCAAGTCTTAGTATGAAAAACTTTTTTGTTTAATGAGATATCGTAACCAAACGGATTGAATATGAATAACAATTGGTTTTATATATCCTGTCCAAAGTTAATTCAAATCGGACCACTATATCATATAGCTGTCATAGGACCGATCGGGCGAAAATTAAGTCTTAGTATGAAAATCTTTTATGTTTTGTGAGACATTGTAACCAATATGATATAATCTGCATTTAAGTTAACTAAATATTTTTTAATTTTTTCCATTATTCGTTTTTGCCATAGTAAGTACGGGGTCTCCGACAGTCAAGTATGCTTGACTGTAGCACCGGCCGACTAGTTAAAATTGTTTATGAATGAATTTTATATAAATATTTAAATTTTAGGCACCTTATTCGTTATGCAATTGCTGTATTCTTAATGCAGAAGTCTTTTTATTATTACTCGTATTTCTACATAAATCAACACATCAGATTTGGTGCCTCTAGCTCCGAAAGACTCTGAGATCGATTGGATTATATAGACGGACAGACGGATAAATTGGTATAAATTATTTATTTTTCGATTGGTAGTTTAGCCAGAATATGTAAACGATGCCAACAAAATTACAATAATTATTACTGAAATAACAAAAATTGCTTATGCATCTTACTTTATACTTGAAATTCAGGTAACGAATTAGATAATTAAAGTTGCTCATTTATTTTTTTTATCAAATAACTAACCATACTAAAATTTATTCATCTTTTAACTGACTTAAGATGAAAACGGAATAGAGGTATTTTCAAAATACTTTTTTTAAATATTGAATCTACTTAGTTAAAGTATTATAGAATTTGGTAAAAAGTGTGGCTTATCACAGAATATTGTCCCAAGTGTTCAGTCTTTCTTGAGGAAGACATTATAAATAATGTAAATATTAAATTAAACCTTTAATATATAAGAATAGCTTAGTATATAGAATAACCTCTTCTTCTTGTCACTTGGTGAATTTGATCCGTTGCTTGAATGGCGTACAACTCGACTTTGTCGTCCTCGTTCATAGCTGTACTCTCGCTTTCGATCCCGAGATCGTGGTCGTTTATCCTTAATATTCATTTCTCTGGACGAACCCCTGTCGTACATTGGGGACTTAAAGCGATGTCTCGGCCTTCCTGGAGATCTAGATCTGTGATGGCCTGGACTTCGACGACGTTCCACTTTTTGTTTCTCTTTCTCCTTCATTATTCTGTTGAAGGCTTCAAGTGGGTCATCTATAAGTCTAAAAGAGATAAATAAATATTATCAAATATATGCAAGTTTAAATTATGGAATTTTCGATTAAAAACAATTAAGAACCCTACAGTTGAGCATACTCAACTTAGAGATAATGCCCTGTAGCCAGATTAAAATTTGTTTAAGATACTAGGTCATTTGAAAAGTTTTGCGAGCGGAAATGATAAAAAAAATTATAAAGGTTAAGCTAAATTAATTCATCCGTGTAATCTCCTCAGAGCTTAATACATTTTTTCCAGCGATTTTCCAATTCGTTTACAGCCCTCTGAAGTGTTCTTCTGGAATACTCTCAAAATATTCATTTACCGAAGTTATCACTTCATCATTTGTTGAGGTGTGGGAACAAATGGAAGTCAGAGGGTGCCAGATCTGGTGAATATGGTGGATGTGCCAACAATTCATAACGCTAGTCACGCAATTTTTCCATTGCTAAAGCACCTTTGTGGGCCGGAGCATTGTCCTGATGATGGAGGATTATCTTCTTACCTAAGCCAGGTCTTTTTTCATTAATCATCGCATCCAAATAGTCCAATTGTTTTACCACTTTGCAAGTAGGCAATCAACAATATTCCCTTCGCCTCCCAGAAAACTGAAGCCATAACCTTTTTCGATGATTTTAACCACCTTGGTTGTTTCGGACCCGAAACACCGGCTTCAGTTCACTCTGAAGTTTGTTGTCGCAGTGCTGGATCATAGTGGTAAACCCAAGTCTCATCCATAGTAACAAATCGACGCACAAAATCGGATTTATTCTTCTGGAAAAGATCCAAATGCTGTTGCTACAATTACATTGGATTGCGTTTTTTATCCGAATTTAGAAAATGTGGAGCCCATCTTGCCTTTCTCAACGCTAATTCGTTCTTCAATATATGAAACACCCGTTCCTCCGAGTTGTGCACAGCCTCTGCTATTTGTATCAGTGTCAATCGTCTGTCTGCTATAACCATATCATGCACAGCATCAATCATTTTTTCTTAGTTGCAGTTTTTGGCCGTCCAGAACGTGGGACATCATTGACACTCGTACGACCTCGTTTGAATTCTAAGGTCCATCTATGAACAGTCGGAAACGAAGGAGCAGAGTCCTTTAATACTTTTACCAGCTTGGAATGAATCTCCATGGTTGACATAATACCAAAACATGTGCTCTTTAAACAGCTGATTAAAAAAAGCTTTTTAATAGATCGATTTGAAAACTCCGGCATATTTACCGTAAGAATGGAGCTTTCAAATGACATACAGCATTTGGCTCTAAAAGTGCTAGAAACATGTCATTTTCAAAACTTTTCAAGTGACGTAGTATGTGATATGAAACGTATGTCATATAACTTTTGAGTTTATTTTTTGTTTGAGAATGAATTCGAGCTGATTACTCTCCTTAGACTACAAATGTAATATTAAGTTACTTACCCAGTGCCAACTTTTGCTGCAACTCCTTGATAAATCGAAGCTAAATTCGTTGATTGAAATGTTTGCGAAGGATTTATATTAATATTCCCCGAGGGCATATATGATGGATTCATTTGATGCACAGGTTGGTTTTGATAATGGCCAAAGCTAAAATAAAGAAACAAAAAAATTCAATTATTAGAATCCCAATAAACCAAAAAACCAACATTGATAAGGACTGTCCTAAGTACATGTGGTCATACAAGAAATGCAACAAAAATATAAGAAATAGAAGTACATGCGCTTAAAGGTTTTTTTTCTAATCGTAAATCTATTTTTAATACACAGTAGCCCTTTGTTGTTATATATTTTTAAATGCAATGTTTTATAAGTAAAGAGTTTTAATGTTTAAGAAATATAGCATTTATTAAATGGTAATTATTTCTTAAAGATTGGAGATTTTCTTTTTTGTTTTTAAAAGATTTGTACACAAAGGCAAGCACATTTAAATACATGTATATTAATTTTAATCCATAAAAATGGATTATTAATTTGGAAATTTTTTGTTGTTTTTATCTTATTAATTTAATAATTCAACTAATTAATAACATAACTTCAAAACGATCGACTTAAATAGGTTTTGTTTAACAAATAAGAAAAATATCAGAGTATCCACCACTTCTGCTTGTTTTTCATAGTTTATGTTTATAAAAAAAATAAAAGAAAAAATGCATCGGCTTTAGACAAACTCGTCAGTGATCGGATGGCGATAAGACCTCTGCATAGACTCGGCCTAGCAGCGGCACTTAAGCGGGGAAATACCTATCCTGTCTGATAATGATATTAAAATAAAAAAGGAAGATTCCAAACAAACACATACAGAACTTAAAGGAGAGTTTGTAGAAAATGCCAAAGTCATTTGAGCAAAATACACAGCTCATTGAAATAATGTTAGTATCTTGTTTCACTATTATGTAAATAAAGAATTTAATAAAAAAAAAGTTTTAAAGGGATGACTGCATTATTATAGGTTTTACAAGTCCACATGTGCTCGCCACTGTACGGTAAAATTCAACTTAATCTGATTCGATTTATTGTACTCACCTCATTGGTGGCCTATGTGGCATATTATTATAGCCATTATTATATGGGGCCATGTGAATCATTGTTGGACATCTGGGCATTTGAATATAAGCAGGTTTATACACGCCAATACGATGAGCTTGATCAGAATTCATCAAGGGTTTTTCTCTTTGTTCGTTCATATTGTGATTTGGATACGGTTTGTGGTGTCCGGTAATTGGCGTAGGTAAAAGACTTCGCTCATTCGGATGTTTGACAATCTCATTTTTAGCATAGCTGCTATGTGGTTTTATATCAATATCCGATTTGTATTCATAATTATGCTCACGACGTTGTACGACGTTATTTCCATGCGACTTTTGCGAATATATCGGTGTAGCCTAAAACAATAAAGAAACACAGATAATATAAACTAAATTTAACAATTTCAAATCGATTAAGGGATAGTTGTACTCAAGCTCGAAGCATTTTTATTTTATTATTTGATGCATAGACTATAGCTTACCTCATCTTTCTTGCTGTCGGCGATGCTTGTGGTTGTCTCGATCAATTTCTGTGGCATTTTGATTGTTATATTATCCTCGTAGTCTGAATCAAATTTATCTTTTTCTTTTTTGGTTGTTTCAGTTCTACCTATGTTGGAGCTTTCAATCGTTTCTGTTTCTTCTTCTTCTTCATCTTCTCTTTCTCCTTCTCTTTCTCTTTCTCCTCCTCTTTCTCCTTCTTCTTCTTTTACCTCCTCTCCTTTTTTATTAACCTCTTCCGTTTCTTCAGTTGGTTTAGTGTCATCCGGAAGCTGAGCTGGAACGGGATCCTCCTTCTCAACTGTCGTAGTCAATTTACTAACTAAAAACACAAAAGACACATTATATAATATAAAAACATAAAATGTAAATATAAATTCGATTATTTAATGAAAGAAATTTCTTACCAGGCTTATATGCTGCCAGCTTATAGCCAGATTCGTTTTTGAAAACATTAACTGAATTTCTTAAAAACCGATTCGGAATCAAAGATCCTGGCGAACAGTTTTTCTCTTTACAATCTGGGCACTCGCTATCTTCCGATTCCAGCAAAGAAGTTCGAACGCCTAAATCAAACAAAATAAGGATAATAGTGATAATTTTTGATAATGTAAACATTAGTTTAAACTTACAGTCATCGCAAAAAGAACTGCCACAACACGGTATCATAACGGCGTCAACGAAAATATTTCTGCAAATACCACATATTAAGTCCTCTGGAATTTCTTGATCCTTTTCGGTAGACAATAAATATTTTGATGTTTCCGGTTCAACTTGACTGAAAATAGAATACAAATTTAATATACACCCAAGGAAAGATTAAGGAACAATCAAGATAAAAGTTATTACTCACCCTTCCGGCTTGCCTCTGAATGATCGTGGAATACCTGTATTTCTCTTTACTTCAAATTGTTCTTTTCCACCTGCAAAGGAACAGTTTTTAATCCAGTGGCCACCGCGCTTGCACTTGTTACAGCGATAGGAAGCAGGCACTTCGCCTACTTGAGACTGTCCCTTAATACGATGATACCTGCATAATTTAAAAATTTGTATATGTACCAAAATCGTAAAATATAAAAAAAATCAAATAGAGAGCAAGTATATAATCATTCTTACGTTTTGGGATCATAATCAGCTGTACTTTGCATCATCATGGCTTGTATTTTATCCTCTTCACTGCCTTGCATTTTAAATAGATCCATATTTAAATTATCAGGTTTACTTGTGGGCGCCGTAGAAACAGCATTTTCCGCGGACGGATCCCATCCCTTTTTTACTGGATGGGCTATCGGAATCCGAGAAATAATTAGCGTGGTGTTTTTTGGTATCAAAAAGTTGTCATCTTTATATTCTATAGAAAAGATATTAAGAGATATTAAGATACCAAAAATATAAGAGGATAAAAACTGGTCTTACCTTCTTTGTTTTGAGCATTTGTTATTTGAAGATCGAAATCAATAATTTTCCCCAGTCGTTTCTGCTGCACAATTTCCCTTTTCAAGTCCGCAACGGATATATGGAGACCGTCAAAGGTAATTGTGTCGAAATGAAGGGTACTCTTAAACTTGTAGTGTACCGACATTTTAGCTTTCGAATATTTCTGAAAAAAAAAGCAAATGAAAGCTTAGTAATGATGACATTAAAAAACGAAGTAGAATTTTAGAGTCCGCACATTCGTATGTAAATATAAAATGTGTTAAGTGTATAACAAAGTTAATTTCAATAAATTAACTAGTTACAAATATATTAAATTCTAAAGATATCTTCTAACTAAAATCTATTAGAAAACAAATAAGATCACTGCCATCAAAACTGTTCGACTGAGCGAGAGAGAGAGAGCACACTAAAACGTTACAACTATGACCGCTAGATGGCGACAGCTCAGTTTTTTCCCGTGCTCTAGGAAATATAAAATTGGTAAATAATATTTACAAATTTTTATAAAATTTATAATTCGATCATAACGCAATTTTCAGGTTAGATAGAGCATGTCACCGACGATTCGTAAGGGAAAGTAAAGAAATTAAAAATTGTATAGAAAGCAATAAAACGCCGCCTGTATGCCAGGGATGGACAGTACAGAAACCTCTCTCAAGGATTGGCGGCCGGTCACAGTTAGCGTTTGCCGTGCTAATTAGGCAGCGACCAAATGTCAAAAGTATGTTGCAGTTATATGGATATCCTTTATTTGCTAATAAACATGCAAAAGAATTGAAATGCAATATTTTGGTGAACGTTTTTATTTATTTTAAAGCTTTATTTGTAATTTTCACAAAGCTATACGTAGTGTATTCATCTGACTGCGTGGAAGGATTATTTGTAATATTAACAAGCAAGTCATTTGCAAAATGCCATAAACAACTGCAAACGGCACAACATATTTAACATGTGTGTATGTATGTATGTGTACGTTTGCCTGCATGTATGTATGTACGTATGCAAGTGCGTAAACACGAATATATTAAATGTATTTTTGTACAACTGTTATTGGTATACTATTTAAAACAATTGCACTTATTTTATTTAAAACGTGCATATATACTAATTTTCAATATTTGCCTGCTGTATTTAATTCACAGAAACTCATACACGTATTGTACACACACACACATACGCATGTACAAAAATGAATGCATGTTTGCATGGCAAAACGATTCCATTAAACAAATGGAAAGCACGTTTTATTCAATTAGAATACTTACAGCTCTTTACTCGCGAGATATTTGCATATCAAAACAGGCGGTTTTATGTTTTTTCAACAAAATGATAAGATTGAATTATATTATCATTTTTAGATTTGTCACAATCTGAACTGGTTACATTAAACGGAACTAGTTTTCGATAACTTTATTAGAATATTTTTTCATCGGACGCATTTTGTATTCACTTTTCGATAGCCACGTAAACGATATATCGATAATTTATACAAGTTTTTTTAATTTAATTAATTTAATATTATACATTACAACTAGCTACGAACAAATAAGTGCAAAGAATTTTAAATTCACTAAAACTGGATACATTTTAATTTAATATGTCTTAAAATATTTTTAACAGAATTATTTGAATAAATAAAAAATGAGAAAATTAGTTGTATACAATACAGTTAATATCGACTATATGACAATTTGCTTGTATTTACATATTATGTAAACTTCGTTTACAGTTGCAGTAGAATATAGAATAGAAGTATTAATTTTATAAAGATGCAAAATAATCAAATAATCGACGCCGGACGCTGTTATCGTTCACTTGAAACGAGCGATCCGTAAAATAAGCACTTAATATATCCGTTATTTATAGAGTATGTTGTATTCGTTGCAATGTGTGTAACAGGGAGACCCTTCTCTTGGTCAGCATCGTAAGCCGTGTTATTCGTCTGTATCAATACCTTGATCTGATCCTATAAAAGGCGGAGTAACCAAAATTAGCATGCAGAATATACTAGCAACCATATTGCTTTAAGGCCGTTAACGTCTTAAAACTAGCAGTAGTTTGTTACAGTTGGAGTTCAAAATTCATACGTAGAAATAATATAATGTTATGATAAATTTCTTCCGAAAGTTAATTTTTAATGAATTATTGTTCTAAGTCACCAAACGCATATCCTGGTAAAATATTTTAACGGAAATTGCTATAATTAAGTTGGATTACTGTAAATTTTTTCGTACGCGAAAGTTTCTTTTCGATACAATTCAATTTCTAATGTAAAAAAAAAAATGTTAATGCCCACTTTGAGTGTAACGTATATCGACTTATTCTTTCTAAATTATTGTATAGTTCATACAACTTAATTTCTAATGGGAAAAAACAAATTTTTATGCCCACTGTGAGTGTAACGTATATCGACTTATTCTTTCTAACATCTTTATTAAAATAGCAGCCAATTATATATATATTTTTGTTTTTGCAGCGGGCAAAAAATGCTATAAATTAAATTACACAGATATTAAAAGTTGGATATATATATGCCAATTTAGCCTGACCAAATAGATTAAGATAATTTTCGCAACAGCCCCTTGTCAATTCATCGAAAATTGCAATAAAAAAGTTAAGGTTACATATATAGACTTTGACCTTAAGCCGAAGCCTCTATGTTCCTTAGAATCTTCGTTTTAAAAATAGCATTCGTCCAAAATATTATGTGAAATACCTAAGTCTTAAGCATTCTGGCAATAACAAAGATAACTTGGCCGAAACAACCGAAAATAGTTAAATTCGGCTCAATATTTTTATTACAAAAAAATTAATTAAATTAAATACTTTAAATAAATTCTTACTTTTGTTTTTGTATTTGTATTTTTTAACGTTGATTCCATTTGCTTTACAAGTTACATTTTATTTAATATCGTATGTACTAAATCTTGCAACAAAATTTTCAAAACTATGGATGTGCAGAAAAGAATCGTATGAGTAGAAAATCCTTTATTACAATTTTATTTTGGTTTATAAATTAACAATTTCAATATTAATGTGCACTTTAATTTTGGAAACGGTATAATCACCCTATTCCGAGAAATCTTATCTCCTAAACAATTTAGTTCTTGTAACATACGGTACTTTCGCAAAAAGGGGTCGATATATTTCAACTCAGTAACGAGTATATCGTTTTTAAGATCCTAAGCCTTGCATAAATTTTAAGCTAAGCTTCGTTATCGAATATCTACAACAAAAACGAATGGTATTTTAACAAAATTATCTAGGAAATGAATCTAAAAGTGAAGAAAATAAATTTAATTTGACAAATTTTATTCGAAATGGGTTGAATAAATATGAGTATTACAAGTTAATCTATATTGTTAAGATCATCAAAAAGTAATGCCCCCATTGGGCTGGGAGTCCTAGAGGGTATGTTATCATTACCGAAATCCTCAGAGTTGCCATCAGCTGAAAGCAAACAATTTGCATTAATAAAGAAACAAATTTATATATTTAAATGTATATTTAAGCCAACTGAACCGCTGTATTTAATTTGTGTACTAACTTTGATCCAGAAAATTTGATTTTCTCAATTGGTTTACGGAATTTAATGAAGATATGAGTTGTTTGTTAGTGTGCTCGGCTGTTTCTAAAGTTGTAGGCAAATCTAATAGGCGTTGATTTTGAATACCATCTCCAGGACCCATATGAGAAATATGGTTGAAGTTAGATGGAGCTGATATCATCTTGGATCTCCGATCACTGCAATAGAAGTAATAAAATCAATAATATAAGTGCAATAAAAGGAATATTTGAAACTTACCTTTTTACTGTTTTATTTATTTCTCTGATTGAAAATCTACGTTTAATATTGCTGACTCCCTTTCGGTCACTATCCCGATGTTGCAATAGTCCCTCTTAGGAGAATATAATATACAAAAGTAAACCAATTAATTAATGCGTCATAAAATAAAAAAAAAAATATAACTTTTTAATTCATTGTAATGACAGAGTAACGAAAATTTGTATAAATATATTTTCTAAAAGCACGATAAATGCCACTTACTCGTATGAATATTAGCCAAGTAAACTATTAAGGGTGTATCATTAATAGATGTTAAAACAACGTTGCCTACATTGTTTAATGGAAGTGACTGTTTTATACCAATAGATTGAACCCATTCAGAAGTTTGTGTGTTGAAAATATCCAAGTGAGTCTCCGAGAATACCAATAAATGTCCGTCGGAATAAGCTGCAAACAACGAAATTTTTTAATCAACTACGTTTTTTAATTTTTCATGTAACTGAATATTTACTTATATACGTAGGGAAAGCCGGATACATTATTTCTCGGTCACGAGATTTGCGTCCTTGTAAGTCAACATATATAGCGAGGGTTTGAAATACTAAAAGGTATTCTCCGAAGGTGCCACCCGTTGGGCATAATATTTCAATTACTCTCACAGCATCAACGCCAGAATAATTCAAAAATGCGCATAACTGATTTTCCGGATGAACTAAAGCTGTACAAAAATAAGTTGTTGTAAATAAATCTGATAGAAAATCAAAAGAAAGATTTTAGATACTTACACATAGCAGTTGCTTCTCCTCTTAAAAAATACGCCGTAAATCCACTTTGATGAGCAACAACCAGGCGCATGTCGGATAATATTTGAACATGTTGAGCTAAATATCCGATTGTGAATTCGCACGTTTTTTGGTGCCTTGTACGCGTTCGATTAATCTCATAAACAATGATTTGTGTGTGATTATTGGGTCTCTTAAGTGCAATAATAAATGAATAAACAATGCTTGGGTATCGGCGAATAATTCCGGTACACGCGGAAATGCAGTTTTTAGACTCGACGACTTTAATCCATTCCACGTCACTTGCCTCCAATGCCCTGATAGGTAGAAGCCTCAAATGCCGTTGTTTTCCACACAGAATAACAATTATCTGCTCTTCTTCTATATACCATAATTGAAGAATTTTCTTTGTTTCACCAATTCGAGCGATTTCTGTAAATTGATAATAGTATTAAAATTTCAAGAATAAGAAAAGGTACACTAGATATATTATAAGTTTTCAAAACATTTTTTAAATTGATGGGAAAACATTACTTACCATATGAATCCAAATTTAAGTAAAATAACCCATCTTCGGTTCCTAAAAGAATTTGATTTGGATATGTAATAACAGAGCATAGAGCATTTCGTATAATCGATAAAGTGTTATCCAATATTTCGTTGACTTTGTAAATGGCCGTATTTGGTAAATTATTTCGTTTTAATATTCGATGAAGTTCTCCTAATGCGATAACCCATTTGGATTTCTCAGATTCATTATCAGCTAACATCAGAGTGTTTAATGAGATTCCACTTTCAATTAGAGCTGTTTTTATCTGTTAATAAAAAAAGAATAGGTAAATATTCACCAATAATATAATGTACACAACACAGCTTGCTTTCAGCAAAAACAAAAAAATGTCTTAGAAGTAACAACTTTGAATAACACAACTTAAGTGCCGAGAAGACTCTTGGAAATTGGAAGTATTTCGTCAATGCTCATTGGTAAGCAAAGCATGTGATAAAAAAGTCTTGCTAGAGCAATGACAGCAGAAAACTGAATACAGCTTATGAAGTGACATTTCGATCTGTTTACTATATGTGTCCGACAAAAACTGTTTTTTTTTTTTTTGACAGACAATCTTAATAAGCTGAGACGTAATTGCTACCTCTAGCTTATGTTACAAGAATTCAAAGCACTGACCTTAAATATACATGGTACATCTTTTTTAGCTGCATGTATTACATCACTTTCCCGTACGCTACCAACGGAAAATTCGGGATCTCGCATATCCAACACTTGGGATACACTAACACTTGGTAGCGCACATCGATCAGTTGATATATCGTACAGAAATAGTTTAAAGTCGCAGACGACAACAAATTGACGAATCCATCCTCGTTTAATGACTCCAGATTTAGGGACCTTAACGTAGCCTTCATATGCTGTTCCAATTCCCCTCGTAGGATCGATGCCCAACGGTCTCTTCGTTTGATCCATAGGAACTGGACACATGGTCGGAACTCTTTGGCAACATACTGTGTGACAGGCGAAACCACAAATTTCACAAACTACACCTTGCCTTGTTAGTCCAACCATTAATGAGGTGCAGTGATTACATTTTGTTGGACTACTGAAAGTGCGCACAAGGAATTGGTGGATTGAAGTATTGCCAGAAGTTTTCTTTTTTGATTCTTCGTAATTTAAACTACTCTCAGATCGTATGTCATCATTCATGGTAGACGTCTTAATACTCAAATTGTCCTTAGCAGTCTTATGTGCATATTTTGATTCGTAATTAAATAGCATTCCAGTATTTGATGATTGAAACAAATTCGATGAGGTTGAAATATTGTCTCTAGTATCGTTAACATATGATTCCACGGTGTCGATCGAGTCCGTGTTTATAGATATATCTTTAAAGAAAGCATTATTTTGATGCGAAGATTTATTCAAAAATGATTCAGAATAATCGATATCAACTTTTTGTAAATCCCTCAGTTCATTTTCTTTCTTTTTTAGATCATACAAAACTGAATCACATCTCTTTTTAAAATCACATGCTTCCTTCTGGGTAGAAATCAATTCAGCCCTTGTTTGACTTAACTCTTCAGCTATAAATGCCTTGGCTTGAATTTCCCGTTGAAGGGCACTTTGCAAATTGAGTAACTCCATTTTATCCAGTTTTTGTGATCGCCTATTTCGCCAGTTTTTATGATCTACGGCATTATTGTTAAAGGTTCCAACATGCTTTAGATATTCGATTTCTTCCGTCATCTTTGTAGCCAGAGCTTGTAAGTAGCTGCGGGCATCTCGTTCGTCTGACACCCATTGGATAATCTCGGCCATTTGTAGCTCCCAATGGTTAATTGCTTCGCGTTTCACTTGCAATTCTTTAAGAATTTCAACTTCCTCAGTTTGTAGATCACGTAAATTCTTTGATTTTACGTTCACCTCAGCACTTAACCTTTGATTTTCTTCGAGCCACGTTGATTTCTCTAAATCGTATCTCTTCTGAAATTCTAAAATCGTTTCCGCTGATTCAGCAATCGAATCAATTGAAGTACACTTTAATTTTTCATGTGTTTGCTGCAATTCCTTGGACAGTATTGAGTTTGCCGTTTCCAGCTCACTAAGCTGATCTCGCAGAGCTTCTAGCTCCAAATTGTGACGCGCTTGTTGATGATTCAGTTTTTCCGCATATTGAAGTTCGATTCGTTCGATTTCGTATGCTGCTATTCCCGACGTAAGATTTATGGGAGTTGTTGTTGCATCCACATTTGGTATAGACTTTCGAAAATCGCTTTGCAATTTTCGGCAACATTCTTCTGCATGCTCTCTGATTTTTTTTTCCTTTGATGCTTCGTTAACAGCATCTTCAATATGCAATTCGAGTTCTCTTCGAGTTTTATCAGACTTTCGCAATTCATTTCTCAAGCTATCATTTTTCTGTATTGCCGCATCGAGCTCTTCTTCCTTATCCCTTACCTGTCTCGATAGTTTCTGTTTTTGGTTTCGAAGTTCGGTTAATTTTTCGGTTACTTCCGAATATTCCATCATTGCACCATTACGCTGAGAGATAGCTTCTTTAAGTTCAGAGTCTTGAGTTTTAAGGCGCTCCAAAACCTCGTTATATTTTGCAGATAAATCACTCTTTTCCTGTTTGGTTGACAATAGTTGTTCTGTTAATGTTTTCAACTGCTTATTTAGCAACTCGTTGGAGCTATCTGAATCTTTGGATAGTTCACTACACACAAGCGAACTTTCAAGAGCATCAGCAAATGTAGAAGTTTGGTTTTTATTTTCAAATTTTCTAGAGTCTGATGAGTAACAATTTTGTGAGAATGTAAATCCAATAAATGGTAAATGAAAACCAGAAAATGCTGGATTGGCCGAAGGAGGAATCGTGTCCGTTAATCTGACATCATTATCATCGACGTCGAAATTCGATGTATCTGTTGGACTCGACACTTCTGGTATATACGGTGCGAGGCCACATCTAATATTCTTCCAATCGATGCCATCGAACCACGGATGTGTCATAAAATCGTGTAAACCCTTTTGACCAAGTCGATTCTCAGGTATACATATCAATTTGGAAAGTAAATCCTTGGATGCATCCGATAACTTTGCGTGTTGCGTATCTTGTGTTGGTAAATTAAAGCAATTTTGATGATTCATTATTTTGCCATAGGTTTCCACTAGACTTTCGGCATAAAATGGAGTCTCTCCATACAGCATTTCGTACATACAAACGCCCAAGGACCACCAATCGCATTCAGTGCCATAACGTCCTTTTCCATCCTCCATGGCTCTTAGAATTTCAGGAGATATATAATCGGGGGTTCCTACTGCCACATTTGACTGAACGGTTCCATCCTTATCCAAACGTAAACATGAACCAAAGTCAGCTAATCGTACGTGTCCCCTCTTATCCAACAAAACATTGTCTGGCTTTATATCTCTGTGAACATATTTCAGTTGATGAATGCTATCAACTGCCAATATCATTTCAGTTATGTAAAACTTGGCCATGTCTTCGGGAAGCTTATCTTCAAACTTGCTCAATAACGTTAATAAGTCGCCACCACAGTAATAGTCCATAACCAGGTACTACAAAATATGAAAAGAAAACGTGTCTCAATCAAATATAAATTATGTTTGATTTATCACTTAAAAGCAAAGGTTGCAAAAGTGTTTGGGCACTAACAAAGTAGAGTAACACATATGTGCTTTCATTGACTGTATGCATAATATAAAATAAAGTGTCGGAAAGGCTTTATCAACAGAAAAGCTTATAAAAAAACCATTTGAAAGCTTATTTTTGCCAAGGGCTAATTGAAAAATATTTAAGGAACAAATCGAATGCAAAATTGAAAGTGAAATTTACGTCTGTTTATTCTATGTGACCAATAATAAGTGTTATTTGACAAAGAATTTAAAAGTGTTGAGCGATATTTGCAAACTCTTTTTAAAATCATATTAAATCTTTGACAAACCAAATTGAAACAAATACATACCAAATTGATATTATCCTGAAACGCATAATGCAAGTTTGTAATCCACTGACGATCTCCAAGTACTAACACATCCCTTTCTTCACGAAAACAAGCTGTCTCTGCTCGTTTTAGCATTTCCCATTTATTTAATATTTTCATTGCGAAAATGTTTTCTGATGAGAGCATGCGTACAACGCAGACTTCACCAAATGCTCCGCGTCCAATGATTTTTAATATTTCAAAATCCTCACGCGTTAGCCGAAGTTTTCTTACAATGTGAACAAAGGGTTTTGCTGAAAAATTTAAGAAATAATTAATACACTTCTAGATCAATTTTTAATTTTTGACTTACCAAGTTTTAGAAAATCGGATACACTTTTCTCTCTACGTAGAGATGAATTACTGCATTCATCGTAAAGTAGGATAAATGTGTCCAATAAAGCATCCATGGAGTACTGATGCCCTTTAAAATTATCCTCCAAATTTAGGCTTTGATTTAACTTCTTATCGCCATCGGGATCACTTAAAAGTGACTCCAAAAGTTCGAGCCTCTCATTACAAGTCAGCGCCATTAGGTCTTCAAAAAGAAAAAATAAACAAAATGAATTGAAAAATAAGTTATAAGGAAATTGATGCTTATCTACTGAAAATATCAGACAAAGGCGAACAAAGAACATGGCAAAAACATAAACAAACCTGAGAACGTTATTGACTTTCTGTTTTCAAACTTTAATCAGACTCTGTAACTTAAACTTCCACTGTGATTGCAGAATAAATAATTGAATTATATCAATCTTAAAAGAAGTTAATTCATTCCAGACAAAATTTCCGCTGCTGAAGTAAATAACTTCAAAACAGATGCTAGCTTAGTTAGTTAGTCAAGTATGTTTTTTGATCACTTAAAAAAATTGGCTAAATGTTTTTTTTTAACTATTATAAAATAAAATTGATTAAATTGAATGAAATATTTTGTCAAAACAATTAATTGACTTATTGTACTTACAAAGGAACCTGACTATATCAAAATAGGAATTGGGAAAATCATGACAATTACCACCTTATGTAGAAATATTAAAACATTTTCCATACAGTTTTTAACATTTTCTCAATTTGTTTACCTTTAAAAATGATGAATATCTTTCAAGTTTCATACAACACTTTTCCACCCATATACCTCCCCTTGAGGGCGGAATTTTACAAAATCCCTTTCCAGTGCTAACTTACGTCATAAAAGGAAACAACTGCGGGAAATTCAACTTTCTACCTTTTGCGGTGCGGACTGTGTGTTGATGAATCAGTCAGGCACTCGGCACAAACAATTTTATATATAGAAGACGTATATATATGTTAGAACAAATGTATGTATGTAACAGCATCTTAAGTTTGCGTAGTATTGTTCATACATATGTACACACACACACAACACGGTCTGCATACAGATACGGCAAAAAAGGTATGGCACACTTGCATGCACATGTAGTAGTGTTTATTGGCTTATCGTAGGTTTGGCATGTTTCCGACATACACACATACTTATATTTACATATGCATTTATCTGCAGAATGTACGCAATAATTTTGCGTACATAGGCACTTATGTGTTTATTTGTATGTATCCATAACTGAGTATTTTGACACGCTCACTTTAAAATAGATGCGAATATTTCATATGCACGTACTTATATTATATACATACGCATGTCTCTAAATATATGCAACTAAATAAAAACATAAGTATATGCATACGTTTAGATAAACATGCATGTATGAACGTTTTTCAAGTAAAACAGATGCAACTACTTTGTTTGCTTTAATATAAATTACCACCGAGCTCAGGTAAGGAGGTTTCATAATCCATTTTATTAATGTTAAATATTTAGACTGATCATATCCACAAGGCAGTTGAAAAACAATGTAAAAGCCGACTTATACTGCCAGGGAAGGAGACAGCTATTTTAGTTTATTCGATATTCAGCTCTTAAAAATGTGTTGTTATCGGAATAACAATACTATCGATTATTGTCATGACCCCAAAAATATTAGTGTGCTTCCTCTATATTTATTGCCCGTATGGCGTAGACCAAAATACATTCTGGTATACAAAAAAAAACCGAACCGTTGCAGAATTTGATAACTGTAAACGCTAGCCGATATGGCTCTCACGTCGAATAAATGCTGTTCGCTGGCTGTCAACTTCATATAAGAAACAGTGGCGAAATTAGTTAGATAAACATTTAACAGCGGCTTAGCTTACCTATGATTTTTATCTATTATCATTCTTAATCGTATCAAGATCGGCTAAACAGAACGGCGGTAAAAATGGTTTAAAATTTTAAAGCATTATAAGCTCGTAAAGCATGTAAAGGGTGTTCCTATAATAAACATAAAGTTTTTAAGCAACTATTTGCTTGCATGCCATTATATAATCCTCATCCTTGAATTTTTATTTGAGACAAACTATGCACTCCAAATCCAAATCAGTTCCGTATGTTCAAAATGTAAGCAAAGCACAGCTGAAACAACCGTGTTACCACTAAATTTTTAGTTTTTTTATTTTTTTGTGTTGCACTGGCAACACTGTCTCTATACTGCAAAATATAAAACACTCTCCGCTGGCGGACAGCTCTGTCTAACTCCATACGGGGCTAAATCAATAAATGCGGAGCAATCGGAGCGATGGGAAAGTTAAAAATTATCAGTCCTTAGTCTTTCGCACATTCAAACTATAGTAACGTATTTTAATCAAGCTCGATCCCATCAAAATTAATAAAACGTCTCTTTTACCAATAAAAAAATTTCTTGATGGGTCGTAGGCCGACGGGTAATGCCAGAGTTACTCAAGGTCAATTTTAGCTGATTCCCAAATTCGTTGGATATTGTAATTATTATTACTTTTAACCCTAGAAATGTTCGATAGGCCAAGTTCGTTCTGGATTTCAATCCTGCCCAGATTTTCAAGTAACATTGGGACAATCGAATGTATTTTAAGTCCTGTTCCAATATAATAAATACACAAAGATGTTCATGAATGATCTTATTTTACTTTGTAGTCAAATGCACATAATAGGTGTGAATTAATTACACCTCTTACAATTATTTTAATCAATGCTATAAAATCTTAACGCATACACTAAAGAAACGATGAATTTGTAATACAATAACATAAGGAAACAGAAAAATTATTCTTTTGGGGTTTTATAAATATTCTAAGCATTTCTGGGGTTTCTGTTAGACTTCTGAGAAAGATTTTCTCTGAACATTCAGAAGAGTACAAAACTTATGATTTAATGGTTTGTAGATTGTAGAACCCAACCAAGAAATTATTATATTCAAAAAGGTTAAAATACATTAACTAAAATGCTTGATTTGTTAAAAGACAATCGGATAAAAGTTTGATTTTATTTTAAATAGAGTTGATATGTACTTATAATGGGAATTTTCGGCCCATTCTTGTCAACTTTTATATTTATTGTATAAAGTACGAAATCAAATAAATGTTTGAGCCAACAGAAATAGCGTATTCTCATTATGATAATGAATATGTTTACCCATAATCACCTTAGAAAAATTATAAAGCCCCAGTAAAACCACAATTATTTTGTCGACTCTTAATCAAAGCTCACAAAAAAGTCTCGACACATTCATACTGCCAGAAAAAAAAGGGGAAAGACACACTTAATTGTTTTTCTTTTTCACAATTGCTCAGGCAATGACAACTTGAAACGAAAATGAATCTTGTGTGTACAAATGCGGTTCTACTTTAAATTCGAATTTTTAAAAATGAATCAAATGGACCAAACATCTATTATGCGGAGGCATTTGATAGCCAAACACCGGGATGTATTTAAAGATTATTAATTTAATTAATTATTCTAAATCACTACATTAAAAGCATATTTTCTAATTAAATTTTAAATTAATAAATATTAAATAATGTAAAAAAAGACCCATTATACAATTTGCTTATCTGTAGACTCCCATTTGATGAGAGCTCAAAAATTTAGAGAGTGCTTCATTTTTTTCTTCCATTTGAGTGAGGGGATTGCTTTCAAATTTGTGTCGAAACTTATTTGCAAGCTCTGCTCTTAATTATTGCAAGAGTTGAATAGGTTGTGTGTGTGTGTGTGTATCTACAACTAATAAAATAATTAACAAACAATATACACTTTATAATTGTTTTCGAACCATTTCCGACAACAATGCTGTATCGTTGTTGGACATGACAGCAGCTCCTGTTGCTTCTTTATTTCTATAAGAAGGATTCGGGACACGTTGGATTGTTCGATCTTCGTAACGCGTTCGTCCCTGAGATGCCATTGGTCTATTAAGAGTATTGTTAGCATTATTTGGTGAACTTGGCGGGGTACTGTGTGCTGCAAAATGTTTATTAACAAAATCCTGCTCCTTCCAACCATTCTTTTTGTAGACTTCACGCAGCTCATGATGCTGCCACATTGTGTACAAAACTTGACTAGCAAACTTTATAACACAAGTTGTATATTGTTCTTTGCGCCTTGTGATATTCATTAGTCTATCAACGCCACCGGCGTCCAAAAGTGATCGTGCAAATTCTGGATTCTTTTTGATGACTTCATTAATGGTTGCCAATACTGCTGTGATGGTGTCGTCCGACGTATTTTGATCGTGTTGAGCGTTACCCGATGGTAATTTTTGGACTAAATCGCGCATTGCATATTTGCCAATCAATTCCTTATTCCGTTGATCGATGGCCAGATTGCGTAACGCTGTCGCAACGGCGCAAACGACACGATCAACTTCCATTCGCAATAGCTCCACGAGTATCGGAAGACCTTTCTCTTTGCGCACAGTTGCTCGAATATCGATGCTGGGCTGCCAATAGCATGCTGAAAGATTTTGAATTGCACCAGCTGCGGCCTCAAGAGTTTCGGGATTTGAGCAACTTTGTAGCAAAGATAGGTAATATTGTACAACTTCCGGTTGCCATAGCTGTTCATATCCTTTGCCAGTTGGATTGCTTGCTCCTGTACTCTTTGAATATTCTGTTGAAAATATGTAGTCTTGTTGCGACTCATTTGATGCGGAATCCTTCTTTTTTTTACTGGTTCCGAAGCAGCCCAAGTTCTCTCCTGAAATTGCATACATTATAAATGAAATAACCATAACTATTCAATGAGCCAGTAGCTTAATTACCTTTTGATGACGATGGAATGGCTCTTTCTTGAATAATAAATGGGTGTTTATCATAATTAGGATCTTCAACTTCTTGGCATCTGTAGGAGAGATTGCGAAGTATACAAACACAGTTCTCCACTGTTTTATTTCCAATGTTGTTCTTCTCAATGGACGATCGTACTACGTAGAAAAGTGATTCCACCAAGTTTTCGCAATTTCGAAGGCATTCTCGGGCATGTTCTCCAGCGGAGCTAACGTTTCTCAACACTCCAGAAGCATTTCGAAATACGGTGGAAAAACATGTCTCTCCCGAACAGATGGGATCCCATCCAGAGTGCGGTTTAATAATGTTACATACTATAGCAGCCAGCGCTTCATCAATAATTGACCGTTTAATGTCTTCACATGAGGACATATTCCATAATACTCCAGTTACCAATTCTTTAACCTCAGTCTCTTGAGACCGACATAGAAGATGCACCAATGCTTCTATTCCGCCAGCATTTTTAATTCCACGTTTATTTTCATCATTTTGTCTACCATACGATAAATTGCGCAAGGCTCCACATGCATTTCTATAAAAAAAAAATGAAATAAATTTAAAAATTAAGTTTATAAAAATGAGCATAAAGAAAGTATTAGCCATGCTCCGGAAAAAGTTAACCGTAAAAGAAAGTTCTTCGGTAATTGTAAATCACAAGATTTTTACGGTTTAAAAAAGAGCAGCGAGTTAAAAAGTAATATTTTTCTTGTATATTTTTACTATCTAAAATGCAAAAACAAACCAATTTATATAATTCTTTAATACTTTAGCATTTATTAGACTCTTTAAGTAGTTTATTGACCCCAACTTAAAATTCAAAGAAAGCAAAATGTGTAAAGTATGCGATTACTGGAGCATAGATGAAAAAAACAAAAGTTGAAAAAATATTTAAATTATAACTTTTTGAGTCGCTATTTATATAAATAATTGGAATACTTACTTGTGAATTTCTGGTGCATCGTATGACAATAATCGAATTAAAGGTGGTATTCCTCCAAGCGTCCTTGTGCGCTGCTTGTTTGGATCATCCATGTAACATAAATGCTGCAAATATGCTGCAGCATTCGCTTTGATAGCATTATTTGGATTGCTAAGAAAGCTAATCACTTCCGAAAGGTTTGGATCACGCCATCTCATTGTTGAGCACAGATCACTATCGGATCCCCCAATGAAATCCTCCTTCTCACCAATTCTGGGTTGGGCAGTGTTCAATGAACCTGTGGCAAATGGTGCTAATTTGAAATCAGCTTGACCCTCAAAAGATCTACATTGTGAGTCAATAGCTGGTTCGGACCCATTAAGGTTATTGTCGAATGGCCGCGAAGCAAATTGTTTCATATTTGCACTTACACCCGGCAACCCATAAGGAGCTTCTGTAGTAAAGCCATATGGACCTACTTGCTCATCTGTGTAATGAGGTTCTAGGCCACAGGGCGGTAAACCAGATATACCAAAATCGGCACCTTCATCAAATTGTGGAGCTTGAATGTATCTTACGGTCGGTACTAATGCATGACCCTCCATACCGGGAATTGATACTTCTTGAGAAGTGGTTTCTATTTTATTTTGAGACCCAATTGTAGAGCAATGAGGCGCCATTCGAGGAATGGTCCCCATGCCCGCTGGCTTCGATATATATAAGGGTGCATTTGAATATCCAGCCGCGGTGTATTGCTCAAAGTTTTGAAATGCCGTGTACTGGGTTTGTATATGACCCGATTCCGACACCATCGACGGCTCTATATTTAAATTTTGTTGTGGATTCATCCTAGTTTAGTTTTAAATCTGTAAGAAATAAAAATATAATCATAATTCTTTAACAACACTTCGGAATAAAACTCTATACGGAATAAGTTTTCAAATAGATCTTTGAATTCGATAATTTTGAACAGCTATCTTCTTACTAATCGATTCTAAGACTATCAAACCACGGCTGATAATGTTAGTGTCAATTTTTGCTAGTGAAGAACTCCATCGACACACATTATTATTTTCAAACTCCAGATACTTTTGAGCAAAATATTAAAGCAAATATATATTTATACAACCTGCAAATGTATTTAATTTTCGGCACTGAATATGTATTGCAAAAACAACACAATAAGATAGGAATAACAAATATGAAATAAGACAAGATTCAAATGAAATGTGTAATTTATTTATAAAATAAAAACAAATTAAATTGCATAAAAATTGGCATTTACATTCCAAAATATTTTTTCTTTTCAGAGACTTAAAATTTGATTTAAACTGAGTGTCAATGTATAAGAATGTCACACCTTATAAACAGCAAACATATTATTTGCATGTGTTACAGTATTATTTATTAGAGACAAAGAAAACAATCGCCAGAGAGTTGTGGAATATCCTTGTTCCTTACTGGCAGGTACATTTGAATGTATGTATATATGTACCCACATTCATATGTATAATCTTATGTATGTCTGAATGTACATGTTCTGCTATGTATGTACGTAAACATACAAACGCCACGCCCCTTGATTACTTGTATGTAAAAAGTTCACATTTCAGTGTAAGGACTACATTAACCATGTCATTTACTAAATAAAAAAGCATAATCGGAAACAATGTATGATATATTTTACTTACAAACTTCGTGTCACTTAAGCCGACTTTGCTCAAGCGGTTTTCCAAACTAGCGTTTGTACATACAAAAATACATACTCATACAGACATACGTACGTAGCATGTATGTACATATATACATATTTGTACGAATGTCCGTAGATACTTATTAAAAATATCGATTTTTCACAGAGGTGTCGCTGCTTTATAGATTACTGCACGAATGCATGTATGTATCAGCAAATACACACTTTTCTTTTAAATTACAAAGAACATATAGTCAGATAAAATTTATATTTTGTCAATCAAACAAATTAAATTATTAATTCGCAAATAAATATATATGTATGTAACTTCAGCTCAATCCACAACGGCGTACTATATGCTTTTGAATTATTTTCATACTTTTAAACTAGATATTGCACATTTGCTTTCAACTTTATTATTTTCGTGTGTATAACATTTTCTTCGTTTAGTTACCCACCTTAAAAATACCAGTAAATTATGTTGATAAACATATTTAATGATAGCACAAATCTATATGTGAGCTTAGTCTCCTCGAACAATGCTTTGGTAATATTCTTCGCGTACTAATTCAAAGTTGGACTCGTATATATTATGAAAATGTTCGATTCCAAAAGTTCCTTAAACACATGTAAACATAGCGTCGACGTGGACTTGGTAAATTGAACTTCGATTACACATTTTACAGCATTAAGTTAAATTTGACTGCTAAAAATGCAAGTTAAATTCTATATTCAGGCCATTGCTTAAGACCCTAAACGAAACCGTACCCCTCAACCGGTGCTTACCGATTAAAACTGGTAACCGTAACTGAAACCCTAATCAAAACTACACATTTTTATTATTCCGAAACTGAAATAACCGATTAGTAACCGATTCATGTGGAGCGGTTAGCTAGGTTCTTAAGGTGTAATCATAGTTTTTTAAACTTATTATGATTTTAAATTTAAATATTGATTTTATTAAATAAATCTTTTTTGAAATCAAAGAAGCTTTGTTTTAATATATTAACTTTTTTATATCATTTCTTCCACTAATTTTTTTGTGATCCGAAATTATACATGCACTTCATAACCGAAACCTACAAAAAAAATAACCGGTAGTTACGAAACCGATATAAAAAGATTTTTCGTAACCGATAACCGAAAACCAAAATACAAACATAACTGAATCACTAACTAAGCGATATTCGATTCGGTTTGATACCCTGATTTAAACCAAAATTTTAAAGGCAATTCTATTTAAAGTCACGCTTCTAATTGAGTCAATCAAAACAACGCTATTTTGTATAGCTTAATTCATCATCACCACCTTTTTGGGGTTTTTTATTTTATTTTCTTGAGAAGGAACAGAACCAATAGACAATTACCGGGTACTGGATTGTAAGGAACAAATCAACTTCAAATTCCGTTTACCTTCCAATAGGCAATTTCTTCGTTGTCATGTCTGTTATATACTTGGATCTTATTTAGTGACTCACAAGGGTAGACTTATTGGCGACTTTGGCGTAAATTTCGCAAGGACTGCTTTTTCAACTGCTGCTCCTGCATTATTACGCACCTATCATAGTCATCGGGAATTGATTATTAGCTTAGTACTGTTTTCCAATAAGTCTTTACAGAGTGGCTTTTAAATTAATTTTCTTTATTTATACTGAAAATACAAATTATGTAGAAAATTTTCATACAAATTGGCGATCTTGACCGGATACATATGTAATCGCTGATTCATGCACGTTTTTTATGTTAAATGCATTGCACAGACTTTCGATCTTGTAGTCTATTGACGATCAGTAGCTCGCAGTTTTTCCTCAACGGCTTCGCGAGATGCTTCTGACAAATCAGTAGCTTGTATATACTTCTGGACTCCGACCAACGATTTCTTGAGAGCATCAAAAGAACTGGAATACAACATCTTCTTCTTAACCTGCATTGAATTGAAGTATAAATTATGATGTTACAACGATTTAATATGAGAATATGTTTGTATACCTTAGCAGTATCGGGACACCATGACATGAGGAACAACTTTTGCTTCTTTGAGCTCTCTGACGTTCCTTGACATTGGTGCATGTATTCAAAATCGAAAAGACCATATCTGAAAATGAAGAGAGAATATAATAGAGGGATTCATAGATTTATATGAAGACAAATAGATAGTTAGCTACTGATAATGACTTACCGGCATTCTCCAGGACCGCACTTCTGGATATCATCTAGAAACTGGTCGTATTCACTGTTGCGGTCTCCAACAGTTTCCACATCAATTTGCTTTTCGTCACGAATGTAGAAGATGACATAGCGGTGTTTTTTATCCTTTTTAATTTCCTCGTATGTTGTTTTGCATACATCCGAAACAGTAACTCCAGAAGCCTGTCAAATATTCAAAATATTATTATATGTTATATTTATATTTATACATTGTGAAAGTGAAAATGGGAAAAGCTCTAAACAAAGAAGCATATCGCTGTCTTATAAAAAATCAACTGTAAAAAATCCACCCTCAGGGGCGGAAAATTCTTGTATTTGTGGTGTTTTTTTTTATTTTAAGTTTCTTGTACTATCGTCAAAATCTAACGTTTGTTGCAAATTAACAATCAGTAGGAATACAAATAGCGCTATTTTCAAGTATCTTTAAAGCTTTCAAGATAAGAAGAATTCGTACACTGCCTTATATGGGCCCCAGCAATGCCAATTATTCTATTGGATCTGGTTCTTCCCCCCATGTTCATCTCTCCCTCTCTTCCACAAACACACTCATATGCGCACATCCTTCACCGTCCAAATGTCAAGAGATGTGACAAGTTTTGCTCTCTTATTATTGGGGAATATTAATTTCTTTCATATGCTGTATCAACTGTACCCAACTATAATATTTATCGAAATATATTCATCGAATTATTTATATAAATGTAACTAACGTTTAACGAGTGTTGGAAAAAGCATTTTCAACTCTATTTTCATTTATGCCAATATCATAAACAAATGCGAGTATAGTATGCAACCCTTGTATTAATACATGTACATATACCCACACACACATGTGTGTGCAAAATCTCGTATGGTTGTGTGTGTTTGTGTGTATGTACATGTGTAGGAATGGTATGGTAGACATATACAGACATACATATGTACATACGAATACATTATTCAAATTTGCCGGTAATATTGTGAAAAGTAAATTAACCAAACTTTTCAATTGGATTTTACAATTATATTGTATTAATATGTATATTCAATCCATACAAAGGTATTTTTGTATAAATTTATAACATTTATATATTTATATATAATTTGTCTGGTAAAAGTTTTATTCAATATATACCTGCATGAATTAAATTGAAAGTTTGCAAACATATGAATTTGCAAATCACATACACACATTTCGACGTACATACACATACACACGTAACTGCACAGATGCACATACATACGTATATGTATATGTATGAACATGTATTGATAAATTTGGAATTAATATTATGAGCATTACTCAGCCTATTCTGACTAATGTCTGCAGATGTATGTATGTATGTCTTGCAATACATAGATACATATGCAGACATACATACATATACCATACCAAGTATTTATATTTCCGAACTCATACATACGAACATATATACATATATCCATTTCCGTATACATATACATTCCCACATATATATATTTTTTTCTTTATTCATATAGTTTTGTATGTACCGTTGTAGATACATACATACTTGTATATCTCAAAAAATATTTTTAGTGCATAGTGCTTAAATACATATATGTACATATACATTTTACATATTAATGGCTTAATGAATCATCGTATTATGTGTGGGATGTAAGTATGTATTATTTTAAACATAATTTATTTTTATTCAATTAAAAACCTTTATATAAAACAGCCCTTACCATTTTTTTTCTGTAAAATGTGAGTACTTTTACAAAATTCGAAAACCAATTGCAATGTATGTATACTTTAAAACACAATTACCGCTTAGCCTTCCGACCGCAACGAACAACCGGACTAATCAATTTGGGTGGTGGTTCACTTGGCTGGATTTATACATGAGTTGCTAGTCTAATAGAGTTCATGAATTTTTTTCACATGCTATAAGCACTTTCGGAACGATGGAAACGGAACGAAATATTATTTCATTTTACTGTTTTGAACAAACTGCTCCAAAACGACTATTTAAATAACAATAGTGAATCTTTAATTGTATTTCTTTCATGGAGTATAATAATTATACATTTTATGTTAAAAAACGATAAGCTTATGTATAATGTAAAATAATAACAAATAATCACATGAAAGCTTTTTTTTGACGATGTTTCAAGTTTTTACTCTGTTTCTAAACAACAAAAATTAAAAGCGTCAAAAATTACATAGTATTTTAATTATTTATTCAATATTTTTATTTGGCAACCGGAAGTCAGTGTGCCAAAGTGGACGGATTGATTTGGATAATAAAACAAAGAACAGGCAATGCTGTAAAAGTGTACGATTGTCCATGTGTTATTTGTACGCGCTGCGCATTTCGGCTAAATCCACATTTGCATGATCATCTTCTTCTATTTTTATATATGATATAAAATTGTACATTGTATACTTTATGTCCGCAATTGGTTTAAATTTCAGTTCTAGTTTATATTCTATCAATGTAGTCCTCGAAGCTAACCGAATCTTCTTTCTTCGTTTTTCATTCGATTATCAGCTGTTTTCTAAGCTTAGTTGGACAACTATGCCCACGTCTTATTTCATCTCCGTACCGACTTTATAAAGCAGAGTACTCTGGACAGAAAAATGCTGTTCGCGGGCTGTCAACTATATAACAAAAAGTGGAGGCGAAATTAGGAAAAAAAAATTTAGGAGCGGTCTAGCTAACCAGTTCTCAGAAAAAAAGACAGAGTTGGCAAACCAAGGGGTTTGCCAGTTTGCAAAAGTTTTCAATCTTTTTTTATTTTAATAAATAAAATAGAATTGGCCACAAGTTATTTTTCATTGTCTTCGTATATTCATTGAATTACTACACACAGAATATCCTAAATTTTCCATTCCCTATGCCTCCTCCATGTGCGTTTTCCTTCTCTAATCAGTTGTGCGTTTTCAAAGTTTAAGAACAGCGCAACTGACGCAATAGTGTAACCATTCCAATTTGGTTCATTTTGTGTGTTGCATTGGCGCCACTGGCCACTTCCTGTAGACCTCTGCAAATTTTGGAAAATTTTTCGCTGGCGTCCGAACAATTTTTTCTGAGTACTCGCCTTAAAACTCGTGTTAAATACTTTTATTCCGACCCCTATATTATAGAGAGTTCTCAGCTGTGCCGAATCACATTTTGCGTTTGAGTAAACAAATAAAAAGTCGAAAAGTGCTTTAACTGAAAAGAAATAGATTATATAATTGTTTCGCTTCTGGCAGAGACAAATAAATTATATTACTTGAAACAGCTGTTTTATTTGTGTAATGTTGGAACTTAAACGCAGCCGTATTTAGCGGCAATTCATTTTTTTTTTCTGCTGGGGTCCCAAAGAAGGCGACCATATAACGGCAATTTGCAAAACTCCGCTCGTTCAAATATGCAGTGTTCAAAAGTCCCACTACAACTTGACTAAATAAAAGGGCGGTAAACTATTCGACATGGTAACGGCTTGGATTTTCGGATATAGTACCCAAATCAATTATGGACAACAAGAGCTAAAGGTGGAAATGAATTGAATTCGGTAAAATTGATCAACCGTTGCTGACTTTTATGCTGGAAAATGTGCAAAAGATACATTTACTTGTTATTAATGGAATAATCTTAACACGCTTAGATTTCCAGATTGATTTGGCTCCAAAAACCATAATACGTCTTTAAACTATGTATGTTATTAAATATAGCACCTATACAATTGTTTAACAACATTAAAATTAGCACTTAAATCCTCGTGGTGCTTGTGTATTAACACACATCCATACATATGTATGAATGCACATATTGCTCATTACGTTGTTATTTATAACATATAAACACATGTGCATATACACAGCAGGCACTTGAACAATAGTAAACACAGGTATTATGTTTTAAACCGATACTTTTGCATGTTTTATTCCATGAAGAATGATCAAAGAACCGTGTACATTGAAATACAAGTTTGACGCATATGTTTCTTTATAAAGTGCTGATTTACTTGACTTCCTTCACTTGCAGACCTGGTGGGAGTGACTGCTTGATTTTGTCAGCCTTCTCCTTATCCTGCACGACAAGCGTATAAAGGAAGCGGGAGCAACGAATCTTGAACTTGGTGTTCGATGGATTCTTCTTTATTTTCACAGCACGCGCATCGGAGCGACGGGCCTTGTTCAGGAAGTCTTTCACTTCTTTGATTTCACGTGGCATCTAGGGAATGAAAACATGTTTATTTATATGCACAATATTTATATTTTTAATCATTCACTTACATTGGTCTTTTTTATAAAAATCAAAGGTCCAACATGTATTTACCCTACCAATAGGGAAAAGGAAAGAAGTATTTTTCTCGAGTTTCCGGTTGTCTGACAGACGCAGGGTTGCTTTTACACTAAGTAAATGTTAGTTATCGAAAAACCTGCTTACTTGTATCGAATTGCAGTGTTTCCACTGAAAGACATTTACACGTTATCAAATAATCGAACTGCTAGCTTTAATCACTAAGCGAATAATCTATAGAGTTTTCAATTCATACAACGTAAGTGTCCACAGACATTGCGTCAACGGGTGAAATTTACTATGCTCCTGATAAAAAGGACGGTTTTTTTTTTCAAGTCCATATTAAACAGTAAGTCCGTGGATGAATGTCTGTGGACATTTTCGTTCAATGAAAGGAAAACTACAGGTTATTTGCTTAGTGTTTTAATGGTAGCTACATCAATAATAATATGGTGTAGAAAGATATGTTTTTTAATTTAATTACTATATACTTAAAAAGTTAAACTTCATCATACCGGAACGTCCATATCAATCCATCAATGTCAATAAAATAGCTATTTCAAAATAGACAAAAAAAAGAATCTAAAATAAAAATAAAGGTATGGCCAATTTATTTTATGAGATAAGAAAATTGGAAAGTAAATTACGCGAATTTTCAAAGTATATCGATAACTCTTGTTGCATTATATCATTATCTGCAATAGTGGATGTGGATAAATATTATATTATTATAATACAAAAATTTAAGATATAAATATTTTTAATTAAAAATTTTATAGATGTGATATACTTTATTTATATTGAAAACGGTCTTTCCGTGTTTATAGACTGGAAAGTGTAAGTTTGGTATTTTTACAAAATTCGTGTTAAACGATATATCGATATTTATACTTGCAATCCATGAAAATATGTATGTATGTTATTAAATAGAATACAGTAGATATACATATTTTTATCATGAGAAAAGCAAATTTGTTCGAAAATTGAAAACAATTAAGAAAATATTTTAATTCAACTGTCATGGTTTTCATACAATTTTAGTAATCTGTGAATGTAAACAATATGAAGAAAACAATCTTTATATCCTAACTATGTACTAGCATATGATCATAAAGACATTTATTCATGTCTACATACCTATGTACATATATTGAAAACTAAAAACTTGATCTCAATCTGAGTCGCCGGCTATAATTGTTTAATTATATCTCTATGTGCATAACATGTGTAAATCATCGATAATATTGAAATAAAATGAAATTTAACAAAAGAAAAATACATGTAAACGCTACATAAGGATTATTCTATAAATAACACACAATTTGGTAGGTAGTCAAATTAAAATAAACAAAACTATATACATACAAAAGTGAATTATGTTAATTCTGCATAAATATATTTATCTGTGTAAAATTGAAGAAATTTGCCTTGCGTACAATAATTCAAGTACATAATCTAGTATGTACCTACAGAAGGCTGTGATTTATCGGTAAAACTAATGAAAACCAAGAAACGGAAGTTTAAATATCCTCGAAGTCTGTTGTAGATTAATAATTTTAAATATATAACTGATGTGTATAATTTGGTCATATTATGATAAAACTAATTCAAATACAAACTACGAGGGTGGGCCGACAAGTTGGTGGCCTAAGTAGGAAAAGGCAACTTTATTAAATAAAATATAATATTGTTAATCAATCTTATTTGTAAAATCGTTATATAAAGTGTATTTCATTTTAAGAAGATTATGTGGAGAAGTAAATAAATATCCATTTAAAAATTTATCGGTTCCTATTTAGGCCAACTTTTTAGCCCACCCACGTGTAACTTGGTTCTGATTAGTTTGATCGGTTGCGGAATTTTTGGAATTTTTGTAACGAACTGCACTGAGTCAGTCAGAACAAAGAGAGATTACTGAAGAGATTAGACTGGGAACAAAATGTGTTTACTATCAAACTCGCTAATAAATATATTTTCTTTTATTTGTAGGTATACAAAAAAAAACTAAAATGGAAGATGGAAATCAGTGCCGTGTTCAGGAATCGAATTTAATCGAAAATGAAAATATACATAAGACAAATCCATGTACAAATCCAAATGTATTTAATTATCATTCACCAGCAATGTTAAATCATCCAGATATGATTGTCAATCACCCGGATACGATTGCCAATCATCCGGATGCAGTTCCCACTCATCCGCATACGATTCCCACTCATCCGGATGCAATTACCACTCATCCGCATACGATTCCCACTCATCCGCATACGATGCCCAATCATACGGATACGATTGTCAATCATCCGCATACGATGCCCAATCCTACGGATACGATTGCCAATCATCCGCATGCGATGCCCAATCATACGGACTCGATTGCCAATCATCCGCATACGATGCCCAATCATACGGATACGATTCAGAATCATCCAGAGAGCATTGCCAATCATCCAGAAAGGATTGTCAATCATTTGGAGTTGATTGCCAATCAAACAGAATTGATGGCGAATCGTTCGGATATGATGACGAATCATTCCGAGTTGATTGCCAATCATTCGGCCTTAGATACTGGAGGAAGTAGCAATCAATGCACCATGACGCCCACTGTATTACACCCCTACCCTCCAATGGATAGTATGACTGAACCAACGACAAACTCACTTGTGCCTCCGCAGGGCCAAAAAAGGAAGAATACACATGGAAAGGATGAAAGTACGAGCACTAAGAAGGGCATGTTGTCGGCCGCTGCAGAGGAGAAGAAGAATAATCACCTGAGGAAAAATATTCGAGATGTTATGAACGAAAACAATTTGGATACAACAACACTTGCGGCTCAACGAGAGGAATCGGAGAGATTAGCTCGGGTTGCTGATCAGCAAAAATCAATGCGAGAAATAAGAAAACATGTTGTCCAACAGAATTTCTTTCGCATTTTGAACTTGGAAGATTCGGATGAGGTCAAATGCGAGTCTCTGTCAACACCAATTGATAATTCAATTGTATTGCCCGATGATGATTTGGCATCCGTAACATGTGATGAGACCAGCAGTAGCTTAAGTTGCAGCATGGATGATGAGGTTCTTGATAAGGACACCAGCACCGAACCAGCATCGAATGAGGTAGTTACCATCGATGACAGTTCGGATGATGATTGCATATTGCTGTCGGAGGAGGAAGAGGAGGAGGATTACAATGAAAGTGACGATGCTACAAATAGTGGCATGCATGTCAAAGATCTGTATAATATCCCTGATGAGCATGGACGTGTTGTTGTTAATATTGCACATCCTGAAGGAGAAGAGACATTGTATTTGGCTCCACAGATTGCCAAAGTCATAAAACCCCATCAAATTGGCGGAGTGCGATTTTTATATGACAACATTATTGAATCAACACGAAGATTTCAAAAATCAAGCGGCTTCGGATGCATACTCGCTCATTCCATGGGGTTAGGCAAAACATTACAAGTTGTTTCCTTCTGTGATATATTTTTAAGACACACATCAGCAAAGACGGTTTTATGCGTAATGCCAATTAATACATTACAAAATTGGTTGAGTGAATTTAATATGTGGGTTCCCCGACATTCTGAAGATAACAATATTCGACCTCGGAATTTCGATATATTCGTTCTAAACGATCAACAAAAGAACCTAACGGCTCGCGCAAAGGTTATATTAAATTGGGTGCACCAAGGAGGTGTTCTTCTAATCGGATATGAACTCTTTCGCTTGCTCGCCCTTAAATTGGTAACAACACGCAAGAAAAAGGGCAAAAATCAGAATGATCTGCATGATTCTAGTAAGGATCTTATGAATATGGCCTTTGAAGCTTTGGTGAAACCAGGACCCGACTTGGTCATTTGTGACGAAGGACATCGAATTAAAAACTCTCATGCTGGCATTTCGCTTGCCTTAAAACAAATACGAACTCGTCGCCGTATAGTTCTAACCGGATATCCTCTACAAAATAATTTATTAGAATATTGGTGTATGGTGGATTTTGTACGTCCCAATTATTTGGGCACACGAACGGAGTTCTGCAACATGTTCGAAAGACCCATCCAAAATGGACAGTGTGTCGACTCCACGCCCGATGATATCAAGTTGATGAGATACAGAGCACATGTCCTCCATTCCTTGCTATTGGGCTTTGTTCAACGACGTTCGCACACTGTACTGCAAAGCACTTTGCCCCAAAAGTTAGAATACGTTATACTTGTGCGAATGACACCATTTCAACGAAAGCTTTACGATACCTTTATGACCGACGTTGTGCGAAAAAAGGCATTTCCTAATCCATTAAAAGCTTTTGCAGTCTGTTGTAAAATTTGGAATCATCCCGATGTTTTATACAACTTTCTAAAAAAATGTGAGACTGATTTAGATTTAGAAATTGATGACGAATCTTCAAAAACCACCACAAGTTCAGTGGTCGATCCAAGCCATTGTGTTACCAGTAGTGTGGCACCAATAATCCCTCAGCAAACTAACATTCAGAACAATGAACCCAATCTTAACTTAAACGAACAGTCAAAACAGTCTTCAAGTGGTGCAGGTTTTAATAATTCTGCTAATTCCGAGTTAAATAAGAACTTCGCTAATAAAAGGTAAATTTATTTATAAACATTGTCCTTTAAAATAAATAAAACAATTAAATCGGAATCTTTTCTGCCTTCAATTTTAAAGAAATTATCTTTAAAAAGTAAAAGCCAGAGTGTTTTATTTAAGATTAAAGAGAATATTAAATAATTAACCTATTATATATTGATAAATGTTATTTAAAATTATATAAATTGCAGTTACTGTACGGATAAGGAGGATCAACTAAATTATAATAGCTACAGCACTGAGACAAAAGGCAATTATTGGCTGGACTCTACGATGCTTTCCAAACCAAGTTATGTGGAAGCTATAAAACCAACTGATTCGACTATGGCAAAAGATTTTGAAACTATAACTGGCTCTTCCGAAATCGTTGACTTGGATACAAATGAAATAAAAACAGTTGAAAGAAATACTCTGCCAATTCCGATGAGTCAACAAAACATTTTGATGAATTCAAGCGAGAACAATATTTCAAACATGAAGAGCCTTAACAGTATTAACAATGACTCAATTAAAAAAGTAATTAAGTCCAAAAGAAATGATGAATTTTCATGTTCCTGGGCTCTTGACATCATGAAAAACTACGTACCCGACCAAATATCAAGTTCACCAAAAATGGAAATATTCTTTTGCATTATGAAAGAGAGTATTTTTATGGGCGATCGAATATTGTTATTTAGTCAAAGTCTGCTAACATTAAATTTAATTGAAGGGTTCCTTAAATCAAGTTATGTGCCGGGCAGTACAAGCTTATGGACTCGAAATGTATCGTATTTTCGTAAGTATTGTGTTATATTAAATAAATTTCAATACAATTAACTAAAATTAAATTTTCAGGACTAGACGGTTCGACTTCATCGCAGGAAAGGGAAAGACTCGTCAATGAATTCAATGCAAATCGTAACATTAAGCTGTTCTTAATATCTACAAGAGCGGGCTCTTTGGGTATAAACTTAACTGGCGCAAACAGAGTTATCATATTTGATGCCAGCTGGAATCCATGTCACGACACACAAGCTGTATATAGAATTTATCGGTAAGTAAACAATATATAAGAGGGAAATAAGAATACTTTTAACAAAAAATATCCGTTATGGTTTAATTTTCTTTTATAGAACTTATGGTAACAATTCAGAAAATATATTAATAATATTTTCATTTAGTATATACAAATGCTAATCTTACTACAAAAAATCTTTGGGAAATATTGCTCTTAATCTGTATGATTTTGAGTTATTTCAATAACTTTTGTGCTTTTCTATTACTATTGCTTAGTAATTTTTTTTATATTGACAAACGTTTTAACAATCATTTTCATTGCAGGTATGGACAAACAAAACAATGTTTTGTGTACAGAATTGTAATGGATAAATGCCTTGAAAAGAAAATTTACGACAGACAAATTAAAAAGCAAGGAATGTCAGATAGAATTGTTGACGAGTGCAACCCAGAAGCACACTTATCGATGAAGGATATAACAAATTTATGCCACGACTACAGCTCAGATGACGAACGCGTCGATAGTGAAAGTCATAAATCAGATGAGGCAGCTCCATCGACAGTTCCAGCTCCAGCTTCAGCTCCAGCATCAGCTCCAGCATCAGCTCCAACTAAAGTAAAAGATGAAACTATTAACGCGACAACGCCCCATTTGGATCCAATAATTAATACAATTATTGAATTACATAAGAATTATATCACAAAAGATCCATTTCTTCATGAAAGCTTATTGGTTGATCAGAAGGATCGAAAACTTTCACAAGCTGAAAAGAGACAGGCTCACAGAAGCTATGAGCTCGAAAAGAAAGCATCAGTGAATCAAAAATTAACATATGCCTCAGGGAAAATGCAATACAAGATTGTGAACAACGATGGCACTGTTGTCACTCGACCTGTCGCATCGGTAAGTAATCTTGATCTAGCATGGTTTGGAAAGTTAGTACCTGTAAGAGAGGGTTTTGCGGCTTTTACTTAATTGATAATTATTTTGGCGAATTTCTACAAAGCACTCTAAAAAGAGGACTTAAAAAATTTTATTTTGTAACAAAGTAATTGCATAATGAAATATAGTACTATTTAAAAATAAAATTCAACCGAAGTCTGAAAACAAAGAGATATTATTGGGTTTCTAACTTTAAATGAATTAATTTTGTTGAATTTGTTTTTATATTTTTATTTAATTCTTAGTTTAAACTTTTTTTGTAATAAAATATATGCTATATTCGAAATTCGTAGGGTTCCTAATTGTAAGTAGTAAAGGATCATGAAAGAGCTGTGCAAGAATTCATAATACCTTAGCCTTATATACCTATAACATTTATTATATTATATGCAGATTAAACCGCTGCAAACAAAAAAGAATACAAACACCGTAGTCGGAGGTCGGTCAACACGATGGATTCCTGCCGAAGTATGGCAAAGACAAGGAATGACAGCTCAAGAAATGACATTACCCCTTGGTAAGCATTTGATAAAAACAATCAGTACCCTCGGAAAATTTTTAATTTGCTAACATTTTTTCTTTTTTAGATGTTGTCATTCCAACGAATTCGTCTGAAAAATCAAACATAATACTCAAAGCCGGCCAAAGGGTTATGGTGCTAAAATCAACAAAAGGAATATATATGCAGTTGGATAGTGGCAAGATAATTGCAATCAGAACAACTTCCAAGCGCACAGATTGCGATAATAAAGACAACAATAAAGATGACGTAATTGACATTACATCTGACTGTGATACAGATAATCCCAAGCCGAAGACGTCAGAGCCAGGTAGCGACAATCAATCTTTCATAATCGAAACGGTATTTAAATGTTATCTTTTTTCAGACAAACCGATTGAGAAACCCACGGAGAAAATCTCAAATGGCGTGACAGCTAAGGAATGTCCACAAAATGATCCTCCAGAGACTACACCATTTGCGGCAACAGGAACTTTGGGCGAACTCCAACAACCTAAACCACAAATACCGCAAACTAATAGCCAGAATCAAAGTGTGGAGAGTAATCCAACAAATTTGCATCCGATGTCGGAAAATTTAGAATATCAAAAGCAACAACCATTTAAGCATGAAGGACAATTGCCTATTGTTCAACCATATAATAGTTCCATTAACGTTCAACCGAATACATCACATGCACAAACGACTATTCCCAATAATGAATTTGCGGAAAATTCATATTTTTCCAGTAAAAACGTTCAACATTCGTTCCCTCCCCAATATTATAATTACTATGACAATAAGAGCACACCCACAACGCCCGCAAATTATCATCTCAATAATTATAGTCCCTACGGTCATTTTAACTTTTCTCCTTATCATTCCAACTTCCATTCAGCGCCTGGTTATAGTGGTAGCTCTGCGGCATATATTAACTCAAATGTGTTTCCTAGACAACCTTGGAATTCTGTTGGAAATCATCAGACAAGTAATGAATCAATTCGTCAGCAACAATATATGGGTAATACGTACCCGATCAATGAATGGTCATCCCAATAAAGAATGTAATCAAATATACCATATTTCTTTAAATAACTTTTGACTAATTTATTTATTAGACTAGAAAATTATCTTGAGACGTAGCACTAAATACCAAATAAGCATAGTTTGTCATTCCAAACACATAAAGTTTATTAACAAAAAATAAAATTAGGCAATATATATATATAAAAATATATATATACATACTATATATATGAAAATCAAATGTTTATTATTGTTCTTTCCTAAGCATCGCCGAGACTTTGTGCTGATAAAAGAAACGAGCGTTTAATGCTACAGAGTTCTTCTTTAATATCTATACTGCGAGCGTCATAGACAATAAATGAAAGAATTACAGCGTTTTAATTGAAAGACTTTTGCTTAACGAAGATGAGTAAAGATAATTTTAAATATGGACTTCCCACAAAACTTGTGGGGAGCTTCATCAACCTGAATTGAACAATTGGGAGATCTGCAAGAGTACTTATCGTTTCATTCATCTCTTGTTTTTGTTTTCAGGAAAATTGTGCCTTTTTTGGATCGTATCGAAATTATCTGCAAGAGTATTTAATTTTCGCCACCCTAAAGAAAGCAATTTTTCTTGATTTTACCAAAATACAGACATGAGAAAGACGTGTTAAAGAAGTTGTTCATGCATGGATTGTTATGCTTCAGGGATCCGACGATGTTCATTTATGCAAGTAATGATGCTTCAGTCAAAAGTATACGAAGCTTGACTACCTTATACTAAGAGATACTAGCAAAAATGTGATTATCGTTATATATTTAACGCAAGTACCTAAACAATAATATTTTAGAGCTCTGTTGACTTATTTTCAATGTAAAGCATACATCATAATTATAAAACAAATACTTTTACAAGGTGTGATAAGATTGAAGGTGTTGCAAAATTTTTAGGCTCCCTAAATATGGTATTTTGTAGATATTTTTGTAATTAAAGAGTATGCTCAAGTTGCAAACTCCTTTGAAAGATTAAATCTTAAATATTGCAGTCAGGCACCTCATAGATATATTAGCATTTAATTTCTTGCAGTGAAGTTTTGCAACATGTTCGGGCAACATCTGCGGACAGTCAATATTATATATATTGTCATTGGTAAAATTAATCATTATTTAATAAAGAAAAAATTTTATTCTGGAGTGATAGTTTTTCGCGAAAGTTAAGACCTGAAATGAATTCCGATAAGCTTGACGTGTGATCTTAAAATAATTTTAGCTTTCACTTTTCTATGTTACCTTGAACTGCCTTTCCCCCAGTTGTAATTTTTTTTCGAAATAAGTGAAACATGATCATTAATGTTGATTCTTTTTCGATGTAAAGATGTTTGCATTCAATGGAATTAAATTTGTTGTAGTCCCTAAGTAACAATTATATTTCGGTTTATTTTAGGAATAATAATTATAGTGTCCACAGCAAAAATATCTTCTGACAATGCTCGGCAACAAACAGGGGTATGTAAATGTATATTAATAAAATGTATAATATCTATACGGTATGTAAAGTAAATGTTTTGACTTAGTGAAAATATACATATTTTATTTCAAAAGCTCCCTGCTTCCTTTTTTTCCTCATTACATTATAGTTAATTAAGTTTCTAGAACAAGTTTTAAATAAAACTTTTAAGATAAAACCGGCTATAACGATTTTTAAAAATAAAAAACACATAATATTATTCTTTACCAAAACAACTTATTTTCAGTTATTATCAGTTTCATCATACAACAAAACACGTGTTTTTTGGTATTTTATTAAATGATGCAACTTACATTACAACTAAAATATTTTTTAAATTTATACTAATTTTGGCTTTGTTGATCCACAGGCTTTTTTTGTTTATAATCAAATAGGTCATACCCAACCAAATAAGTTAAGGAAACTTTACTGGTACTCGATGGGACAACCGATGTTAACTGCAAGAAAGCAGCGTATGGGAAATTTTCAGATAAAACCAAGATATCAAAATGCTCCGCTTCAGATGGCGGCATCCTATGGGAATCCGATGAGGTAGCGTCCTTTTCTATTTTATTTTGACATTTATGTAATTTGCTTAATATGCAAATAAGAAATTATTTTTATAATATTTCTTTACATTTTAGAGCCCCTTATCGAAATGCCTTTGACGGCGCAATCTCAGCAAATACCTTAAAATCATATATGACTTCGGTCAGCTTGTCAACGACAACAATGCCAAAGATTCTACCGAATACTAGATTCCAGCCAAGCAAACAATATGATGAGCTTTCTTATGAAGACATTAAAAGTTGCACGGAGAAGAATATGACAATATCCGCAACAAAGAGCATTATAACAGCACCACATATTTTAAGGCCACTTGAAATTATTTCGAACAATATGTCCCCCCAGTATAAAATACTTCCAATTACTCCGACTCCAATTGTACCATATGTATCTCATACCTATTTCACTCTCGATGATGTTATTATACCCAGTTCCTCTGATAATATTGTATATTACAAGCCAGAAAGAAAGGAAACAATTTCTAAGGAAATGCCACCTCCTTTTACAACTCAAAGTAGTAAGCTAATCGAGAATCTAACGCCCGATATTCATGAAGCTGATCTTTTTGATATTTTGCCAATAGAAAAATCTAAAAATCGTATACAGACGACAATGCCAGTTTGGATCCCAGCTGCAACAAAGATTGTTGAAAGTGAGACAAAAGTGGAAACGAAACCCGTATTTTTAAATCAGAATTTACCTAATGATGTATTCAATATAATATCTGAGCTTAAGAATTTCACCTCATTTCCAAATTTTGAAATATTATCCAATCATAAAGATGAAATTTGCAATTCATGCGAAAAAAGTCCATTAACTACAACTTTCAGCACAATATTAAATGATGTCGACGATAAGAAAATGGATGAATTAATCGAAACTAAAGAAGTCAAACTTGATAAGGAAAATATTATTCCAACTACTGGTAGTAGTTTAATAAAAAGTGCAACATCTACTACTTTTATAAACTTGTTAGCTACTAAATTGAAAATTGCTCAAAACCATAAGAAATTCTCGCCCGTCACCTCAAAGAAATATTCTTTTAATACTTATTCAGTAAGCACAAGCACTACATCTAGTACAGAAGCACCACAACCCCGTAAATCCCGGCGAACTAAAACCTATTCAAGACAAAGAAAGGTAGACTCCAATGCCACAAGATTAAATAACTATAATTTGACAAATGCAAAAGTCACCTATTCAAAGATATTGAGGCCTACAGCGAAATCAATTACAAAACATAAAATACAGTCACAGAATGTCACAGAAATACCATCAACATCAACATCAACGGCCCCAACTACTGAAACAAAGAAACCTAGTGCTATAAGAAGTACGCCAATTTCAAGATCTGTAAGCAAAACGAATGTAACTGAAACTACGGCTCTTGCAGCTGAATCTGCAATAATGACTATATCGAATGCTAACGGAAGAAACTTGAGAGGATCGATGCCGACATTCAGAAAGCGTTTACCCAATCCACAAAAGGGACTTGTTCACACCACAGCTATTCCACAACTTCCCATTGAGCTATATTTTAACAAACTAAGCAGAACTCAGTAAATTAGTATTATTGTATGAAAACTGTTCAATTTCAATTACTATTTAATAAAAGTGCAGCATAAATATCTAAATTTCCTCGTGGGAAAATATTCATTATTAAGTCACCCTGCTATTAGAACATTTCTTTGTATAACGGATTCTTGAATCTTATGAAAATAAATATTTTTCTGTAAAGAAAAAAATGTTTCCATCAATTGTATCTATATGATATACTCGTATCATAAGAAGAACCTATACCAATATTCAACCAATTAGCTAGAAAAGTGAGAAAAGACAGACAGATAGTCAGACATGGCTATTTTCAGTCGGTTCGTCATCCCAATCAAGAATGTATACATAATATAAGATAAATATATATTCTATGTGCATAGTCTGACACACCTCCTCCAATGTGTTGTGACAAAATTGTAATATCTGCCGCAAATACGTGATACGTAATCATACTTGATTTTTGATATGATGCAGAGGTTGGGTGGTGGGGGGGGGTGGGGTTCTGGTGTTGTATATATACAAATTTATATATAGAAACGATTGTATGTATACAATTCACCTTATGAGTTAAAAACGATTTAAATGTATCTTTTAATTATTAAGTTCTATTTTAAAATTCCTTTTATTAGGTTACAGTCAGTGATGAAAATGAATACAAAAATAATTTTTACCATAGAATTTACATATATCTGGATAAATATAACACTTAGGGTCAAGACGTCAACTGGTTGACTTCAACAACATAGTTGGTCAGGAACCGATTTAACTGAAAATTGAAAATAGAAAAAAATGACGATATTAATATTTAAATAAATTTTGAAATATTAAATAAATAGATACAAATAAGGAAATGCGAATATGGTTTGATACTTACTCTTTCCTTAAATGTGCTCCAGAGTCCATCGACAGGCAGCCAGCACCACCGCCAAATCCGTAACCCTTTGGACCGTACTTGCGTCCGTGACAGTTTTTGCAGAATAGTTCCTTCTCGTGCTCGGTGCAGTTTGTCGAATCCAAAGCCTTATTGCACATACCTTAAATGGGGATTGAATTTGGAACGTTAGTGATATTTCTAGTATAATCGAGAGGTGAGCAATACTCACTGCACTTAAAGCAAGTCTTATGGAATTTGTAGCCACCAGCAACGCGCTCTTCAGCGGCGTAGACAGATTTGCCGCACGCGGGGCACTTGGGAGTCTCTACGGGAACGAATGGCATTTTGATATAACTGCAAAAAATGTGAATTAATTAAAAAATATGTTTTTGTTTTTTGGTTTTTGGTATTAAAAAGAAAATAATTGTTTTAATTTCATTTTATTTATTTAGTATTCATTAAATTAAATTAATTTAATTTATTTATTTAATTTATTAATTAAATTAAATAATAATAAATGAAAAATGTTTTTAATTTTATTTATTTAGTATTATTTAAATAAATAATTTAAGTATGTTAAGTCTTTTGTTTATGCTATCAAAAAAAAAATTATTAATATTCAAATATGTATGTATGAACCGTATGTGGGTGTGTAACACATATATATGTACATATATGTATGGTATACATACCGATGAAGGTATACTTGTAACGAAGTTCCTGTCTGTCAAAGATGCTGCCGACTAAACTGGAAAGATTCTGTACACTGGTAGTCTATATTTGTGGATGCACACGGCACAACAAGAAAAAATACATTTTGCGTAAGAAACACAGCAATAAAGTGATGAATATAATCGAATGCTTTGCCGTTGACTGCTTCGTAAAAGCCCATACTGAATACAAACATTCGTTTACAACAATCGAAATCACTTTTATATTTTAATCTCATACTAATTCCTAAATCCGTTCTAAAGTCGCAGCATAAACTAATATTAATAAATATGCTAATATTAATGATTAGTATTGTGGCAGCATATAACTTGCACATGTACATACGAATATGTGCATATACAGCTGCGAGCCACTGTAGTTTGTTTACATATATAGACACAAATATACCTTCCTACACGTACGTTTGTAGATACATATTTATGAGCAATACTCTTATTATTATAACAAATTATATTTATATACATATGTACAACATATGTACATGTGCAATGTGCATATACTAAGTATAAATAGATTATTAATAATGCAGACATATTGTACATATTTATTTGTGTATCTATGTATCTATGAATGTACACATTAATTTTTCTACATAAGCATATGCATACATATTGAAATGTATGTATGTAAATACCAACATGTGTATCTACATAGATTTATAATTATTCTTTTCTTGAGTGCTCTTAGTTGTCTGTCACAAATTGTGTAACACATCGCAATGGAATATTTTCGAAAGCATACAAAGGTAAATTACATGTGTATAAATGTATGAGTGGGCGTGTATATTCATATGTACATATATATGTACATATTTATGTTTGTGTAAAGCATACCTCTTTCCTCATGAGAGATTTGCCAAATAATAAATGTAAGTTTTTCATTTAGAAATGCTGGACGAAAAAATACCCTGCTAGCACATACACAAATGGTACATAGGTGATGTCAGGATTCCAAATCTAAGACAATTGTACCAAAACTGGTACACTTTTTATATAAACAAATCTATTGTACACCTTTATGGCAAATGGTACTTCTTTTCTTTAAATGTGGTATCAGCTGCAATTGTGGCTGCTGTCACGTACAGGTACACTGCGAGGGCTGTTTGAAACTTTTTTAAAAACATTGCATACTTTTGGGCAGTTAGCTAAAGCGAGCAATTGAATTTTTTTATTCATTTAAGTTTATAGAGTGTCATGAGGAACACCTCACATTAAAGGACCTATATATTTAATATTATATTACATTGATCTCTTCGGAAAGACTTATTGATTGAAAACAATAAAATTTCGAGTTATTTTCAACGACGTTATGGGATCTAGGCCGTTATGTATAGATATATATTTACATCGTCTTTGCAGCGGCGAAGATCAGCTCAAAGTTATCCTTACAATTTTTTACTCGCTGTGCAAAAGAAACTAAAAGTCGGACAGATCCCCTCGAGAACTACCAGATCGAACATGAAACATATCAAAATAAAATTGAACGATAGCACGGAGAATAAACCCAATCAATATTGCATTCAAACAACAAAGTTTATATTGCAAGCCTCGAGACCAATTATTGGATCACAAGATTCGTTAACTCGTATTAATATAGAAATAAATATGCAATTTATTTTATTGATTCCACCATTTCAACTAATAATAAAAAATACGCAATCGAATTTTCCAATTAATTGGAAGAGACCCAAATTGGCAAATGCTTTAAACGCTTTACGAGAACGTATTGCCAAACGGGTCGACCTTATTAGACGGTTTGAAAGAAGTCCAATAAAACTAATGCCAACAGAAGAAAGCACAAAAGTTGACAATAAAAAAAACCTAACAAAAATTTCACGTGGAAGATATTGGGTAAGTATATGATTTGTGTATTATATTAGCGCTTAAATTTGACTTTTGGTTTATGTAGAATAAACAGTTATCCGTTGTTGATGAAACTCACTGCAAAAGTCTAATAGATCTTTTAAGACTTCGCGAGAAAACATTGGTAGATCGAACGATCACTCTAATTTTCTGGTTTGAAGTTCAAATGGAACGACTTAAGTCTGAAAATCTTTTAATGCACATTTCCGAAATTAGGAAAAAACAAGAAAGTCTTTTGTTAAATATGTATAAAGAGAGACAATATATAAACAGGTAAGCTTATGTTTTGGGAATTATGCGGAATCAGTTGTAAATGAACACTATTTATCTTTTATCAATAAAATGTTTATTTCAATCCGAAAATATATTGTATTTTTATTTTCTTTTTAGATTATTGCTACGTTACAAACAAAATGGACATAGATTTCCTATTGAAAACGAGATGCTTTGCTTACAAAGTTATAATGGCGATAAGTTCTCTTTATTTCCACACGATGTAAGGAAAGAACAAAGGATTAACTTTTTATCTAACACAAATTATTGGCAATATAATGTTCTGCAGTCGAATTTAATGGACAGATCTGTAGGAAATATTGAATTCTATAATTTATGCTTATGGCTCAAAAAGAGAAAGATCCACAAGGAATCAATCCAGAGGACAATATTTCCTCAAAATAATGATAGTTTTAATTATTGCGAAGCTGAAAAAGATAATGCTGTAGAATCTGAGAGTCAGAAATTAGAAATACCTAAATGCGACTCGGAAGAAGGAGGTAAAACTGACGTTGCAGTTGGTTCTTTTTCTTCGCATAATACCCATAAAACGATTAATAACTCGATGGAAACGGAAAAATCATCTGAGATTCGATGCAATGTAATCGATGTTATCCCACCTTGTCAGGTATATATAGTAAAATTTTGATGTCTGTTTGTTAATATCATGCACAACTATTTCAGAATGTTAAAACTCAAGACAAGCTGTGTGAAATTCCAAACCCACCTCAAACTCCCTTAGTTGCTCGAATTAAAGGTCTTCCTATTGCTAATCAGCTTAACGTCTCTCAAAAATTACGTAAGTAAGCACAGAAGTCTAATTATTTATTTAACAGATCAAATTTTGTCTTGAAGCATGTAATTTAAATAAGGAAGAGAATTTTAACATTGAACGTTTAAGCGAGGATATATCTTTTGAATTAATACAAGAGCGTACAAAACGTCTAGGCCAAGATGATTCTATGAACATTTTGAGCTCCTCAAGATGGTTGCGATGTGGACAAAGCAATATATTCAATATCTCACCAAACTTTCTCTCAAAGCGCCTTGAAAGTTGCTCAAAATCTTATACTCAAGGCAAACCCGATCACATTGAAAAGGTGATTATTTACGAGTTGTATAATGAGGACGTACACTGGGAAAATATTTATGCTATAACAGGGGATGTTCTTGAAAAACTAACAGATGAATTAATAATGCAGCATGTAAAACACGTCGCAAAGTGTATTATTTCAAGATAAAAATAAAGTGTCTCCATAAAACTATTACATATTAAAAATTGTACATTGTTAAATAATTAAATTTCATTACTGCAGTTAAATAAATTTATTTCGTGAATAGCTTCTTAATTTTTTGAAGAATCAAGGAAATTACTTCTAAAATATTGAGCAAAGATAAGCCAACAAATAGTCCAATGACACCTCCGACCGCAACTGGAAAGAAAATATGGAATTTATATTATTAAATGATTGCGACTTGCAGTTAAAAAAAAATATCTAAATAACATTTTAGGCTAGTTATTCGATTTACCTATGAGATCTAATTTGGTCTGAGTAACTATGCGGTAAAACCTAGCTGAAGGTGGACTGGCAATATCAATTTCAACAACGAAATCCTTTTGGTCAACACGTTCTTCTATTGATCTGAATCGGAAAAAAGGAACTTGGGTTAGTTGATTTATAAAAGCTAGGCATGGAAATAGGAAACTGGGTAACGAAGGAGTTAAATATAAGAACTACTAGAAAGAATATCTTACCCAACAAAGCTTATCTGTTGTTCCATGCAGGAAGGCAAGCACACCAAGTTGATGGAAACGTAATCCTTTACTAGTTTTGAAACGAAAGCTAAAAATAACATTTACAAAGCCTAAACATCAATCTCCTGTAAAATTATAGAAAATAAAACAATATTACCCTTCTGCAAACATCTTATTCCCTGGACATCGCAATAATCTTGATCTGAAAAAATAATAATATAATTTGAATGTAATTTTATCTATAAGATAGTGAGTAGATAGTAAAACAGTATTGTTATAATAACAGCTATTTGAAAAATATTACACGACATGGAATTAAATAAAGTGCAGTTGCACATTTCCATCTCCATTTGCTGCCTTAATTGAGACATGCAGGCTGAGAAGCTGGAATAATACAAAAGATGAATATATTACACAATATGTATCATTCGGATAACAACATTAAATTAGTTTAACTATCTGTTATCCAGTTTATTTACCTGTAAACAAATTTTGAATGATTGCTTTCTTCCGGAAATTTGCACATTCGTTGTTTCACTTTTTCCAGAATAACATCATTATTATTATGCAGCTCTTCAATATTAAAACTATAGACTTTTGGTCTTGTTGTAACAGGATATCCCTCCGCATTAAAATAGGGTACATCCTCAGGACTATGAACATATAACTATTTTGTAAATTATTATGATAATTACAATACAGTAAATCACTAGTTTACAAAATACCTACTTGATATTTGTATAGTAGATCAGTCTGTAAAACTAATTTCAGATTACGGTATTTATCCGACGATGTATATTTCAAAGGCAACTCATCGAGGTTTTTGCTAAAATTAATAATATGCAGTATTTTTTAGGCCAGGTTGAGATGCAACAGTTTGTCGAAACTTATTTTAGTCCTGTCGGAATTTTTAAAATTAATTTTAACAATTTAAGCACACTGTATTGTTTTACTGCTGTAAACTGCAGATTATAAATTTGTTATATAAAAGGGAGAAGGTGGTTCTTCGTAAGAAAATAGTAAATCGCTGAGTGTTTTTTTGTTGACTGTTTCCTAGTTACTATTAAATTTCTAATTAAATTTTTTCTTTTAAATACCTACATCTTTTACTACCGATATTTATACAATAAAATTATAATTTCTAATTTTTATGAATCAAAAATTTGTTAAGAATAAAACAATTATTCTTTCCACATTTAGTTCCCCAACCAAGAATATTTTGTTAGGCGTGCCACAGAAATAAAACCAACCGAAAATCTGCGAAAACAAAAATGGGTTGGTTTCTAGTTAGTTTTATTTCTGTTGCAACCCTGCACATTTGGGATTTTCTCATACATATATTGACATCATTTTTATCTGCTTGGATTGTTTTAATACTTACTAATCAATAAGACTGTTGGCTAGAAAACAGTATCCAACCTCCAGCTCATGAAATTTGAATATAGTTTCGCAGTTTTCCAACAAGTTATTACCGTAATAAATTTCTTTAAAAATAGTTCTGCACGTGTGGGTAAGAAACTGGAAAACGAAACATAAATAAAAATTAACCACAAATCAGACACAAAAAAAATTGCAATAAGCGAGTAAGTACCTGTTTTCTCATTTCCAAAATATTAACTCCACATGTTGAATTCCAGCCTCTACAGTATGCTTCTTTAATATTACTGTTTTCGGGTATTAAGAACAGGTACTCATATAAATTTTTCACATAGGTGTTATCTACGGTTTTATTGGGAGGAACTCGTCGCATTACGGTTTGTGTGAACTCCTCAGTTATTTTATTCTTTATAAGACAAATGCTCACGGCGGGAAATGTATTTGACCAATGTATATATGTGGTCGTTACTCCAATGCTGGTCGAATCGGTTTGAAATCTTGTCATCATTAAAAGAAAAATTGAGCCCATATTCCATCCAGAAATAAGAATAACGCATATCCAAAAGAATCTGTAAATTATTTATGATAACTTCAATCTGTTTATGTCTACGAATTTTCTTTTAATTTACACTTTATTGTAGAAATTATATTTTAGAAAATATATCAATTTATTTCCCTTCATTTTTTTCTTGCTGTGCTCGACTCTTTACTTTTCTAAAATCAATAACAATGTCCACGTAAACTTTTTATTCGACAAAGCGTGCACATCTGCAATTAATTGCTGTCTTATCCCATCATCAAGTTCAGATTATTGCAATATTGCATGCGATATTTGTATTAACAGTTCTGACCATTTAAGCTGTGACGTCACATTTGTGAACCAATGTATATTGTAATTGTACATACAACTATGCAAATTGATTAAATTGCTTAGAAAAAACAATGCAGACTGTGTTTTCCTGTCAAGAATATATTATTATAAATATATTTTTTGAGTGTACATCATATAAAGATAATAAATAAATTAAGTTGCAACATTATGGATAACGATAATCCATCGTGTCGCAATTTTTCAATGGGATCATCCTCAACTTCACAGTCGGATGCTCAGCAAACTGCAAAGAAGAAGAAAGACAAGAAGACCATAGCAAAGACTCAGTCTGAGCTTCAGACCTCTCCACAATGCTCCAACATTATAACATCATCAACGACAACCTCATCGACTTCCATATCCATGGGCGCACTTAATTCTGAGAGTCGACTCCAAAAGCCAGAGTCTTTTGAGGCTCCAAATATTGGATATGAAGTTAATATTGCCAAGGCAGTACTACAACAATATAGTACCTTGAGTGGTGACAACCTGTAAGTAAGGATTATAATGAAAAGAAAAAAATATAAAGAAAGATAGATCATCATCGGCACGCCAGAAATTTTTTTCGGGTTTCCAGTTGTCAGCTTTTTTGCGCACTATAGGCAAATCTGCTAGATTATATGTTCTTACGAAATTTTTGAATATATAGTTTCCACATATATCCTAACATATTATATATTTGATTTAAATCGCACATATCTTTTTTGGCAAATTTTTGGCTAGTTGGCACAAATAGATTTTGTTTTAATATTAATAGTAATAATAGTAATAATAGTTAACAGTAATTCCATACTAGAAATTTAGGTGAGGTACATACTTAATAAAAATTTTTTATTTTTACAAGTGCAAGGTCTATATATTTAAAACTTAAATTCTGTCCTTTACAGATTCGATCATTTAAGTGATATTGTAAAGCGAGTTATTGACGAAAGACCCCCGAATGTAATTGATTTCTTTGAAGAGTTTAGTAGAAATGTTCGTGAGCAAAAGTTTCATGTACCTGAAAGATTCCCCCCAAACGGCGTATTTGCCGACAGTCGAATGTTTCGACCGGCAAAAAAGATTTTGCAAGCAATTAAGGTAAGTTCAAATCGAAATCAAATATCAATAGTTGGAATTAATTAAAAATCATAATTTTTAGCTTCCCTGCAATGCAGAAGGCACAGATTTGGGTTGTGACGAGGAAATGACTGGGGAAGAGGCATATCCCTATGCTGATGGGGAACTTCAGATAGACCTCGATGATTCCTTGCGAATGTTTGTATCTTTCAATGAGCGCGTCGAGCAATTGCAATTCTTTTGGAACCAGTCTGGCTTTAGTATCAGCAAAGATGATATATTTCAATTGGCAAGCTCCATTAATCGTCTTCAGACTCATCCATCAATAATGCAATGCCGCTTCTGGGGCTGTATTTATGGATTGAAGTGCTCCTATTATATTGTGGAAGCCTCATTAACGCGTGACGAAATCATTTCCCGATTAACAATGATGGAAGAAGAAATGCGAGAAAAGCAACTTCCCTTCAAAATGCGAAAGAATCAAGAGCGCAAACCTATGCCATCACATATTGGACCGGAACTAACTCCTGGCATTTATGGTTGGGAAAACTATGATCCCGGCGATTTGGCGAAAATGATTCCAAAAGCGGAGCCTGTTCCTCTGGCAGAGGAATTGGAGTTCTATGATATACCACCAGAGGTTGTGGGTCGTGGCTGCAATCGTTTCTCTTACTTTGTAGTCAACAGTCTATACGACGATTGGATTGAACTGCCAATTGTGACACCACGTCAAATTGTTGTCTCCAGGCAGATCAAGAAGTTCTTCACTGGCGACTTGGAATCTGATATTGTTTCATATCCATGTTTTCCAGGCAAGGAGAAGCATTATTTACGCGCAATGATTGCACGAATTTCTGCTGGAACACATATTGCACCTCAGGGATATTATCGACGAATGACGAAAAAGGAGCAAGATCTTTATGATGGGGTCAATTTGGATGAGCTCGAAGAAGAGGCCGAGGAGGAAGACAACTACAACGAGGGTGAAGAAGATATGCAACAAGGTAAATTACGAGTACATTATAACAAGTAAGATCACTACGCCTGCGCCCAGGCTCTTATATTTTTCAGTATTCTTGTTTCTTGTACAAATTCCGAGTTTCTTATTCGGTTTTGATGAAATTTTCAGGGCGGCTTCGAACTTTGATATTAAACATTTGTGTCAAAACTCAAAGCTGTAGATTTAATATACACATAGTCAATCGTTATTTACTTCGTGGGGAGGTATTTAATTTTTATAATAAGCTGGACAGTCATTTAAGGAGACTAAATTTAATGCGTCTAGCTCTACTATATTTAAGATCTGTTCGTGTAAATGATCTAACGATAATCAAAAGTATATATTATATTTCATGCTTGTGGTACAGGTTATTAAAGAACAAGACAATAATCCTGTCTCTTTTTAGATAATGATGTGATGCTACTGAAAAATGAACGATTCGAAGTTGAGCCCTTGAGTACATTAGCAACTCCCGTGGCTTGGGTTCACTGTAGACCGAATATATTGAACCAAGGAAGAATTGTATGGTTCGATGAGGAAAAAGCTCGAAAGGAGCGGGAGAAAGCACTGGCTCTATACTTGAAGATGCGACTTATGGAAGAAATGGATGAAGAGGCCGAAGAAGAAGAAGAAGGAGAAGAAGAAGGCGATGAAGAGGAAATGATGGAAGGATTTATTCAACCCGAGACTGGACCCGATATTCTATCATCCTGTGGTAGTGATATGGGCAATGAATGCTCTGTTCCTTGGTTGGTGCGCTTTTCCAGCAAGTATACCAATCAAAAGGAGAGATTGTTGGTATTGCAGTCCAATCTCTGGCCAGGCGCATTCACATTTATTTTCGAAAATACATGCGAATCGGTTTATCTGGGCTGGGGACATAAATTTTGTAGACGCAATATACCCTTTAATCACTTGAAAAAAGTTCAAGAAGAGTTTCTTCACGGAGCCGAAGACTTTATTGAATCAACGGATCCATCTGTTGAGGACGAATTGGCTTACAATGAGTGGCTGTTAAGCAAGCAAAAGAAACCCACTGATATTGGAGAGGACGGCAATGAATATGATGTTGAAGACGAAGACGATGAGTATGAGGACGATAATTAAGAAAGCCCCAATTAAAATTCCTAATTATGATACTATGTAGCACTTAGTTTTGTTCAATTAATAAAATCACAATCTTGTAGTGATGCAGCAGCATTTAAATAGAACATGTGGCGACCTTCATTATAACCATATATGTCATTTTAAATTCTAACATCCTTTCGTTTCAACTCTCTCCTACATTCGATTATTTTAACTGTCATTTTTTCTTTAACTAATTTATTAACTTTCAAAGCAATTCGTTGGTTGCCGACAAGTTTTTGCCACGTTCAAACTGCACTCCGACTATATATAAATAAGTTTAGTTAGAAGCAAAACATGTTTGACTTCCAGGCCTCGATCGAATAATCATATCGTTGATTATGTTATCATTCGGCCCAAAATTATCAAATTTTAAGTTAGTTACAGTCCTAGGACATAATATTGTTGAGAAAAAAAATCATATTTTTAAATTCAACTTTACTTTTTTATTTGTTTTACAACTAAGCATCACAAATATTTGTATTATTTAAAAATTTCGGATTTGTCCTCTACATATTTTCGAAAACTTTTAGCTCCCAAAACATTTTGATCAAAACTCCAAACTGATTTTGCCCTTCATTTTTTTCAATCGGTGCACTGAATCATTATTTGCACTCGGTTCACAAACCAAATGAGGTAAATATAGTTCAAGTCACGTGCCAAGCTTCTTCTACATACAATAAGCACATATAGTACATATGTACAGGTATATATCTCTTATAACTTATCACTGCGGACGGCAGTTCGCGTTAGTGACGAAAGCAGCACGAAGGGTGCGAAAGGCGACTAACTATATATACAGCTAAGTTGGAAAATTTGCTACGACTGTCCGATCAGATCGAGTTATATACCGATCGAAAGGTTTAGTTCTAACTTACAAAATGGCATACTAAAACTTTTTCTAACCAACCTGGGTCATAAGATACGGGGGTGTAAGTGAGAGGGGAAAAATTTAAATAATTGCAGCTAATGGGGCTGTTGGGGTCTTTTGGTAAAATTTTGTATTTTTTTCTACTTAAATAAATTTGAAAATTTTAGTGGACTTCTCAAAATGAAATGAAAAGTCAGTTTGTTTGTCTGTTTGTCTGTTTGCATCAAAGCGCTAAAGAAGCTAAAATGTAATGATGGGGATTGATTCCTTTTCGAAAATCTAGAAATGTTTGCTCTACGACTTTTTGAAAAAACCGCTAGTTTAGCGGGAAAACGCTAAATCCCGCTAAAATTGAACCTCAACAGTTTCCAAGCCATAAAATTTACAGATATGTTCTATATATCATTGGAAAGGTGTGTTTGAGAACTTTTAGGCGTACCTTTAAACTTTTTTTCTAAAGTACTCAGGTAACATTTTACAGGTGAAAAAAAGTTTTTTAGCTTACATTTTGGCGATTTTTGACAAAACGGCTCTAACGATTTAAATATGTTGTAATACGTTTTGGTTGAGGGGCTTGGAAGATATTACCTGTTAAGTGAATAAATACATTTTTTAATCGGTCGAAAATCACGTTTTAGTACGAAAAACTTTTTGGTTTTATGAGATATCTCAACCAAACTGATACAATATGCATTTAACTTGGTTTTATATATCCTGACCAAAGTTGGTTTAAATCGGACCACTATATCATATAGCTGTCATAGGACCGATCGGGTCAAAATTATGTTTTAGTATGAAAAACTTTTATGTTTAGTGAGATATTTAAACCAAATTGATAGCATATGCATTTAGGTTAGTTTTAAAAGTCCTGACCGAAGTTAGTTGTTATCGGACCACTATATCATATAGCCAATCGGTCCAATATTAAGTCTTGGTATGAAAAACTTTTTTGTTTTACGAGATATCGTAACCAAACTAATAGAATATGCATTTAAGTTAGACTTATATATCCTGACCAAAGTTGGTTCTAATCGAACCACTATATGATATAGTCATAGGACCGATCGGGCGAAATCCGAGTCTTAGTACAAAAAACTTTTTTTTCATAGTAAGTACGGGGTCTCCGACAGTAGAGTATGCTCGGCTGTAGCATCGCGAGCAGGGTGTGGAGCCCCCTTGTTTTTCTTTATAATTAAAAAAAAAAATTTTCAAATATGAAATACGTTCAACAACTAAATTTATATATTTTACTATTTGCCTGCATTAATGATAAAGTTACACTGTCAAAAGCAAAAGCAATTGCAAAAATTTCTGATATTCCACAAAAAAACCTCTACACGAGGTAAAAATCTAGTGACGAAAGCAATTTCAAGCCCCAAAATTTCTGATATCCAATTTTGTGACGAACAAAATTCAGTTTAATCTAAAAATTTTAAATAAAAATATAAATTAATAAAAAAAAAGGCGAAAATTGGCAAAATGTAAGAGATCTTTATTGTTTCGTCGGCCATCTCAATAAATGTCGATTGTTCTCAATTGTTAAACATTTTTCCGAAATCGTTTCTGTTCTGTTCAAAAAGCACCGTTAGTTCTCCCGGCGTGGCGTCCTTTTAAATTGGGGCTGCCACCCTACAGAATTTCCCGCTCTGGCAGCTTGTTCTAATTGGGGCTGCCACCCTACAGAAATTCCCCGATGTGGCAACTTGTTCTAATTTAATAAAATCAAAAAAAACTTTGAAAATTTGACTAAATTGGAATTTTTTTTTTTTGAAGCTAGAATTTTTTAAATTGTTGCAGAATTTTTGTTGGAATTTTCTCAATTTTATATATATATATTTTTTTTTTTTTTTAGAATTTAATTTCTAACTTCTCTTACCTAAGGGTTGACGAGTTTCAAACCTTCATTAATATTTAGATATATTTTTTTTCGAATTTAAAATTTTCATCAAAATTTTAGCTAATTTCAAAGTTATTGCAATTTTAAAAATTGAATGAACTTAATAAAAAATTACACCATGCGACGCAGCTATCGATTGATTAATCGATAGTACTGATGGTGGAAACAGACTGTCAGGTAAAAGTTGAAACAGCTGTTTTCTCCAAATACCGGAGCAATAACAAATGCAATCAGTGTGAAAATTTTCGTACCAAAAAAAACAAAGTCCAGATCCAAGAAAATGTTGCGTAAAACGTTGAAAAGTTTGGTTCATCCGTCGGTGCTAAGTCGCCAAATGTCGATTGTGGCCAGATCACTGAAGTACACACAGCACGGGGAGCCACAGGATGTGTTGCAGATTGTGGAGGATAGGCTGACGGAGCCAAGGGATCAGCAGGTGCTGGTTAAAATTCTAGCAGCCCCCATTAATCCCGCTGACATCAACACCATACAGGGTAATATTATTATGATAATATTGTACAACATATTAATATCATATGGATTTGCAGGGAAATATCCAGTGAAGCCAACATTTCCGGCAGTTGGTGGCAATGAGTTTGTTGGCCAAGTAGTCTGTGTGGGCGACAAGGTTAAGGACTTGCAGCCAGGATCACATGTGGTGCCACTAGCCACTGGTATGGGCACCTGGACGACGCACGCTGTCTACAACGAGGATCAATTGATGGCCATATCCAACAAGGTGGGCTTGGCAGAGGCGGCAACCATAACCGTGAATCCCTGCACCGCTTATCGCATGCTCAAGGACTTTGTGAAGCTATCACCAGGTGATACGGTCATACAGAACGGTGCCAACAGCGCTGTCGGCCAAGCTGTCCATCAACTGTGCCGAGCTTGGGGCATCAACAGTGTCGGCATTGTGCGCAATCGCCCGGAGATTGCAGAGTTGAAGATGATGCTTGAATGTCTGGGCGCCAATGCTGTGCTAACCGAGGAAGAGATGCGTACCTGTGACCTCTTTAAATCCGGCAAACTGAAACGTCCCAAGCTGGCATTCAACTGTGTGGGCGGCAAGAGTGCAACGGAAGTGTCGCGACATCTGGACGACCGTGGTGTTATGGTCACCTACGGCGGCATGTCCCGTGAGCCGGTGACCGTCGCTACTGGTCCGCTCATTTTCAAGGATATTGCATTTCGTGGATTCTGGATGACACGCTGGTCCAAAGAGAACTATAATACAACGGAGCGTTCCAAAATGTTCAGGGAACTTTGCCAGCTGATGGAGGAAGGCAAGTTTGTGGCTCCCACACATGAGATGGTGCCTCTGGAGAAGTTCAAGGAAGCCGCCATAGCAGCGCTCAATTTCAAGGGCTTTACCGGCAAGAAATTCATTCTAGACATGAGCTGTTAAATGTGATATATACTCTTACATATGTTAATTTTAAATTCGAAATAGAGACTACATTTGAAAACGATAATCTCTCTACAAAAATTTAATCTTAATACATAAATAAATTGTTTAGACATTTTATTTGTTTATAATTTATAGCATTTCAACCTCGTTGGCCTGATACTTGAGCTGAAGCGTCATTGCAGTAGGCGATGTGGCATCCGTGATGGTCAACAACTGACCATCCTGAAGGCACAGCTCACCAAGAGATTGTGTAAGGTTCTTGCGTGTCGCCTCCTCAATGCTCTTCACATTGGCCATGTATAAGGTGCGTTGCTTGCCATCGGCCATGACGGTGGTCAGAGCCGGACTCTTCAGTTGGAATCGTGGGGATTCGCAAAGCTGTTTGATTACATCCTCCAGCGTTGTCGTATTGGGATTCTCAATGTTCAGCAATTGTGGATTATTGCTGCAAGCAAGACAAGTCTCTGATTTCTCTGCCTCATAGGTATAGGTGTAAATTCCATCCAGATCGTTAAAGTTTAAATAGTTGGACATGCTGTCATAACAGCTGGTGGCCAGCTTGAAGACCTCCAGAGCACAGGCGGCGGCTATGACTGCATTTGTGCTGGCCACCGCCGGTATAATATGCTTGATGACGCCCTGCACGAGGCGATACGTAATGCCGCCTATATTAAACTGATTTGCGCGTTCCTGGGCACGCTCATAGATCCAGCCAATGTGCTGCGGATCATCACCGTCCAAGGGCACACCGAAAGGGTTCTCCTTGTCCCATTGTATTAGCTTAACATACTCAATGCAATGCTCCGGGAGTCGTGGTGTATTGGCGATGGTGCACAGCGGATAGTTGACTTGTGGCGGAAACAAATCCAAGGTACATTCAATGCAGGCCGTGAAGCCAGGTAGAATGACACGGGCATTGCCCTTGAACCCCTCAGTGCCGCCATCAATCATTGGTATAATGGATGACACATCAATGGTATTGTCCTCCTCGTATCGCAGCATGGAAAGCAACATGCCATTAATCCAGCGACGTGCCACAATTGAATCCAGGCCGCAAACAATAATATGGAACTGCTGGTAGAAAGACTCGTCAAAGTCCTGAATCTTGGCAAAATGCGGTGTCACCTTACAGGTGGGCACCCGACTGTTTATAAAGCGAGCGGCGCACTCCGCCTTTGATGAGCCAATGTCCGTGCGCCGAAACAGAAACTGTCGATTTAGATTGGACAGCTCTATTGTGTCCATATCAATCACATGTAAGTCACCAAATCCCATCAGCGCCAAATCCTTCAGAAGCTCACAGCCCAAACCGCCGGCACCAATGATGAGCACCTTGCCCTTCGTTTGAAGGAATTCCAAATTGTCTGGCGAGGGAGTAAAGTCATCCTTGCAGAACAGACCCTCGCGTTCCAGCACATGACGCAGTCCATTCCACCGCTTGCTTTGCAAGGAAATTGAGGGATTTGAAGGTGAGGCAACCGACATACTTTTACAATAAAAAATAAACACTCTTCTCGTAAACTTCGACTGGTTTTTTTGCGAATCGAATGCGGGTGATTAGGGATGTGAAAAAAAACATAGAAACATCGATAAGTCGTCATTAGTAGCGCGATGTTGATAGATTTGTATTTGTTGGTTTTTTTATTTCTCAATCGATAATAAAATTGGCTCAACTATTCGATTATTCATTACAATAACTTAATAAATTTCATACTGCAAATTAGCAAATACAGATAGTAACGTAAATTGCATAAGCATTTTTTATTAATTAAATTTTGATAATGTACCAGCTTCTGTCAAATGAAGCTATCGACGCTTGAGCGTAATCGAATGATAAAGTATCGATAGGAAAATAAGCGGCTCTAGTTTATACGATAGCAATACTTTGACTTATCGCACATAACTAGATAAAATTTGAAACAACGGCACTTCTGAAAGAAAAAAAACTCGCGTCCCTTAAAGCGTGCTTCCTCTTTGCCATCCTTATTGTTGTAAATAGGAAAAAATCAGAAGAAAATTAACAATTGCTGTGCGGGTGCTAGCGAAGTACAATAAATTCTTGTATTGTGCATTAGCATTTACGATTGAATTGCAGCAAACAAATTGGCGCGAACTCAAAGAAAATGACGCTCTCAGTGTTAGCGTCGTTTGACGATCTGCGACGCTGCATGCAAGTGCTGACTGACGGCACCGCCGAGGAGGGTAAGTGACCAGTCTAACTGAAATTCTAGTGAAATTCGAACTAAATTCATATTTCTGCACAGAATTCCTAAGATTTTTGCGTTTGTTCGAGCTATATCACGAGAAATGCAATGGCTATGCCACGCAAAATGCGCGCCTGCAAACGGAACTGGACAAATCGTTGGCCAAGATGGGAGATTTGGAGGGCAAACTGTATCATGCGCGTCGCATCATTGACACCGAGATCAAGGCCAGGCGTCAGGCCGAACACGAGCGCGACGCCATGGAGGGCAAAATTATGGCCGTAGCCGATTTGCTACGACACGAACGTAATCTGAACAACGAGACGCGGGATAAGTTAGCGTTTCTCCATACACTGCCGTCGGCATCGACGCGCAAGCGTAAATCGTTGAACACACTGCACGAGGATAAATCCTATGGGGATATCAATTCAACTGGATCTTTGCTTTCGGACTTATCTATAACACATTCGGAGGATGACTTCCTCGATGTGCGACGCTCGAAATCGTGGCGTGAGCATCGCCCATCATTGCCCAAGAATCCAGTACCGTGTGTGGGCAATAAAAGGTCTCGTCTTAGCACCGGTCTTAATACCAGTAACTTGGGTACACCAACCACAACGACGACTAATCGTCGGTCAGGAACTGGCATTGGAGTCGATCATCACACATTGGATGTGGGACAGGGCGCAGAGCGCTTCTGTGCCACCACGAAAGTAACAATTCCACAGGATGGTCAGGGTGTCATACGTGCCGAATCCACCATTGAATCGCTGCCTATGATCGTAACTCACGAGCGCATTGCCGATGTCCAGTCATCCTCGACGCCGCGTCGTTCTGGCCTTAAGGAGGCAATGGCGCCACCATTGACGCCACATAATGCCATGGCGACCTCATCGCCGGCACAACAGAACCGTCCACTGATGCGCAAGCACAGCTTTAGCCAGAAGACGTTCCTCCGTGGCGACAACTGTGTTCAGTGCCAGAAGCGGTAAGTTTATATATAGATACAAAAGTCTCAGTATTATTTATTTAAATTCGAATTTGTTACAGCATTCGATTTGGTGCCGTGGGATTGCGTTGTCGGGATTGTCCCGTTCGCTGCCACATCGACTGTCGCCAGCTGCTTACCGTCAGCTGTGTACCGCAGTCGGGAACACCCACGGGCAAGACTGTGATGGGATACCTAAGCGATTTTGCGCCAACGATCACACCCCGTATTCCAGCACTTATCGTGCACTGTGTCAATGAGATTGAGGCACGTGGTCTCACCGAGGTGGGCCTCTATCGTCTGTCGTCGTCGGAGCGTGAATACAAGGCGCTTAAGGAGCAGTTCTTGCGCGGCAAAGCGACTCCACATCTGGGAAACACGGATATCTATGTGCTATGCTGTTGTGTGAAGGATTTCTTGCGCACATTGCTTGAACCTCTCATTCCCACAAGCCAGTGGAAGGACTTTGCCAATGCTGTACAGAATCCAGATAATAAGCTAGCGGAGCAATCACTTTACAAGGCTGTGGAACAGCTGCCGACCGCAAATCGCGATACTTTGGCATTTCTCATATTGCACTTTCAGCGCATTGCCAATTGTCCAGTGGTTATGATGCCCCTGGAAAACATATCCATGATATTTGGGCCCACAATTATGGGTTATTCATCGCCAAATCCGGATAAACATGCCCTTTTTACCGAAACACTTACACAAAAGGAGGTAATGAAGGCACTGCTGGATTTACCGGGCACTTTCTGGCAGCAATATCTGGCCATGGAGCAGTCACCGCCGTTGGCACCTCCTGGCAGTGCCGTCAAACGAGTTCCCAGCAACAACCGGGATCTATTTTCGCTATATGGTAAATATATATGTTTATTTATTAAGTTTTGAATACATGTCCAATTCTCTCTTTTATTTAATCAAAATAGCTACCCCATTGAAGGGCACCATTAAGAAGCGCAAGTTTTATGCCACTCCACCAATGTCAGCGCATAAGAAGTAGATGAACTGTGTCCGTCCCCATTCCCGACTTGACTTGGTTGGCTGACAGTATTTTCAATGCATCGCAGGCGTGCTTACTTAAATCTGCATCAAGTATTTCATTTTTTTCTTTTGTTCAATTTAGAAAGCTGCTTCTGGAATGTAATTATTAATCTTATTTGTTTACACAAACATAAACTGTTGGACATTTAAAATTTCATTGATTTAAATTGTAAAATTTTGTCTAACAGAAATCTCATAATTACTTACCGTTTTCATAATGAATTATACACTGAACAAGTTTTCGAAAACGCAAATAAACATGTTTTTCTTTGAATTTCATATTTGTTATATTTGTTTCATATTTCTACTCTAGCTTTAATGTATTTGCTAATGTGTAATTGTGTAATGCAAACTGTGCTAATTCTTATGCTAAATTTTCATATGTAAGCGGAAGATTTATGATAATTTCAATTCAAAAGTTAACAGCTTTTAAGCAATGATTGATGCCTGTAGTCGATATTAATACACATCGTTTAAATAGAAAATCGATTGTTCTTTCGGAATTCAGGTGACAGCCCTGCTGAGCAGTGCTGCCAACTTTTTAGAGGAAAAAATTACTGCTTCTGGCTGGAAAGCATCCAAAAAAAAACTGAATTTTCGATGCAAAATAGCAAAAATATTAGACAACTGTGTAAATTTAAGTAAGTGCAAATTTAAAAATGCAGTAGCTTTGCAATAAATTAATAATTCGAAATTAGATAAAATTAAGGAAAATAAGAGAAGTTTCAAATGTAATTCTAAAAATCTATTGAAAAATCGACAAAACTCTAACAAAAATTCTGCAAAAATTTAAAAAGCTCTTTCTTCAATATTACGAAGTTTAAAAAAAAAATAAATGAATTTTCTTGGGTGCAATCAATTTAGCAATTTGATTAAAATGGTACATGCAGAGTGGCAATTTCGAAATTTTTCTAGCAAACGAACTCTAAAAATAGATAGATCTAGCTATAAAATAGCTAAGTTGGCAACAGTGACCGGCTCGCAACAGCTATTTTTTCCTCTAAAAAGTTGACAACACTGCAGTCAAGAATCTATGATCGGTTTTTTCTCCACCACTCTCGTTCCAGTGTTCTGATCAGTAAGTACCGATTGTGAAATTTGCATTAAATATATGTTATCTAATGATTGATTTGTATAAATGCTAAACAGGTGTAAAATATGGCCAACATTACTAAACTGTTTACTGTGCGTGCACACTCTCTGCTCCAGGCTGCCGCCCGTCAGCCCCAAGTGGCCACCCGTTTCAGCAGTAGCTGTAAGTACTCAAAGCACCACATGCAAAAAGATCAAAGTCCACTTCTAACTGCATACACCTATTTGTTATATTTATTATTTGTGGCTGGATGCCTAGAAAGCTAGAGCAGTTTTAAAATTTCTTTACCATTCCATTAATTGAGGACTAGCAGAAAATAGAATGAATTACGTAAGGTCTTTGACAGTGCTGACAAGAATATTGACAGTTATAAAAAGCTAGATTTTAAAAAGAGAAGTAAAAAATAGTATAAATGAAACAAAATGCATGCATCAAAAGGCAATACCGAAATGCCAATAAAATTTTTTTGTAATACATTAGTATGTTTCCTTAAATTAATAATCTTTTGATCTAGATTAGATCTAGCATATTATAAGCTAAACTGGAAACACTGGTCTTTGATACCAACTTACTTGCTATCTCTTTCACTCTACAGCTGGCAGCAACTGGGAATTCATTAAGACCGAAGTGACTGGAGAGAAGCAAAATGTCGCTGTTATCACTCTGAACCGTCCCAAGGCATTGAATGCCCTTTGCAATGGCCTGATGATGGAGCTGTCCACCGCACTGAAGAACTTTGGCAAGGATAAGAATATTGCCGCCATTGTGCTGACTGGCAGCGAGAAGGCGTTTGCCGCTGGCGCTGATATCAAGGAGATGGCACCCAACACATACTCCCAGTGCATTCAGGGCAACTTCTTGAACGATTGGACCGAGGTGGCCCGCACCCAGAAACCCATCATTGCAGCCGTCAATGGTTATGCTCTTGGCGGTGGCTGCGAGTTGGCCATGATGTGCGACATTATCTATGCGGGTGATAAGGCCAAGTTTGGTCAGCCAGAGATTGCATTGGGCACCATTCCCGGAGCTGGTGGCACCCAACGCTTGACCCGTGTGGTCGGCAAGTCCAAGGCAATGGAAATGTGCCTCACCGGCAACATGATCAATGCCCAAGAGGCTGAGAAGGTTGGTCTGGTCAGTAAGGTCATTCCAGCTGATCAACTGCTCGGCGAGGCTGTCAAGTTAGGCGAGAAGATCGGCACCCATTCCAATCTGATTGTGCAGCTGTGCAAGGAGTCTGTCAACACCGCATATGAGACCACATTGCAGGAGGGCCTCAAGTTTGAGCGTCGCACTTTCCACGCCACTTTCTCCACCGTGAGTTCAATAATCCTCTTTTAATTTTCTCTCTCTGTTTACACATTTTTCTTTGCAGGCTGATCGCAAGGAGGGCATGCAGGCATTTGTGGATAAACGTCCTGCAAAGTTCACTAATGAATAAATTCATATTAACGAGAATTAAAACATTTCTCATCCAGCATTGCATTTATATTTTCTATCCCTGTTATTGGTACGCAAATAAAACCCGTTGAATAATCTTTAAAATTCAAATTTACTTTTATGTACTTGGTGTGTGGCAAAAATTGTGGATGCTGAGAGCGAGGTGTGTGTCTGTGGATGCTGAGAGCAACAGGGTCGTATGTGTGGTCGTGCATTTTCAGTTGTGTAAGTGTGTGCGTGTGCAATAGCATATGCAAGAGAAGAGCAGCTATGAAAGCTGAGAGCAATTGTGCTTACTGCAATGCGGGCCTTAGGCGTCCACACACGATAAACTGCAAACGGCTGTCGCAAACTTTGAACGAGCAAGCATGCTCACTGCACTTGATTGTCGTGTGTGAGCTCCGTTAGTATAAGTGCGTGTGCTTGTAAGATCCTATATATTTGGAGAGCTTGGCAGAGCGCACGCCAAGTACAAGTTCAGCCGGCATCAGTTGCTCTTGCACAGCGATTTGGTGCAGAGCTAGAGTAGAAGCGCAATTTCAGGAAGGTGACAAATGTCATTCGATGTAAAGTGTCAAGGTTAGTTATTGTTATTATTATTATTTGTGAATAAATATTTATTATATATGAATATTTTTAAATTTATTAATATGAACAACATATGCTTTTAATAGTCTGATAAACTCGTTGAAATTCAGTTACCAAATATATTTGCATTCGGCAACTGGAGTCCAACGTATCTAACAAATATAATTAACTACCCTGGAGCACATTTTTGCTGATCAGGTTGTCAGTTGATCTTTGACTGAATTAGGTCATAGGTTAACTGACTACACACAACCACAATCGCTTTTAAACAACGCCCTGCGCTTCTTCCACAAAAGATAGTATGCCCATAGATTCATTTTTTGATTTTTTGCCTTCATTTCTCGAATGAGAGGCGTTTCTGATTCCGTCTTTCCCAGACCGAGCATACAACAGGTACTACAGCAATCTATTTTAGGGGAATCCAATTCAGCTTCTTTTCCTTCAATTTTATTTAAACAATAGCGACGAATAACTAATGGCTTCAATTCTGACAATTCGCTGGGCATTGGTATTATCTCCAGTCTGGTTTTCAATTTTTTTTTTGGTATATGCCTTTCTATCGTCTCCTTTTGGGGTTTTCGGGGCAGCCACACCCGAGTTTCAGCCTCTTTCAGAAAATTGCGTTTCGGTTTTTTAACTTTCATTTCATATATTGGAACATGTTTCATTATTTCGGCTATTTTAGCCTGGGTAGCAATACGTTTCTCTTTTAACTCCTGATTTTGCAACCTTTTTAGTTCGCTATCTATGGAATATCTATCCTCATATAAATCATGTTGATCTAGATAAGATAGGCGTTGGTGCTTATTTCTTTTCACTGAAGCTTCAGCTCCTGAGTGAACTTTAACATATAATTTAGGATGCTTAACATTCTCTTGTGGGATTGACCTAGGGCCAGTTTTCGAGTTGACTGATGGACTGTGGTGGCTCTTTAATGAAATTGATGTTTGACTTAATTTGCCATAGCCATAGCCATAGCCATGGGGTCGGTGTGAAAATCGTTTTCTTTTCCCATTATTGGATCTCAACCAATCCTTAAAGCTATCTTCCGATGTCCCTGAGCTGACATCTGATTCACTTGATTCAACCCTAGAGTTCTTGAAATAATTTATTATTGCGTCCTTTTTTTTATCTCTAGACAATCGTAAATTTTGTTCATACAGTTTAGATTTCAGTTTGACAGCTTCAGGGATTAACGAATGTCGGCTCCTCTTTAGAAGGTGTCCTTCAGGTTCCTTATCATATAAAAAAACATCATACATTTGAGTAAACTTTGCTTGAGATAGTGATTTAGAATCTTCTTCTGTCGAGTCGCTATCACTACTGAAATCCTTTAAGTGATTGCTGAAGTCTTGCGACTTCTTTTTTCTTAAAGTTACAGAAAGGAGGCTTGGGAAGCTTTCATCCCTTAGGAAGTAAGACATGTCAACGCCTTTTAATAATTTTTTCTGACCCACAACTTTGAGCTCAAATTTTTCACTTCCTTTTCTCTTTTTAAACTGTGTCTCAGTTTTTTTTGTTTTATTTCTCCTAGTCTTGATATCTGTTTTATTGATTTCTCTGTTTTTAATTTCTTTAATTTCCACTCTTGGTAGCTCTTTTCTCTTGTCCTGACTTTGTATCTTTTCAATATTCTTCTTATTTTTCATTTTTCTATATCTGATTTTCTTTTCGGTTATACTGTGCGTGCTAGGTTTAATCTCATTTTCAAGTGTACTAGTATCTAGTAATGTATTATCAATTTTGTGATGGGATGACTTTTTAATATGCATGTTTTTATTAGGATCCATATTATTTAGCAATTTGTTATGGACTTTTAATGATTTTCCGATTTCATTTTTTCTCGTAGATTGCACATTTTTGTCGTTTGCTTCAATTAAATTAATTTGACTTTTTCTTCTAAGTTCATTAATGCTGTTCATTAACACTTTTAGAGACATTTCATTAGACACATTTTCCACGCTCTTTATTATTGGGAGCATTTCAGGAGTACGCTTAGTTTCCTGGTTAAGTTTGATGCTCTGTTCGCTCTTTTGACTATCATCTGACTCGACCTCTCCGTCATTTTTTAATGTATGTTCGGTTAGAATAAATGAACTAACTGTAGGTTTCACAATCTGAAAACTTCCTTTGATATAGTTATTAGGTCTTAAATAGTCCTTACTTATTGTATTATTTGCAATTATTTTTTTAAAGTCCACTTTTTTCTTGATTACAATTTGCTGATTCTTTGTGTTTTCTGATGGTTTTATCTTGGACTCTTTATTATATATTTGTGTTTGAGGAAAAGTGTATTTACCAAATATTGTGCTTACTTTATCTATTAATTCTGAAGACTTTTTCGAACTCTTTTGTGTAGAGAATAGCTGGACAAGTGCTAGCTCTGTAAGTAAGTTTTGCTCCTTTTTTTCGTCGTTGCTTGTGTGACATGTATTTGCAGTTTTTGGTTCGAGTCTCCTCTGATTTTTAGATTCTTGCTTTTCCGCAGAATTCTCCAAGTAATTGGACGTATAATCTCTAGGAAAGTTCCCTAAATTCGGCTGATACATTTTAAAATAAGGAGTATATTGCGGATTCAAGGGTACAGCTTTCAAGCCGTTTAACACCAAGTCGTTCAACCAATTTCGATTTTGCCATTTTTCTCCTTTACTTTGTTTTCTTAAATAGTGACGATGCATGATCAAGGTACACTTTATTGCATTAAATAAATACACGTAGAAATTTAAATGATTTTTCGAATTGATGACAAAAAACGTATGGGCAGCTCTGTTGCCGCCTAACTAATATATCGATACAGGCTAACTATTTGGCAATTCGATAGTTAAATAAATATCGATAATAGAGAAGCCGTTATCGGCAAAGCTCACATATACACACACACACACACACAAGCAAAGAAATTGTAAAGTATACGGTACCGTTGCATACATTTCACTGATAGTCCTGCGCGTTGGCCGTTGTGCGAGAAAAAAGTAAAAGTGAAAATCAGGCCCTTGAAATTTGTGAAAAATTCATTAATAATGCATGATTAATAAAATAAAATTGGTGTGTTTTGTGTGTTTTGTTTGTTTTGAATAACCGTTACAAGTTGTGCGGTTTTGCACGCGAGTTTGTCATAAGACAGGAATAAAACCTTAGATTATACCAGTTTACAGTTTTGCGATTTCTGGTGTGCTGTAATCTTCTATTATTGCGATATACTAAAACATAGCACAAATACAGACACAAACGCACAGCTCGCGATTTTATACACACACACAAACACAGTCACACACACAAGGTCCAAGACGCCCCCTCATTGCCCTTGAGCTGGCGTTGTAAGAATCATTCGATTTTTCACAACAAGACGTGAAAAACACGAGAAAAAAGAAATAAAAAAGGAAAAACTAACCACAACGACTGACGCACGCGTTTACTAAATATACAAAAATAATACATTTATACAATTAAATAAATAAATATAAAACAAAGCAAATATATTGCATATCGGAAGAAAGTAGTAAGCATCGGAAATGGATGTACTCAATCAAATACTCAACATTAATGCTGGCGGTGCCTATGGCGGGGGCAAGGCTGGTGGCGCCTTCGATCCACTTACGTTCGCCATGAAACCTCAAGTTGTCATACGCGCCCTCTGCTGGGTAAGTCACATAAAAAGCTAACCTCCCACCCCTCCCACGTAGACCCTTTTCTAGCATACATACACTGGAAAAAAATGTTCCAAAATCAATATTTTGGCCTAAAAATTGCGTCGAGAACATAAAATTCTTTAAGTTAGAAAACACATTTTGGGTTTGACACCATTTAAAAAAAGACCAAGTTCTTATTATAAGAATAAATGTTTTAAAAATGTAACTCAACAAATAAAAAATATAAGGAAGACTTTAATATTTATAAATTTTGTTTGTTGTTTTATTTTGATACTTACACATTTTTTTCGGGCTTGGTAATTTTATAAATATTCCTTTACTATGTTTTTCTTTGAAAAGAGTGGGACTCGAGCCCGAAGAGGCGAGTCTATTGGATTTAAATAAAATATGACATATTTATACTTTCCTAACAACTCTAGATTTTTATTCTTATATATTTTTTGATTAATATTCTAAGCATTAGTAATTTGGTCTTAAAATGGTCTTTTGTTAAGAACAGAATATTTAAGATGATTGTTTTTTGATTTTTGAAGCTGGTTTTTTTTCAGTGTATGTACAAAAGCTTACAGAACATTTTTCAACTCGTGTATTTGACTTTATTTATAACATTTACATTTAATGTAAAAAACTTGGTTTTTTGTTTTTAATTTTCAAAAGTATTTAAGCCAATTTGATCTTAATAATAAATACTAAAATTAGTATGTGGATTTTCTTCTTTCTTCTATTATTCTAATAGTATACGTATATTTGTAAGCTTTAGCCGAATACCTCTTGTTCAAACCTCGCATGACGAGCGAGTGTGTGAATGTTGGTGTCAAGTTGTTGTGGGAATTGTTAGAATTTCGTGTTTGATGTTGTTAACTGATTTGTGATTTGTTTAGGCAGCTTGAAAGATGCCACAAGCTTGGAGGATAAAGTATGAAACAGCTGTACAGTTGATATTAAAAGTCTCACGACAGTCAAATTGTGAGCTAAAGGCCGTAAAGTGTTAACCAAGTCCATATATAATGGCCAACATGTGCGTCATTGCCGTCAAGTAGACCTTAAGTCTAGAGTGAGAATAATGGTTAACAAGAGTTTGCTTTTCATTTACGTTTAATGGCACTTTTCCTGCTGACGGCACAGTCTCGTACATACGTAATGATTCACAACAACAACAAACACAATAACAACAGTCAGAATGACAGCGACAACAGCAACTGTCAGTTGGCCAAGTTTATTCAAGGACCTGCTTTGTTATTGCAGTTGGCATTGCCTATCCCCAGGCGCGACTCACACTGACTAAACTTGGCCTTCGTTTGAAATTGGGTCACAAGCCCAAATACGCTCTGAATGCGAGTGTGCGATTCTGTGTCTGTCTGTGTGTGTGTGTGTGTGTGTGTGTGTATATGTTTATCGGTGTACTTGAACTTCTGGTTTGTTGCACCTGCTCTTTAAAATCAATAGATAGACACTTAGTCAAGTAATTGTTTTTACAAATAAATAAAAACAATTTTATTTTCAACTTTTGAATATAGTCACACTCCCTATATTTATTTTTTCCAATTACTCTTAAAACAATAGGTAACTACAAAAAGAAAAAAAAAAAATTAAAAGCCATGATTGGTTTTTTTTAATTTAATCTTTTGACTTGTTTCATTATAAAAAAAAAATAAAAATCAAGTAAAAGTATTATTATTTTTCGCTTTCTAATATATGTGAATTTTAAACTTCGTCTAAACAATTACTTGATCAACTGTATTTCTGTATATGCAATGCTGAACTCTGACATGTTGGCGATTTGGGAATTCATGTTTTTCACAGTGTCTGCTGTAAATGTGTGTTCAAGTGTTGTGTCTTGTATGTAATTTTTTTTTGCATTTTGTTTGATATGATGATTTCAGCTCTTTTCCATTGTGGTCTTTGGCTGCATATCCTCGGAGGGCTGGGTGGAAAAAGACGGCAAGGACTATTGTCTTTATAATAACGATGGTATGGCCTGTAAATATGGCAATACCATTGGAGTTTTTGGCTTTCTCGCCTCAATGGGATTCATTGGAGGCGAATTTCTGTTCGAACGCATGTCATCGGTGAAGAGCAGAAAGCGTTACGTCATGGCGGACATGGGATTCTCAGGTATGATAAACTCTGAACCGACTTTAAATTATGTATGTAATTATTATTTGAATTTTTCCAGCTCTTTGGGCCTTTTTGTACTTTATCGCGTTCTTCTATTTGTGGTCCCAGTGGAGCTCAGCTCCTATGCCGCCGTATGGAATTGGTGCCGGAAGCATGAAAACAGCTATTGTCTTTTGCTTCTTCAACATCTTCAGCTGGGTAAGTCACCGCCCAGTTAGCACGGTTTTAATCAGGGTTCAAAAAGATTTATGAATTTTAAAAATTCAAAATATATCTGATTAAAATTTTAAATAATACGTTAATGCAGCAACATACCAATACAAGAAAAGTATACCAAGAAATTTGAAAAAAAGCTTGATATAGTGAAAAATACTTTTTTTTTTGAAAATTATGACATGGGCATTCAATATTTATAAAAGTTGTTTTTTAATTATTTTTTAATAATTCTTCTGTAGTTTTTTGTGTAGAAAAAATAAGTTATTTTAAATAGTTTGAACAAATTGACACAATTTTATATTTTATTTATATTTTTAAAATAATAATCTTAGCGATCTTTGCTTAAAATCTGTACTACTTTGAATTCCAGGCTCTTTGTGCATTTATGGCCTATAAACGTTTTTTGATTGGCGCTGGCGATGAGTTCACCTCGGCCTTTGAGACTGACCCGGCCAATGTGGTGCATCAGCAGGCATACAGCTACTCCATGGACAACGACAATGAGCAGTATAGCGCCTCGCCATTTGGTCAGCCACAGCAGGGTAAGTGTGGCCGGTCAAGCAACAGTTTGTCGAATTTAAAAATTGTTGCATCTGGTTTTTGGCAGGCATGGAACAACAGTCTGGCATGGAGTATCAACAACCCACCTACTAAGCGTATTTGATAGCCTTCAGTGCGGGCAAGTTGTACTCCTCCTCCGTGTGTGTGTGTCGACACACTTTTATTGGTAGTGCAAATGGCAAAAACAATTTTTACACCAACTATTTACAACTATAGTACACATGTTGGCTTAACTTAATACACCGATGTCAAGCATATACGAACAACAACAAATAAAACACAAGAACAACAACAACAAAAACAACAACAATGCCATGCATTTGCTTCAGCAAGGAAAAGGAGTTTGGATAGCTGAAAACTGCTTAGTTTAAAAGCCCTATCCTTATACAGAATAATATTAATGATAATAATTTATAAGATAGCCCCTTAAGTTCTGTGTGCAGTTTTTGTAGTGAAAATTTGTTGCAATACTTATATACGATTATGATGTATACAGATTATATATATATATTATATATACTGCAAATACTATATAATTATGCTTTAAACGTTGTTAGTTATTTAGTGTATGTATTTTATTAATTTTTCTTGTGCAAGACCCTGGCCCTCAATACTCAACTTTGGGTTTTTTGGCTTGCTTACGATGACAATAGCTTGACAACAACACGACGTATAAAAAATAAGCAAAGCAAAGCTAAAATGTTTTTTAGACAAATTTACACACCGTCGGTACAGTAAAATGATATAGTAATTGACCCACACTAGTTAACTAGCAGACATCATAAAATACTGCTCAAAACATATCCTTTTAAAAACAGATTTCTTCTACATACTCCTTTGATCTCTATTCGCAAAATAGTTCTTTGTAGTGCCCGAAATCTTCAGGATCCGCGGCCAGGGTCGCTTAAACTTAGCGCATTGATAGAAACAATAAAAATTCAACGCCAAATTGTAAATTCTAAAATTGAAAATAACAAACAATTGTTAAACTACAAAAAATGTGTGAAAAGCTCAGCAAAAAGTATTTACAAATATATTATAAATGAGTTTTTGTCTTGGGGCAATTAAATATTTCTGAAAATAGCCGATTTTTTTCAGGATTTTGCCGAATTCCAGGTCGGAAAGTTTGATTTCAAAATTTAAGTTAAGAACCCAAACACTTGAATATCAGTATTAAATTTAACACTTATATTTGTTAAAAAATTTAGTATTATTTTTTATATACTTTCTAATTTGATTACACTAATTTGTATCCAATTTTATTTAAATTCTTTTTAAAAAAGTCCCAAGGCAATTGTTGGCCCAAATATGAAATGTATAGTAAAATAAATTGAATAAAAATATTCGTACTATGCAATTGAAAAATAATCAATATCAATGAATGTAAACATATTTAATAAATAAACGTAAATGTTTGTTTAGTGCAACATCAAATAACGGTAAAGTACATAAGTATTTGTTAAATAAAAAAATATATACATATAAAAATACACTTACATAGATGTGTATATACATTATTTATTTGTGTATTGTGTATGTACGTTTATAAAAGCTGGCTATATTTATATGTAAGTTGTACGTGCAAATGGCTATGCAAAACCAACAGATAAAAGTTTTGTTCTAAAATTTGAATTCAATCGAAATTTGCTGCAGGGAATAACTGCAAATTATTGAAATATTCGTATAAACTTTAACTGAAAAGTAATGATAATCGAGTTTTGAAACAGCAATTAGTTCCGTTTGCGCAAATTTTAAACAATGTCGAAATTTGGAACGCTTTTTATTTTAAAAAAGACAGTTCATTGAGAATTCAACTTGAAGCCAAACAACACAACATTCAAATTCTATGTAAATTTATAAATTAATCATGTAGAAATCGTGAGCGTTAAATAATTAAAAAAAAGTTATGCATTCAAGGACACACAAGTTGAGAAACAAAAAATATTACTAGTAATTACCCCGGTACAAAAGGCATCCTGAAATTGAAGCTAAATTAGAAATGTACTTGTTTGAAAATCATTGAACAATAATGTAATAAAACCAATCCCAACTAAAAAAAAGGAAAAAAATTCAATAAATTATAACACATATTTTTAAAAATCAAAACCAATAACAGCAATTTAATATGCTTATTTATATATAACCAAAGAAGTTCTTGGTTAAGCAGTAATCCCGATCAAACTTACCAGATGATCAACCCCCAAGGATGACTCAACTTAACAAACAGTGAGTAGTCATGCTGAATTTTTAATAAAAACGTGATTAAACTGGGAAGTAAAAAATCGCTAAAGATCAACGATTCCTGCATAGATTTCTGATTAATAGATCTGCAAGAACTAAAGTACCACAGAAAGAAACAGATGAACTTGGTTAAACCACCTTGGCAATGACCATCATTAGCTGTAAAATATCCTCTAAATTTGATCCACACTCCAAATAGAAAACGGATTATATAGTTTTATAATTTCAGTACTCACTTTAAATACTTTGTATATTGTTTTATATAAAACATTTCGTTTCTCAAATACAAATTTATGAATGTAATATCCGAAAACAGTAAAATTTATATTGTTAGTTTGATGTTGTGTTCAAAACATATTTAAATAGCTTTGCTCAAGTGTGTACAACAAGTCTGATTATGAAGGCCAAACAGTTAATTTCATTTCTTTTAAGGCAAATTGACTACACACGTTTCGCTACCAAATGCGGTTGCATATGAATGTGTATTTATGTATATATAAGTACAAATTAGCTGAAACGTGTGCTAGCCAATTGTTCAATTTGCCATTTTCTAATTTTTTTTTTCTTCTTTCTTTTCTTTCTATATTTAAATACATTTTATAGATTTACTAAGCTTTAACTATGATAAAGCCTTAAAAAATACGATAGATAGATAATGCTTTGTTGTTCTTTAGTTAGTTTCACATAATACAGTGGGTGTATAAATGTATCAAACATTGTATATTTAACCATTAGTGTTGTTTGCTCTACATCAAAAGTATAGATATGATTTTGTATAAAAATAATTGATTTTTGTGTTTAGTTATAATTTTTATCAGGAAATTATCAACATTAACTTTTACAGATTTATTTAATGTCGCTATATGGAATATATTTATGTTTTGTAAGTATATTAAATCAAATCTTATTTTCACCCTCAGCTAACCACTTGGTAAAGCAAATGCAGCTTTAATAAGTAGGTTTAATTTTAAATAAGGCTATATATATTAACATAAACACTGCCAATTCAATTGGACAATGGCGCAGCGAAACAAACACAATTATATACTTAATAAAGATTTTTGTTTCCACATAGAGCATAGAACGTCAGAACCCTAGAAGATCTCGTCTCAAGAGGGAGTAGCTCTAGGTAACCACAGTAACATTAGTCCACACAATCATCTCCTCCAGAATGGATTATATTTAGAAGGCTTGTAACTGAAGAAAAAGAAAAACGTCATATAGCTATTTTGCTTATGAAGCAGAAATAAAGTGTTTTTCTAATTACTTAGTTTTTAACGCTTTTATTTTGTTCTTGCTCCCGTTCCGACTCCTTTTCCGTCTCCTGTTCAACTTTGTACCTCTTTACAGCAGCTATCAGTGCTTCTGGTAGCTTATAAGAGCCCGCGAGCAACTGCAGCTCTTGGTCAATATTATCTTTGCTGCCCATCGATTCTATAAAATCAGTTTTCATTTGTGCTGGAAGATCCGGCAATTCCACGTTGGTCTCGCTGATAGGAGCTGACATGGGTAAAGGCGTTGGAGTCGGCGTCAGAGATGTATTGGAAATGGCATCAATATCGTCTTCGAATTCTGCATCAGCCGCTTGCAGAATAGTCAGGATATCGGTTGGAGTTTCCTAAATAAAAGGGAATGCAAACAAATTTTTGTAAATATTGTAGTTATTATATATTCTGGCTTATCCCAAATCTCCTATTCCAATTACTGAATATTTGTTGACCATATGGGACGTCATTTCAATATGGCAACAGGAAGCACAATATGCAACATTAAATTTTTATGGAGTAATAAAAATTGTCTAGAAGACAACAGCAAAGACAAAAGACGTTTCAACCGGAAACATTTTATTATTTATCCTAAACGAATCGAATTTTGTAAATATCTAATTACAGTAGACGCTCCATAGGGGTATTTATTTTGTTTTTATTATCATTTAAAACTTAAGTCTTTTATTGCTTTAAAATGTGTATGTACTGGGCAATAACATTTTCAATAAACAATAATAACTTCTGTTTTTCTCAAGCTCGTGTTTAAAAAATAATGAAGGTAAAATTCTTGCAATTATTTATTTTTGCAGTATAATGTCGAGAGTTTCATTTATCGAGCGTTCATTGTAGTTATTATTTGTGAACATTTTATAATTTGTTTACAACGAACAACACTTATACTTGTATGTAATCGTTTCCCAATAATAGTTTGTATGAATATACAAATGCGTGTTGTTTATACTTATTTCTTGCTGTACATTTGTTTACAATAATTAATTAGCAAATGGGGGCGGGATTAAATTACCTTAAGTGCATCAACTCGCTGACGTTCATGCATTGCACTCAAAAGCTCACGTAGGTGTTGATTCTCTTTGCGCAAACGCTCTCGTTCCACATCGCGCTCATTAATTTTGGGCTGTAGTTATAAATAAGAGATTTTAATTAGATAATTTAAGTGTACTTAAAGAGTAGGTAGCTCATTCAACTCACCAAAAGTAGCGAAATTTGCTCATTGAGGACATTTACAATGCCGCTAAGAGCATGACAAGGTACGCTTGGCTCTAGAGAGCTGGCATGCTGAATTCGATTGAGTCCACATAGAGTTCCGCCTGTTCCCACAGCAGTAGATGATGAACTAACCACTTTTTCCTTGACAACACCAACACTTGTTAATGGCAGCAATGCTGCAGTCTGTGTGGAGTTGTCAATCATGGACAGTGTAGTGTGGGCTTTGTTAAGTGCAGCCTGTTTTGAGTTAGATGAATAATAATGTTAATCAGCATTAAACTTAAAATATTGTAATTATTTAATATATTTTTGTTAACTTTGAATCAGTTCCAATCTTATTTTAAACATTTTTTTAAATGATCAATTTACAGAGGTCGCAAATATGGCTCGACTCTTTAAGATTGCCTGTCAAATAAGATGGTCATACAGAACAAAATGTGACATTTTATTTTGTTGTTTGTTTTCTGTTGTCACTGCTCAAGCAAGACACTTGCTTCCTATTTATTTTCTTTTACTATATTATTGTTTACTATCTATAAATACTTACCAAAGTGTCATACACATCATTGATTTCGATGTGATCACTTTTGTCACCACTTTCTGTTCCATTTTGATCTCCATCAACAGCTGCTTCAGCTGCCGATTCCAAAATCTTTGTTGATATTTTTGGCTCAGTTTCGGCTTCTGTTTCCTTTTCTTCTTGTGCCACCTTTGGAGGAGCTTCAAGAATGGGTTCGACCTCTGGTATCTTTGATTCTCCCTTTTGCAACTCATCGGCAGATTCTTCGGGAATGCTATCAACACTAATAGTGCTCTGTCGTTTGGTTGTCTCCGAACTGTTTGTGTTGTTGCTTTCGGCAGGTGGCACAACTGCAAATTTGAATGATGCAAGTGGTGCAGAGACATCTGGGGACTTTGTTGGTATTGCAGGCAAGCGCAGCTCATCAATCTCACAATATCCATCGTCATCCTCATGTATAGCGACCTCGATTTCCTCAATTTCAGCTGCCTTCTGCTTGGGTATCCGCTTCAACTGTGGCGTTCGGTGTTGACCCTGGGCTTGTTGTTTGTTCGGTGGTGGCAGCGGAGGTGGTGGAGATCTGGTCGCTGTAGTCCGGCGGGAGCGATCTTTATCATGACAATGATCGCACACTGCGGTGGATACGGCTGAGATTTCTCTTTCCGGCGACACATGCATGTAATCATTTAATATCTTTGTCAGTATCCGCACTTGATCATAAGCAGCCAATGCAATATCAGCGCTGTCTTTGGGTGCTTCTGGCATCATTGCAATATCGACAATCTCATTGAAATGCTCAACTGGCAAGCGAAAGATATCACATATAATTCTCTGTTTCTCTATCAAGCCATCACGAATTGAGGCGTCCAAGCGCCGCAATCTCTCACCCGGCGTCAGCACCGGCTCCGCTGTGTGAGCCGGACTAATGCTGATCTGAATTGCCGTGGGATCAACCAGCGGTGACTGCATTAACAATGTTCGTGTATTATTTGAGTTATTGGAACAAACGATGCTTGCACTGTCACGCTTCGACTGACCGCCAACTAGACTGTAAGTTGACGCACGCTCCTCATTTGAGTCACCGCCGACGCCGACGCCGCCGCCGCCGCCGCCGCCTCCGCCTCCGCTGTTGTTGTTGGCCTCCCGTGCCGATTGTGTGTGTCGCAACACAACGGGATTCATGTCCTGCCCAACATTTGGATAGTTATTGTTGGGCTCTCCGCAGCTGCGCGTCGACATTGTGCGACTAACTGATGCTCCAGCAGCATCATTTTGGCTAAGACGCCGCTTAGCCGTTATATTATAATAGCCAGAATTATCACTCTGTGTGCTCTCCCGTCGCAAGTTATTATTCAACTGCGTCGCACCGATTTCACAATTATTACTTGCAGTTGGCGCTGGCGTTACCACTGCAATTGGTAGCATCGGTGCCAATGGCGTTGTGGTAACAGTTGCCGTCACACTCGCCGGTTGAGTACGATCTGGTGTTGGATCCACCGACTCCTTGTTATGCGATTGCGGTAACGTGGCAATAATTGGATCATCGGCAACAGCATCTTGACTATTGGCGTTCTTAGATCGGGGCTTATACTGCTGTGCAGCAGCGTCAGAAATGTGTTTAAACCATCTGCAAAGAGATACAAGAAATTATCACATATATATCTCAAGAGTGGGCATTTTAATTGAGTTCTTAGAGTCGAAACTTAAACGTAATCGAAACTTTTTTACCAAAAAAAAGGTTTATTTAATAAAAAATCAGTAAAACTCATAAAGTTACCATAGCTTATCTCTGGAAAATAAGTAAAATTATGTGCAATTGTATTTTTTACACTTTTCATAAATGTGGATATTGTTTTCGGGAATTTAATGTCTACAAGTTGTATGATATACAAAATCATATTAGCGAAATGCAGATGTTTCTTAAATACTAAAAAACAAAAAGAAGAAAATTGTATACTTTTGTAAATAATACCACGTTTTCTATAAAATAAATTGAGAAACTGTATCATGTACATATTTCATAATAATTTCTTTTTTACATTTAATTTTTTTTCTACTAATTAAAAAAATAAGATACAAACAAAATTTTAAAAATTTCTTTTAGTTTGTAGGTTTTATACCCGTTAATTAAAAAAATTAGTTATATTGTGTTCGTTGGAATATATGTAACAGGAAGGAGGAGATATCTCCGACCCTATAAAGTATATATATTCTTGATCAGCATCAACAGCCGAGTCGATATAGCCATGTCCGTCTGTCCGTCCGTGTGAGCGCCTAGATCTCAGAGACTATAAAAGATAGAGATACCAAACTTTCACACGCAGATCCCAAAGCCGTTATAGCAGGTCAAGTTTGTTTTAAATTTTTGTTACGGCCCCTTCCACCTTCGCAAATCGCGAAAAACCGTAAGTCCGACTGTATGAACACAAGTATCTCAGAGACTATAAGAGGTAAAGTAACCAAATTTGGCATACAGATTTCTATAGACATCGCGCCGAGCAAGTTTATTTGAAATTTAAAACACGCTCCGAAAAACCACTACAAGCACAGTTTTTTAAGATTATACGTCTTTTATGATAATTACTGTTATATATTATTATTATCTGTTATTCTACTGAATCGAATCCTGATCGGAGAACAGCAGATTTGGCGAATTAATGTTTTCAAAGTAATACAAGTAATATCTTTAAGGTACTTTTATGCACATATATTGAAATAAGTAACGGGTATCCTATGGTCGGAATCTCAACTTGTTTTTTAATAAATAACTTATATACTTATTTTCGTGAGGTATATACTGCGGGTATTCATGCAAAATTTAGGAAGTTTACGTGACATTTTGTAAATACTCTAATTATGAAAATTATTACATGCTAATGACTACAACGCATTACTGAAATACAAAAAATTCAGCGGAAATAATGAGTAATACTCAAAAATACAATACATTGTTGTTGACGGATGTGCTGTATTTATATACATATAAGTAAAAATATTTGTTCGTAATTTTACTTGCAAAAAAAAACCGTTTTTATTCAGAAATTATGCTAAAAGATCTTAAAAACCAGGATCACGAACCCAATAACATATTTATAGTTATTAGTATGTAGAAGTATATCTTTCACCTGGATACCAAAGAAGAGCGGCGACTATTGGGCTTGGGAATGACATTTGGTTCACTACCTCCAAGATTAAAGATCTCATTAAAACTGCCCCGACGACGTTTATTCTTTGTTTTGCTTAGATCTTGTAGAGAACTCGGATTTTGTTTGTTCGATAGTAATGATAGTCCGCCATTACAGAGACTTTTACGGCGTAAGCCACTTAACGTGTCGTCCGGCGAAAGAAAACTCATCTCTACAACATGTTACAACAGACTAATAGAATAATAAATATAATACAATTGTTGAGATATTTTCAAGTCGTTTCATTGTCACAACCAAACTCCGTTTACTTCCCTATACATACACACATACATAACATACATTGCAAAATGTCAATTCGTTAAGATAATTGTTGTTGATGCTTTTGATGACAATCGGTTTGTTGCATGTAACTTAAGTCGCCTCATTGTGCAACTTTTTAACAGACTCCATTACAAAAGGTTTACTATATACAATATGTATATGAGTATAATTTATGTATTGTAAGACTATTGTATACATTCTGATAAAGGGCATATATCCAGCTGTTTGTATAATTGTAATACAATATATCTACACTGACAAAAATCAGGTGTTTGTTCTATTTAAAACACAAATTTTGGCGGTTTAGTAATTAAATTTGACATTTGTTGCTTCTAAAGTAATTAAACTAAAATGTCCTCTTTATGAGTATAATAAATAATAAAATTAGAAAATTGTTGCAACATTGTTGATGTAACACATATATGTATATATGTTATATACATGAAAACATCGTAAATTGACCAGCAAGGAAATGAATATGCCATTAAGCTTCATTTGGTTTAAGCATATATATAAATAATTGTCTATATGTACATATAGGTATGCTATAAGGTCAAGAAGTACATTATCCTATGCGGGGCTAAAAGAACTATTTCAAATTCTTTAACAAAAAAATAAATTTGTATGAAAGTACGAGTATGTATGTATGTATGTACAAGTATATTACTGAAAGACCCAACTACAAAATGAAAATATTTCCACTGAACACAACACGTTTTGAGTGGGGGGAAAACACGCACACGCGTTGAACACTATACGCAAACTGAGAAGCGCAAACAACGCGAACAACGAACAAAAGTTAGCAGAATCTCAACACAATATCACCCCATAGACCATTCATTATAGCCGATGCGCGACACGTTTGGAAAAGCTCTCGCTTCCTCCGACAGGCGGTCTGCGGTTGGCATCTACCACATATGCACATACATATACATATGCACATGTATGTGCATGTGCTTGATGACACCATGATACTTCGGCTTTTACGCGATTTTCCCTGAGGTCATATTTGAGAGAGTCACAGAGTGAGAGAGCGATAGAGCGCAACAGAGAGAGGCAGTGTACAAAGAAGAGAAGAAACAACAACAAACTCTATTGGTGACGAAGACTTTATACTCTTATAATTACCATGTATACAAACACACTCAAATCACTATTTTTTAAAGAGTCTAATTTATATATTCTTTCTCTTTTTAAATCAATCACTCATAGAATTATAGACAGTAAATTACAAAAAAAAGGGGCTTAAATTAATTCATTTTTCAATACCACCGAAATTGGCTAAGATAAAGCTTATACAGCTCATGCTCTTTTAAAAAAAAACGTAATCTTGCCTGCACAACTTTAACATACTCTCCTTACTTACTTACTCAATAAATAAATACAGGAAATACAAATTTTATTATACTAAAAAAAAAATTTTTACAAATATTAAATGTTTAAAATTAATTGTCAAAATCATGTTATGAATAACATGCTGCGCATTTTATGGGACTGCAGAGTATACAAATGTTACTATTATATTTGAAATAAAGGATTATACTAATTTGATTTATTTTACCGCTAGCAGGCATAACATTTTATCCGACGACTTTGGAATTTCTCATGTGGTTTTCTCCTAATTCGGCATTTTTAAATTAGCTTTCAATAAATTTGTTGTACAAGTTAATATGCCGACTTCAAGTAGTTTTGCCTTAAGCGGTTCAACTAAATGCGTAATTTTTATAGTATAGCCAAAAAAAAAGTGAATATGACGCTCAATGTTTTTTTTTTATCGAGCGGGAAACAGCTTGCAAATTACATAACAACCTTGTAATGTCAAAATAAATTATATTCTTTGAAGGCAAAACTAAGAAGATTGGAGATTCAATTTTCATTACTAACAATTCACAGCCTTTTGTGTATTTTTTTTATTTTTAATTATAGAAATAGATTTTAATAAGATATACGTGTAAGTTATAATCAAAATTAAAAGAACAAAATATGTAATAATAAAAGATATCTAAGAACTTTATTCAATATCCCTATAAGCTCTGTCGTGCCCCAAGTAATAATAAAAGGGTATTATGTTTGGCATATGTATAGTAAATGCATATAAAGGGCAAAATGATTCACATCTATAATACATACATATATTTCACTCGCGACCAAGTGCAGTCTTTTCAATATACATATATCCATGTATGAATATATTATAGGTATAAATACATCTTTGTTCAACAATAAATATACATAAAGTATACCATATATTTAAAACGAATGAATGAACTTTTGGAACTTTTACCCTTGCTATTGGCTATTGTCTACTTTTAGCCTTCTTATTCTTACAAAATACTGTCCTGCACATGCTTACATACACATATACTTTGAGTTAAAAAACAAGAGAAAACAACTTACGTTTTACACTCAGAGCTGCTGGTCGCTCGCAGCTCAAGCATTTGTGAGGTCTTTGTCTTGATTAGAAAGAACGAGTTCTTGTCTGCGGCTTCCTGACGTACTAAAGTCTCCGAATCGATGCTCATAATGGGACTAACTGGCTTATTGCTGACGGCAAGCGGCATATGAAGATTCTTTAGTAAATACTTATCGTCCTGTAACAAAAATTTGATATAATTTTTGCAAAAATTAAAAGAAACTCTTTATTTGATTTACCTGTTTTGTAAGCAAAACAATCATGTTTTCAAAGAGCAACCCATGAAGCTGTATACTGGGATTCTTTTTCATTGTCAAGTTGCCGTCATGCACTAAACGATGTTGTGTTAGATCAAGTTTTTTGAATTCTTCTTTATCATACGACGACTTGTCCAATTTGCGTTGAATATTTTGTAGTCTGTGAAAAAGAGTTGGAAATATGAAGAGTGTTTATCGAGTTAAATTTAGAATGTTATATTATTTTAATCAGGGGTGGGTATTCAAAGTGTGCAATCAAGCCACTACGTGCCTTCCGCTGATGTAAATATTTAATTCTTAATTCTTTTGTAATTTTTTTTTCTCAAATTAAAATATTGAAATCTTGAATAGTTATTTTTGTTAATTGCGTTAAAGAATTAAAAAAATTACTTCAATAAAAGTTATTTAATTTAGTGGAACTTACTTGTGAGCATCCTCGGCCGTTTTTACAGCTTTGTTAACCTCGACGAGAATTTTCTTCGAGGACTCGAGGGCGCGCTGTATGGCCTCTGCTTCAGTTGTGTTCTCAGGTAGCACTCGAAGAGTAACCTTGTACAAATTCTCAAACAACAGTGGATATTTGGTCAGTCGCTGTAATACCGTGGGCAATAAATCCTTAAGCTCTAATCGACGACAAGCCTTATGAGACTCAGATTTCCTAAGCAATTTCTGTAGCTGCTCATCCTTATGCCGCTTCTCTTTAAGACCCTCAAGTGCAATCTGCTGACGTGCACAAAACTGAGCAGCATGCTCACAAAGATTTTCACCATGTTGTCCATCAAACATTTCTGACAATAGATCTCCCATATATTGCACAACGTGGTTATGTTCGATTCGACGTTGTTTAAGCTTTTGCTCGAAGGCTCCATGAAGCTCACGCAATGATAAGAGTGCGGGTGGAAATAATAACAATAAATGATCTTGAGGGAGCAAGCCACTGTCATAAAGCGGTAAGAAAAACAGACGATCCAGCAATCTGAGAGTACGCACATGATTGCGTTCCGTTTGATAGATCTCTGTGAATGAAACAAAAAAAATCTGATCAGTTCTAGACTCAAATGCAGCTAGATCGCAAAAGAATCTTACCATTAATAATTTCCTGTCGTTTCTTTTCGGCATCGGTTAGAGCTGCAAGTATCTCAACCTTTACTACAGAACTCCAGTCGGTCTCATTCAAATCATCCTCATCATCGCTCTCAAAATTCCATTGACGCTGCAACGGCGGTTGTCCGGCATTCCAGAAGCTGGCATTACTTGCACTACTGCTACTCCCAACGCTGCCTTGGAACGAGTCCTGTTGACTGTGCAGATTTGCATTCTGTTGAATTATCAGATGCGGATGCTGGTGGAGATGTGATGTACTGGATATGGCGTGGGCCCCAATCGATGCTACCGAAATACCGCTAGCAACCTGTTCCATTGAGATGCTTGGACTATCAAAGCCATTTTCGGAAGAGAGACTAGAATTTGAACTTCCCGTATCATTGGAATTTGTAAGGCCCAGGTCTGGTTGATCATCGCTGTAAAATATGTTCGGTTTAATTGGCTTATTAGTTAAGTTAGGCAACAAACAATAAATTTATTTACGCCTGCGATTGATTGAATTGGCTGATTGGCAATCAATACACAGCTGGAAATTTCAAGTTTTTACTGCAACTTTTTTCTTAGTATTGAAAATGAATTTTCCACACCGTTTCGTATGTAAAATGTCAACTACAAATATTAAAAATAGGTTTTCAAGAGGCTTGTTGTATAAGCCCAATTTGGATTATTTGCTGGACAAGTTTATTAATGTAATCCATTATTAATTTATAATGTCTTTCGTGAAAACATATTTCATACGTATACTATAGATAACATCGTAATATTTGTAAAACAACAAATCCAAAAAGTGTCCTCACTTATCATAGCTATGTCCAAGTATTTCTTTGCAACTTTTACTACGCGTATAGCGAGCCTTGCTTTTCATTATGGAAAGTTTTTTCAAAATTCTTCAATTGTGTTGGGGGCACAGTTGCAGTACCGTTCTGGCCAAGTTTAGAGCGAATACTGCCACTTAATATATATTTTCCAGAGAGAGAGGTGCAGCCAGTCAATAAGTCTAACGCATTTATTGTTGATTTAAAGCCAAGGGACTGCCGGCGGAAAGATAATACCCCCACAACTACAATGACAACCGACAATTCAGTAAGTCACACAGTCTAGCAATGAGACGGAAATATACTCGTAATTCTGAAATGATAGTTATACGTTGTCCTACATTATGCCGTCAGTATCAAGTCCATGACCCACTACAGAAACGACACTAAGAGGTAAGCTAATTTAATTGATGTCATTGCAGGTGGTTCACTGTTCATAGTGCTTTTAATTTCTAAGCCAAAGGTTGTTACAACTCTCACAAATTTAAAGGTTGCCATCGTTTTAGAATAATATGATTTTTACAGTTCAATTTTATGATAAGGAACTTGAAAGTATTCGATTCCGAATATATTCTTGAAGAATGGAATTGAAGACAGTTTAAATAGAGAACAAAAAGATAAAGTTCAAATGAAAAACTGACTGCTTTTCAAAAATGTTTTTCTTGATTCTTAAGGAATGGAATTTTAAATAGAGGTAAATTCAATACAGAGTTAACTACAACTGCTCTAGTTTAAAGTTTTTTAATTTTAAAATACTTTTATTAGCAAGTTTTCGATGGCTCCTAATAAGTTTATTGATAAACTAAATATTTTACTTACGTATTTCGAGACGATAAACTCGGATCGGAGGTTTTGCGGCGACTATTGCGATTTCGCTTGTTCGACAAACGTTCCTTGTACGACTCCGATCGATTAACAGAAACTGGTGCACTTTTGTGTTGGGGATGAAAGCTGTAAAGAAGAAGTCGGAAGTAATTGTTAATCAGTTGAATAACATATTTGCTTAAAGTAAGACTTACCTGTCCCTCCGGACATTGCTCTCAACTGAATCTGGCGTATGCAAATCGCTGATCGCTGGCAAACCAATTGCACCTGTCAATGAATTAGTTAAAGTTCCAGATCCCGAACTTGTTGTAAGATCTGGGAAACCACCACTGGCTCCACTAGCACTATCCGAATTAGCGTTGTTTACGGCGGGAAATGAATTGTGCAAATCGCTGCTATTTAGCAGAGATGTATTACAGGATGCATTGCCGTTGGAGCGCAGGGATACGTTCACATCCGGCCTGCGATCCGAAGGCTGGCGAACAATTGAAGATGAGTGCACGCGATCTAAAAATAAAAGAATTATTTGAAATAAGTAAACCAATGGTAAATACATTTAGTTGGATTGTGTCAAGGACCAAGTACAAAACAACAAAGAATAAAAAGTGTATTGTGGAGTTATTAAGGAAATTTCCACCTGCTCACCACCACAATGCTGTTTATAGGTTTCAGCCTTGTCACCTGATCCACTATCTGTCAACGTGATCTTGTGTTTCTTCTTTATCTTGGCTGCAACTCGCGATGGGAATGATATTTTGGATGATTTTGGTAATTTTGGGCTCTCTAAACTCGATGGGTTATCAACAAAATCACCATCGTGACTAGCTTTTTTTACCAGTTTCACTCTTCTATCGGCCTTGACAGCATCTGAATCTTTTGGTAGATCTGCCAAAGCTTGTATCACTGGCGAATTTATAGACGCACTTTCCGTCATAGACTTTCGCCGGATAAAGGCAAAGTCATCTGTTCTAAGTAACTTTCTATTGCTTTTTATAAACTTGACAATCGTCTGTAGATTAATTGTGTGCTTGGGCGCATTCTCAATAAATGATGCTTTATCTTTGGACTTGTTTCTCGTCAATTGAATTATGGTGTCACAATCGTCCGAATCTTCATCTGATCCTACTTCGATTTTTTTCGTGTTACGGTTCCTTGGGGGGATTACTTTAAGACCCACAGACTTGGCATCGCAAACTTTATTCTTAGAGGAGCTCTTCTCAATCCGATTATGTTTATATTTGGGATCGGTAACCAAAACACGCGATTTACTTGCTGATCGTATTATTTTCTCTTTATTGCCCCGAGCATCGACATCGTCAGTAGAATCATCGCTATCATCATCACTATCTGCATTATTCTTATATGTCTTCATTTTGTGCAGTTCATATACTTGATACTTATTGTGATTAACTCTCTTAGTACGCCCTCAATCATTTATCATGTACTATTATCTGACATGTGACTGACGTTCAATTAACATTCGACTTCCCTTTACAAAATTCTTTGTTTTTAGTGAAAAAATCACGTTCTCTTTTTGTATTATTAAATAATATAAATGGTGATTTGGTTCGTTGCAATTATCTATAAATCCTAAAAATTTCAGAATGTTCGGATAACAAAAACAAAAATTATTAAGCTAATGACTGAAGCGTATAGGTTTGTACTTGTATGTATAGTATGTTTATCTGACTACTAAATATGTGAATTTTATGTATTTGAATACGTACGTATACATAGCAAATGTATTTGCACTTGTGTACGTACATTTCGATGGACAAATATAAAAATAGCTTTTGTGTAAAAATGCAAAAGTATTTAAAAATTTTACGTTCCTGTGTTTATTTCTTTTCGTGAAATGAGGTCGAAAATGCCTTTATAAACACATTTGGATTTCATCAATTCAATTTACGAGCGTTGATTAGTTAATAATAGAAATTAGATAGATATTTGTACTTTGGATTGATTTGTGGAATGTAATTGTGAGTAGTCGTGGCATGCAGACTTGGAGATGCTCTTTTAAGATAAGATAAAACAATATAATTTTTATCATAAATCAGAATTATGCATGTCAATTAAAATTGATAAGTTATACAGACGGAAATTTCATTATTTATGAATCTGAGTTGTTTCCTCTTTTATTGCCAATTATAATGACATGGCAAACATATTTATGTTAATACAATATTTAAGCTCCTTAATGAGTAAACAAAAGTGTAAACAAATATCTTTAAATATAACAATAATGTTTTCTTCTATTATTACGCTTCAGAAACACACACTCTAATTCTTTCAGTAGAACTGCATTTAGTCACACTTTTAAATACGTCTTATTGTCGTTTTTATTGACATTCATTTCGCTCACTATTTGCTTTCACACGCTTTTACTTAAACTGTTCTTAGTCACTAGAAAACAATTTTACAGCAATATTTTTAATGCATAGTATATGGATCGAGAATTTTGGCAAAGCAATTAAAACTGTAAAGGCAACCGACATTCAATGAATATCAGTTTATATTTCCATCGTCGATTGATCGCACATCATCAATAATATATTTGTCGCTGATAGAAAATTACACAATCGTTAAGAATAAATTTGTGTGCTTCATCGAGCGACCGAAAGCACAATACTAAAGCTAAAATGTAAACTCAAATAGAAAAGCTTTTTGTTGTGCCTACAGACAAACGATCTCAATCAAAAGAAGAAGGTAGAGCAAAAATAAAAAAAAAAATTGTAAAATATTGGTTTGTGACAAAGCTTTCGAACAAAATTGACGCAAGCTTCGAAAAGCTCGCACAAGTCGATAAACTGTAATTGCTATTTGCTGTTTATACCCTGTAACCAGAAAATGGGTAGATTGGATGAAACATTTTAAATAAAAATAATTGTATAATAATAGCTGGTAATTCCATGGCTCTATGGTTAGAGTTGCCGACCTGCCACAAATAGAACTAATTATTTTCGGATAACTGGGTTTAATTCCCACTCTGCCAAGCTAAAAGTGAACAGTCACACCGTGAATGCTATCATAAACGTGTTTTAAGTTCAATAAGAATAAATCGCAATGTAAAATCCCGTCAAATAAAAAAAAAAAAAGGAATTAATAACTGAACGAAAAGTTTAAGTATTCAAAATACATAATTGGCACAACTACGAAAATTCGTTAAAGAACTTGTTCCGGATGAACTTTGAAAATATTAATTAAGTAAATCGAATAAAGTTAAATGCCTTCTCCTTGCAACCTTGAACCCTGTATTTTATACCCAGGGATGGATTTTGTGAAAAAGGTGTCATTGTGTTGAAGCTGTCGCTGTCTGACAACATTGAACCCCTCGTTTTCTTAGAAATTTTCCGCTTACGTCATAAAAGTAAACCATGACTGTGAGTTCATTGTCAATCAGACAACAGGACAAATAATTTTATCTAATGTGCTCGAACAGACGCATGTGTATATACTAATAAAGGTGTATGCACTTTTAGGAGGGGTCCAATACATTTTGTATATTTTTAAAAATATAGTTTGTATTAATACTTTTAATTCATTTAATATTCATTTATTTGTTGAAATATACCTATAAATGTTTAAAGCCTTTTGCGTTTTTAACATCAAAAAATATAGCTCTACAACTAACAAATTAATCAATGAATTCGCTTATCACTCACCTTGACCTCCCCATGAAAATAGACGTTTAATGCTGGAATTGCGTCGCACCGCAGGCGCTACTAAAACGTGTTTGCTATCCATTTATTTAGCTTGACACGCGCAAGTAAATTTACGTTAACATTTTCTTATTTCACTCTTTTAATTTTGTTGAGCTCAACATAAGATTCAATCCAACATTTTATTGGCAGTTCAACTTTGTTAAATTGTTATTAATCACATTGTCTGATGCCCCTCGAATTGATAATATAGACCATATTAAACATAAAGCCTTATTGATCTCTTAAAGCGTATTAAAAATATTACACGAATAAAGACATATGTTTAAGTCTTAGCTGGTTACTTGAAGAGTTCTTAACAAACATTTTTGACATTTGAACTGAAATTTTTGCTATCTTTAGATATATTAAAGAAATTTCAGAATAATACACATACGTATACAGATGTTTGTAGATACATGGCCACAAGAGTAAACATATTGGAAATTTTTCTGAAGCACATACACATTGTACACACATTCGTAAGCACACACACACTTACATATGGTTTAAATGTTCATTACTGCAGTCTAAAACACGAAACATTTGATTTCAATTGCTTCTACGTTGCTGAAAATTACTGAAAACAATATAATTCTGAATCACAGACAAACCAAAAATGTGTTTTTATCTTTGCGTTTTTAAAATAAACAACAACAACAAAATAACATACTTATAAAATGGAATTAAATTTCTTTTATCTGGAAAGCTTGTTACCCTTATATATATATATATATGCGTATACTTAGATAGAAGGCTGTTGAACCAATATTGCTTAATCAATGATGAGAATAAATTCAATTGCTTCAAATAACAAAAATTTAAAGTGTTATACATTATTTGGGGAACGTAACACAGAATTTGAACATGAATTTACTTAGCATATTGAATAGTTTGACGAAGTTAAAAAGGGTAGAGATTAGTCGCGTACACACTTCGAACTTCCATAGGTCGAATTTGTTTATAACACGACCAAAAAAAATTGTATAGCATTTGCGATTAGAATTTAAACTATACATTTTCCAAATAAATTGTTGTATTTTTTGTTGTTTTGGCTACCATCTGCATTCAGTTCCGTTAGCGTTTCGTTTATAAACAGGCATACATATGGCACACAAGAGCGCGTATGTACATGAGTGTGTGTATGTTATCCATTTAAGATAAACAGAACTTGACTTTTGCTTTTATTATGTTTACCACAAATTCATTGTCAGTCTTAATTTATTAATACACATATGTAATTTTCATATACACTAACACACAGATATAAGAGTAAAAAATATTAATAATACTTTATTAATGGATCAATCAATCGAGTCAATCGGGCAGTTATTTTCTTTATTATTTGTTTAGTTGCACAACACCATTTTTATGAATGAAATACACATATACTTTGTAGTTAAGTGGAATATTACATATATTAATATTTGATTATTTCGAAATGAAATGCTGATAGAAACACGACCGCTCATAACAAGAACTAAAAACGGAATGAGCGAAGATTTCCGACACTCAGACATGAAAGCCACAAAAAATCGGAGATCGTCTAAGTTTAAACAAATTGGCCTTTCAGCGATCGCTGTTCATTTTCCGCTCGCTTTTCATTTAACTGATCATTTAAAATGTTCAATTGTATTTAATAACAATAAAGAGAGTGGGAGAGAGAGTTGAGTGTGTTCAACTAACCGATGCCCTTTATACAGTCACACACTGCTTATCTTTCTAGTTTCTTGTTAAACTTTATTGTTTATAATTCAATCAATAATCAATTTATAGTTTCAATAAAAAGCGCAGTAAAACATGTGTGTAATTTCAAGGTTATATCTTTAAAATTCGATTGCCTGGGGAATTGTGACTCGCATTTATTTATACATACTTTTTTTTGAAAACAAAGAATAACTTCTGCATCTAATTCACTTGTTCTCATCTCAATATACCCTTTCCAAAGACTGCTAATGGGTATAATAAATAAACAATTGAGATGCTCACTGTTTGAAGCTATTAAGCATATAAAATGCATTTATCATAGCTTATATAGAAGATACACAAAACGCCTGAACTTACCACTGCTTAAATCTGCATCCAAATCCTCATCCTGGCGAGCGCGCTTTTCATCTAAAATAAAAAGAAAAATAATTACGAAATGTTTAAGTAATTTTAAGTGTTTCTGTTGAGTACTCACTTGCTATAAAATCACTTGTTCGAGGCCTGATTTTATCCATGAATTTACTAATTTTATTATCGTTGTGCGGGTGTCGTTTTGCTTGGGGAAGTGGCCCGGGACAGGCTTCGTCTAAGACTTTCGAGCAAGGACGGTGAATGTTTAATTTACAGTCTAAAAATTTAAACATACAAAAAAAAATAGTAGAGAAAAATGCATCGATCATTGCAAGTTAATATATGTTTAAAAACATGTTTACTTACCTGTGCAATGATAACCTTGCGGGCTTACACCCCATATAATCGTTTGACAATGATTACAATGCGTCACTTCATAGTATTGACGTAATACTAACGGATGACCCCGTACCAACATCTAATCGAAATAAACATTAGAAAAACACTTATTACATTAAAGCAGCACAGAAGCGATGTATTTAAAGTATAATTAAAGTTCTTGTTATACGTTTCACATGTCAGTCGATATAAAACACCACAAGTGTTAAATAGTCAAGTCTTACAGCACCATTTTGATTGTTATTTGGAGTGGATTGGAAGGGATTTAAGGTAATAATATCTTTTAAATAATTAATATCATTTCTAAGAAAAAAATAAAGAGTGTAAGAGTTTTTTTTTTGCAGTTCTCCTAGAATTTTAAAGTCAAAAAATATTTTTAAATGGAACAAATTATAATTTTCTTAATTCAAAAATGTGTAGCTGTAAGACTATTGGTTTAACTTTAAAACTGTGTTTAAATGATTTAATGATGTATTCACTAGCTTTCAGAAAAATCTAATGCTTTGTTAAATGGAAATTGGCTTTCTCTCTAAAACAGCTCAGAAAAAAAGGGATTTAAAAAAAAATGTTGATTTTTGTCATATGGGATCCCATATGTATAAAAAAGTAGATAGCCATAAAAAAAGAGAGACTAGTTATCGTACTGATAGTGCATTTATTAGTGCATTACATCCTGTTATACTACTAATTTATTAAGTTAAAACTGTGAAAAACTAACCTTTCGATTTTTGCCCATAAGACGTGATTTGAAACTCTTTTCGCGACTCACAAAATGATGAACACGGTCCACAATGCTATTTGGATGAGAACGGGTTGTAAATATGCGATGAATCACCGTTGACAGTGCAGAGCATAAGGCTAGTCTCCGAGCATCTTCTTGTGGCAAATCCTTTTCAAAGTCGTCACTAAAAAAATAAAAATAAAAATTATTTAATGGTAAGAGTTTAACCAGGATTCGGACTTACATCAAGCCCTGCAGATTGGGCATCAAATATTTGTCAACGATCTGTTCCCGTTGCTTGTCACCTTTCGCTTCAGCTAACTTATCGTCGGTCGGTCCATAAATGGTCCCTAGACCGGCAGTGCGCTTCTGCTGGAATTCCCTAAGCTGCTCGCTGATCAGATCCTTGGCGCGTTTGCGACTGCGTAGGAAGACAGTACGCAATATTTCAACTTTGTCAAATTCAGATTGAAGAACGTTGTCCACCTCCCTGGCCAAAGATTCGTCTTGGCGATACCAGGACAACGGTGCACGAGGCACAAGAAAAGTTGAGTGTATTTCATAGGCCCATTTCCGCATATCCTTCGAAGTTCCCTCTTTGTACAACTCAGTAATTAGGTAAAATAAAAGTGGAGCTGGCTCCGAGTTCGATAGAACGTAGTTGAGAAAGACCGCTAGGAAAACAACATTTTCAGTTTCAAGCAGACGTGTTAAATTGTTGAATGGCCCATTTTCATCAATAAATGGTTCTTCCTGATCGGAGGAGTTCTCATCCTCCATGGAAATAATCTCTTTTTGGGTGTCTGTGGATTGAGCCGCCTGTATGCGACTGGAATGTAGAGGCTGTTGCGACGGTGACGTTGCACATGCCATTGGTGTAAAGTGATGTGATTCTATGAAGATTCCAGCTCCGCCAGCAGAATTCTCATTGGGATCTTCCGCTAAGGGCATCGGTGAGCTGGTTAAATAAGGCGGTGGTGGTGTACCCGGAGGCGTTATCTCACTATCCTTCTCCACAATCTCCCAAGAGCCAGATGTGGTTTTCACCAATCGATCTGCAAAACAAATAGTAAAATAATTGATAAATCTTTCGCTATATTTAAATCAAAATAATTTCAATACTTACCCGGATGCCTGGGATGCATGTTGTCTGGCGAAGAACCAACGCGTCGATGCTTCATTTGAGTCAGTTGTGGCGTTTGACCTAGAGCCTATAAAAAATTTAATTAGAGTTTTATGAAAACTAGTTTCTGAACAAAAACTATAAATTGATATGTACAGACAATAATACGTGAAATAGAATATTTATAAGTATAAAACGTGCAATGTTTATACATTCTAATATTGATAGTTGAATATAATATAGAAAATATGTAATTATTATCAGCTCATACTTATTTAATTGTGCCATTTTTACATGTGTATTCAAATACTTTGTATAAGGAAAGAGTAAAGAAGGAGTAAATTCTGTTAATGTGTCATTTATACACAAAAGTTGTTAGTTACTTGCTTGTAAATCCGCATGCTTATATTTATATATTGGAATATGTCGAGTAAATAACGATCATATAAGTGCAGATATCCCAATTCCCCGTAACGACATTAGATTAAAATGTGTCCCCCTTTTCTTATACAACATCGCTATCATAAAATGTGTAAACAAAAGTATAAGTACATACGGTATCTTTATATATTTTAAGTACCGAAGAATGAATACCCCTTGTAGATCTTTTACGACTTGTCACAATGAAACTAATAATGTCAATGTCTAGTTAAGGTTCCAGTTAACTAACTGAAAGGCGATATTTTGATTATAATTGATTATTGGCAACAAATAAAACTTTTCACTATTTACATTTTATTTGTAAATTTAGTTCATTTGAAATCCTATTTTTAAATGTTAAATAAATTTTCCTTTGCAGCTTTTTGTTGACGTTAAATAAATAAACATTTTTAATATTTATATTGATAGAATTGGCGTGAAATTTCGACTGGAATAAGCAAAACTATCCATCATTTCAAATAAATTTTAAATAAATTTGCTATTTTTAGCCATAAATACACATAAGATATGTGTAGCTATTTTAATATCGATATAAAATCGTAAATTTAAACAAACTACTGCGACAGGCTGACTGACAAACCAATATGTCAAGATCAAAATATTTTTGTGAATCAAGATTATTTGCATAAGCTTATTGCTCATTTCCTGGATACGAGGAAAACGTATACCAATCGCAGAAGTAATAATTCATATGTTACCCATTAATTGGCTTTTATAATCTGTACACAATTAACTGGAAATACAAATATTTGAAATAAAGATTAAGCGGAGAGTAGATATAAAACTCGATTTCTACTTAGAAAATATAGGAACTATTGATGATAATTAAAGCAATTTAAACAATTATATCAAGTGAGGGGAGGAAAAGCAAAATGTAAACAGAGTAAAGAGTGCTAAAGAGTGGACAGATGTATGATTGTAGGGTAAGCAATGAATGTTAGTCTATAAATTATGGTAATTCAATTTATTTTTTTAGTAAAGATTATGGAAACAAAAAGTGAGAGAACTTTGATTACTTACTGCAGTACCGCCGTGTTGTTGTTGTTGTTGATGTTGCTGCTGTTGTTGTTGCTGTTGTTGATGCTGCTGCAACTGCTTAACAATGTTTGGTCGCTGCGATAGTGGAAATGCAGCCTTCATATTGTCACTCTGAACAGCGGTACAGGTGGAGACAAGTGGATAATTGTAAACAGTACCTAACGAATTTGGTTGTGCACGTCCGCTGCTTAAATTCTGGCAGCTACCCCGATTCATTTCCTCGGACAACATGCCCGGCTGACGTGGTGGCAATGGTGGTGGAACACAGTCACCATCGTTATTGCCACTATTCCCAGCCATATCAACAGTTGTTGTGCCAACGATTCCACATGCCGTTTCCATTTGTAAAAACATTTGTGTTGTCATTTTTGGATCAGATAGAGCTTTTGTCTTCACTTTCGATCGCTTTGTTTTGGCATTACCATTATTATTGACGGTATTGGCAGCAGGACTATCATTAGAAGCCATCTTTGACTGCGGCGAGTTTCGTTGCGGACTGCCAGCTCGATCCAAGTCAGAAATGGGAGCAAATAGATGCATATTGCTAGCATTACCAAAATCCAAGGTTAACTTAGGATTCCTTTGTGGCAACGGCGGTGGTATATCCTCTTCGATGAGACTCTTTGATATTGAAAACTTATTCTTACTCTTTGATCCCGATTGATTGGTTTTCAATGTCTCCTTTAAGCGCTGCTGTTGTTGTTGATACACAAATTGCTGTTGCGAACTGCGCTGAGCATTTTGAAGTAAACTTGGCGTATGATGCAGTGACTGTGACATTGCATTGAAAGCATCCGGAGTTCGTTGATGTGGTGGCAACAAGTCCGTTGTATTGTTTAATGGCGATGTTACGAAATCTTTATCAATCTTATTCTTTCGCGTTCCCAGCGAAAGTGACGAAAGTGAACGTGGCAATAGCGATAGGAATGCAGGTGATGAATGTTGTGTTTGGTGTGACTGTGGTGTGCTAGCCTGGTGCTGGTGGTGATGATGATTATTGTTGTTGTTCGTGTTGTTGTTGTTGTGAAGATGATGATGATGAGGTTTAAAAGAGGACGCAGACAAATTTAGAATTTGATTGCGCATTAGTAATTCGGTATTTTTGTCGCTTGCAGCTGCTTGATATTTAATTGTTGGTGTATCCTAAATGCAATTGCAATTCATTCAAGTTAGCTTTTAACAAATTTGTATAGAATTGAGAGTAGTTCGTAAGCATATACTTACATATGTATATACACTTTTGTACGGCATATATCAATCAATATATGTATATATATAAATATATTTGTCGAAGTAGACCCGCATATGGGTCAAAGACCTACTTGAACAATCTGTCGCTGTCTCTGTCTTCTGTTTAGTAATATTAGTTATTTTTAATTTGGTTAAATTTGTTTTTAATGTTTGCAAAATTATTATAAGCCAAAATTTGTTTAACTCAACTGAATCTCAAACTGCGTTATTCTGCCGGCACAAAAAAATAGGTAAATGAGGGAGAAACCTAGCATGTGTTCTTGTAAGAACGGCCTCAACTAAATGAAAAGCAGGTAAACACATAAACAATGTATGTTTTAAATATAGTTGTGCAAATATTTCATACGAAATATGATAAAAATAAATGTAGACATGCGAAGATCGACATCGAACATTATACATATATATTTAATATGTATATAAATAAGTATGTACAGTGATACGAACGGATACAAGACGAAGGACAAACAGATTGTCTTGATATTAAACTCAACGTAGCTCACCTCAGCCCCAACCTGACGCAATTGTTCCCGCAACTTCCGAATGTTTGCCTCCGATAGTTTATAGCTGGGATTTTCGGTGTCGCCTTTAAGACGTTCGAGATTCAACTTCTCCTGTTCCAACATCTTTTGTAGAGTTTGGATCTTGTATGTCTCCATTTCCCGACGTTTAATGCTCTGCAATTGCATATATAGTTTATTTATATCGAGTTATTTATTTATTTAAATGAATTATTCCAAATGTAAAAAAGATCTGAATTAAGAAATTATAATAAAAATTGTACTTACATCGACGGGCTGTGGACCAGTAATTGAAGCGGTGCGATCGCGACCAGAGAGTATTGGAGTTGTTGGCACAATGCCCACAGAGGTTGGCCGTGTCATCTTATGACTTCGTTTTATAGACAGCTCAACAATTGTGGAAGCTGTTCAGAATATGTCAAAATATATGTGATTAAGCTTTATACAAATTGTCAAAATTTAAAAATATTATTAAAAAAATGGCTTTAATAACGTTGCTTAAATTTGCAGTGGCCTCAGGTGCATTGTATCTTTCGAAAGAGCTGGGCATATGGGATTATCAAGACAACGAGCAAATCAATAATAACAATCTAAATATTGAGATAAAACGCATCTTTTTCGATAAGGAGGATAAAAAGAAGCCACCTTGTGATTGTGAACCAAATTGGAGCAGCGAATTAAAAACAGCTTTAAGTGGCACTCTGAAAACTATTCAAAAGATACCCGGGCATTGGCGAAAGTTTGGCCAGATTTTGCAAGACAATTTCAAAAGTTTATTTAAAAGTGATGATGATTAGTAGGCGATATAGAAAGAAATTTCATCAAAAAATTTATTTAGTACATAGATTAAATTTGAAAAAATTTATTCCTTTTTTTTGTAAACTCGTAACATTATTGGCAATCGGCCCAATGGCCATTTGGATGTTCACAAAAATAGCTATTGTAGCTGGAACAGTTTGGGTGACAAGGGAATTCGGTGTTTGGGATAGTCCCGATAGGACGGCACTAATCTATGAGGATATCAAATGTGAAATGAAGCCCTACACAAAAAGTCTAATGCAAAGATACTGCAAAGTCAATAAGGAGTCAGCGAAGCCATGGCGCGAGTCCTGGATCGATGCTTGGAATGATAGCATCAAAACTGCGTTTATTGTTCTCAGCCGAATGCCACAATACTGTACTCGCTTCTCGGAGGATCTACAAAATAGTATCAATCACTTTATCAATGGCAGTCCAGTCAAGTAGGCATACAATCCAAGCAAAACAATTTCATAACCCAATTCCGAGTCTGTCAAAAATGTATTAAATTCTAAATTCAATTTAATAAAAAAAATTCAGATTTAAGTGTACGAGTATTGTTATCGTTATGGCTTATAAATTTCTTGCACGTCTAGGTCTACTCACTGGGGCTATTGTTGGTACTGCGCACATGGGCATTTGGTCTGAACCAGAGAATACATCCCAGAGTTTAAAGAAAACGAAAGAAATTGAAACTAAGAAAGAGTGTAAAAATAAAAAAGAGTTGGACCTACACGAAGTGTGTTCTATAGCGCAAAACGACTATAAAAATGCTATTAAACGAGGCTTTTACTTTTCACATCGTCTGCACGACTGGAAGAAAGGATTTCTAATGCATACGACAAATATCATAAATAAAAGCACGTTTGAAGACAGTCTCAGGGATATACAACGCTCAAAGGACACACAAAGGGCTTCCATTCGCAATTCCCGCTACGTGGAATTGGCCATGATAAATAGCTCGAAACCGCCAATGATCAAAGATGACGTAACTTGTCGAAAACGAGAACTTGTCTAGGGAACTCAGTTGCTCAGGTTTTTACAGTCAAAATTTCAAGTACATTTCTAAATTAGATCAATAGATTTTAACCTATTTTTAGAGTCCACAATTCTTTTGCCTTAAGATGATACTTGATTTGGTATTGCGTACAGGAGCTGTTGTTGCAGTTATTATAGCCACAAAACGTTTAGACATTTGGGATTCGTCGGATGAGTCTATAAAACTGTACAACGAATCAAGAGATCGCGCCAAACCGTATGCCCAGCAAGTCTGTCAATATCTAAATATCTATGTACCTCAATTGCCACCCGAAAGAGAGAAAACCTATCTGGGCATCTACTACTACAATCAAACAGTGATGACGATCTTTAGTTTCCTTAGCATGTGTCCCACATACGTATCCATGGTTCTTGACATAGTGCCCGGCTTTGTCTCCGAATATGGAAAACGCGCACGAGAAGCATACGATGAATATCAAAAGCATCGCATAATTGAAAAGGAAAAGAAGGCACGGAAAATTATGATTGATGACAAGACACTTGTAATGCCATTAGAGCCACGTCCTGATCCCGATCCCGATTGCAAATGCGAAAAGCCAAATGAGAAGTCTACGGAGGGACTTGTTCCGAAAAATGCACCCAATTCGCCCTACAACGATAATTATTGTGCAAAAGACTCTGTGCAGGGGGAAGTCAAAAAGTCGATGCCGGAAAGAAAATGCAAATGCCCCAAATGTGATCGTAGACAGGCGGAGGGTTGGTTAGATAATAAAACTAGATGTCCGAAGCGTAATCCATGTGAAAAAGATTTTAATGAGACACCCCGTAAATGTGATTATAAAAGAACGCGCATAATTCATGCCAAAGGCTCAGATACCCAAAGTAACAAGAAGTGTTTACAAAGTAAAGGAATTCTAAATAACGAGCCATCAAAAGACTTTCATCCTCATCAGTGCAAAAATGAAATTTAAACAAACCTTTGATCAAATTAACTACAGTCGGATGTTTCTCCAGCCGCACTTCTTGTCCATTAACCTACAAAAATTAAAATAAATAAATAGATTTAAGAATTGATATCCATTTTCCATTATCTAGTTATAAAGTGGGGGACAAACCTTTAAAATCATATCATTGGCAACCAAACCAGCTATTTGCGCTGCTCCACCTGGCTTAACACTTTCCACAAAAACCGGATTGTCGCCGGAGACCTGTAAATGATGATAAAAGGCGCTTAGTTTTGTTGATGACTCAGTTGATGACAACTTAATAAATATAAATTTAGAAGTATGTGGTTATCTGTTGACTTGAATGCAAATATCGAGATTAAATTTAAATCAAAGTATGCGTCAGACATCAGTTGAAGATATTTCTTTAATGATCTAATCGTGCGGAGTAAGACAGATGAAATATAGGGGATTTACCCTTCAAGGGGTTTGTAAGATAGGTAGATAGATAGGTAGCCAGATAGACTGACAGAAGTAAAACTAGTTAAAAGTATATTTAGTAAAATTAGAAAATAAAAAAAATATCATTATCTATATATTTTGTACATTGAAAAAAAAGGAAAGAAAATTACAACATAGTAGGACTAATATTGAAATAGTCTAGTAAATTTGTACTTCTTTTTAAAAATTAAAATTATTTGTTACAGTAATTCTAAATTAATATTTATTCATTTTATATTTAGAAATCATATATTTCTTATTTTAAATTGCAAGTCTAATACTAACCTTCATGCCATAGCCATTTTCATCCTTACGCACAGTTAATGTTAAATACTGAAAATTTTTTGGTGATGCTGGATTTGGAGTGGTCGGTGTAGTCACTTGGGGAATGGGTGTAATCTGTATTGTGGGTCGTCGGTTACCCGATGATCCTGGATTTGTCTCCATGGTGGTGGGGGTGGTGTTGCCATCGCCATCACTCGTTGCCGTTTTATTGTTGCTGTTGTTGTTACATGCGGTGGTTGTGGTGGGTGCAGTGGAAACCGGAGTAGCACTCGCACCGCCATCATTATCCGCACCATTCATATGTTTTGCCTTCTTTTTATTCTGCTGCTGATAACTGGTTGGCAATGGAGGCGTCTGTGGTGGAACGTTGTTGTTATTATTGTTGTTGCTATTGTGGCTGTGACTGCCACTGAAGCTGCTGGCCAACGAGCTTAGGCTGCTGGCCAAGGACGGGGATCGTGGTATTTTTGATTTATTGGCTTTTTGCTTTTGTTTATTCTTAGAATTCTTTACAGATTTCTGCTTTGGCGGTGGCAACTCTGGCGGCGAATCCACACTCGTCGATGGGCCGCCAACATCAGCGGGTGATGTGTCGATGTTGTCACCAGTGTTGTTGCTAACTTGTGACACGTTTGTTGGATTGCTTGATTCCTCTGGTAACTCCTGAACTTCATCGTACTCATGATCGTCGGTACCAAAATCAATCAATCTGCAAATTTAACAAGATATATACAAATACTATTAGCATACATTGAAATCAAAAAACATTTTCAGATACAATAGAATATTTTTACGTTTCCCTAATGAACAAAAGTGCATAACAATGACGTCTGTGCAATTACAAATAGGGCCCCCTTACAAAAGTTAAACAATAATCCCAGGCAAATGATGCAGACTAATCTGTATGGTTGTGTGTGTGTGTGTGTGTGTATGTGTATGTGTGTGTTTAAGGCTCGTACACGTAAATTCGTAGTTTTTTAGTTGTGGTGAATTGTCTCAGAATCAAACAAATCATGCCTATAACAAGTGCCACGGCCAAAGCCAAAGCGAGATCAACTCACCAAACAAAACGACCACTGTTTGACCTTTTTTAATTGAGCGCAAATTAAATTAGCCATAAAATAGATACAATTTAATTTCAGTACGTTCTTTGTTGCATAAATTGATTATAGTACATCTGAGTTCATATATAATACTGGTCTACACACCCACACGCACACATACAACATACATATATCTATGAATATCTAAATAATCGTATTCACCAGAGCTTGCAAATAAATATATATACGATGACAATATCGATGTAACATATCAATTGTTTTCATTTTAAAGCCACAGTATGTGTATTCTTCGTTCTCGATCGTCTTCTTTTTCATTATATTAGACAAGTTGGAATAATCTAGTATAATCTAGTAATATTTAAAATATGTATGCGATATTTTTAACTGTATGAAAATAACATATTAGTGTGAATAGAGAAAACAGTAAATAGTACTAATATATCTATATTGATTAGAAACAAGTTCGAATATGAGTACTTCTATTAAATATGTAATTCCATAGTTAACCAACACATATTATGCACCCATTTTAAACCAGGTTTCGCAAATAAATGGTAATTTTTATTTAAATAAATAAGTTTAAATACATTTCAATAAGTTAAATACATTCATTAAGAAAGTAAAAACTGAAATTATACCTAAACTTGAGTTTTTATTTGGATATAAATCTATTTATCAATTTTTATTTTAATATAAATCTATTCTACAATTATTATTATTAACTTTATCTTAAGATAGGTTGTAAAAATTGTTATAATAACAACTTAAAATGTTTTTATAAAAAAATTTAAATTTAATTATTAAGAAGTATTTTTTAATTTTTTGACAAAAAGAAATTTTTAAAATATTCATTACGGTCCCTGGTTTGAACTAAAAGAGCACACACAAAAATAAAGTACAATTTGCTAAATTAAATGTTGACCTTTGTATCGATTTGATCATTTCAGAGCAAACCTTAATATGAGCACGTTATATGAGCCCTGTATTTGACGTCTAAAACTTAAAAAGAGGATTAAGCAAACAAGTCAGCCAGCCAGAAGAGCAACAACAGCATACATGCACATATATTAAATAAGCTTTCATTCCACAGCTGACACACTTAAGTCTGTATATAAATATTTGTATGTATACTTTTGTTTACATATGTATATAGAAATGCATATCAAGTCCTATTATCTTAACTGGCAGCCGTATACTCGTATTTCCAAGGAAACAGGCAACCATAATAATAGTTTTCTTATGTACTAAAGAAAATGGAAAATAAAACGCAGCTCAGCCAAAACAAAACAAGAGAGTGGATGAAAACTCTAAAAGAGCTAGTACTGGCTTATTGCATTGCAAATAAATTGAATTAATTTCGTGTTAGACTTATAATGTTGTCTATGCTAATTAATCGGTCAGAATTCTATGTTTTTTTAAACACACATAAACCTATTTTGGATTCATCTATAGTTTAGTTATATTTATTTTATTTTTGTCATTTAAAAATCTACTATCAATTGGCGATAAAAAAAAACTGGGGGATCACTAGTTTTAATTGAACAGAAACTTACCGTTTTTTGATTGATGGGTCATCCATAGAGTACTTTGCGATGGTTTTACAAAAAATAAATCCAATTGTTGCGGCAAATTGCAAAAGATACTTGCAATTAGCCGATAGAATCCGAAATCAGGAGGATTATTTCAGTGAGTATTTACTAAAGTATTCAATATCCAAAATGTCGATAGTAACATCAAAATTGGTAGACGATGTCAAAAGGCACAGAACTCGTCTGAAACACGACGAATACTTTTGCATCAGAGTGTATTATATTTTGGGTAATTACAAATTCATTTATAACACGTTCCATTCTCTTGTCAGACAAGAGTATCTAGTTTCGAATTAATCTAGTGTTTAGCTAAATTTTAATTTGAATTAAAAACCACTGTTTTTAATGCATTATTTATTTAAGTTTGATTTTGTAGACATTTAAACATTGAATTATCATACACGCTCACAGTCTAACTGTCATGATGAACTGCCACTTGAGGGGAAATTCCCGTTTGTGCAACAAAATAATCACACACACACACGCAGACAGACACATACACAAACACAGAGCCATGGCAGCCAGACACGCACACAATTACGCCCTCTCTCCTTTAAGCTCTTGAAAAGCGCTCTCTCAAAAACTTCCGCTAAATTCGCGCTCGTGTTGTTGTAATATATATTGACTAGTTTCACTTAGCACAGAACGAAATTCATTTTTGGGAGGCGTGTCGCGCCAGGAACTGGTTTTAGCCGAAAAAAAAAACGTAACACCCGATGATTTAAGAAATCCAAGAGTGACAAAACAAACACGCGAACACAGAAATATATACATATGTACACACATATATATGCCACACATACTTATATGCATATGCTGAAACGATAGTAAGGCTTTATCAATGCAACCCGTTGATTAAATGCATTTGCCTTGCATAGAATGAAGAACTCATTGCATTTTACATTTGAATCGACAATTAAAATGCAAGTCGCGTCATTTGCAATCCTAACGGAATAAAGAAAAATTCCTATTTGTCATATACATATCGAAAGCAAATTTTTAATTGAATAAGTTTTCACACACGACTAATATATGTATGTACATAAAGGGTGTGTGAGTGTGCATTCATTGCATATGTATGTATCTACATGCATTTACGTGCATATACATACAAACAACTACTTATGTATACACTGTACATAGGGTTCACAACAATCGGGGGTGCGAACGTGATCGATGAAATTAATATTTCAAAATTTTTCACTAAACAAATAAACACACAACAAAAAAAAAACAACACAAATATTCGTAAATCTGCATAGATAGTATGTTAAAACATCCAACAAGTGGCGGCGGCAGCCATATTGTTTTGCTCTGTGTTACTGCTGGATACAGAGGTGCGGGCGTGACGAATATTTTGGCACGGGGCGACGACGACGACGCAAACACAAAACATGAATAGCAAACACATTTGTTTTTCTTCCTCTTTTATTTACATTTGTTTTGTATTAGTAATGACAAAAAACTAATTTAAAAAGATTATATATACCAATAGATTTCGTATATCGTTTAATGTATTATTTTGAATTTTGATAGTTGTTATATACGAACAAACACACATATGTATCTCAAATTGTGTCACGATTACAATAAGGAATAGGAGAAAAAAAAGCACGACCCGAAAGCACCTCTGGTTGGATCATCACACTCACCAAGTAATTATACATACATATGTATATATGTGTTTGTTCATATGCTATATACACTCACACTCGCGCACTTGACTGTTGCCTTTTTGTTTTATAGGGTTCAATTGAATAGCTAGCGCACTGCGCATCATTCTTTTTACGCGTTGTGAAATTGACGCACCTATCACATATATATTGACGTGAGCACATATGATTTTATTATTATCATGTGTTTAACAATACTTTCTTTATTTTTTCTTAATTTCCAAACTGCTGAAAATCTTATTTTTACTTTTATCGCACACTCTAGAGTTGTATCGAATGGCTCGGAATAAGTTCTATTGAACTAATCACTAAAGTGAACGAACGAACTAATTCCTGATTGTGGGTCATTTAGTTCAGTGACTAGAATTCTAATTCAGTGTTCCAAGACAGCTCGTTCAGTGAAAGAAAAGTGCCGTTGTTTTTCAGCGCAGCGTCCTTAAGCCGCGTGCTGCCACCACAGTAATAATTTCCGATCTGGTTTGATTTTTTTTACGTAAAAAAATAAGTACATTTCCCAAAAAGCGGTATTCTGAATTTTTGTACCTTTTTCAAAATATTTTGTTTTATAGCTAGAGTTTTTAAAATTTGTGTTAGAATTTGTATACATATCTTTTTTTAAAATGAAATTTTCTCCAAAACTTTATTAAAATGTTTACATTAATTTTATATAAGTTCAAAATTTAAATTTTCGTAAATATTATTAGTATTTTTGCGTTTTTAAAATTGCAATTTAAATAAGTTGACCATCGATAACAAAGAATGGTTAGTTCATCAAAAAATAAACTACTAAACTATATTTTTCAATTGAGCTACGATGGGCAGCTTTCAGGACAAGTTTAATTGAGCGCGTCATTGAATTGAACCACTGAACTATTTGACTAACTAACTATTTACTTGACTGTCTATCCCTGCAGCCGTGTTTAACAGCTCCAAGCAGAACTAGAATGAGCAACATATGTTAAATTGAACCAAAGTGGATGATGTCATTGCAGAACTGTTGCCAACTTAGCTATTTTATTCATAGTTCTGGCTAGCTACATCTTCCACTAAAGTTGGTAGCACTATTAAGTGCAATAGTTTTTTCTCGGACGTTTTTAGCACTGCTTACACTGTATCTGATTATAAACGGCGCACAATTCAAATGTCAGCTGCTAATTGCATCAAATTCAAAATTAGATAAAATAAAGGTTTTGATTTTAATGAGGGTTTGAAGTTCGTTACTCTTCGGGGGAAGAAGTTATATAAAAATATATGCAAAATTTTTAAAAATTGATGGAGATTACATTAGCGAATCGAGCCTGCCAGCCCGTATTTTGATGCTATCCATCTAGAAACAGCTATTTTTTCCATCACTACATAGTTTATTGAATCGTTATCGTTTATCAAATCGTTGCGCTTGGGCTTGCGAGTGTATTGATAAATCGAGCAGCTGATTTGCACGCGTGCGATACTTTGCCCATCACTGCTTTAAAAGCAATGTAAACGAAATATTTTCAACGGCAGGCAGCTGGCAGGGCTGCCGATAAAGCAATTGCAGTGAACTGAGTGAAAAGTGAAGACAGAACAGCAATGGAAAATTTGTCCAATTGTCGCAGGAGGTCACGGGCGAGCAGCACGAGCAGTGGCCGTGTATCGCACAGTCAGCCTCAGCCGCCAAGTCAATTCCAAAGCCAACCGCTCGAGGCTCCCAAGATAATCATAATACATCCAGGATCACAGCATCTGAGAATTGGACGTGCAGCCGACCTGAACCCGCTGACAATGCTGCATGCAGTCGCCTACAGACGCACAGTAGTGGATGGGGTGGAGGGGAGGGAGAGGGATCAGGATTGTCCGCATCATGATCCCTTACTGCCGCCACTGGATAATTGTAATTTGGCCAAATTGCAGCTGGAGTTTGAGGAGCATCGACTAGCGGTATCACGGATACTACAACATTGCATTGTTGATGAACAAAATCGTTTAAGGGTCGCAACGCCGCCCCAGCAACTGGCCCACTTTAATCGCAGCAGCGTGGCTGAGAAAATTCCGCCGCCCGTTTCCGAGGAGTACAACAGGTGGAACAGTGAGCAGAGTAGTGTGCTGTATGATGAGCATATACTGCAGCTCAGCGCCAGCGATGCCCGCAACTATGACATCCATTTTCCCATACAGCGTGGCGAACTCAATGTGCATAAGGGGAAGGGGGGATCCCTGCAGGCGACACTCTCACATCTGGAGAGGATCTGGTCTTATGCACTGGAGCAACGTCTGGGCATACCACTCGAAGACCTAAGCACCCACAGTGCGGTCCTTGTTGTCAATGATGTTTATGTGCGTCGCCATCTGCGCGAGGCAATGACGCTGCTCCTGCAACGCATGGGATTTCAGCGTTGCTTCCTAGTGCAGGACAGTGTGTCGGCCACATATGGCGCTGGCATTGGCCATGGCTGTGTTGTGGACATTGGTGCACAGAAGACATCGATAGCGTGCATTGAAGATGGCATTTCCCAGTTGGATGCACGCGTTCGACTTGATTATGGTGGAGGTGACATTGATCAGGTCCTGTTGATGCTGTTGCGCAAATGTGGATTCCCCTATCGTGAGTGCTGCGTCCAGGACAGCTATGTGGATGCCCAGCTGCTGGACGAGATCAAGGAGCGCTTCTGCCACTTGAATGCCAGTGTTTGTGGAGCACAGGAAAAGCATTTCACACTGCGCCAGGCGAATGGACAGTGGCTGCGATATACGATTCAAGTGGGCGACGAGGTGATCATGGCACCGCTCTCACTCTTTCACACGGAGCTCCTTAACATCACCGGCAAATGTCGAGCGGTGTACACACAGCAATCTGCACAGGATCAATACGATTGCGAGGATTGCTTTGATGCCGAATATTTACGGGAGACGGGTCGCAAAAATGGTGTACGATCTGGTGATTTAAGCATTCCACTATCCACAGGAACTGGCACACCAAGTGCTAAGCTGCCCATCACAGCTGATGATGAGGAGTTGATTGTTGTCGACCAGGATGACACCACAGTTAGCAGCAACAGCAACTCACTGCAGCAGCAACAACAACACCAACAACAGTTGCAGGCAAAGGCCAACAACTCTTGGTACTATAATGCCAGTGGTCAGGTGGTGTCGTTGGATCAGGCCGTCATCCGTGCTATAGGGCGCTGTGTCAGCTACGAGACGCGCCGCAAGATGTTTGGCGCCATTCTTCTCGTTGGCAGTACGGCCAAGATGCGGGGCCTCTCCGCCTGGCTGGAGCAGAGGATTAGCCAACAGGTGCCGCCCGGTCTCGAGGTGAATGTCTTTACCAAGGGCATGGATGTGGGCATGGTCGCCTGGAAGGGAGCTGCCATCATGTCGGTGTTGGAGAGCTCCCGAGAACTGTGGATTACCCAACGCGAATGGCAACGTTACGGCTTGCGTATTCTCCGAGAGCGTTCTCCCTTCCTCTGGTAACCCCCCTTCCCCTGCTATGTACTCCTATTCTATATTGGCTATAACGCCGCTAGTTAACTTTTTATATCGAATATATTCATAGCAGATGATGATTGTACCATTTATATAAATTTCATCAAATTTACAACTGCCATTGAGAGTTCACTTATTTCTCGATCTGTATATGCTAAGGTGTAGCCTATTTTGTATTTAAATTCATTTTTAAATTGATTAAAAAGCAAAACTATATATTATAAATTGATTTTTATTTATCCGGACGCAAAGTAAGCTGGTCTTCGAAATCGACTTAAATTATTTTATCCGAATTTGAATATGCACGATTGTTATCGATTATTAAGTCCTTTTGGAAAAGTTTCGATAAAATTGTAACTTTGGCAGACTGGTAAACATGGAAAAGGAAAAAAATTCTGCTCACTTTCTTTGAAAATTCAAATTGGTCACTTTCAAAATTGGTACACTTGCAATCACTTTTATTATCAATACATAATAATATTTTAAAATTCATTAACAAGTTACCTCTACGTTGCTGTCATTGCCAAGAGGATAATAAAACTAAAGTTGTAGAGCTTTCTGAACGATTGTCTATTTGTTGGACCACATAAAAGACCTTTAAATATGCATGCTTCAATTTTGAACAAATCCTGCGCTTGATTTCGTCTCTATTTTGGATAAATAGAGTTAAGGTGGTAGATCGCTTATTCAAAATCATTTTCATGAGGTGCTCTTTTGAAAAACAACATTCTTTGTCTAGACTTGTTGCTTGTAGGTATATTACAGAGCTAGACAACAGGCGACAATTCAACAAAACTCAATATCAATATCTTTATTCGTCTAAAACCTACAATTCATTATGTTAAGTCGTTCCAGTAGTGGTAAGCCCGAAATCCAAGTTTGTAGATTTTTGTTTTTGTTTTTATCAGGAGAAGCGTATCATTAAACGATTTCTGTATATTTGTGAATGCATTCGTCTCACTAACAACTGGTATGTCTTTCTCTTTCTAACCTTAGATAGAACCAGACATTGCTTTCCCTTTTTAAGCCAACATTCCCTATCATATCCTTGTCACAGAATCATTCTCATTAATCTTAGCAATGCAATCATGGCCAGCAATCAGGCATATTTTCTCAGCATTATGTATTTTGGAACTGTGGGCCTGCGAAACGAGGAGTACCCCAAATGGTGACATTATGGACGATGACAATTTTTAAAAGTCGGCAAAATAGGTAAGAAATCCCAATTTATTTTGTAGGTACATTGAACAAAAGTTATAATCAAGGACTGTATTTTGTTTATTTTGAGATGTTAAAATAACAGTTGCTGAAAACAAAAAATTCATAGCAAAATATATATAATTAAAGTATATATAATTAATTATATATATAATTAAACAATTTTAAAATTTATCTAGCAGTTGTACCTTAAAAATAGGCAGAAGTAGATATTAAATAGCTAAATCGGCAACACTGCAAGTCGCATGGCTCGTGCCTGTGTAAGCAACCGATAACGATTCGATAAACGTGACTAACAAAACAAAATATCGGTGTAATATTTTTTATTTCTTTTTATGTCGTGTATAATTAAAACGGATAGAACACACAGGATTCTGAAAAAAGCAACGTAATGAGGGTATGTTTTGGACCTGAATCTTCGCCTGTTTTTAACTTATTTACTTATTATCAAATTTCTTTAATCTCAGCTTGAACTAAGACGTAAATAGTTTATCAACCATAATGTCGTTTAAAGTAAAATACTACTTCAAAGAGGAATTGGCCTACACAGAAGATCATGTGTTGGTGAAGAATCTGTTTCTAAACGATATCGAAGAATCTCTGGAGCAGCACCAGGTTCAAGATTATTTCGAAAGATATGGATGCATTGAAAAATTTCATATGTATTCGAGTGGAAATAAAAGAAAAAGAACTAACGTCGATGACTTTGAGAATGGAACACGAACTGGCTACGTTGTCTTTAAGGATCCTCGTCATGCTGCCGAAGCATTGAAGACAGAGTTGCATGTTGTCAGTCAATGCCGTATAACAGTTCAGCCAAGTTATACTTGTCTTCAACCAGATGCCGAAAAAATGCCGGATAAAGCGGAAAATGTGAATCCCCCTGGGAACACTGCTGCCATTATGAAACTAAACGATTATTGCCTGGAGCATGTATTCAGAGAATTATCGGTATCTGATCGGATTCAATTTGCACGCACCTGTTATCGTTTTCGAAACATTTATGAGGAAATGTCACCGATGTTGGACAAACTTATTGATTTTGAAATATTTAATGAAATGACTGCGTGGGAAGTGCGTAATTTTTTTCAACTTTCCGGATGTAATGTAAGGAGTATAAAAGGTGAAATCACAAAACATCACTGTGACCTCGTGTGCGAATTTCTTGGAAAGCACTGCATTAATTTACAGTCATTGCGAATTTGTGACGACAGTTTAATATCTTACGACATATTTAAAATGCTTGCAAATCTCAATAGTCTTCAAAATCTGGAAATACTTCAAGAGGGTCTCACCAGTGAGAATCTGCAAGCGATCGAGCATTTAAATCAGCTCAAGAATTTGAAAATCATCCATATTGAAATTGGGAATGCAGAGGATTTAAATTGTTTGCCAAAGTCTATTGAGTCGCTGACTCTAGAAAACTATGATCCAGATCCGCAGCCGGAATTGTTGATGAAAATATTTAATGGGCTACCGATGCTTAAGGAATTACACTTACCAAACTATACTCCCAAATCCCCATGTATCGAGCAGATAATCAACGAAAATGGTTGTGAATCTTTGGAGACTCTCTCCATTGGCACCGACAATTACGAAATTGCTGATTATCATCAAATTGCAAGGATACCAAACCTAAGGAAGCTAATATTGAACTTTTTTAGACGTGATGTGGATGAGCTGCCTCCAATGATAATGACTTGCCTGGTGGAGCATAAGTCCAAGCAGTTGGAACATTTCGAAATACGTATTTATAGTGGAACCGGTGTCAATGCCGATATCCTTTCAGATATTGGAAAGCTGAGCGCATTGCATAAGCTGATTTTGCCAGATATTGATCTGATCACCGATCGTGGATTGGAGTCACTATTCAACTTGCAAAATTTGACAGAAATCGAAATCAGCAGCAGTTGCGAAATTACGGACAATGGTGTACTCCGACTGATCCTTGCCTGTCCCAAGCTGCAACTCTTAAGTCTGCAGGATTGCAAGAAACTCACCGATAAGCTTCTCTCTGATATTATTATGAAACTACCAAACAATCAAGATCATCGTCCACTTCCCATTAAACTATTTTTGTACGGCACCAAAGTTAATGAATTAACACTTCTAAATGCGAATGTGGCTGTCAGGAATATAATCGATGTATCAATTACCGAAATTATAAAAGTCACAGAGCTTTATAGTTTTAAGTGATATGGAAGAAAACTTCACTTTAATATTACAACAATCCGAAACCATTTGGATATTGTTTTTTGTTTGTCAAATTCGCAAACAATATTATTGATATATATATATATATATATATATATATGTATTATGAGTTATACACTTTTACGATAATTTATTACTTGGTTAAAATTTATAAGACATGTGTACTAACACATTGAGTTAGTCAAGAAAGGGTTTTGGGTTGCCTAATTTGGCTTTTATTTTTAGGTCACAGGTGCAATTTGCCCATTACATACTATTTATAGACTAAGGTAATATATATTGGAACCGTGAAAGTCTAACTGTACTATTCTGCAAGCAAACTATTTTTAAAAACGTTGATTTAAAAGTATTTTCTACGCTTTCTTTTGTCAGTTTGTATTTTTGCGCTTAATTTTAAGTTCACGAAATTAAAATCTAATCTAAATATGTTTCGAATCAATCTGAACCAAATGACCTACAACCTGGAATTTAGCTCGTTCGTTTACTTAACCGATTAATGTAATGTTATAAAATATGTAATTATCATTATTTTTGAGGAAAACTCATGGAATAAAAATCATTATCTTATGTTTTTTTTTTATTTGCTCAATAATAATGATTATTTTTCGAGTTGTTCAAGTTCGAGTAACTCAAAAATTCTGACAATATTGTAAGTAAATCAATAAAGATTAAAAATTATCATTAAATAGTATTATTGATTACAGTCACTAATTATTATTGCAAAACTTAAAATGTAATTCTTACTTTACTTACTTACTTTAAATGAAAAAGAAAAAATAATAAATTGATCTTTTTCTATTTTTGAAGAAAATAGATATCTTACACAAAATTATTATTCCCTACAACTGTATTATTTGATTGTATTATATTGTAGTTTTTATAATAAATCTTGTAATGTTTACAGTAGCTGGTTATAGTTTTTATTTTATCTTCTTTTTTCTTATATAAAAAAATTTGTTAATTGATAATGATAATCATTCAGTGATTAATTTGATTCTCTTTAGGCCTATGAGTCTATTGGCTGTCTGGATTCCATTTCCGGCTTTTTGAATCCCCTACGTTCCCGCGTCGATTATCTAAGTTTGAACTACAATCTATTTGGCTGTTGGCTGAAATCGGATAACCTGGATGTGCCCAACAGTGAGCTGTGTATTAGCATTATGAAGAGCAATAGAATGCTCTCCTTGGCCAATCTCCTGCAACGTCGCCGACCATAGGATAGGGTAGACTACGAGATACTCTGGCGTCTGGGACAATGGGATGAGCTGGAAGCGGAGACTCAAAAGAAGCTAAATACGTCAAAGAACATGGAACAGGATTTTAATAAGCAACTCTATTTGGCACTGAAGAGCATTACATATCGAGAGGAAGAGAACAAAGTGTCGGTGATCAGGATTGCCTATCATTGTGTAATGGGTGTGCTGAGAGACATTAGCGTCGAGTGTCAACATTCTGTCTACAAATATATGACCTATAACCTTATTTCAATTTTGAATTTGTCCTAATTTTTGTCTTCCCAGTTATGTTTTCCAACTTTTATTTCCTACGAACATTATTCCTAATTTTGGCCCCAATTTATTTGAATCTTCCAGTTGCTATAATATTGGTTATCAGAAAATTTTTTTATTGAAATTTCCTTTTTTACGATTTCATTTTTTCTTTCTTATCTTTGATTCCTAAGATATTATGCTTACTTTTTGACTTCGTTTTGTAATTTCTTAAAAATTATTCGGAATTCGTATGAGGTTTCCCTATTTTGTTATATTCATTTGAGTCTATTACAGATTCAATTCAGCGCACAATTGTCAACGACACAATTGAATTGAATGAGATATGCAACAAGTGGCAAACAAAATTGATTCTCACCTATGGCAACTTCAACTGCGCTCTTTAAAATGGCCGGAACTCAGGCCAATCGACGTAATCAGCAGTACTACAAGCAGACTCCCGTGGACACGTATCTGCTCAAGTGCATCGGTGTCTGCAAGGAAAACTTATAACTTTAATACTTATTATAAAACTTACTTTAACCTCTATTTAATTTTTATTAAAATCAAATTGAAAGAAAATGTGTATGTTTAAAGCTATTAACCGATTGCAATTGAAACCTTAACCGAAACCAAATTTTTGATTTCGCCTGCAATAAACCGAAATAGATTTAATTATGTTTTTGGGCAGTAACTATCGTTTTTCAAGCTTATTTTTATTTTCTATTTGAATATTGAACTCAAAGAATTTTTGTTTAAATATAAACGTTTTTACATTTTCACAAGTCTCTATTTTTTTTTTTGGGAACATAAATAATAATATCGGTATATAACCGCCACGAAATCGATATACAATGGTTTTGCTTAACCGATAAGCAAAGCTCAAACAAACCCGTAGTCCCAACCGATACCGATATTCGTATCGGCTAAGTAACCAGATTTTAAATTGTTATTTTAAAAGAAGACAAATAACTTTAAAATTTATTTTTATGTTATATTATTTTTAAATTGAAATTTTATTATTATTTCAAAATTTTTTTGTTTAGATAAAAAATGCAGGGACCGTAAATAATGATTATTATTATTATTTTTTGTGGATACTTTCGTTGTATGAAATGACTTTTCTATAGGTTATTTGCTTAGTAGTTGTACTAAGTAATCCAGAAATCATTTCCGGAAATTCGTAGTCTGTCCAACGCTTTAGATAATCTAATGTCATATCCCATAGTGTCAACTGTTGAGCCTTGGGAATAATTTTGGAGAGAAATTCATGTAACGATTCTGGTTACTTATCGAACGCTTTAAAATCCCACGAATGCAAAGAAAAACTCCGCTCAAGCCGCCAAGTATTGCTGAGATTTTGTTTTTTGTTTTTAGCTGCTTCGAATTGTGCTAACGTTTTGTCAAGATACTTCACTGTGGTCCATTGGTAAAAATTGTTGAGGGTATCCATTTACGATAACGTCAAAAGAAAAGCTTGCAACACTGCGGATCAGTTTTCAATGTTTCCTTACATTTTATCAAAGAGATCATTTCATATTTCCCATTAATTTCCATACATTCTACGTCATAATATCTCTAATATAGTTATCAAACCTCTTGACTAGACATTGAAAACCGGCCATCAGAGGCGTTTTGCTTCACATCAGAAAACAAAAAAATTTCAAACTTAGTGCTTGAAAGGTTTTGAGTAAAAGATACAGAAAAGTATTTGGTAAAAAAAATTATTCTAAATTTGCTTTACAGGTGTGTTCCAGAAATCTCTAGAGATTTTGAAGAGAAATGTTTTTGAAAAAAACCGTATGAAATGTTGGTTTTCCAAAATTGTTGGAGATTTAATATTTTCGAACATATTTTTTTGCATTCTTATTCAATTTAAAGATATTTTAGTTCAATTTAATAAATATTTAATTTTGTCAAATTTCTCAATTTTTTGTAGACAATTGAAAGCAATGGTTTCTTTTTTTCAGGAACACCAACAATTGCTTTTCGGTTGCTTTATCGCTCTTATAAATTTGTAGAGCACACCTGATAGGCAATTTAATTTTATTTGAAAATCAATTTTGTTTTACTCAACAATTTCGTGGCATAGAATATTGCTTTTCAAATGTTCTATAAAAAAGCATAGATTTTTATAGAACATTTTTAGAACATGCCTGAATGCTCTTTTAAGATTATGTATGGTGAGTGCGCACAAGAAACTACTCTCCGAAAAAGTCTTAACTTATATAGTTTTGCAAAAAATTCACGACTACTAATAACTAATAATAGTTAAAATTTTAAATAATTTTATGGCAGTCGACTTCAGTAACTTTGGAAATACATATTGTATATCAAAAATATAAAAAATTACTGACATTTTGTAAGCTCCGAACTTTTCAAATTCTTTAAATCATTTTTTAAAAACCTCTAGAGATTTTAGGTGTGTGGATATACAATGAAACAAATTTTTTTTTAACTTTAATGAAAGATAACGAGATTCCACCTCCGACCGTCACAATTCCATTAATACAGAACGTTTTGGTATTAAATTCTCTAACTACATTATCCCGGATTTGCCTGCATCTGGGCGGGCTTAAGCATAGTTATAGTACAAAAACGGATGCAATCTCGCAATTAAATGGTGTTAGAAGAAGAAGAGCGTAGTGCAGTTACAATAAATAATCGTATAAACACAAAAACCAGCTGTTACTCATATATAACTACTAAGTGCTATCACTAAGCAAATAAAATAGGTTATTTATCATAAGACAGTTATCGCCCAAACCCCACAGATTTACCGTACGGAACTTAAAATGCGTCTTAATTTTAAAACAAGTGTTTAATTTTGCAATTTTCATTAAATTATAAATTAAAAAAAAAATATTGTTGTTAACTTTAATGACTGTTTGAGTTCGCCACTCCTCCGAGGGATGAATTTTTTACAATAACTTCTAATTAAAACTTATAAAATTGGAAATATTCATACAAAATTTCAAAGGTCTAGCTTAAAAATGAAAGAAATTATTTTTTTTTAAGAAAATTACCTAAAACTGACTTTTGTTGCATTTTTGAATATTTTGAAAATATTGTCCATAGAGTGTAAGAAAAAACTATTTTTAATATACGAGTAAAAAAATATATTTTCTATTTAGTAAATATTAAGTCGTGACTTTGTTAATATTTAGGCTAGATATTGAGTTGTCATATAAAACTATCTACAAACATACATACATATGTAATGTAATATTTATAATAATGCATAGTAACTTAACATCTATTGCACGGAAGGACAGAGGGAGATACTCATGTGTTTGAGTTGATACAAAAAAGTATTAATATCACTAAGTAATACAGTAACAATCCTAAAAGGGGGAACGGGGATAGTCCCATTTCATGTAGTGTGCGCCAAGGATTGACACACTCCTGGCGTCATATCTGATTCGATTGCCTTTCGGGCAACATGTCGCCGCTGCCAACGACATCGACGCCTCCGTCATTATCATCAACTTTATCATCACCATCATGGTGCTCATCGAAAAGAGTTGGCCTTTGTCCGATGAGATGAATATCCGGCACATGGTCGATTACTCGCAAAGATTGCACCGGACTGTTTTCCAATACCTTAAGATGATAGAATACTCCCTCGTCGTCTATTACATAGAATTGCGTAAAATCGGCGCTCGTATAAAAATGTCTTGCTTCGTTGCCAACAAATTTAATGCACGCCAACAGCTCCGGCAATTTGTCATTGCCCCGTTTATCCGCCCATAGAAAGGCTCTGTTTTTTGCCACAGGGATTAATTTCTCACATTGTGGCGACGATAAATCGTTAAAAGACTTTTCCGTAGATACATCCAAGAAACGCGCTGCATCCACTTCCTCGCGTCCTTTGGCCTTAATGTGTTGCTGCATCTGATTATGCCGCCTACTGCGAAGTTCCGGAATCGACTGATTATTTCGCATATGTTTCACGTTCCAGAAACACAATTGTTCAGCACAGCTGACCAGCACCTGTTTGCAAGGTGAAAAACGCAGTTGCGTTGCATTGCTAGTCTCATGTCCCTGCTTAATGGTGAAAATATGTTGCAGCCGATGTTTTTCAAAGCTGTAAAGCTGCGAGGAAATTAAATTTAAGTGAATCTTGGAAGAATTTTAAAATAATGTTGCTCTTTATACCTCAATATTTCCATTCTTAAAACCAAGAGCAATCAGTTGGTCATCATTTGAGGCAGTTAGATGATTTATTTGGCTTGGATTGTTGATATTCTCCTTGCAAAGTCGTTTGAAGTCTAGTTCATTATCTGCGACACTCAATTTACAAACCTGAAATCAAAAACATAATTAGTTATTAATTTGTGTATCAATTATTATTACAATTATCTATAATTGTAAATAATCTTCAACAAGAATTTACTCTCAAAATTTCGGCACTCACCGTTAAAGTGCTGTCTCCAAATGCTAAATAAAGCATGTTATCCTTTAAATCAAATCCATAAGGTCTTTCAAAACTTTGTATAAATTCTGTTTTTTTTAATTGTAGCTGCTCAAATTGTAGAAGTTCAGCTTCATCTTGTTCAGATTTATCCAAATTCAAATGCTATAAAAAGAAATCAAACTTTAAAACTGTTTCACTATTTAAATTTAAAACTCATGTAATAAAAAATTGACTTACGAAGACTCCACTGTCTGAAAACAGAAGCAAAAAGTGTTCGTAAACGAGTCTGGCGTACATTGTGTTAAATGGCAAAAAAAAATTATCCCCAGTTGACGACAGTGACAATATAATAGTGCAATTGCACAATGAGGCAAGTAGTTTCTGTGAATTGATCTCTTTAAGGTAGTCAATAGAGTCCTCGAATACGTGGGGCATATTACTAATATTAATCTCACTGATTTTAATAATTTGACCATTATTGTAGCCGGCATAAATGGTACCATCCTTGCCAGCACATAGGGCGGTAATATATTTTTCACATTCCAGATGCGGTGTTGCAATCGTTTTCCAACTGGCAATACTCTGTCTCCGGCCAGAATTGAGTCCTATCGTCGCTTGAATTTTATGAATTCTCGCTCTGGAATCGACGGCATACAATGTTCCATCATCGGTCATTTTCAAAAGCGGACGCAGATAGACATTAGGTTCAAGATGTGCTCGTCCTTTTGTATTACGATCCTTCAATTGGTCATCACTCTCATCTACATGGTGTACCCAGGTAATAACATCCGTATCCGTGCTCCGCAAAGTGTGAACGTGTAAAAAATGTTTTCCCTTTGCCCCGCATAGAACAATGTATTTGAAAATGGAATCGTTTAAATCGTAGACATCCAAACACACTATACGTTCACTGACGTTACTTCGTAGCAAACAGTATGGAAATTTCAAATCGTAGGCAACAATACCCTCCAGCGTGCCGAGCATTAAATAACGGCCATCAGTTGACAGCTTGCCACAGGTTACAGTTGACGGAATCGAGTCCGACAATGGCAAACGTTCCACGGTCAGAGTATCCTTGAGGTAGTTGCAGTAATCGATGTGCTTAAATTTCAATCGCCAGACACTTTTCTCATAAATTATTATCATAATTGTATACTGAACACCATCGTCAAGTCTTTCGATATAAGTTTCCATCGCAAGTGCCTTCTCCTTCGGCTGTTTATATTCCTCATCCGTCACATTTGATGCATTTCGCAAATTCCAAAAGGTTAAATTGCTTTTATCCGACCAGACGACATAGAAACGATTCAATATTTTTGAAAAATATCGCACATCAGACTGTTTTGTTGGCAGTATTGGCGTGTGTGATTTTATAAATTTCTTGTCCTTATCATCCCAGTTCAATATACAAATATCTCCATCGTCAAATGCTACATGGAGTTGAATGGAATAATCTCCTGCGCGTACATTCTCATCCAGATAAAATGCTGATATGCATTTGCTAACAATGAAACGTTTAATTGCGTCATTGACATACTGCTCGGGACCATGCGGTTTTGAGTGCTCTTGCTCCTGTTCAAGTCTAGGAGAACGCATAGCCGGACAATTGTCGCAATCAGATCGACGTGGCAGCAAATCCCTCAGAGACCACAGTTTCAAGCTACCATTTTTGTGTAACGTTAGCAGATGCATCTGTTTATTAAACACACGCATCTCCGTAATGTCACTGGTATCAGTTTTATCGCTTAGCACACTGGTTTTATCACCAGTCAGTGATACGTCCGTAAGCAGAAGCTCTTGGGAACTAAGTGCCATCAGGCAATAGTCATTGTCCAGATAGATGGCATGTCGCACTTCATCCTGCCCCAAATTGATGATTTCCCGATGCTGATGAAAGCGACCACTGAAATTCGAGAACTCGGTTAATAAGTTATCTAAAAATAGGTACACATATTATTTTTATTACTGTTCTGTCAACCAAACAAAGTCCGGAAATCGCTGAACTTGATGCAGCGCTTCTTCATGAACTGGACCTTCCCCCGACATTACGGCAATTTGCAATAGGCTCGTAAATTTCGAACTTATCAGCTTTTCTTCAACTTTCGTCAGAAAAACCAAGAGCGCATTCACAAGTTCCCCGTAATTGCTATCATTATCTAAATGAAACAAATTTCATTACTATTTATTACATATTTGTTAGTCACGTTGACTTACCAACAATTTGATCCCTGTAAAACTTAATAACGTGCAGAGTATGAAGAATCGATCCACGAGCATACCACGGCGTTGTATCATTACGAATTTTCTGCTCAAGAAATCGAAAATCCAAAAAGATCTTGCGAAATAAATTAACGCGTTCCTTTTTATCACTAAGTTTGCTCAAATGGTGTCCAATGTGGCTATAGAAATAACAGTCTAATTGCGACAAAGTTGTATCGTTGCATTGGTTGAACACTTGGTGTATACTAAAAGACAGAAAAATTATTAAGTTTCTTAATTTAATTTAAGAATTATGTAACTCACTTGTAAGAATCTACAATCTTCTTGCTTAAGGCAGCTTCATTCGGAATGGGTGTGTTGAGCTCTAAATATATGCTAGGCAGTGAAATTGTCTCATTTTCATGTATTCTGACCAGCGAATATTTGTACAAGCTATTAATGACAATCCTCGGTTCAGCAACCGACCAAACTAGGCCCAAAAGCTGGACGAAAATTAAAAAAAAGTGGTGAAGTAATTATTTTGTCGAAAAACAAAATTCACATATTTCCTTTTGTTATTTTTAATAGTTCAAATCAAAAGATCCGGTTAATATTATTTTTTTATTTAATCAAAAACCATAAAAATATACAAAAATTTAAAAAAAAAAAAAAAAAGGAAAATGTATTTTTGTTTACACATTGAAATATGTAAATTTTTTTTCTATCTCTAAATCAATTGCATTTAGATTTAGTATAACATTTATACTCACTTTAATAGGTATGTGTGCAGATTTCGGAAATATGAAAAGCGTTTCAAAGTGTTCCTTGTCAGCTGGTTTCAGTTCGTTAAGCGAGTTTTGAATAATGGTAGTCAATTTGGTAAAGTTAATGCTGTTTAAAAAGTTTTTAAATATATTAATATATCATATATGATTGTAGTTTAAAACGTGACATACTTTTTCCAATTGTCCAACGTACAAATACCTTTGTGTATATTCTCCGCAATAAAGCTTAGTAGAAGTGGATTTGTTGTTTGAACATTCGATAATTGCTTAAGTGATTCAGAAGGTATTGACGGAAGATATTTGGCAAATAATGACTCTCTTTCGGAGGGTGTGAGGACATCTCTAAGGGTGACATGAGTGGTGGTTGCTGGTGACAGATAATTCACGACACTCTTGTCTCGTGTGGTCAACAGGATTTTGCATCCTAGGTTAAAGACCTTCCAGGTTTCTTTGTTCTGAACATTTCGTAAAACAAGTAGACAATTTCTATAAGGCTTATCCTTAAGTATATGTCTCAGCTCAGCTTTCACTCTCTCAATGTGCACGTCAACGCTTTGATCGAAATTAATGCGCAGACTGGGAGCAATTTGGTGGAGAAAGGACTGAAGTAATTGCAGTTGATTCTCCGGTGAGCGACAATCACGAACGTTTAGCCAAAATATCTTAAAGTCCATTTTTCGTTGGACTGCATAAGAGGAGCATACGTCCAAGACAAGCCACTGCTTTCCAGCTCCAAGTACTCCTTCGACAGCGACATTTTTCGATGGTCGCAGCTCTAGCAATGCTTTCTGCAATTCCAAATATGGTTCAATTCTTGGCACATTATATTTGGTAAACTTTTGATTATCATTATACAAAATATCTCTTTCCCTTATGTAATTTTCAGTGCTTGAACTTGGATTCCGAGACTCATCTTTGATTGCAGACATAAGATAATCATAGTTCATCTTGTTTATATCGTTCTCGACAAATCGTTGTACCACTTCCAATGATTGTTCATGTAATGTCCAAAACAACAGATATATTTGATATATTGACGGAGATTTTATAATAGCATCGACTTCCTTCTTTTTTAATATTGTGCGTAGTGTATCCTCGACATCTTTGCAATCGAAGTCCTTTTTAAAGTCCATCAAAAACACCTGGATTATGTCCCGATAGCTATGTTTTAGCTCCCTTCCATTAGAACTGTTCATTTTGGGTGTGACGTGATCTGAAAAATATAATTATCGCGGTTAATTGTTCATTTAATTAAACTTTAGCAACACAAAAGTCTCATATAAATATAAATTAAACTAGAACTGCAATGTGTCACATATATCGTGACAAAGTTATAATACCCTAAAAAACAAGTACAACTCATCTACAGTTAGTCAAGTAATTCTTTGACCAACGAAAAAATTCCTTTTCTTGTACATATATGCATTTTTTTGTCTTATTTTATTTTAGTTTCTTATGTTTCTTAAAACAAATATAAAACATGAAACAATGAGATTCATTACATTTAGTTATTTTTATGTGATTTTGTGTACATATTTTCCTTTTCCTTTTAAATGCAATAAAAAATAAAATAAAACACAATCTTTTAATGGTATTAAGGGGTTATATACAGTTAGGATTTTCAAAAAATCGATTTTTTTGCATTTTCTTAATATATATATATAAATGAGTATGCACACACAAAATTTCAAGTCGATCCGTCTAATATTTTCGAAGTTATAGACACATTAGTGAACCGAGAGATAACATATGCGTAACAGTAGGGGACCGTAAAGTGCTTTCAAAACTTTAAACGCGTTTTTCTCGAAACGGTGTTTTCAAAGTCGGTGAGCAAGATTTCTCAGAAGCGGCTGAACCGGTCTGAAATTTTTACACAAGCTTCTTAACTACATTTTTTAGTAATTAATCGAACGATTTCCCCATCCGATGAAAATTTCTTATTTTTATGAACAATTAAAGAGCCGAATTTTGGTCGAAAATCGAACCTTTGCCGCCATTTTTTAAAAAAATTTTTTTTGCTAATTCCTTCGATAATTCACTAGATTATTTATTATATTAATGCAATTTATTTGGTTTTTGCTTTTTAGATGATCCAGTCCAGAGATATCGTGCTCACCGCAAGAGGCCTTTTTTTTGCAAAATTGGCAATATCAACGTTCCCGGTAAACTATATGTGAATATAGTTTAAGGTTGTCATAATATACCTGCCAAGTTTTAAATCAATACACCAAATAGTTTGCTTAGAAAAAATTCTTGAAAAATTCATTTTTTTCGACCTCATAACTATATATAACCCCTTAAATTAAAATTTAATGCGTTTTTCTCAAAACGACGGTTTTCTTTTGTCCAAACAATTACTAGACTAACTATTTGTTTGAAATGGCGAACAAAAGCACATAAAAGGAAAAGTCAGTTTAGATATTTGCAGTGAACAACCAAATCAGTTACACGGGGGTCATAATAAAACAACAAACAAAGATTAGATTATATCAACAAGTCCGAATTAGTCACGATCGCAAACTCAAACTCAATAAATAAGAAGTTTCTACTCAAGAGGCACTTGGAGATAACTCAATCGTCACACATTCATTGTTTCTATGTACATACGTATATTTGTATATGTATGTATGGGTGAGGAAGAGGACTCTCGCCACTCCCACCTCGTTCACTTTGTGTTTTTTTAGATTTTCATACATATGTACATACATATATTTGTACTTTATTATAAGCTTGTTAGTCAGTTTTAACTGAATATACATATGCTAATGAGCGAGTTCAATGAACTTGTATATTTTTAAATATATTATTTACACAAACATGTGTTTGTTACATTAGTACGCGCGCTTTAATGTCAAAGCTCACTGTGATTTTGTTTTGTGTAAATACTGAATACTCGAAATGTATTTAATAATTGCAACAACACTTCATTTGAAATATATTGTTCAAGAACAAATATGCACTGCACATTATTGCACAGGGACACACAAACACATCTAAATATATATGTGGACCTGTATTTATTGCACTTATTTATTATTTAGCTAGTTATCACATATATTTTCATCGAACCATTATTTTCTAATATAAAATATATTTCCCCTTACACAGCTCAAATTATTTGGTCCAACATATGCGTGTGACTAGTGTGAATTACAATATTCGCATAGTTGTTGTTTATATTCTTTCTATCAAACACAATGTGTTTCAGTGCTGTCAACTTGTTTTATTAGTCATGCCCCAAACCAAAAACGGGTTGGCAGGCTTGGGTCACGGATTTCAGCTCACTTTTCATATTTGTGACCAATTTCCAACATGGGCTTAAATCCGAAACTTCTATAACGTTAAATCTAGAAAAAGCTAGAATTTGAAAAACGTTTGCAGAATTTTTGTTAGAATTTTGTCAAATTTTTGGAATAACTAAATTAAACTTTGTTCACCAACAACAACATTTATAAATTTGTATTAAATTGCTTATTTTTAATATTTTAAATTGTGATCAAAGTGAGTGACAGTGTGACCCGCCAAAAGCAGTCTGGCAAATTTTTGACAAAATTCACCATCAATTTATCGATAGATTTCGATTATCAACCCTGTGTAGCTGTCGCGGTGAAAACAAGTCAATCGCAATTTATTGTAACAATTTCACAAAAGGTAAAAAAGCTGAACAATTTAGAATTGTAATCAACAAAATATTTATTATATTAAGACATCCATATATATATTTATATTAAGTGTATTCGTTACTAACCCATGTATAAATTTGTATTCTCTAAACGCATGTAGAAAAAGGAAAAGAAAGTTGAATTGGCAGCAAAAGGTGACGACGCAAGCAAGACGAAAAAAAAAAAATAGCATCGACGTATACGTAAAATTATTGAACGACAATTAAGGTAGGCAGTGAAAATAATATGAAATATTAAATGTTGATCAAAAATAACAGTCCAGTCATCGTTATTTGGATAAGAAATCAGATTTATGCAAATAATCAAAAAAAAAAAAAAAAAATTCAAATTAAAATAAAAAATAAATAAATTTCGGAACGAGGAGGGAAACAAAATGTCCGCTGCTTTGGACGAATTTGCGACTCTCGACGTAACCGCAATGGAACATGAATGTGATTTGCATTTTTAATTGCCATCAATGTGCATTCAATTAAAATATATATATATATATTTTTTTTGCATACATTTCTCTTTACTAGTTTTTGAGTCCGACGCCGCTACCGCAATGTCATGCCGTGCACCCTTCGAACCCGAGGATCAATACAAGCAATTGCGCCGACCGAATCCCGCCGGACCAGGTGCTGCCGGACCACAACTTGCTGCCGTTGGAATGCCGTTGCCGTTAGAGCCGCAGGCGCATGCATTTCATGATTTTGTTAGTGTGAGCTACGCTGGCTATGCGGCTGGTCCAGCTGTTAATTATGCAGCTGCAACACAGCAGCAGCCAACTGATGGACAGCACAGATATGGGCCATCGAAGCTATCGATAACCGCGAATGTTTTTGTACCTAACCAGTCGAATAACGGTGGCATGGATAAGGGGATAAGGGGAGGCCCAGCAGCACCTCAGGCACATCAACAACAACAATATCAGCAACAACATCAATCATCTGGGCCAACACCGTACGCACAACAACATCAACAACAGCAGCCACGCTATATGAATGGTTACAAGCAACAGCATCAACATCAACAAAATTATAATCATCATCAGCAGAATCCGAATCAGAATCAGAATCATCAGTTCAACAATGAGATTCAGCAGCTATCAAACTCGGTGAATGCTCGTCTGTATTTTGGCAACAAGGCACCTCATAATGGTGGCAATTATTATCAGCAACAACAACAGCAGCAGCAGCAGGTACAAACACTGCAACAACACCAACAGCACACACAACAACACCAATCACAATCGAAATTTCAACGTCATGCGCATTTAAATAATTCATTCCAACAAATTGCACAACAGCCGCAGCAGCAGCAATATTTCCATCAACAACAACATCAGCAGCAGCAACATCAGCAGCAGCAACCATCGACTTCATCGGCTGCAGCATCAACTTCGTCAGCTTCGTCTCATCCGGACATGGAGACGATTGCTTTAGAGTATCTTGATACTGTAATACATTGCCTTAACCAGGTGAGTAAACACATATTCCAGCGAATTCAACATGTGTACACTCTACATACTACCAACAAAGCACATTTTTAAATTTTATTTGATATCATTTTTGTTCGATTCTTAGAATCCCGGACAATTTGATACAATTGCATCACGTTTCCTAACCATCTTTGATGGCATGGAGAGTAACAACTATGTACTTTCGATCGCCATGGAGGATATATTTGAGAAATCAATTGAGCAGCCCAATTTTCGATACATGGGCGCTAAATTGTACAATCTATTGCACATGCTGAATCTCAAGCCGGATTCGTTGTTCCACACTTTGCTCAAGTGTAAGCTGGAGTATCACCAGGCTGAGGTGACCAAGTACATGCAATCGATTGAACAGCAGCAAAAGGTGCGAGAGACAGCTCTATTCCTCGCCGAATTGTACATGCAACTGCGCGGAGATGATGATGCCCGCATTCAATTGATTGCCATTAACATCGTGTACTCATTGAGGAAGCTTCTGGCCTGCGAGAGTGCCGAGAATGTGCGCTGCATTTGCCAGACATTGAAGTTGGCCGGTTATGATTTAAGCGCTGATTGCCAACAAGACATGCAAATTATAATTGCTGCATTAAAAGCGATTGAAGCAAAGTCGCCTGGTAAATATGCAATGGCTGCCAATGTGATTGCATTGCAACAGAACAATTGGGGTCGAAAGGTTCTAAACGCACTTGGTGGAGATGATGGTGATGTGGCCAAGCCACCAGAGCCACCACGTCTGAGCGATGAGCCAGTGTTTTATGGCCCCGATGGGCGTGAGCTAACGGCCGAGGAGAGTGATTTTCTTGCTGCTGAAGATGATGCCAACGGCAGTGATGGCGATGATTTTGATGTCAGAGATAATGACTTGGACCTCGACCCAGAAATGGACGAAGAGACTGAGCGTGCATACAAGGACTTCTGCAAGCAAGGCAAACAATCGCAGGCAAACAAAAAATCTTAGATTTTACCTATATATACTACTAGTATGTGTATAAGAAACTGTGTGGTGTTTATTTGGCGTGGCAGACGACGATGATGATGACAAATATATACATACATACATACATAGGTTACCTTTAGGTATACACTAATCGCATATTTAATGATGAGAATGTCTGGCGAATACGAAAATTCTTAGTTATTTGTAGTTTGCAATATTTCTATTTTATTCTAAAGTCATTTTTATTGATTTGATAACTTGTTTATTGGTTACACATTATTTGTGATACGTCGTCGCATCTACTTTTATTATTATATACAAACAATATTTATTTATATATGTGTGTTTGTATATACATATGTATATGCATTGAAAGTCACTTTTTTTAATAGCACATTCAGAAAGCAGGTCTCAAGTTCTAATATTTTAACACCATGTTTTAATGCGAAATGTCAAAATTTTTTAAATTTCGAATCGTTAGTTAAACATCTGTCACGCCGGTGCATAAGAACAAAAACACGAAACACTTTTAGAGAGACTCATACACATAGTATTCGCATGCCTGCACATCCATACATATGTAGATTCATAACTGCAACACATTCAATTTAAAAATGCATTCTCCTGATCATATAAATCTAAAAACAACAGCCACGCTTAATTTTTTAATTAATTGTAATTAATATTAAACGAAACGATTTAAATATATAAATAAACCAATGAATTACGATTGCGTTCAAAATAAATGCATTTTCTCTTTTTTTTCTAACTGAATTTTATGACTCATTGAATGGTGGAAATTGGCGCTTATAGAAATTCTATCGAAACATCGATAGCATTCGATACATATCAGATCAATTTTGAGAAATTAAACAAATTGAACTATATATAGTTCATGAAACATTGAATAAGTTCACTCGTTCATATCAGTGACCCGTTCATTTGAACTTTTAGAGAACGAAATGACCCAACTCAATTCTGTTTGGGATTTGCTTGGGCAAGAAGTACAAAGTCAAATTTTTATTGAAAATGATTTTAATATGAGGAAAACAGTGTCGAATTTAAAATCAATGATTCGAAGTGTCGTTTGGACAATGCCCCCATCAAAATGAACGCGTAGAATAAAATTTGGCTCCAAGCTGCGCGTGATGTCATAGTGGTGATATATACATATGTACGTGTGTATGAATGTGAACATACATAAATAAATGTTTCGCTATGTATAATCGTTGGGGATAATAATACAATAACAACGTACGCACAAACAAAATATGAGTATTTATTATATCGCGTAGACGGCTGAGCACCAACAATTGCTCAGTTTTTATGTCGCTTCGTTGAAGAAGCGTTACCCCTCAAAACCAAGTGGAAAAAAGACAACAAACTGACATATAAAGGTCACATAATGTGTGTTCTTACATACATATTTGTGTAAATATACATACGTTTGTATATACATATGTATGTAGTTCTATAAAATCGAGACAAGAAAACACCAAAGCATTTTAGTTGTTGTGTGAGTGATTTTGCAAACAAAGCCGACGCGAAGTTGATCGATGAACACACACACTCATACAAAAGTGAATATGTATGTTTTTTTTTACAACTAACAGTGTGTGTTCATACATAAATCAATGATAGTATCTTAAATAAACAACGTGAGATATAAATTATTAAACATTATATATGTACATATTTTGATGTAAGACGTATGCATCTTAATTCATAGTCAATTAATTTGTCATGCAATCAACCCTATTTACCGGTTGAGAAAAGCAATGAATTTATTGAATTTTTTTTTTGATCGAAAGAGAAATTTGTCAAAGGCAATTATTGTGTGCTCATAAACAAATAACAATATCAATAAATATATTACAACAAATAATATGAAGGACATAATGAAAAATAAAGTAAAGGCCTAACAAGCGATAAATAAACTGTCTGTCTTGAGTGTGTGTCTGTGTTGTTAATGTAAGGATTAAAATATAATTTTAACATATCCCTTATGTACTTATTTCAGAGGTTTTTTTTCCTGACGTATATTTAAAATCCAAGCAATAATATTTGTCCTAAAGAACAGCTTTAAACGAAAACGAAAGACAAGTATTTCAGTTATCGTGTGATTAAATTTACAGTAGAATTAAGATATATAGACCAAAACAAAATCAACGAAATTGCATTGAGTTGGTGCCTTAAAAAAACAACAACAAAAACAAAAATCGAAGCCTTTAAGTCGCTTGTGGATCGCAATGGGGAGCGTGTGGAAACGTTTGCAGCGTGTTAACAAACGTGCCGCAAAGTTTCAATTCACCGTCTCCTATCATGACCTGCGATTGGAGACCACCGCCAAGTGGTAAGTGAACCCTTCTTTCCCCTTCCCTTTCCGTTTCCTGTTATCTTGCAATACAACAATGCAATCAAATAACCAACTATGTACATATAAATAAAACAAAGTCGTTTTGATTTGGTTTTACCCGTATTTCATCGTTTCCTCTTAGTAACCGCTTTTCCGCCATAAGAAAGATTAATTTTAATACGATATATAAAGAAATTGTATTACTCACAAAAACCGCATAATTTAAATACTTTACTTAGATAAATGCAATCACTGTGAACAGCACCGATAAATGCTGACAGTTGAATCCATGAGCATAATTTAAATATATAATAGTCCGAACTGTTCTGAATTCCCTTTCGTTCAGTTTTTAATTATATTATTTAAAATAAAATTAATATTTTAAAAATTTTGTTTTAAATGTACAGTTTTTTATTTACTGCTTATAGTTGACGTTAAATTTCTTATAACAAAAAACAGTCAATCTACAGGTTTAAATATTTCTGGATTGATATCAATTCATATAAATTAGAATAAGTACTTATAAATCTTTGAGTTTTTCTTTTGAAAAATAAATCTTTTTTATACGTATTTATATACGTATACATATATGGCTAAATCGTCATAAGTACTTTGACCATTATGCAAAAACTTTTTTTTTGATTTTTGAATTCTGCATCATTCTCTTTAATCTCCTAATGGGTTTCTATATGTGTTTGCCTCTTAAATATAATTTGACGACAAAGACTTATGTATATAAGTAAATACATATACAAATACATATGTTTATATATAATTTATTTAGTTAATAACAACAACATGACAAGACACAGATCCAAGATGAAAACAAAGTGTGGAATTTCTTATTCTTCTTTCTCGTTTCTGTGTTTTCGTTCTTTTTGCTTGTACATTGTCTTTATAGTTCTTATAAAAATATTCCTATTTATATATTTCTATATATAAAGTGTACAGTTTTGCACAGTGCAAAATCTTAAGATATTCCACTTGAAAGGGTTGTCAACCCACCCAGTTTTGATCATCATTCATGCCACAGAAACCGAACCAACCGAAAATCTCCCAAATCTCCATAAATTTTTGGGAAATTTTCGGTTGCTTTCGATTTGTATGGTACCCCTGATTTTCTTGACCAAACTTAACAGCAATCCTCAAAAACTTTTAGATATCTGTCTTCTTAAACTTAGATATAAAAACGATATTAAAAAAACATTTAAATGATTTGAGAATTGTTTCCACCTATACAATCGAATAATATTCGTTCCCTTTTTTGTGTTAGGCGTCCCTCAAATCTATCCGTAGTATGGACGAGACGTTCGAGGCGTGTTGCCAGCTCACCGTTACCATGGGAACCCGATATGATGAACCCACTGGTGGGCAACATATCGTGGGCAGTGCCCGATAATCATTCAATATCGGTGACGTTATTCAAGGATCCCCGCACTCACGAACTTGAAGACAAAGACTGGACATTTGTAATCGAAGATGTAAGTGTTCTAGTCAATTCGTTATTATTTATTTATATATTTATCAATTTCCCTTTTAGATTTCGCTGTTGGGTAAAAAGCGAGTTTTGGCTAATGCAAACATCAATATGCGTAAATATGCAAGTATCGAATCGACGCAGCAGAGTTTTAAATTGAACCTTAAGCCGGTTTCTCGGAAAATAACATCCGCTGATTTGGACTTGACAATCAGTTGTGTTTTCCTACGCGAGGGGAAGGCAACGTAAGTACTTATTTACTCTTATCAACAATTACAAGAATTACTAATTAAACAATTTAATTTTCAGCGATGAAGATATGCAAAGCATTGTCTCATGGATGTCAGTGAATAACTGTGATGTTGCACCACTTGATGATTTGGAGGATATACCAGATTTGGAGAACTCTGGCGATATATCAGATAATCTGTATGATTTCACGCAGCAGTTGGAGCAGTTGACAACAAGTTTAAATGGTTGCATCGATGTTCCAACGCCTCTGAGTGGTAAGTAAATTAAATAATTTATTCATAAACTATGATTTCATATTGTGAAAAACATATTATTTTTAAAGCATATTGTATATTAGTTTTAGATGTAAAGAACCATTCTAATATCGATATAGATGTACGTAACTTTATAGAATTTAGATATTTAGCGAAGTAATATATGTGCATAAAAATAAAAAAAACGACTTATAAATATATTAAATTAATTGTTTCATACCATCAGATAATAACATTTAGGCACATATACTATATTCCCTGAGGTATATTTACATTCCGTGAAATCTTTTCGAAAATGTACTTTAGAACAGTCCCCTTTGTATTTAAAAATAAATCATAAATCTACACCTAAACTTAACATAAATCTATCTATCTATAATTTTTTATTAAATTTTATAAAAACATATAGAGTGCTCTAAATTGCAATTTCAATATAATTTTAAATTCTGACATGCAATAATTGCAAAAATTATTTTAAAAAAAAAAAATGAATGAAATCGTATTTTAGAACGTTCTTTAATATGTATTTGTATTTGTAGCACGTAAGATACATACTATTTCTTAGTTTATGTACTTTGTTGTTTGGAAATATTTTTACTAAAACATGTTTAAAAACATTTTCTTTTTTTTTTTAAATTCATTTAAATCTGCTCCAATACGACACTACTTCCACCCATGTATGTTACATGCCACAAACTGTAATTCTCTATCGATGTTGTTGTTGTTGTTGTTGTTGGTAGTTCCTTCATTATCCGAAGATCCAACTCCATTGGCCGAGTCATATAATCATTTAAATTTTGAACTAGAAGCGGATCGTGAAAGTAAAGTGGAACAACAGACAGCGGAATTACCGTCAAATAATAAAGGTCAAAACGTTGAACTGGAAGATTCATTGAAAACGCCAAGTGCCAGTGTAAATCTTGAGCCAGTTACTCTCAGCACACCAACCAAAATTGCAGCCGAAGATAAACCCATATTGAAGCCGAATAACTACGAAAGATTCCATGAAGTACTCACCTCCACTCCCTTCGAGCAAGTACCAGCAGTCACGGGCAAGGCAAAGAAGAATACTTCAAGTCGAGCCCTCAACTTTGACAAACAGGAGTCCACAAGTGGCGTCGACTTCACAAATTCTTATGCGGATCAGTCGACGGCTGTGTTGAGCAACACACTACCCACCATCACCAAGACAATCGACAACACATCGGAAACTGTAGCTGTCTCCCCAGAGCAACCAAAGCCCATCAAGAACTCAAATGTCGTTTCATCCATTGCCAAGCGTTCTGAACTTCAACCTTTGGACTTGAAAAAAAGCTATGAGTCTACACCTGCCGTTAATAATATGACAACGAATAAATCTTCGGCTAATAATACTACGAATAGCTTAAAGCCAGTGGAGAAGGTCATGCTTAAGGATAACACTCCTGGCCAAGATTTACTCGAATGGTGCAAAGATGTAACCAAAGATTATCCCAATGTTAAGGTTACAAACCTGACAACCAGCTGGCGCAATGGCATGGCCTTTTGTGCTATCATTCATCACTTTATGCCCCATTTAATGTAAGTATATGTAAATTTGTTTTTCTTTAAACACTTTAATTCAGTTACTTCAATGATAATAATTTTTGAAATAAAATGTTTTTGTTGACTTTTATCAATAAATTGAAATTACTAAATAATTGTTATTATATTTTTGTTTATTAAATCTATTGTAAAATTCTACCAATAATAATTAAAATATTAAATTTTGCAGTTTTCAAATAAGAATTCTTTCATTTTTTTTTTTATTTTTTAAATTGATCCGGACAAATTAAAATTATCCTACTACTCATATTTGTAATTCTTGATTTAATTAATAGATAATCTTATATATTATAGCGACATGTCGAAGCTGAGTGCGCATGATGTGGTTGGCAATTGTCGTATTGCCTTCGATGCGGCGGAAACATTGGGCATACCACGTGTTATTGAACCCAGAGACATGAATCTGCTGACGGTGCCGGATAAATTGGCAGTCATGACTTATCTGCATCAGCTTCGAGCACACTTTACTGGAAAACAGTTGCAAATCGAACAAATTGGTAAGTTTAGCAGAAATGAATAATATCTATATATTTAATAAATTTACACATTTCATATCTTTTAGGCCAGACTTCCGATGAGTCCAGCTATGTGATTGGCAATTACAAATCGGACAATTTGTCGCAGAATCTTATTAATTTCTCGCACCTGAAGACACAGCTTTTGCATCAGAATTCGCTGGACGACGAAATAATCAATCAGCAGCAACAATTGTCGCCGACTAGTAAAAAGGATGTTAAGAATATTATATTGACTAGTTCAAAGAGCATTATCGGTAAAGTTCTGTCGCCGACCAAGGAGAAAAACACAATCAACGCAATCCAGACAAACAAATCCTCATCTCCGGTTGATGGTTGCGGAGATACGCCGGAGGAAATTCAGAAATTCGCCAAGGAACCGTTGTCACCCACATCGTTAGACGCCAATGCTACGAACGTAAGTCCAATTAACAAACTGAGTTCTCATTATCTAGTTATACCCGTTACACGTTGACTGAAAGGGTATAATGTATTGTATATATATTCTTGAACAGCCGTCTGTCCGTCTTCCATAAACGCCAAGCAAATCAAGTTTGCTTCAAATTAATTTTTGGCACTATTCAATCCATCAATTACGGTTAAAAATAACGCCAGGTGTGGCTGTTTTTTATTTAATTGTTTGCAATATATTTTATAACCTTTATTGTTTTATATTACTTTATAATTTAAAGTAAGTCGTTGTCAGTTTCTAAAATCCAGTGGTGTTTATGTTCAGGGTGGAGCGAGAACGCATTATTCGCTCAGAGAGCGAATTCGACTTTTGTAATGCTAGGCTTCAGTATATTTGAAGTTATTAGTTGTCATAAGTATACCGAAGCAGTAAGCACGAAATCGCTTCGATCTCTCAACAAAAAAATAATTTTTTCACCTTTTTAGTGTAAATGTCATAGATACAATGTAACGGATATCCTCTAGTCGGTGACTCGACTATAGTTGTTATTTGTTTTTGCTTTGTTATTTGTTGATTTGTTTGTTTGATTTATATAATTTTTACATTTAAATTGCGCCTGCTTCGGCTTTGGCTTCTGCTTTTGTTCTTTTTGGTTTTTTTTGTTTTTTATTTTCATGATTTTCATAGCGAATCATAACGCGCCACAAAGAAATGAGCGAAAAAGCAAAGCTGATGATGGAAAAAATAAAAATTTCCAAATCTAACGAGCGCAGCGATGCTAACGATGTAAGTAAATATAGAGACGCTAGCTAGCTGTGCCCGGCCTGCATGTGCCTCATTTCATTTTCATATTTCAAATACAAGCCTCAATTGTTCATAATCATAATTAATGTTCACCAACAGGAGGAGCGACAGCAACGATTGCGAGAACAGGCACGACGTCTGATATCGGAGACACGCAATAAGTCAACGGGCACCGACAGCCCAACAAGCCCAACCAAACTGAAGAGATTCAACTATACACCTGAACGTACCATTTCACCTATACACAATGGCAGTAGCAGCGGAGAGTCTTACGTAGATGTCTCCACGAAGAAGTTGCCTCCCAGCTGGGATAAAGTCGAGCATCATACGAGTCCTAGTCATAGAATAAACGATGCCAATGTCAGTCCATTGCAGTCCTTCAACGCCGTCATGGACAGAATATCACCAAAGCACGAGAAGAGAGTGAGTATAAAATGTCAATAAATTACTTTCTGACATTTTAGAGCTTTAAGAAACTGCAATCATTTCGTTTAGCAAACACTGACTGTGTTGCTTTAGTTGATTTTTAAAAATTACAATCATTAATTTATTTTAAAGAAAATGATCTTGATCAATTTTCATTTTTCAATTGATTTAAAAACAGCTCCAAGAAATACATATATTAATTAAATAAATTCTTGTTGTAGAACGATAAGCTCACATATATTGAATCGGAGCTGGAGGCATTGGAGCGGGAACAGGAGGCAATCGACCAAAAGGCGAGCAATCTGGAAGCGAGACTGCGTGCAGTAATGGGCGGCAATCCAAGTAATAATCAAAGGGGTACAAATCCTTTCCTTAGGCTAATACGCAATAGCATTGGTGGTGGTGATGTGATTCGCATTAAGCTTCTCGACTCCGATGATGAAAGTTTATTTGGTAGTGGTATAAGTGATGATGATGATGATGACGATGAAAATGCGTTAAGTGACACATGCAGCAACTCCAGCATCGAGATGCAACAAATATGCGAAGATCAAGTAATTGAGATGCAGCCACGATCAAGATCACGGCATCAACAACATACACATCTACATCAGCAACGACAACGGCCCCGGGCACATTCTTGTTTTGTGAATACGAATGAAAACTGTACATTGGGTCGGCCCACATATCAACAACAACATCATTTGCATGACCATCATCGTCTTGGTCATCAGCATACACATCCACATCACGTACATCACGTGGATTCCTATAACCATAGCAATTTGTTGGGTAATGCTTCTTCCCGACAATCCCTCTGTGATAACCTGCAAGCTTATTATGCTGATAATGATGATGATGCTCTGGTTATGTCATCGACTGGCCATGCGGCGTCCTCTCGTCGACATCGAGTTGTTGGCCATAAACGCGGCCAGCATCAACACCGGCGACGCCGTTCGCACGGTTTTTGTGGTAATGTCGTGTGTCTTTAAGGCCAATAACGTTGTTAACTGCTTTTGCCATGCCCGCAAAGAGCACGAAACAGCTTAAAGCCTGCTGCCCGCCTGCAAATCTTACATACTCTGTGTTGTTGTTTACGTCTATTTAAGCTTTTAACCGTTTATTCAAGCCAAATGCTGATTTCATTATAGAGTTAAAGCCTTGAACTGCGTTTTAATACCTTACAAAAATTATACCACAAATATATAACCACAAATAACTAGAATATATTCACTAATTACTAAAAGTCATCGCTCTACGACAACGAGAACAATTTAACCACCAAAAAAGCAAAACTTTTTCTTCTTTTACCGACTTTGTTAGATTCTAACATTATACTACATTTAATCACTTGTTAATATTTACCGAGCGAGCACTGTAACTAAATGATTGTTTTGCTTTTCTACAGAAACTGAGGAAACTGAGGAGCAGCTGCTTTCTCAATGGTTCACACTTGTTAACAAGAAAAATGCTTTACTTCGACGGCAGATGCAGCTGAACATTCTGTAAGTAATAGAATATTTTGTATTATATATTTTGCAATTTGTTTAAAGACTTGGACTAGTAAATTATAAAATAAAAATATCCAACTTTACTTTCTTTGTAAAATTGAATCTTATATTAATTTAAAATTTTTTCTGCCAGTGAACAAGAAAAGGATCTGGAGCGCAAGTTTACTATGTTGAATCAGGAACTTCGAGCAGCTCAATCCGTTGAGGATTGGCGCAAAACGGAGGTGCAACGTGAAAAGGAGCGACTGCTTTTGGAGGAGCTGGTGACCATTGTGGATAAACGAGATCAGCTTGTGCAACATTTGCACAATCAAGAAATAGCGTAAGTGATTATGATAAATATTGACATTACTACACAAACTAATCCTTTTGATCCAACAATAGCATTGAGGACGATCACGAAATAGCGCGTGAATTGGAGCAAGTAGACATAAGCGGAGGAAAAGAGAAGTGTGTCATTCAATAGGCATCGAAATCGATTACGACTGGAGATAATACCTATTTAGATTGATAAGTAGTGCCGCTGCAAGTGTATGTATTAACAAATACATATACTAATCAAGTGGAATGAATATTAATATATTCTATGAAGACAACTCTATCTGCAGACTGAAGCAAATGGGTTGAAAAAAAATGCAATAGACATATTTGTTACAACTAAATTAACAAATTTTGACAACAAAAAAATAAAGACGTCCGATAGAAAACTAAGCAAATTTAAAATTTCATACAGTTCAAAACCATTGTTGAACTTAAACAAGATCCTGTTGTGTAAACTTGAAAACCACACTTTTAAATAATCTATCTGTAAATTTTCAAAATTTTTATTTTGTGCCATTGCTTTATTTGTTCAATTGCTTAAAGTTATTTTTCAAAATGATAAACAAAGACCCAACCCAATTGTAAATTAAATGTATGCATAGTATTTTTATTTTATTTTAGCTTATTTATGTGTTAAGCACTTAACGGAAACGCTTCATCCCTAAGAATATATATAGAAAATATGTTTTGTATAGAAACTGGTCTTATTTAGTTTTTACCCTAATCTTATTTGACTATTTAATGGTGGTTTACTTACAAATATATTTATGTTTATATATTTTAAAAATGTCTTAATTGTCGATATGTAAGTCAATGCTTGAACCGAATGAACCTTTCAATAACACAATTTTATATGTATGTATAATTAAAAATAAATTGCAAATAAATATGCGTTAATTGCGTAAATATATACACCAAATAAGTTTGTACTTTTTTTAGTTGTTTTCAAATTATAAAACTTGCAGCATCTGGATCATTTACCATTTCAGTACCATTTTTAGATAACGATTTGGTAATTTTTCAAAATTCTGAACATTTTTTGCAGAATATTTGTTTAAATTTTGTCGAAATTCTGATTTTTTTAGAATTAAATATGTAAATTCTGCCCACAAAGGTTGTCCAACAAAAAACGGGCTGGCAGGCTGGGTTCACGGATTAAGGCTCATTTTCAGATTATCAATTTTGAAAATGAGCTTAAATTTGAAACTTTCAGAAATTTTAAGGCTAGAACTTTGAACATTGCTGCAGAATTTTTGTTTTGGAATTTACTGATTTATCCTTGTTGCACAACATCTCTTCTTGATGCACAACGAACTCCCAGCATTCATAAAAAAAGTTCACACTTATTTAATATAATTTCAAATTAATATTTTCATTAAATTAAAAATTTTTTTTTATAAAATGTTGCATTAAAAAACATTGAAAAAAATTAAACTGCGCGCCGTATGATCATTGAAAATACTCCCAACTAGCTATAAAATAGCTTAGTTGGCAACAGTGAAAATACCGATACAAATAAAATTTATCGTTGATACTTTCAACCCAGTGTAGATTTCTCGACATCTAAGTTTGGTATTTGTTGTCATATTTGATTAAAAAATTATTTGTCAGAAATTTAGTAAGTTTTAGATTACGAAAGACTGAGGAGTAACAATAATCAGATATTTACCACACTGGTAAATATATATTTAAGTTAATGCAAATTTTAAAATGAAGTTACTGCAATAAATTAATAATTTGATGAACTTTTAAATTTCGAAATTAGATTAAAAATAAGGAAAATATTTTAATAAAGGTTTGAAGTTCGTTATCCCAATGGGAGAGAAGTTACAAATTGAACATTTAAAAAAAATATCAAAAAATCGACAAAGTTCTAACAAAAATGCTGCAAATAATTAAGAAATTCTATCTGCAATATTAAAAATTAAAAAAAAGTTAAGTTTTTTTTTGCAACTAACTGTTTTGGAAATTTGATTAAAATGGTACATGCTGCCAGGTCGGAAAATGTTACACGGTGGCAGTCTTTGAACCGGGTGGCAACCTTTGGACCAAAACAGTGTTGCCAAGGTTTTATGGGGAACAAAATTGTTTCTGGCTGGAAAGCGACAGCACATTTGTTACGAGCACAAAAGTTAAATTATTATATTCTTCTAAAGTCGTCATGTGCAAGAAGAACACGCTTTAAGAATTATACGTGTTTACATATTAAGAACTAACCGAGTTACGCGAGTGTTTGTTTTGTGTAAAGAGCGGTTTTAAAATTAGCTTGTGAGAATATATTGCATGTGAAATATCAAGAAAAAAAATTCCGACGGACGGCAGGCACACACACACAATCACACCATAGACGTACATACACGTATGTACATTTATGCACGCGAGTGAAAATTGTGTAGGCAAGTGAAAAGCGTGTGTGTGTGTGTGTTAAAAGTATTAATTATTACGATAAAATACTCACCTTGCCACACAGTCACAGTTCACAGTCTAGTATTTAGTGATTAAGTTTAATTTGCTGACCCGACGTTTGCCGCCCGCTTAAACAGAAAATGCCACTGCTTGCCTATAAGGAATGCCACATTCTCAGCCCCCAGCAGCTGCGCAAGCTTAGCGAACACAAATACTCATGCTTTAGCGCTAGTCTGCTGGATCCTTTGCTGCAGCCCTGGTGGAATTGGTTGGTCGCCCAAACACCACTGTGGCTGGCGCCCAATCTAATCACAATCGTCGGTCTAATACTCAACATTGTGACAACGTTGATATTAATTTGGTAAGTTTGATTTTTTCTAAAGCCCACATATCTTTTTTTCTATATACACACATACGTACATATATGGAGCGTAATTTGGAATTGAGTTTCAAACGCGTGATTGTACGATTCCTGTTATATGGCGTGTTTGAGCTCCAGCCGGCGTTGTATGCAAACACACACACACACCGCACACATACATAAGTGACATACATTTTGCAATACTTCCGCAAAGAAAAGCCGCTGTTGATAGATAGGTGATAACTAGGTGTAAAGATTCGTAATGAGCGTATTTGCTACGTAACATACATATGTATGTATGCATGTATGCATACAAAGGTGTGCAATTTGAACCTAAACAAATGAGTACCCTATTTTTGCAACTTTCGTTACATTTATTCTGAGAGAGGCGTATATATTTGGGTGTGTACGTGTGTGTATGTACATATGTATGTAATCGCAGCAACCTCGTACATTTAATGAACTTGCATACAAATATATTAAGAATGTTTTTATTTTTCGGCACAACTCTTCTTGTTTCGAATTTTCTATTGAATCTGATTTCTTTCACATTCTCAATTGGTTAATTGGAAGTGAGATAGAAGAACACTTGCCGGTCGGTTATTATAGTTAAATGAGTCTACGTAGTTATGCCTATCTAAGGAATGCAGCTTTCTGATGAAACCTGTGCCATCCATCGAAACTGCTGTGTAATTAATTATTTTATAATTAATAATTAATGTCTTTATATTATATAATTCAAAGTTGAAACAAGTGAGCGAGTTTTAGTCAAGTGTTTAGCATGGTCATCGATTGAATGTCTGTTCATTTTCTATATTTATTGTCAACATAAATTAACTTCGGTGAATTTAAATAGAAGTAGTATACAAATAAAAAATACTACTTTTTAATTATTTGAGACGAAAAGTAGACAAATATGAATCAAGAGTTGAAGTAAAAAGATCAAAGTAAATGTACAGTTTACGAAAATGTACCATATTTTTATTTATTTAAAATTCTAATTTAGATTAAATTTTGAATAGTTCGGATAGATTGGCTCAACAAAAATATTAAATAACAATGTATGTACGTATCAACACATTAGTGGGTTGATTATCCTGTCAAATATTACGACAAAGGTAGAACTTTGTTATTATTGCTCCTTTGCGATTGGATCGTTCTATCAGGCCATATTACTCAAAGTCGAACTGTGCGTTTCATAATGCGTAACTGTTGCCGTATCGCGTCATAACAAATGGTACAAGTGTTGTTGTAGTTGGCGGGGAACCTCAGATAAGATAGTGGCGGAACGTCGCAACGCCATTACATATAATTTCTAATATTAATAATTTATATTTATTTAGATAACGCTTAGATAATAATAATTTAACTAGGAATGCGATTGCAGCGATTTCTTTAACGATTTCTAATTATTATTTTACGATAGTTATGAGAATTATTTGATCTGCAGAGCGGTTTTCTGATAGTCTGGACCATCGTTATATTGATTCACTTGTATTTAATATATTTTCTAGCATATTGACCCTCCTTTTGGGTAGACTAATTTTATTAGCTGCCATGCTGATTATTATTTACCTCTATAACACTGTATTCAGTCCACTTTCTGAGCTCACATGCAGCACACATATAAGGTTCAATTTAATTAACCCCCCGTGTCGTGTACAACATTTGCAATATGGTTTGCAATTGATCATTTGCTTTGATTCAATTAAGTGTACATTTGCATTTCTAATTGATTTCCATTATGTAAGAATTAAAGGCCACAAATGACAGCCGTGTGATTTTAAGTATAGCATTTGTATTTCCCAAATATTTGTACATACAGTGAAAGCTCCTACTATCGGATGGCTTTCTCAGGCCTTTCAAATATTGCTATTAGGCTTTTCATATGAAAACTTTCACTGTATACAGTCATTATACCCCAAAAAATTGAGTAAGTCAAAAAAAACTTTGTTTTACAGCAAGAATTCGACTAAAGCGTAGATCTAAATCAGCACGTAATGGTTCTTTCGAGAATTTTGAGAACTTTTGTTTCACTTGTTTTTATTTTTTTTTATGATACATCACTGTCTTATCCATTTACAGTCTTTAGCCTTGCTTCTTACACTTGCACTCTGTTCAAATGAATGCTAATTTTTAAGAGGTTTCAAATTTCTAGCCAACAACGTGCAAAATTTGCATCTTAATTGTGAACTTTGTAGATAAACAAACAACAAACCTCGAGCAGTAAATAGATGCTTTCAGCAACATAAAAAATATAGAAATGTCAGCGAAAATTGTACGAACGTCGCACCGCTAAATGTGCACAATTCAGATTTAAATAAAAAATAATGGCAAATATATATTAAATTAATATAATGTTCTACTCCAGCAATTTGTTCTATATAATAACCATTTAATTTCACTTAATTTTATAGTAAATTTTTACAGCATTTTTTAAATCTGTAAAAAATTTGTTGCGCCATTTACTGTATATTTTTTTTTTTAATTTAGCAATTAAAACGAAAGCAAAATGAACAAAAATCTCAGGTATATATATATGTATTAATTTATTTTTGACCTTTGACAATTTAGATTCTAATGGGCAATTGCTGTCCACTGTGCGCTGTTGGAATCGCGCAGCTAAAAGTATTTGTAGGTGTTTGTGTGTGTACTTTAGACCTGACTACAGGGAGAATGCCTTCTAATCGAACAGTACACTACTAAATCGAAGACTCTTACTTTGGGTTGTCTATTTTAGTATTTTAGGTTGCTTTATCAGTAAATTACTGTTAAGCCAGCTGCTGTCTAGGAATTTTATTTGAGCTTAAACTTGATGACATTGAACAATTAGCTAAGACTATGCTCATCACGCGATTCTTAGACTATTATATATTATACTGACGTCGGTAGTTACAGAGTATCACTTTTGAAATAAAATCGAATCTTTAACGAATCTTCTGTCAAGTTTGTGGCAATTCACCTGATTTTACTTAAAAGTTATAGACCAAAAAGCTGTTTCGGGTGACGATATGGGCGATTAGACTTTAATTTATTCCACAATACGATTTACCTAAGGGAAACAAATATAGGTGCATATATAAATATACGGTCTTCTAACAAAACACAACAGTAACACACAAATTTGTGACAACGGTAGTAAGAATAGTGAGCAAAGAAGAACTTTGCATATGCATTCTAAGAATAGATTACAATGGTAGACTATTACATACCAACAATAGATTTATGATTACTAGTAGGGAAGAAATTAATGAATACATCTATTCACATACATTTTTGTCCCTGAGTTATTATTACAAAATGCACAGGGAGGGAATTCTTTACGTGAGTTGGACAGATAGTAATTGAGTTTATTAACTGCTCATTCAGTTCTTTTTTTTTTAAGAATTTATCACCATGATAAAAGTAAATCTTTTCAGACGCTTAGCATATTTAGATGTAGAACAGTTTGCTAGAATTTACGTAATTCAAGACCTTAAACAATAGACCCACAAATAATATACATATAATATGTTATTTATTTATATTTGCATTTCTCACTTACAGCTATAGTCCAAATGGCGTTGAGGCACCTCCACGTTGGACTTGCGCCCTGTGTGCACTCGGTCTGTTCGTTTATCAGAGTCTTGACTCAATTGATGGGAAGCAGGCTCGTCGCACCAACACCTCATCGCCATTAGGCGAATTATTTGATCATGGCTGTGACTCCATATCGACTATATTTGTGGCCCTGTCGGCGTGCATATCCTGCCAATTGGGTCACTATCCCAATTGGTTATTCTTTCAGGTGAGTATCTACAAACCTATCTATCCATCTTTAAATATTTACTTTACATTTATTTGCTTACAGTGTTTTTGCGCCATTGCGCTTTTCTATTGTGCGCACTGGCAGACGTATGTCTCTGGAACGATGCGTTTCGGACGCATTGATGTGACTGAGGCTCAGTTTTCCATTATCGCCATACATCTGGTATCGGCCGCACTAGGTCCCGAGATCTGGTTAACCAAGGTAAGCCTGTCCAGTCGCATTAGTCATAGGAGTTTTTAACATATGTAATATTGATTTCAGAAGTTATGCGCGTTATTTTTCTTATTTCATTAAGTTTATTTCAAACTAGACTTAATTTTTTTAAATTAATTTTCTGTTCCTTTTATTCATGCAATTCTCAAGTTCCAGAATTAAGTTAGAGTTTTTTGAAAGCTGCTGAGCTATGTTCTAAGTAAAAGTAGATGCTAATAATATATTTAACTTTAATATTTGAGACTACAAACTGTTTCTCAAAGTGCTAGTCTACTATATATAATCGAGTTGTCTGCGTTTTGGTTTGATTTATTGAGCTAGTTTCTTAGTATGTTTTGTTAATTAGCATGAGATAATCTAAGATAATCAAATTTATAATTAGTTTAGTACATAGAGTTAAGGATACATTACATTCTTCCACATTCTCACAATCATCAATTCAGTGAAAGAATCATTTCTGAACCATTTCGGATTAGGTTTGAAAACAAGGGAAAGTTAAATTACAAAAATTGAATTTATTTATATTTTGATGTATTAAAATACAACGTCAATGTATAGTTTTCCCCATTTCAATTATTGAATCTAAATATTCTGTTATGAGAATATAATCAAGATCGGTTTGCAGACTTTTAAGTTTAAACTAGCTCGAATAAGAACCAAATCAGCACTTATATTGTACATAGATGTACATATTTTAAACTATATAGAATTCATATCTATTATATGTATAGGCAATTACTGCAATTCACATTGTAATCGTCTTATAATACCTTTTACTTTTATGTTACATATTCAAATGCGTGTCACTGCCACAAAACAACGCAAAATGCCTAATCTCCTACTACTAAAAATCAAAAACACAACAACAATTTAAACATAAACACACGCACACTCACAACAAAATATGTAAACACAGATTGGCATTGGCAATATTCAGCTTTGGGCTGTTCCTGCAGTAACAACCATTGTGTGTGGTGTGCTCTCCCTAACCTATGTATTTTCCGTCGTTGTGGCCGGTGGTGTTGGCAAAAATGGCTCCACAGTTGCTGTAAGTCCTAAACACACACACACATACAACACACATGCACACACAACCAAAAAATACTCAAAAACAATACAATTATACTTGAGTCACAGAGGAATGTCATAAATGTTCAGAAGTTTTCCAAACATAAATTTAACATCTTCTTTGAATCTATTATAAATATTAAATTTTACCTAACAAATTATTTTTTTGCTTTTGAAGACTAAAATTATATTATCATAGATAAACGCATTTGACTTAAAATGATTTTAAACTAAAATGCCACTTTCTTAAAAAAAAATCATGTGCTCATATCATAATTATAATTCAATTTATATAGATTTCTAAATTAAATAAAATTTTTCAAAATTAAAATAAGTGACGTATCCCACGATTTCCCAAATCTGGACTTAAAGTGGCTATTTTTATATACGAACAAGCTCTAAAATATTTTATATTTTATTTTATGTTAACAAAATAAAAAAAAACTTCCTTCACATTTTATGCTCTTTTGTGCGATTCTCAAACACAAACAAACCAAATAACATAAAGACACACATAACAAAAAATATTTTGGCTCTAGACTAGGAAAGCGTATAAAAATATTTAATAAAAAAATATATATATAAAAGAATATATATGCATTAAAATTCTTCATACTGCCGTTTTGTAGGTACGTGGCGTGACGTCAGGTCCTTCTAATTGTTTATCAATCCAATCCCGATTGCTTGCCTTAAATATCTACTACATCTCTACTTACTATGTGTATTTTTATATTATATATATATAATTAATAACTTGTATCGTTGTTGTTGTTGTTCTCTGGCTTCATAGGCTGCTGCTCCGCCATGTGATTTAACACATAACATATTCTTATTTCCTTTTCGTCTTCTTGGCATGCTCCTTAAATTGTTTAAAGGCCAAATTGTAAATTCTATAAGCTCGCTCTAAAATGTGAAATTCGATTTAATATTTCTAACAGTTTTACCTAAAATTATTTATCGAATTTATGTCTTATCTATGTCCAAGTTTCAATACTCTTAAGCATTATTTTAGCTATCTATACTGTTGGTTTCGGGTCGTAAATTTAGCTTTTAGTTTGCTATAGGATTAAGTCTTCTTTTTAAGCGTATCTTTAAAGTCAGACTAGCAGACTGCGAATGTTGTCAGTCGAAAATTTACCTTTTTTTATACCATATACCCAATAAAAATCGAAATGCATAAAATAAAAACATCATGCTGTTATTAAATCCCTTTACTCCTGATTTTTAAGCAATCAGTACGATCGTGTTATGATAAGAAACTGAAGTTACTTGATGAATGCTTTCAAATCAATCTAATATATTAAAAAAAAAAAGAAATCTAGTCGATTGGGTACAGGGTATCTTTACGTCGAGCACGCTCGACTAGTTTATTTTTTATTTAATAAGTTTGATAGCTTAAATTATAAAGCTTGAAAAAACTAGAAGTGCAATAATATCTATATTCAATTAATACTCTAAATTAGTAATTATCAAAAGAAAGGAAAGCAATCGACTTAAGAAAAACGTTCAGTATAAAAACTTTAAGTTGATTGTCTCTGAAAAGATTTATTCAAGCTTATAATTTATGAGTCATAGTTCTCTTTATCTTTTAATTTTTTCTTTCACATTGTTATGTTTTTGTTTATTGTTATTTTTTTGTTTTGTTCTGTGATCTCTTCTCATTTTACAATAGATACCAATCGTGGGCGTTTCATGGAATTATACAATATTAGTATTTATTACATTCGGTTATACCTTAAACATAATCAATTTTCTAAAAATGTTTATTGAAGGCGGCAGTGGCAAAAACGGCTCATCAGTTGCTGTAAGCATTGCTATTCATAAAAGAAACTACAAAATGTTTCAAATCCAAATTTAATCATTTGACTAACTAATCGTACTAAATTATACAAATATAAACACGTACTAAAAACAACATTTGTTAGATTGACTAAATCTAGATTAACTCTCATATTGGCACACGGAGACTGGACCCCTAACCATTTAATCCATGCTCCTTCTTGGTTTTCAATGGTTTTTTTTTTACCAATTCAATATTTTTGAACAACTTGGATAACATTTATTTGTTTGGTTTAATAAGTTTGCGACTAGAGGAATTCGGAATAGCATATACATTTTTGGCATATTTTGACATTCCTTCATATAAAGGTTTACTCATATTGGCATAGTTCATTTTGTTTAAGAATCTGTCTATTTTTCAAAAGGAAAATCATTTTTGGGACAAATTTTTAATATAATATGTAGATATAAATGAAATGTTTAAAAGACGTATATTCAGTTCTGCGTTATAGAATAGAGCCGTAATAAGTGTTAAAATAAAATATAAATTAGAAATGTATATTTTAAACAAATTATTATTTTCTTTACAAGTATTAATTTCTTTCTTTCTAATTAAAAATACTACAAACTTCTGAAATTAATTTATTTAATTTCTTCTATTGCATCATTCTATATATTTCAATGTTTCAAAATCCAATATTAATGCGTAATTTTCTTTCTTTCTTTAAAAAACTAAATTTAAACAACAAAAAATAAATAAAAAAAAACTTGCAAAAATTCGCAAATTTCAATAGGTGCCATATCTTGAATGTGAAACACGTTGTTTGCCATTGTATTTGGCCTGTGGAATTGATTTGAGCTTAGTATTTCGTTACTCAAAATCCATTTTGAACGATGGCTGTGGCAAAAATGGATCATCTGTTGCTGTAAGATATTATTTGATTTGATTATAAGTATGGCACAATACACAGAGACATGCGAATTTGCTTAGACAAGTAGAAGAACTTTGTTATACTTGCAAGAATATGTAATTGCCTTTCATTATCATTCATATTAAGTACTCGTTATACCCTTGCAGAGGTCCATATAAATATTGTCCGTTGTCTGTTTCTTAATTTTGAATAGTTTTCTTTAACAATAATAACCGATTTTATAGCGTACATCTACAGGGGTATATTAGCTTTGGCACTCCAAAGATATTTGTCCTTTGTATTTGAATAGTTTTTGCCCTGCACTTTTCAACTTGCTTGTTCCTGTTGTCTGTTGATCCCACCAAATACTGCTAAAATTAAAAAAAAAAATTAAACAATAAATACAAGAGCTATTCAAGAAAGTTGGAAGCAAAGATTTTCCTGAGATTTTCTTATACGTACAGGGTACATACAAGTCGAGCACTCTCGTCTTTGACACTTACTCATCGTTTATTGCTATCTGTAATTGTTAAATAACGTATTCTATGTATGTCTATGTATATTTGTTTATCCTAAGTGTTTGTTATTGTTAAATCATTTGGTGTTTGAACAATTTCATGAACGATGCTTGTTTTGTGTTTTGATTAACTTTATATTAACTACTTGTAATTTGACTTCAACAAACAACACACACACTCCACACACATACCAACACCTACCCACACCCATCCATACAAAGCAATTAGCGCTAGACCATGTAATTAAAATATTAAATACATTTCAAAATAAGCCAAAAGAAATTTTTGTTTTTGGTCAAATGTTATTCTGTTTGTGAATTTGCAAAATGTGTGTGTCCCTAAAACCGTGCACAGCAACGTAAATATCACAATTTGCAAGCTCGTAACAGAAAAACTTGTAAGTCAAATGTAATTAATAGATTTCCTTTTTAAAACCGTAATAAAGGGAACCAGCGTGCTATCACCCAGCATACCACTTACTCTGGTTGTGCTGCCGGCTCTGATAATCGCCCAAAAGTCGCCGGAGAACATTTTCACGGAGCATGCTTCCGTTTACATACTGGCCTTTGGCATGGTTGCGGCTAAGATTACCAACAAATTGGTGGTAAGTACTGGGAAAACCCAAAACAAAATAAGATTCGTCTCAGAAAAATATAATGTTACTTAAATATTATGTTAAATATGTCGTAATTATTTCAAACAATAATTAAAATATCATATTCTCAAGTTATAACATAAAAACATCAAAATTGATTTCGAGTTCTCCAATATTTTGGAACTTTTCGGTCTGCCCTGAATGATATCAACATTTTTCCTTTTTTAGATCGCGCACATGACCAAGGCGGAAATGGAGTATCTGGACTGGTCGCTATTGGGTCCGACACTATTGTTCCTGAATCAGTACTTTAATTGTATTCTACCAGAGATTTGGTTGCTTTGGTTTGCTCTCGCCTGGGGCACACAGGATCTTTTGCGTTATTGCTCCCAGGTTTGCTTGGAGATATGTCAGCATCTGCGCATCGATCTGTTTAGGATACCCTATAGCCCAAAGGGCTCGATCACAACTTCGGTGGGCAGTCAGAGTAACTTGGGAGCCGATAAAAATGGTGGCGCCTCTCACCGGAAGTCGAAGAGCAAAGCGCACTAGACCGGATGTGGCGCAGCGGTTTCATTTAATTTAACTAGTTTCCTTTTACAAATGTTTACGGCGTTAGCGCAAGCTTAAACAAATTTTTAAACTCAACCCAACAAAATTTACCGTCTAAATGTTAAAGAGTAAACAAATTATAGCATAATTAATTTACAAATGTTGTTATAACCAAAAGAAAACTGAGAACTGGAGGCATACCGATATCAATTATATGCTAATATATTATATATATACATATATTTTATATAATTGTGTAAATTGTAAACATACAATAATGTAGTCTGCAGTATTTTTTACTGCGCTAAATGTAATTTAGTGCAAAACAGAAAACACGAAACGAATCATAAGAAAACATTAACAAATGCCAAAAAAAAGAAAAAACGAAAGAAAGAGGGAAAGAATACAAAAAAACCCCACTTCAATTTTTTGGTGTGCAAACAGCTCAATTTACGGTTAAGTCTAAGCAAATACAACTAGCTGAACTTTAGTCAGAGTGTTTTGTTCAAGTCTAGGGAGATGAACAACATAAACTAATAAATATATTGGGTTACTCTCTGTTTCATTATTTAGTTTTTATTGAGCGTTCGCCTAAATCGAAATGATCTATTTATGTCATTTAAATATAACTTTTATATATTTCACTGAGAGAAATATTCATGCTAATTGAAAATAATATGGAATGTATATGCAATAAAGTTACATATGTATATCTGAGTAGTATGTATGTACCTATGGACATTCTAAATGGTAGACTCATTTCAAAAAGCACATTTAAATTATTGTTTAACAATCGATTTGGATTTAAGCATACATATAAAAATTAAAATTGCTACTTTCTGAAGACATCCATCTGTTGAATGTTGAGCCTATGTTCTAAATGATAAACACAAAGCATAAAATTCTATAATAAAACGTATAAACAAAAATATAGAAACTTTTATTTGAATAAAATTAAAATTTCGAGGCAGGGGTTTTAGTAATCTGGATAAAAGTATTGTTTATTTAAAGATTGCTGTTTAATCAGGTATTTTCAGAATATATCGAGACTGCATTAAATAATCAAATTTAAGACTTCAAACCGACAGAAAGTCATTCCACACTAATTAAAAAATCCTATCGCCTTTTTCAAGAAAAGGTTTATAAAAGCAATTTATAATTTATACAGACATTACAGAAGAACATGGAAATAATATAAATGTATGTATATTTAAACTGCAAATCTTAACTTTAGCAAAGTCAATGAAATTATGTGTAAAGAACAAACGCAACACAAAATATTTAAACAAATGTAAACTAAATGGAGTCGTACTTATATGAATAGGGGAAAAATTCTTAGTTATTACCATAAGTTCTACAAAAATATGCAACGAGTGCCATGTCACGCACCTCGAGGGTTACTCGACTACGGAATTGGGTTAGAAGATAGGCATCCTCAAATCGCTGGGTTAGGTACATTTCGGTTGAAGTCTGCAAGGCCTCTAGTGCGCCCTCTGTTATCATAAACACCGATAAAGTAAGACCAGCCATTATTTCACGCACCAGACGGGAAAAAGGTAAACGCGGTATCAAGAAACCGGTATTCGCCTGCAAACGGACAATCTCCCGCTGTAGTTTTTTTAGGCGATGTTCCGGCCTTTTTTGTTTCCGTCTCGTGGGGGCTTTTGGCGCTTTTCGCTGCTGGGGCGCCTGCGTTGGTTGTATTGAATTACGACCAGAGTTATCTTTAGTATTATTTAGCAGAGTTATCCTTTCGGATGTCCGACGTGTTGGGGAATTTGCTGGTGACTGATTCTCGTCGTTCTCATCTTCATTACTTTCGTCTTCGTAAGACTCTAGTTCGCTCTGACGACTCTTTTGAAATTTGTTCATTGTAGAGCTTGGCAGGCGTCGAGGCGTTGTCAGACGACTGGTGGTAAAATCCAAGCCGTAGTCAGTTTCATCTTCACGATCCGGTGATTGAAAATCATCATCTGAAGGGCTTGAAGTTGGTTCCGATTGCGCTTTGCCTTTTGGTTTGGCTTTGCCTGGAGTTCTTGTAGTTCTGGGTCGCATTTTAACACTATTAATTTGGTAGTTTTAATTGTACAACAAATTTAAAGAATACTTTAAATGTGTACACATTCGGTTAGCGCCTTTTTTTGATGCGCATCATTGCTTAGTGCTGGCTAACGTTACAGAGTGAGAGTGCTGTTTAACACACTGAATGCTATTTAAATACTAGCACCGCAGTAGGGTGTGACCAGCTTAGTTAATCTACTTTAAATCTTAAAAAAAATGACTGTCCTAATAAAAATTAAAAAAAAAATACAATTTGTAATATTAAGAAAAATTCAAAAAAAATTTTTTTTTCTTTATTTGCAAAAATGTTTGCAGTTTGACTGGTACGACTTGCCAGATCGGAAATATTTTTCTGGGATCAAACTTTGGGTCGGGTGGCAGCACTGGTGGAAATAGACAAATCATAACACGTCGTGTGTGTGTGCGGGGTTGGTTTATTTATTTATTAAAATTAAGTGAATGCACATAGGATATGTCCGACGAAAATAGTCATGGCAAGGAGTACACCTTGGAGGCGGACTCCGAGTTACGTTTCGAAATAGAGCAAAAAGACGCCAAAGTTCTAGTTACGGTAAGTTGTAATAATAGTTGTTACTCTTGACTAGCAAAATAAATATACATTTATTTTGTGTCAATTTAGCTACTTAGTGGATTTGCTGAACTTTTTGGCACAGAATTGGTAAAGAAAAAGAAATATGAGTTTGGAGTCGGCGCCAAAGTGGCCATATTTACCTACCAAGGCTGCGTGCTGCACGTGTCTGGCAAAATGGATGTGTGCTACATGTCCAAGGAGACTCCCATGGTTCAATATGTCAACTGTCACGCTGCATTAGAACAGTTTCGCAGCGAGGCCGAAGAACGAGACAAACGCGGACCCGTTGTAATGGTCGTAGGGCCCATGGATGTTGGAAAGAGCACACTATGTCGCATTCTGTTGAACTATGCGGTACGTGTGGGAAGGCGTCCACTGTACGCTGATCTCGATGTCGGCCAGGGCGCCATTTCCATTTCTGGTAATATTGCGACAATTCTAATTGAACGACCCGCCAGCATTGAGGAGGGATTTGCAAAGACAGCGCCCTTGGTTTATCACTTTGGCCACAAAAGTCCTAGTAGCAATAGTGTTCTCTACAATTCGGTCGTATCGAAAATGGCCGAAGTCACATTGCAGTCGATGGATTCCAATAAGCGCAGTGAGTAAAGTAGTTTGTTTATAGAGGAGTCATGTATTTAATTGTCCTACTCATTTCAGCCAAAAGCTCCGGCATCATTGTCAACACCTGCGGCTGGGTGAAGGGCTCCGGCTACGAGCATTTGCTGCATTCCGCCCGTGCCTATCGCGCCCGTGCTATTTTCGTGTTGGATCAGGAGCGTTTGTACAATGATTTATTGCGCGATGTTCCATCTAACGTGCATGTTGTGCTGCTGCCCAAGAGCGGCGGCGTTGTTGAGCGCAGCAAGGGATTGCGTCACGAGTCTCGCGAACAACGCATCAAGGAATACTTTTATGGAAATCCACGTACGCCATTCTATCCTTTTTCGTTTGAAGTTAAGTTCCAGGACCTGCGCCTGTTTAAAATTGGCGCTCCGCCGCTGCCCGATTCCTGTATGCCCATTGGCATGAAAGCAGAGGATAATAAAAAGAAGGTTGTCGCTGTAACGCCCACTCAAGCACTTCTCCATCACATTCTCACATTGAGCTTTGCCGAGTCTACGGACGATGATGTCATTGGTACTAATATTGCCGGATTTTGTTGTGTGTAAGTTTCCATCAGCATTAACTGATTTCGAAAATTTTGACTTATCTCTGTTTTTATTAGCACTGATGTGGACATGGAGCGGCAATCGGTTATGCTGCTATCACCGCAACCGAGACCGTTGCCGCCAAATTCGCTGCTCTTGTGGTCGGAGTTGCAGTTTATGGACAATCATGCCTAGCGTTTGCTCAATTTAGACTGAATTAAATTTTGTTATACGTGTACAAAGATTTTCATTAAATAAAACAATGTAATTTAAATATTATTTGGTAAACTATCTACTTTTATTAAAAGAACACTTTAAATTCAAGATAGAGCATGCAAACATTCAAATATTTTCAAAATTTTGAAAAACTAGAGGACCAAATAAATTCGGCGCGGCGTCCTTAAATCGAGGGTTGCCCATCAGGTAAAAGTTTACGATCTAGTTTGATTTTTTGTACTTAAAAAAATTAGTACTTTTTCGAAAATGGGTATTCTGAAATTTTTTACCCATTTTCGTATTTTTTTTTTTGGCTAGAATTTTTTAATTTTTGCATAATTTTTTATGAATTTTCGTCAGCCCCGAGGTCTGACAAACTTCAAGCCTTTATTAAAATGTTAACTTTAATTTTGGCTTCTTTTTTAAATTTAAATTTTGATCAAATTTACTAATTTGTTAAATTTGCAATTTTGATCCGTGATCAGTGATGGGAACTTTTCGTGCTGAGATGAGACGGCACAGCTGCAACATGTTGCCAACTTAGCTAATTTATAGCTAGATCCCTAACAACTTGGCAGCACTGCAAAATTTCCCCATCCGGCAACTTGTACCATTTTTATCAAATTGAGAATTTGGTTGCACAAAAGAAAATTCACCTATTCTATGAATCTTTCTTAATTGAAGATAGAATTTTTGAAATTTTTGCAAAATATTTGTTAAAATTTTGTTTTTTTTTTTTTTTATTTTTTTTGTAGAGCTCAATTCAAACCTTCATAAAAATGTTTTTCTTAATTTTATGTTATTTCGAAATTTAAATTATCATAAAAATATTAGTTATTGCAATGTTATTGCATTTTGAAATTTCCATTCAACTTAATTTAAATTTTGCCATACGCTCTACAAATTTGTCGCCACCTTTTGGCAGTTTTGCGAAGCAAATATGTAATCCAAATAAATAAATGAACGAAAGGCTGCCGGACGTTCAAATAAACGGTAGCTCTTTCAACGTTTTTCCGAACGATTGACAACTCTAGTTCCGGTTAAAAAAGGCCGGGCAATAAATTAATAATTTAGTAAAAATTCATTATTTGAAATTAGATACAATGAAGGTGATAATTTTTATGAATGTTGAGATCTTGTCACCCCTGAGGGAGAGAAGTTACAAATTAAATTCTTAAGAAATATACCCTAAATTCGACAAAATAGTAACCAAAATTTTTCTAGCTTCAAAATTGAAATAGCTTGAAAATTGAAATTGAAAATTGAATTGATACCTTTTGGAAAAATTTCTTTTGACTATCGCACTTTTTTTATTTGAAAGGCTGCCACATGTTCGAACTATCGGCAATTTTGCCAGGTGGCAACGTCTTTCACAAGAAGCCATCACAAGTTTTGACTAAAGTAAATTGTAGAAATAAATAGTAAGAAAATGGCTACCAATTCGTGTAAATGTTGTTTTGAATACCGTTTTGTTGTGCTTATTTAATTGATATACACAGCACCGGCAGTCTTAGATTAAAATATGTGAAGGCTTCAAAAATGTGTGTGTCGGGCAAAGTGTAAAAAAGCAAATCCAAACCGAGTGTAATATTTACACATATCTAAATCTGACGTACGGAACGGACGCCGTGTAGCTAAATAAATTTATGGCGTGTTAAGAGACGTGCACAACGACTGTCAATGGTTTGTTTTGTTTTTCAGTCAGAAAATGAATCGTGCGATGGACAACTGCGACATTTGCCGGCTTGTTGCGCCAATAATTTAATCGCAGAATTTATAGCCACTTCCAAAAAGACCAAACACTAAATTCCACTTGATGTTACAGTGACGCAATGCTTACTTATCGCGTGCCCGTGCCAATTACAACAACAACATGAAAAATGAGACAACGTGAAGAGACTCTCTCCACACAAACGAAGCGGAATACCTGCATTTTAAATATCTTGCAATTGTCGCAACTTCTTCGTGTAAATGTGTGTGTGTGTGTGCATGTGTTAGTTATGGTTTCTGCGATGCGATAAACACAGTAAATATTTGTATTTAGCAATTGAGAAACGATTCTGTGCCGCGCTCAACGACCATAAGTTGCTCCAAGTTTCGTTCATTCCAAATGTCTTTAGGGCTTTGAGCCGGAGCTTGTAAAATGGCTCGTAAGCCATATACAAGTCACCATACTAATATTAAGCTCAAACAATTGTGCCAAATCACAACGAAAAAATGTGTAATTAATAATAACCATCTTAGCTATGTGATAAGCTTTCTACTCATCATTTGCTCCTGCATCTCAAACAGTTGGCAATATAAAAATGGTAAGTGCATTAACTCTTTTTTTTTCTATTAGGCTGTTAAAAAAATCGATATTCATTTGATGCCCTTTTGATTAATTCGAATTGTAATTGAGGGGGAGTAAAGCACAAGTTCATTAACACTCGATGTACACATGTACAAACGATTTACAGCAACAGGAGAAAAACAAGCAGTGAAAGACATTACTCTCTCTGTCTCTCTCTCTCTGTTTCTCTCTGTCCCCCGCTCTGTGTATTTCTGTGTGTAGGTGTTGTAATTGTGGTTTCTGTTGCATTTTTACGCTTCTCTTTTGCTTCGTTCTTCGCTAAGCCGCTTTGGCCTGACAACTTTTGCGTAGCACAAAGTGCGCCGTTTTCGTAGTTGTTGCAGCCACTGCAATAACAACATCTAGTCCTGTTTCTACTACTACTAATATACAGCCACTACAATATACTACTGATTTAAACTGTAGTACTCTACTTCACTTGATTGCACATAATTTAAAAGGCGAAACCAAAGCACACCACTCGTTATACTAAAAACGCTAATGAGGTGGACAACATAAAAGACAAGTTCGAGTGCGCCAATGAAGAATGTCCAACTGACAATATCCTATTTTCGAATTTTAAGCTATAAAATGCTTTTATGAATAGTTTAATTAGATATTATTAAACGGCTCAATTTAAAGTCCAAGATATTTTATTCATGTCAATTATTCATCAATTATTTTATAAGAAAAAATATGAAAATTATAAAAATAGTTTAAGGGCTGGTTTTTAATGTCTCCCTAAATGTTTATCAAAGAGATATTTTCAAATTTGACATTATATACATTTTACCTTAAAATATCTTTGAGATTGTTATCAAACCCCTTAACAAGACATTTAAAAACCGGCCCTAAGAATTTATGAAATTTGTGTATACAATTCTTATTTATCTACATAAAATGATCTAATCAAGTATGAAATATGAGATGTATCAGAGATGATTCCACCATGTTTATTTTAATCCACATTCCCTATATAACAATTATACAATTTCAGGGTATACAAAGTAACGAATTAATAATTAAGTTAATACACTACTTTAGTACGTTCTGGTGAAGAGGTCGTAGTTCATTTTAGGACTTTCATAGCTGCTTTTTTAATATGCACAAAGCATTAAGTTGACCAGAATTTCATACCTTTTGGCTGCATAGCTAATTATATTCGAGCACGCACAAAGGGGTCTTTGTCAAGTACGCGATAATTATTAAGGACTAAACTTCAGGTAATTGAAATAGATAAAGCGGGTGGTTTTTGTAAATATACTATCTATACTATCTATTAGTCGTCCTAGTTTTGTTATATATTCTATGTTGATACACATTAAAAATAGACAGTTGATATGGCTGCGGTTCATAAAAAATGATATATTATAATATTATCATAAAATTTTGCAGGATTCATAATCAACTTTAATGTACAAACTTGTTCAGTTCAAGTTTTTTTTTAAACTTTTCTAAGGTAATTTATTACAGCAATCATAGTACACATGCAGTTATTGATTAGAGTCGTCTTCTTTAATTCTTTAAAAATTACTTTGGACAAGGGCGAAGGCACCACAAACACAAGCCTTTACAGATTTTTAAAAGAATTAATTTTGAAACAAATGTTTGAAAATTTTAGAGTTATATAAATGTTATTTTAGGTATTTTTATTAAATTAAAAATAAATACCTTAATACCTTAATCTCTCCAAAATATTTTTGTTATATGAAAGCATTGCTTTTAGAAACACCATCCTTTGGGTTGCTTTTAGAAATTTTTAGAACACACAATCCTAAAAGAAATATAACTTCGTAGTTAAATTAGTCTTTGTAGTCATTTCAAACCTTATATAAGTTAAAACTATTTCGAAAACTAGTCTTTCTTGTGGACTCAGCATACAAGATCCTAAAAAAAAGGTTTTACAGTAGAGTGGGTCATTTTGTTTTTGCTACAAGCGAAAAAATCTTAGAAGGTTTGCCCAATAACCATCGGTCTTAAATCAAAATAGAGCTTTTGAAATAAAATAATATCATTTTACTTTATAGAAATTGACCGACTCTGTTATACAGGACTGTTTTACAAATTTGTTACAACCCAAAAGCACAAAAAGGCGTTGTCAAGGTCCTAGAAAGGAACAATGGTGGCTGTTAAATTTAAAAATTAAAATAATTTGTTTTTTTTTTTAAATTTAACAAAAGGGCATTAAATATATTTTAAATTAATTTTTTTTTGTACCAAGTATACCAATAATGAAGATATCTAATCTTTGTGTACTTGCATTGGTATGAAAAATTAGAGCTCGACACTTCTGTATCTTTTATATAATTTCATGAATAGTACCACTATTGGAATTCATGACAACTTTCAATCAATAAAAGATCCAGAGCTTCAAATTTAATTTTTTTATTTTATGTGATGTGATACCAATCTGAATAGATAATCTTTGGATAATTACAATTTACAGCAATATAAAAAAATCACACAATTTATTTTGCTAAAAAGCAGAGTATGAGTTAAAGTTTCAGCTACGGTTAATAATATCAATCGTTTGATACCGGACAAAGATTACGGATTTGATTATGGGTTTAACCCCTGCTAAACACATTTTTTTTTTGTCCGTTACTTAAAAAATAAGTATCAGGGTATATTGTGTTCGTTGGAATGTATGGAAAAGGAAGAAGGAGGCATCCCCGACCCTATAAAGTATGAATATTCTTGATCAGCATCAAAAGCCGAGTCGATATAGCCATTGCCGTTAGTCCGTCCATGTGAGCGCCTAGATTTCAGAGTCTATAAGAGCTAGAGCATCCAGATTTGGCACACAGACTTCTATAAACCCCACGCAGATCAAGTTTATTTTAATCTTTGCCACGCCTTCTCACTCCACCACAAATCGTCAAGAACCACAACAACCATCTATCATCCTGCTTAAGCACATCAAGATCGGTTAAACAGAACAGCATTAATGGCTGTTTGAATTTGCAACCCTTTCGAGAATACTGGGATCATACGTCTCACCTAAATTCACGTACACCGCCAAGAACACTTATTGGAATTGTATGTCCCACTAAATATTCTTAATGGGACTATCAGTCTTAGACATACACAATTTTTTAAAAAGAGTATCCCAGTTTCAAAACAAAACTCGTTCCGAAAGGGTTGAAGCAATACAAGGTCCTAAATGTTTGTAACGGGTATTTTTCTAGCTGGGGTTTCGATTACAGACTTTCCGAACAGTTTTGATTAAATTTTTGTTATTTTAAGAACATGGTAGCAAAAGGCCTTTAGACGGGGTCAACAAAAAGCTCCATTAAGACTACAAAAACTAATATTTTGACAAACGGACATTACTAAAATGTTGGTAATTTATTGACCGATCTGGCATAAGCATATGCAAAATGAGTAGTTGCGAATCTGAAACTCAGGTCTTTTGCACAAAATATACCATTAATTTAAGTAATAAGGTGTACAAGTTATTTTTTGAGTTTTACATAAGAAAAGAATGATTTAAAAAAAAAAATTGGCGATGATGCAAAACCCTGCTGAAGACGGGGTACGTATGTTTAGCTATACTAGGTAAACAAGGAGTCTGACTAAAAATCTGACTTCAGATTCGTTAATAATGATTTTCTTAGCACGATAGAAAAATATGTCATTAGAGAGTTAATTAATTATATGAAAAGGTGTGTAAGATTCTTATATTGAATGTCTGACTTTCAATGATATCTTATCCATCTAAGTCTCTTCTTTTAATTATTACCTATTTATAAATATTAAAAAAAAGTTTAGCTAACAAATTAAAGTAAATGAAATTATTTTAAAATAACTGTGATTCAATATTCTTTTCAATATTTTCATATTATTACAAACAAGAATATTTAAAGAAATTAAGCAGCCTGCCAGCTTTAAGGCAAACCATGTCACCAGGTATTTAATTTTTAATATAATTTGCATATTTGTAGGCGTGCAGGCAACTCTGCTTAACTCCCTGTATGTAAATGTCTGTGTGTGTGTGTGTATGTGGAGGCCAACTTTACACTGCCGTTGGCGTTGGCCAACTAACGAATTAAGCGCAGCATGCACGAGTAAAAAAAAAACAAGACCCTTTTAAGGTTTTTGCTTTAACCGAGGTTTCCATTGCTAACAAGCTACATACACGTAAGAATACATATGCACATACTTCTGTGTTGTTGTTGTCTATATTGCGTCTGGCCCCTTTGGTTGCTCATAGTGGTTGTTGTTGTCTTTTTAGCCACTACTTAAAATGTCTGTGCATTGCCTACCTGCCAGCCAGCCTTCCTTCCAGCCGGCCTCTGCTTCTCAGCCTCAGCCTCTGTCTCTGCTCTGCCGCTCTGCCCTGTTTCGGGCCACGGCGTCGACATATAAACATGCACATCGTTAAGAGAGACGACCCTTTTTAGCCCAGTCTGCGTCTCCGGTGACTTGTTTGGAGTCGGTCACCCTAGAGCTCACATCTTCACACAAACACGCACTCACACACACACACACACACACACACGCTCACACTCTTGTCGTACAGTGAGGAATCTGTTTTTGGGCTTGTTTTGCCTTTTTCACTGTTCTTTGTTCTGTAGTAATTGCTGTGATGGCCAGTTCTTTGTTTTGCTTCGATATTTTTAAAGCCATTCGATGCTGAAACTTTTTTTTTACTATATTGTATGTTCACTGTGTGTGTGTAGTATGATCGGTTTTAAGTTTTTACCTCGTAGCGTAGTCTCAATTTTCATTTCAGCTCAGTTCAGTTTCTGGTTAATTTGGAAGTTTTTTTTAATGCTCTCTGAATATCCAATTTAACTTTATTTCAACATATGTTGCTGTTGATTGTTGTTTGTATAATTTTCAACCTGTTGTGCATACTAATTTATATCGAGCTTAACGAGTCCGTAAAGTTCAAGACAAAACTCTACACTCTACAGAAAAACTTAAAAATAATGCACATATTGGGTATGTCGACGATCTAATACCCTTGACGTATTTCGATAGCTTTCGCATGTATCTTATTTGCTTTGCATTTTCATTGGAGAATGTGAAATTATAATTAAAAACTATTAAGAAACTACAAAAGTTCCTTAAAAAAATTAAAAATCTGAAAACAATGAATACATCTTTCAATCGGTTATAAGTTAATTACAAAGCTCTTAATGATATGTTAAAAAAAAAAAAGTCTAAACAATAACTGCATGTGTAAAGATACATTTATATCTTTTAGATAGGCCCGACTATTTGCCATTTTGACCCTATGACAGGGTCTAATGGCAATAACAAAATGAAAGCGCTAAAAGCAAAGCAAGGCCTACAGCAAATACACAGATAAAGGAAGTTTTGTCAAAGGAAAGAATTGAAAAGAGTTTGCTACAACAATAACAAAGGCAACAAGAACATCATCATCAAGAACAACATAAACAATATACTTAAACGACAAACACAGTTGGCAAGCAGCAGAAACAACAACAACAACGGCTGCACAAACAAATCATTGATGCGCTTTGCGCCTGCATCTGTGTGGACATGCATAAGTCTATCTGTGTGTGTGTATGTGTAAATATATCAATGGGCCTATTTGTAATTGTAGTGCATGCATACATACATACTATAGCTCCCTTTTTCCAGGGCTGCAGCAAATGCATATCATTCACAATTAATGTGTTGATATACAAATCGCCTTTTGTTTATAATTTATCTCTCAAATTACGCTCAACGAGCTGGCAACGCCGCTTTGATGCTCGGGAAAATGCTAATTAACGGCAGCCAGGAAAACACACTCCCAGAGAGAAAGACAGAGAAAGGGAGATAGGAGACAGAAATAGGCAAAGAACTTACCGCAATCAACATTATTGCAACATTTGCTTTCGATTCAAACTGTTTTCATTTACTTCCTGTATGTGTGCTTGCTTTTATAATAATGCCATTTACCCTGATGACCACTAGCATCTTAATAATGACATTAATGTGTGATGTACTAATTTATTCATTTGCAACGCATGTCGCGTCAACTTAATGCTTAATTATATTATAAAACAAGCATTACTTCGCACTTCTTATCATTGGTTATGATATGCTTACTGTGCCTTAAAATGTTTGTATATTCTTCATTTCTCTATTGATCTTATGACGAAGACATATCTGTATATGAATTAATGTGTCATATATCTTAATTAAGCTTTTATTTAAAATCTCATCATATCGCTTCTTTCTATATTGTTTTTTATTATACTTAAATACTCAAATATATAACGTATATTGATCTTGATTATAGCACTGTTATTAAATTAGTTTCAATTCTTTTTATATGCTTTTGTTAGAGTCAAAAGCTAAATTTTTATGGGAGAAGTTCGACTGTCTCCTCCCAATTTTTCCATATCGTTAAGCCTTAATTTTATGGCTCAGTTAATTTTTTGTAAGAATAAGAGACAGGCTTGGCAAAAAGATATTTAAACCTTTTGCTAAAATGCAACAATTAACAAATGTAGGGATACCCATATAACAATGCGATAAAAAGGAGTTTATCATAATTATTAGCGTATGCTAATTATTATGATTTTGAAGCATGACGTAAAAGCATAATCTTTTCAACAAAATCTCAGTCAATCATAAGAACAAAGCAAACATAATTATTATTGAAGACTACAAGCCAAGTTATCGACAACTGAGAGAGATCGATAAGATCGTTGTCCAAGTCGCAGCTCGTATTTTAACGAGCCTGCAAGGTGTCAGGTAGAAGCAAACATCTTAAATCGTTTGCTTAACTTTGTTCTTCCTGGGTTTTATTTTCAGTTTTTTTTATGTTGTTTGTTTGTTCTTTTTTTGTTTTTGCTGTTTTCTGCTCGTCTACCTGAAGAGTTCAACGGGTAACCGCATAAATTTTGACAAAAGGTGCCCAAAGGCACACACAACAATGCGATATTTATTTGAATTTTATACATTGTCTGTTATGTGTGTGTTTCTATGTATTTGTTAACAAGATGAAAACAATGTTTAAACCAAAATCTCCACACACAAAAAACTAACATTTAACTGTTGTATTTGTCTATTGTAATAAAGTCAAAAAAATTTGTTGAACCAAAATGCGAATTTATTTCATATTTTATTTGCATGTGAAAAGCAATCCAGTATTCTTAAATATGGGGTATTCCATAAAACATATAATATTAACTACAGTGAACGCTCGCTAATTAAATCATATATAAAAAATAACTCTTCTGCAATTTTGAATAATTTTAATGTTTTTCGTTTTATGTATCTGACACATTCGTACTCTTATGTCTTTTGTCATTTCTTTAAATGTCGGATGACTACTGTACTTCAAGTATTAGCCTGTTTCTGAACTAAGTTCACTTTTGTTATGCTAAATAAATGCTGACTGACAATAAATAGCGCTTTCAAGTTAGTTTTATTGTGTAGTATAGTCTTGTATAGTAATTAATTGATAAGTATGTAATTAATGCATACTTAAATTCTCAAATTTATTTCCTTTATTTACATATGAATCTCGGACAAATCTCATTAGTATTGATGCCATAAGTGGTTGGGTTTTTAGCTAATTTCTGCTCCACTTTAAAAGACTTTAAGTATATATTTAATCATAGATCAAGAATACATTTAATTTTTAATAATACAACACTTGGCTTTATAGATATTTAACTTAAGTTTTTGATAAATTAAAGTTACGGAATAACTCTTATTTGTTCACTATTCAAATAATAATCAAATAACTCTTGTTTTTTTTTTTTTTTTTTTTTTAAATAAGTGTTATTTTGTAACGTTTAAGACTTACATTTTATTTGTTTTGAGAAAATAAAAACTGAGAATTAAAAATGATTTATATTATATAATTAGTAAATAAAAGTTTTTGGCTGATATCGTTTATTATGTTTTCCATTTTACCGGAAAAGATTTCTTTACCATTGATTTATTGTGTTTAAATTTGCTTCTTAGCTCTCATTGGCGGTCCTTGACTTAAAATATCTAAAAAAAAAAAAAATGTATATGTAAACGTAAATGTTATCAATAATTCTTCTTTAATTACTCTCTTACTGCATTGTTTATTTGAATTTGAACTTCCTATACTTTTCAAACATTATAATCTCTAGATAGCTTGGCAAATTGCATAAGAACCGCTAAATCAGTTTGCTGTCATTGGAATGGTCTGCATATAAGATATCTTCAGCAGGCTTAAAATAATTATTATTGCCTTTTTTGTTTGGCTCTTGGAGGGGCCCGCATTGTGTTGGCTCAAACTAATACATTAAGTCGGGAAAGGGGCAGGGGAAAGGGCATTGTGCAGTTCCTCCAATCTTGATGGGGCAAGAGTTTATGGCAGAAACGAAATGCGAAAACGAAGTGAAAACATACATATACTGCCACAAAATTAACCAGGCAAACATTTGACGGCACTACAGTGAATATACGCAAATGCGAACTAAGACAACTTCGTATTATTACCGAAATTTTTAGCAACTTTTACATTGATCACTGCGGACGGCAGTTCGCGCTAGTGACGAAAGCAGCACGAAGGGTGCGAAAGGCGACAAGCAATATATACAGCTAATATGGAAAATTTGCTACGACTGTCCGATCAGATCGAGTTATATGCCGATCGAAAGGTTAAGTACTATCTAACAAAAAAGCAAAACTTTTGCTAACTCACTTGGCTCATGAGATAAAGGGGTGTAAGTGGCAGGGTCAAAATTTAAATGATTGCAACTAATGGGGCTGTTGGGGCCTTTTGGTAAAATTCTTATCAAAAATACGCGTCGATTGATACCTCGATCAAATTTTTAGTAGACTTCTCAAAATGAAATGAAAAGTCAAATTGTTTGTCTGTTTGCATCAAATCGCTAAAGTACCTTAGATGTAATTATGGGGATTTATTCGTTTTCGAAAACCTAGAAATATTTGTTCTTCGACTTTTTGAAAAAACCTATAGTTTTGCAGGAAAAATTTCAAAAAATCATAGAAAATATAAGCGAAGATATTTTTGAAAAATTTGCAGTCACCATTAGAATTTTTTGGAGAAACTTTTTGCATCAAAACATTTTTTGTTTAAGCCCTAGGAAAAAAGTCAAAAAAGTAGATCTTTACATAAATTCAAAAATTTCAATGGGTACTTAACAGGTTAAGGAAAGTTTTGTATAATTCAAACGGCATTTCGAAGAACTTTCCATTGATAGTTTTGTGTAAATACTTTTGACCAGCCTTGTATATAAATTTAAAAGAAAATTCATTCGGCACTGCGTAAAAACAAAATCTTGAGTAATAATGAGCTTAACCTTTTTGCGTATGGTGCGGAATGTATTTTTTTTTTTAAATTTAAAAAGTTAAAAAAAAAGTTATAAAATAATATTAAATATCTTATTTTTAAAAAAAATGTGTAGTATAACTCTAGTATTTTCTTCTAATGCAATCTTATATTAAATTATTGTTATTATTAATACAGATTTTTAAAGCAAAGGTTTTTTTTATATTATTGTATGTTTGTATTTTGTTTTTCGGTTTTCGGTGACGAAAAATCTTTGATTTCATAAAGGAACTATTTAATATGATCAAGATTCAAATTTTTAATCAAAATTAGATTGAAAAACGATGATTACACATTAGCAACATAATTGAATTTAAAGCTTGATTGAACCGAAACTAACCGTTTTTCTTAAATCGGTTACTAATCGGTTATTTTGATTTCGAATTTCGGTTTTTCGGTTTCGGTATTATAAAAAACGGTTGTTTTGGTTAGGGTTTCAGTTCTGGATATAATTTTCAATCGGCTTCAATAAATAAAGGTTACGGTCTTAATTCCTTTTGTGTTGTGTATTTTTTTTGAATACACCGGACCATTAGCGAGGATTCACTGTAGTAGCAAACAAGTAACAGCGGCGTAAAAATATTAACACAATATTTTGCACGCGAATGGCAAGCGAGGCTCAGTCGTTGCAACTTCTGATGCTGCCCCAACTGCTGCTGCAACTTCTGGCCAGCCCACATCGTTATCATAATATGAATTGTGGTGCCTAGGCCTGGCCATGGTTCAAACTAGTTGGCATTTGTTGTTCTTCTTGTTCTTGTTGTAAATATGTATGTGTGGGCGGAGTGCAGTTGGCTGTTGTTGATGCTGATGCTGCTGTTGCTGCTGCTGTGGCATGAGGCAACATTGAAGCCTCGTTATGTGCTTGTGCTTGGCTGGATGCTCTACTCTGGGGGCATGAGCCCCCGTTGCCATTCCTGCATCATCAGCAGCAAACTTTATGTGCTGAATAGGCTCCGAATCAGACTCCTCGCGCAGTTTGCATTTCATTCCCGTCGCCTGTCACGTATTTGGCACAAGTATTTAATTAGAATGCGCTTTAAAGCATTTTCAATATTTGCGCTAAAAAATGGGGTAATGTAGATATAGAATAGGGTATCTGCTATTCGGCATAGCCACTTGAAACTTCGCTGCTTCCCTGAAGCGTAAACGAGAAGCTGAGTTTTGGCAAAGTCTTTGTGAACGTGCAAATTGCATGCTGTGCCAGTTAATAGCCTTTGGAAGAGTAGACACCACAAGAAGTAGGGAGGAGGGAGGGGAATGGAGGAAGAAGAGAAAAGCAGCATGTTGCTGCTAACGAGTTGAGTCCACACACTTCGTGAATGCTTGCCACAACAAACCAAAAGAGGGGGAGAGACTCAAGATTAGATCAACACATTGAGGCTCTTCAGACTGTACTAAAAATATTTATTTGAATGTTGTTCCGTCATGCAAATGAAAGTGTCATCGACTTGGCTAAGTTCCTGCCCCATTCAACATTTTTCCATTTATCATTGCAATATATTTATTTTTAAATTATTAAATAAAACATGAACTCCGGCAGACAATGCCATGAAAGCATAAGAAGATGCTAACCATTCTCTCTTTCTCTTTCATTGCTCTCTCTATCCCTTTTTCTCTGGGCCTGGTTTGCTCCTTTTGGGCAAAATTGCCTTTTCCATTTCTGAGCTTTTCGCAGCTGCAATTTTTTTTTTCGATGGTTTCGCATTGCTGATGATGTTTGCATGATAAGAGGCAGCTTTAGCTACAGCCAAAGCACTGTCAATTCATTCAGCGTCGACTTTGTTATGCCCTTTAATCTTTAAAGAGGGTTCAAGTACTCTCAAACTTGACCATCTTAACAAATGTTTTTAAAAAAATTGTTTTTAAATTAATAAAGGTTTCGATTGTGCATGTCTTCAACTCGGTCAACAGGGTATCTGCTAGTCAAGCAGTCTCTTAAGCACTACTGCTTGTTTTGCATACATTTTAATACAATCATTACCTTTGCCTTTGTGATTACGTTGATTCAGCAAGGCATTCAAATCGAAGTTAAACGTGTGTTTACTCATTTTGTAACACGATAAAGTTATACAGGTGTGTTCCAGAAATCTCTAGAGTTTTTTAAGATAATTGCTTTTGAAAACCACCGTTCTAAATGTCGGTGTTCCTCAAATGTCAGAGATCTAGTTTTTTCGAACATATTTTCGAAGTAAAAAAAATCGGCATTCTTCCAGTTTCAACAATATTTTTACGTTGAGAAGTATTTTTTATAATTTACTAAATTATAAAAAATGTATTTTATGCATTTTTATTTAATTTAAAAATTAATTTAGTTTAATTCAATAATTATTTCATTTTGTGAAATCTTTCATCAATGCAATGCTTGCTTCTTTTCAGGAACCCCAACAATTGCTTTTAGATTGCTTTGGCGCTGTTAGAGATGTGTAGAACACCTCTGATTAAATATCGATAGATGTAGCATTAATTTTATCGTTCGTAAATATCGGTTCATCCGAAATTATAATAAAATTATAGTAACTCTGATGTACGAGTTATTATAAAAACTTTTTATGGATATTTTCACCTCACTATTCGAAAGCATTTAATAATATTGACATTTTTAATAAGCGAATACATTTCATTTTTATAATCTCAAACTTATTTGTACTTATTGTCACAAGGTATAGGCTATATTTCATTTTGAAGCCTTTATTGCTTAATTTGGTAGCCAAGTTAATGTTATTTACCATGTTCTTCTGGCTTGTTAACAGACCCATAAAGATGATGATGTATGTACGCTTGTGGTCAGCGGACGAGACCAGAAGTCAGTTTATCGGACAGCCGCCTCTTCCATGTTTATTTTGAACCTTTTTTAAATGTTAATGTAGACCTTGGTCGACTATGTTCAGCCTGTTGTTGTTGTTGTCGATGTCGCTGTTGAGATTTTTGCAATGATGTTTTGTTATGCCTTGTGATGCATTTTAAACGCATTTTGCGAGATTGCGTTTTGCTTGCTGATGAGGGATACAGAAACGACGTTGATGGGCACCCAGAAGAGAACTGACTTTTAGTGGCAGTCACTCTACTCCACGCATAATAGTTGAAATTCATTAAAAAAAACTGCTTTACATTTTTAAGATTTTAATTTGCTTTCTTTGACAGAACTTTTAAGGCCATCAATAAGTATATTTTTTAAATACAACAAAGTTTGTTGAGTAAACTTAAGCTTCAAAAATTTTTGTAACTTCTTTCAGTTGATGTTAAACAATTTAAACTAGTTGGAAAGGCTAAAGTCGAGATCCCGACCATAGAATACCCGTTCCTTATATCAAAATGTATAAGAATACTTTATAGAAATTACTATCTAATATAAACTACTGCATACTTTTGGGTGCTTCTATTGTCTTAATCTTTAATGACTTGGTTAGCTATTACTGCCGTTCTACTTGTCCAATCTTGCTGCAATTAGGCGAGATAATAGATAATATTAATAAATAACGTCAATTACCATAAAAACGTATTATCTTAAAAACTGGGTGTGGCTGTTGATGCTGATCAAGAATATATATAGTTTATAGGGTCGGAGATGCCTCCTTCTCCCAGTTACATACATTCCAACGAACACGATTTAACTTATTTGTAAAGTGATGACGGGTATAAAAATTAATAGCTTTCAAAGTTCCAGTAATAAATGTGTAACCTTTTAGATTTAGCTTTTGCTTGATTATGAAAATACCAAAGAAAATGTAAAATGAACATAAGAAAATACAATTTTTTCACAACAAAGATATAATTTCGCTTTATTTTTGGTCGGCAAGATGCAAATAAAAAGTTCCCGAAAAGTTTGCTTTGTAATTAAAAAAGTTTTACTACTTGCATCGAAACTATACCACAAAATGAAAAGTTTAGTAAAAAAGTAAAGTTAAAAAGACGACTGAGGCACAAGAAACTTAAGTGCAGCTTAAATTTTGCACCTTTTTCAGGCAAAATGAGTAAAGAATGTGCAAAGAAGGTACTGGTAACTTCTAGTACAAAATATGAAACTTCATCGATAGTATTGAGAAATACCATACCCTCTTATCGATAAGAGTTTTCCTTACTTATTAAAGGTAACTTAAATGCACTCTCTCTCTCTCTGTAGTATATTGTTAAATAAGTTTTCAGGAGGGAGCTCTTCTACCACTTTGCCTTTCAAGCCGTCCAGCATATAGAACAACAACAGAAGGCTTAAATAATGGAAATTGCAGAAACGTTGAAGCGTTGGCAGTAAGAGGCAAAAAGTTCTCGTTGAGGAGCGCTGTCCTTTCAGTCAGTCTGCCTGTCTGCTTGACGGCTGGTTGCCTATTTAGCTAGCCAAGCTCTCAACACATTTAAATAGCTGAAGCTTCCGTTGAAACTAGCGCAGAGCCGGAGACAGGCACTCGTATTGAAGGGGAGACCCGACACAGACTCCGACTCCAATTCCAATTGCAGTTCCAGCTGCATAATGCGACCACTCAGCGAAACTGGAGTGGGCGTATAGTGGAATGGGCATGGTTATGGTACAAGACCAGTCTTCTTACCTTACTATGATGTACCTCGTATACCGTTGCAACAATAACGCTACTCGCAGTCATTTAGCATTTAAATGTTGTTGTTATTGTTGTTCCGGCTGCTACCACCGGCAACTGTTGATCTGAATAAAGCCACAATGCCAAGATCCGTTTGCCAATCCCCAGCCAGAGCATCCGTTAATCATTTACAAAATGCAACTTTGCAATTTTCCACACCTTAAAGACTTGAAATTGAACAGATTAAAAATGTGCGAAAAGTGTAAATAAAGATAATCATATTATTTATGCACGGAACCGATGTATATGGAGGTATCTCATTCATCTGAGTCAATTTGGAAAATGGGAAACTCGCGAATCTTTATCAATACTTAATCGATTTCCATACGGAATAAAAATTCAAAAATTTTCATATAATATTTTTATCTAAACTATAAGCTCATAACTTTGTAAAAACTTAACCGATTTCCATATTTCCCGTCAATTTAAACATAGTTTAACACTTTATTTATTCAGTTTCTAAATGTTTTTTCATTTGGAAGATAAAAATTTGTTTCAAAAAATATATATATATAATAGCTTATTATTTTAAATTGAGATGCATCGAGATTATTCAATAAATATATTATTTCAATTGATATTTATCATACGTTTGCTAGTTTTTGTTTTTGTATTTCCACTGAAACCTTGCCATATAAGTTCGTAGGCTGGAGAGTTTGTAAATTCATAAACAATTAAATCACTTGCAGCTGCAACGCCCACTTGAAAGTACAGCACCACCTACAACGTACAACGTACCATAAACAACCTACAACCAGTTAAGCCAGTAGTGCGTAGTTGTAATTTGCATGTTTGTTAACCACTCGACAGTTGAGCTATTTGCTAGAGGAAGGTGTGCAGAATTAAATATTTTATCGCGACTGTATGAATAGGGAAATTATAATTGGATTTAATGTAGACATGAGATCACATTCAAACCGGATTGAGAACTCAACTGAGTTGCACTAAAAGAGCAAATTCAATGTTGTAAAACCACGAAATGAATCAAAAACGTATTCCAGAATGTTTCCTAAATTGAGTTTGGAAAAGAGGTGGACAACCAAATTCTATATCTAAAACGAAAAAACCTTTTCCTTTCATAAGTCACACCGAATAAAGAAAGAAATTCAATAACAAAATACATTTTAATTATTTCACGAAATAAAATATGATTTCTAAATAAAATATTTCCATTTATTATGTAAGAAATTAGTATACAATAGTTTATTGTATTTTTTTTATTGATAATACTCTTTGTCCTATATTCTGTTCTGTTTTTTAACGGAAAGTTAGCCTGATGTCTAAAGTGAATTTATTTAAAGTATATAAGTCTCACACTCGAATGTAGTGTTCCTATTTGTTTGTTACTAAAAATGCAAAGATTAATACAATTTTGTCTCTTTTTTTTGCAGTGCATGGAGGACCCGTTTCATCCTCGCTGGTGGCCACATCTTCGACTGGACCGTTTATTAACACGCCAGCCACGTTGTTGTTCACCACCCGTCATGACATTCAAGTGGCGAATATTACAAAGCCAACGGGAGGACCACTTATCGATGTGATTGTCAAGGATTTGGCCGAGGCGATGGCAATTGATTTTTACTATGCCAAGAACTTGGTATGCTGGACAGATTGCGGCCGGGAAATTATCGAGTGTGCGCAGACAAATTCAACGCTGCCGTTGTCCAAGGCACCCAAGCAGACTGTGATATCGACAGGATTGGATAAGCCGGAGGGATTGGCGATTGATTGGTATACGGACAAGATCTATTGGACGGATGGCGAGAAGAATCGCATTGAGGTGGCCACCCTCGATGGACGCTACCAGAAGGTGCTCTTCTGGACGGAATTGGATCAACCACGTGCCATTGCTGTTGTGCCGGCCAAGAGGCTTCTCATCTGGACAGATTGGGGCGAGTATCCGAAGATTGAGCGTGCCAGCATGGATGGAGATCCGTTGACACGGATGACCCTGGTCAAGGATAATGTATTCTGGCCAAATGGTTTGGCTGTGGATCTGGAGAGTGAGCTCATCTATTGGACGGATGGCAAGTTTCGTTTCATTGATGTGATGAAACTGGATGGCAGCAATCGACGAACTATTGTCAATAATCTGAAGTATCCATTCAGTTTGACATACTTTAATAATCGGCTGTACTGGACAGATTGGTTGCGTGGATCTCTGAATGCCTTGGATCTGCGCACAAATGACCTAAAGGAGCTCATCGATACGCCAAAGGCGCCGAATTCAGTGCGTGCCTGGTCCGCATCCCTGCAGCCATACGAGGATAATCCCTGCAGTCACAACAACGGCAACTGTTCCCATCTCTGCCTCTTGGCCACAAATGCCCAGGGATACAGCTGTGCCTGTCCCACTGGTGTGAAGCTCCTCTCCCCCAATAGCTGTGCCAATGGCTCCCAGGAGATGCTCTTTATTGTGCAACGGACGCAGATTAGTAAGATCTCCCTCGATTCGCCGGACTATACGATATTTCCATTGCCCTTGGGTAAGGTGAAGTATGCCATTGCCATCGATTACGACCCAGTAGATGAGCACATCTATTGGTCGGATGTGGAGGCCTATACGATTAGAAGATCCCGTGCTGATGGTACCGGGATTACGGACTTTGTCACCTCGGAGGTGCGACATCCAGATGGCTTGGCCTTGGATTGGCTGGCACGTAATCTATACTGGACGGATACGGTTACGGATCGCATTGAGGTCTGTCGTTTGGATGGTTCCGCCCGCAAGGTGCTCATCTATGAGCATCTGGAGGAGCCGCGTGCCATTGCGGTGGCTCCCTCGCTTGGTTGGATGTTTTGGAGTGATTGGAACGAACGGAAACCCAAAGTGGAGCGAGCTTCCCTCGACGGATCCGAGCGAGTTGTTTTAGTCTCCGAGAATCTCGGTTGGCCCAATGGCATTGCCTTGGACATTGAGCATAAGACGATCTATTGGTGTGATGGCAAAACGGATAAAATTGAGGTGGCCAACATGGATGGCTCCGATAGACGGGTTGTCATCAGTGAGAACCTCAAGCATCTGTTCGGCTTAAGCATTCTGGATGATTACCTTTACTGGACAGATTGGCAGCGACGCTCCATCGATCGTGCCCATAAAATCACGGGTAACAATCGCATCGTTGTCGTCGATCAGTATCCCGATCTCATGGGTCTGAAGGTGACCAGATTACGTGAGGTGCGTGGCCAGAATGCTTGTGCCGTGCGCAATGGTGGTTGCTCTCATCTCTGCCTGAACCGTCCACGGGATTATGTCTGCCGTTGTGCCATCGATTACGAGCTGTCCAATGATAAACGAACTTGTGTTGTGCCCGCTGCATTTCTGCTGTTTTCTCGCCAGGAGCACATTGGACGCATCTCCATTGAGTACAACGAGGGCAATCACAACGATGAGCGGATACCCTTTAAGGATGTGCGGGATGCCCATGCCCTGGACGTCTCAGTCGCCGAACGTCGCATCTATTGGACGGATCAGAAGAGCAAGTGCATCTTTCGGGCCTTCCTCAATGGCTCGTATGTGCAGCGCATTGTTGACTCCGGGTTAATAGGTCCCGATGGCATTGCCGTCGATTGGCTGGGACACAACATTTACTGGTCGGATGCGGAGGCACGTCGCATTGAGGTCTCCCGTCTCGACGGCAGCAGTCGTCGGGTGCTGCTCTGGAAGGGCGTGGAGGAGCCGCGATCCCTGGTCCTGGAGCCACGACGTGGCTACATGTACTGGACGGAGTCGCCATCGGATTCAATACGTCGGGCAGCCATGGATGGCAGCGAGCTGCAAACGATTATAGCGAGTGCGAATCATGCGGCGGGCTTAACCTTTGACCAGGACACCAGGCGGATTTATTGGGCTACCCAGTCGCGTCCCACGAAGATCGAGTGCGCCGACTGGGATGGCAAACGGAGACAAGTTTTGGTCAGCAGTGACATCGATGAACCCTACGCTGTATCCCTATATCAGGACTATGTCTACTGGAGTGACTGGAACACTGGAGATATTGAACGTGTCCATAAGACAACTGGACAAAATCGCAGTCTCGTCCACTCTGGCATGACGTACATCACATCCCTGCTGGTCTTCAATGACAAAAGACAGACGGGCGTTAATCCCTGCAAGCTGAACAACGGCGGCTGCTCCCATTTGTGTCTCGCTCAGCCCAGTAGGCGGGGCATGACCTGCGCCTGTCCCACACACTATCAGCTGGCCAAGGATGGCGTCTCCTGCATTCCACCACGCAACTATATCATCTTCAGTCAGCGCAACAGCTTTGGACGCTTGCTTCCAAATGCCACCGATTGTCCCAACGTCCCTTTACCCGTATCCGGCAAGAATATCCGTGCTGTTGACTATGATCCCATCACACATCATATTTACTGGGTATGTAGAAGTTTAGACTAGCATACCAAAAAATTGGTTTAAGTCCATGGGTTAAAATCAGTTTTTATTGTACAAATCTGTAACTAATTTGTATTCTGAAAGTTATAATCTTATAATTTAATCTAATTCAATTTCTCCCATTTTTTTACAGATTGAAGGACGCAGTCATAGCATCAAACGTTCGCTGGCCAATGGCACCAAGACAAGTGTCCTGGTGAACAGTGGACAACCCTTTGACATTGCCATTGATATTATTGGACGCTTGCTCTTCTGGACGTGCTCCTACTCCAACAGCATTAATGTGACCAGGTAAGTAACAGCCTTAAAGTAAATCTTAGTTGTTTACTAAGCTCGTATCCTTCTTAGTTTCCTTGGCGAATCGATTGGCGTCATTGACACCGGCGACTCGGAGAAGCCGCGTCACATTGCCGTGCATGCGGTGAAGCGCCTGCTCTTCTGGTCGGATGTGGGAAGCCATCAGGCTATAATCCGGGCACGTGTCGATGGCAACGAGCGCATGGAGTTGGCCTACAAATTGGAGGGCGTTACGACCCTTGCTTTGGATCAACAATCGGATATGATTTATTATGCGCACGGAAAGCGCATTGATGCCATGGACATCAATGGCAAGAATGTGTAAGAAAGCATTTTATTATTTTATTTTTCTGGATGAATGAAAAAGTTGGGTATCCAGGAAATGGATACATTTTTGTTAAACATATTAATATAACCACTCTTAATTTTGAAATTTATTTTCAAAACCAAAAATAGCTCTTGTAATTTTATTTATTGATTATTGATTTAATTCATCAATTGTAATTTAATATTAAATTATATTAAATTTATAGAGACTTATTATTGTATCTATTAAGTTAAATTAATTTCTCTTCTTTTTGACAGAAAATCGCTGGTTTCCATGCACATCTCGCAGGTGATTAATATTGCTGCTCTGGGAGGATTTGTCTATTGGCTGGACGACAAGACGGGAGTGGAGCGTGTGACGGTGACGGGAGAACGTCGCTCGGCGGAACTGCAGCGATTGCCACAGATCACAGACATCCGTGCCGTGTGGACGCCGGACGCAAAACTGCTGAGGAATCACACATGTTTGCACAGTCGTACAAAATGTTCCCACATTTGTGTAGCCTCTGGAGATGGCGTCACCCATACACGTGACATTTGCTCCTGTCCAAAGCATCTGATGCTACTTGAGGATAAGGAGAACTGCGGTGCTCTGCCCGCCTGTGGGCCAGATCATTTCACATGTGCGGCACCCGTTGCCGAGAATAGTGATATGAACAAGGATTGCATACCAGCGTCATGGCGCTGTGATGGCCAAAAGGATTGTCCCGACAAATCCGATGAGGTGGGCTGCCCATCCTGTCGGCCGGATCAGTTCAGCTGCCAGTCGGGCGAGTGCATTGACAAGTCGCTCGTCTGTGACGGCACCACCAACTGTGCCAATGGACACGACGAGGCCGATTGCTGCAAGCGACCTGGCGAATTTCAGTGTCCAACTAGCAAGGTTAGTTGAGTTTACTCAGTACTGATATTCGTGACCTCTGCATAAATCTGATTCATTAACTTAATTTACTCTTAATGTTCACAGCTTTGCATCTCGACTGCTTTGCTCTGCGATGGCTGGGAGAACTGCGCCGATGGCGGAGACGAGTCCGCGGATATTTGTCAGCAACGTAGCATGGCGCCAGCATCGGATAAGCGTGCATTTATGATATTGATTGGAGCCACAATGGTCATCATCTTCTCGATTGTTTATCTGCTGCAATTTTGTCGCACACGCATTGGAAAAAGTCGCACGGAGCCCAAGGATGATCAGGCATCGGATCCACTTTCACCATCGACGCTGAGCAAGTCTCAGCGTGTCTCGAAAATTGCCTCTGTTGCGGAGGCAGTGCGCATGTCGACGCTCAACTCGCGGAATAGCATGAACTCGTATGATCGCAATCACATAACTGGAGCATCCAGTTCGACAACGAATGGCAGCAGCATGGTCGCCTATCCGATCAATCCACCGCCATCGCCGGCCACACGTTCACGTCGTCCATACAGGCACTACAAGATCATCAATCAACCGCCGCCACCGACTCCATGCTCTACGGATATTTGCGATGAATCCGATTCGAATTATACAAGTAAATCGAATAGCAATAATAGTAATGGTGGCGCCACCAAGTTGTCATCCAGTTCGGCAGCTGCCTGCCTGCAATATGGTTATGACAGCGAACCATATCCGCCGCCGCCAACACCACGTTCCCATTACCACAGCGATGCCCGCATTGTGCCGGAATCATCCTGTCCGCCATCGCCATCATCTCGCAGCTCCACATACTTCTCCCCATTGCCGCCGCCACCGTCGCCAGTGCAATCGCCAAGTCGTGGATTTACGTAACATTTTGAATTCCACATGTAAAAAGCAGCGCAGTTTTTTGAATGCCCAACACACATGTGCTAAGAGTATTGTACATATTTATGTATGTTTTATTTTGTCAATTAGGGATTTAGCTAATTGTATTTGTTAAATTACATTAAAGACCACAATGATCGGCGCGTGTAAATAGCTTAGCTAATAAACTTAAATGTGTAGTTTGATATATAAGTATGTATGTATTCCGATCTCGTTAAGTTTCATTTGCCGGACGAAATTAATTGTTAACAAAAATTAACAAATAACGCAAAAGTTCGTCAACAATAGACTGCAATTTTTTAAGCATTTCAGATAGATAGATAAAAGCGAATGAATTAATCATACAAATTACAGTAACAAATTTAACTTACCTATTCCGCGTGCCAAATTTTCTAAATACACTCAAAATATGTATGTTGATTTATTTGTAGCAAATATATATAACTGCATTTATATATATTTATATAACTAGATGTATTGTATTTTGATAACATTTAAAAGATTGTTTATTAAACTTATTTTGATTTGTAAGTGTATATAGCCAATTTATTAGTATTATTAAGCAATATTGACGAAATGTGCAGCTAATTTAAATGTAATTGTTATAAACACCAAAAAGTGCCTCAGTAATATTGTGTGTTTTTATATTGTTTAATTCTTCCCACAAATATATGATTTCATTGATAGATAATAATAAATAAAAACAAAAAGAATCAACAAATAGTTAATCGAAATACATGCGTCCCGTGCATGTGTAGTTTTTGCAATATTTAAACGTATTTATAGTTAATCATAGATAATATATTTGTAATTAAACAACAACAATTTAAGCATACAAACCCATTATTTTTTAAATATAAAAGTGCAGTATTTTGTAACTTTTTTTGTCGATCTTCTTACTTAATACCAACTGTAACCATGTTGAGAGGAACAAAAATTTGATTTGAATCAGATTAGATTCATTGATAAATGTGAACGTAATTAGACCCATAAACCAAATTATGTTTTCTATCAGTGTCATTGTAATTTGATGGGTATTCGAAGTTAGTTGGTTGTCATCATTGTGACAGTAAACATTGTCCATGAATTCAATGCCCACCATTTGGCATCGGAAATTGCTGGATAGATTATTGCTTTTCGGCTGTTACTACTCAATCTTCATTGGAACCTTGAGCAGCATTGTGGACTACCAGAGGCAGTGCATCATCTCAAAGCAATGGTATAGAATTTGTGCATACATCAGCAACTTTATTGTTTTGGCCAGCACACCACTGTTGGCCCAGCTTATAACCATGTGGGAATCGAATTTTCAACAAAATTTAATAATAGTTCATTGCGACCGTTGGATGACTATAACAAGACTACTATTAATAGTATTTATTATTGTATTTCGCCGGAAAAGGGAGCGCGTCTTTCTAAAGCTCACTGCCTGGATTTTCGAGCTGGACAGGAGTTACATACGATCATGGTTGCCCACGACTGGAGCGGGTAACCGACGCTTGGATATTATACACTTGACCAAGTTAGGAACTATGCTAACGCAGTCACTTTTCTTATTCATCTCGAGTCTGTACTTTGCCCAGGAACTTAACTGGCAAAAAGTGACTGAAATGTTTTTCCTGACCACCGTTTTGAATGTCATACACAGCACATTCTTTCATTATTTCACGGTATTAATGCACCTGCTCTTTCGCTTTGAGAATCTCAATCTACAGCTGGAATCACTCTACAATAGTCTAAGTCGAAGACAGACGGTTTGTCTGCTGCGATTACGGGATGGAGTCAACCCAGTGCTGCAGCTTAGTCTATTTACCATCTCGGATCTACAGTCTCTAGCACAAGAGCACTATCATGTCACTGCTTTAACTAGATATTTATCCGTATACCTTAAATTCGTTACATTGGGTGTGCTTCTTTGGAATCTCCTGCAGAACATTGTATATGGAGTATACATCTTCTTTGTCTTGGACAGCAAGGAAAATCGTGAGTCAAAGAACTGCTTTGCTATCGCTGTGATAATGATTCTCTATGCGATGCTTTATCTGGATCTCTATCTATTCTACTGGAGCTGTGAGGCAATTACTTCAGCTTATTGTCGCACCACACGACTACTGCAATTGTTTAATAACTTAAACCTTTCCAAAGCACTGACCCAGCAGCTGGAGACATTTTCATTGCAATTAACCACAAAACCACTCTATATCGGTGCTAGCGGTGTTTACACTCTTGGCCACGCTAGCTTTTTGGCGCTTTGTGTCTACATACAACGTACTATCTTGATCCTATTACAATTTGAATTTGAGCGTCGATTGAAGCTGCTTCGTCAGCAGTTGAATGTGGAGTGGACAGAAGAAATTAAGGATTTTATCATGGATTATAAACTGTAGATTGAAAGACAATCATCTTAATGCCTAGATTGCTTATATCTTAAGACTAAATATATCAAAAGTACAATTAAGTGTTTAAAATCCATAATGGTCTTCATTTTCCAAAATATTTATTGTGCTTACTTAAATCTAAAGTAATCGTACATAGTCGTATTAATGCATTATAATTATTTATAAGCGCATTTATACAATTCTACTTAAATGTTGTCATAGTCTTCGTCTAATTCAAATAGCGATTCAGTTATTGGTGCTGGTGGTGCCGATGTGGCCTTTGGAATGATTGGAATTTTGTTATTTCCATCGATGCAGTTGACAGACGATGCTAATTTAGAGATTGAGTTATTATTACCAACGATGCTGGTATTATCTCCATAACAGATCTTTGTCGGTGTGGGTGTGGACGCCGTTCCAGCTGATACAATATTTGTAAGATCAATGTTTATAACTGGGGCTGCAATATCAAAGTTGAATGCCTCATTCGCTGTGCTTCCGGCATCAGTGTCTGTTGAAATTGGCATTTGCACGTTGCTATAGTCAATCTTGACTATAGGCTTACTCAGCATATCGAAGCTGCAGATTGCTGCAGGTATGGCAGTTTCATGGGTTTGTCTACTACTACTACTGTAGTGGGCATTGTTGTTGTTATTGTTATTATTATTATGGTTGTTGTTGTTGGGCGGTCTGCCGCGCGGAGTATATGCAGGCGTTGATTCGGAGCGTGCTAACTTCGCTGGCAAATGCCCAGTTTTTTGTTGTTGTTGTTGTTGTAGTTGTTGTTGCATCTGTGCCAAGGCGGCTGCCGTCTGCATTATAACTGACGGTGACGGTGTCGCTGGTGGTGGATTATGGTTACGCTTTAGGCCAACTCCGTTTAGGCTTACGGATCGCACATATGTACTACTATTGCCGTTGGGCAATCCTCGTATCGATGTTGATGGCAGGCTTAGGTCATATGGAGTATCTGAATCTGGATATTGATCCTCCGAGCTGTGCACGTCGTCATCATTATAATTGCATGCAGCTTCCTCGGCGACACTGATATCTGGTATATTTCTGACAAGCTCTTTCAAGAAATCGAATCGTTGCTCGGACATGATGCACTGCTTCATATGGGATGGCGATAGGGTTTTTGCATTGCGCCCATTCGTTATACGCAACGTCTTTGTCAATAGGGACTCCACAAAGAGCTCCAAAGTCCTTGAGATTATAACTGGAACCGCCTGCGCAACCTTCCCAATTTCCTCATCACTCTGCATGATTTTCTTGATGCGGCCCTGTCAATTAAAATACCCATCAAAATATGTTTCAATACACCATTCGCGCTTATAGAGCATAATCCAAACTGATAAAGCCATCACTGATACACGCACAACATTTATTGTCGAAAGGAAGTTGTTGTAAAAGTTCTGTGTGTGCACTCAACTTACCGCTGGAAATCGTGCATTGTACTTTTTCTTTTTTGACGGCATATCTACTATGTCCAAACAAATACCAAAGTCAACACAATATTACTTAAACAAATTTAAATTGCCCAATTTATTACTCGCTTGTTTTTTTTACACAAGAACGTTCCAAATAGTTTGTTTTTTGCGAATGGCAACCATTCACACAAAAATTCACCACAATGTTATAAATTTTCAAATTGTTAACATATTTCCTGGAAGCTTCATTGTTCAATGGTCGATATTCTAAAATTTATTTTTAACGCCTATGCTTTTTATTTGTAGTATATAAAATAAAACTTTTTAAATTAAATAAAACATTGACGATGTGGCAGCCCCTGACAATGTGCCAATTTTTACGATGTGCCAGCACTATAAATGTCAACAAGAGTTGGGATTTCTAGTTCAATTCGCTGAATAAGCTCGTTCGTTCTTACAACGACCCGTTCATTCCAATTTTTTTTTTTTACAGCTTTTCATCCAAAGGGGAGAGAAGTTAGAAATTTAATTCTGAAAACAACATTAGATTCCAATGAAAACTTTACAAAAAATTAAAAATTTCCGGCTTAAAAATTAAGAAATTGCCGAAAAAAAAGAAGTAAAAGAAATTTAAGTTACCAATTTTAACATTTTACCCAAAATGCTACATGCTGCCAGATCTGAGAATTTTGCAGGGTGGCATCCCTTAAACCGGGTGGCAGAATTCCACAATGTCTAATGTCAAATTCATTTATAAAAACTTTTTCTCATTCAGACGGAATATTGTTGAATTGAGTTAATAATTTTTAAGTTCGTGTTATATTTTTAAATAAATGTCTAAGGCTCGTAAGGATCCTTGTAAGCCTTACGCCTGCCGCATACAAGCTTGTTTGACTGGTAAATATTATTACTGACAATCTTATGCAATCCGTTTATAAATAAAGGCACATGCAGTAATATAAATTAAAAATATATTTATTTATTTGCAGAAAATAACTTCCAAGAAGATAAGTGCGTTGAGGTGCTTGAGCAAATGCGCATTTGCTGTTTAAAGTGGCATAAGGAGTCGATTTGTTGCAGTGGTATTGATTTGGAAAAACCTTTTTTAAAAAAAGCCGACAGCGATAAGACTGCCAAATTACCAAACAGGTGTTGTGCACATTTCAGGTGTTTTAAGGCGCAAATTAATAACACTTTTTCTTAGCAGTAGCATATAATGACAACATCAGCACCCCCATATAAGCCGCCTAAAGATCTTCAGGATTTATTGGACAAAAAGCGAAAACGAACAGCAGTTTTACCAAAGCGTTCCTGGATACAACGTAATCCGCGACTTTTCCAAATCACATTTATCACTACATCTTTGCTGGTGTTCTTCTCCAAGCCGCTGTACGACGCCTTTATAGCAGATCCCTTGCCGCAGAAGGGTCCAATTGTGCCAGGACATAAACGTTAAGGCATGGAATCTGTGCGCAAAGCCAACACACGACTCCGTAGCTATCCAATATTGCTAACAAAGTGTGCCGAGCAAGCATCCGTATATGCTGCTTGTGTATCACGGGATATCAACGTGCAGCATAATATATGCGAGGTCGAGTTTAAGCAATTTTTAAACTGTATACGTAAAAGTGCCGCCGAATTAAAGACAAAATTATAAACAAATTCAACCCAACATCATGAGCAAGATGTCCACAGCGAAGACAGAAATCAGTTGGCTACGTACTGGATACCAATACCTATTGCAGATCAATTACCCAACGCATCTCGTAATATCTGCTTTGTTGCGTCTCATTCTCATTTGTTACGCCCAAATACACGATGCCAAATCCACAGTGCCATATACCGATATTGACTATAAAGTGGTAACTGATGGCGCTCGCTTAATTGTGGACGGAGAGTCACCATTTGGACGGCACACTTACCGATACAGCCCAATTATGGCACTCCTTCATATACCAAACATTACTCTGCATCCCGCCTTTGGAAAAGTCATTTATTCAGTATGTGATCTACTGATTGGTTGCCTTATTTATATCCTAGTCCGATTGCAGCAAGGTGACGTCAAACGAACAGAGAAAATGGCACGGGCATCTGCTTGCTTTTGGCTTTACAATCCACTTACGGCCGTGATATCGACCCGTGGTAGTGGCGATAGTTTCACCAGCTTTTTCGTCATATTAAGCATCTATCTACTTATCAAGTCGGAGGATCAAAAATCAAAATGCTTTGCCGTATTCTGTGCCGGTTTCGCTCATGGACTGGTTATACATCTTCGCCTCTACCCGATGTTTTTCAGTTTAGCGTACTATTTGTGTCTTTCCGGTGGCTCTATAAGAAAACCACGTGAACTTCTCATCCGAATCTTTTTGCCTAATAAGCATCAGATCTGCCTTGTTTTGGGTACCTTATTAGGACTAGCAAGCTTCACTTGGACTTCTTATAAACTATATGGATGGCAGTATTTGCATGAAGCCTATTTCTATCACTTTTTGCGAAAGGATGTCCGGCACAATTTTTCGTTACATTTTTTGATGCAATATCTGAACAATACGGATTCAGTTAAGGAATCCACGTTGCTTATCAAATTCCTTACAATGGCTCCTCAATTGTTGCTTGTTGTTTATCTTAGTCTAAGTTTTGCCCAGTTTCGGCAAACTTTGCCATTTTGTGTCTTCAGTTTGGCATTTGTAATTGTGACCTATAACTCTGTGGTTACCTCTCAGTACTTTGTCTGGTATTTAGCTATTCTTCCACTGTGCCTGACGAACTTCAAGTCTATGTCATTGGCTCGGTGTACATATTTGATAATTCTTTGGTTTATCGGACAAGCGTTTTGGCTTCTACCCGCATATTTGCTGGAGTTTAAAACGTGGCACACTTTCAACTGGATTGGCTTTCAGAGTGCAATGTTTTTTATAATTAATAGTTATATTTTAGCCCAGCTTATAAGCAACTATGAATACAGAAACTTCAAAATACCCAATAAGAAATTTTTGTAATAAAATGGAAATAATTATAACTGCAATAACATATTTTTATTAACTTTTATTCATTTCTAGGAATTTTATATAATTAAGCAGTCTCTGATCCTCCCCTTTGTCTTTGCACCACTCCTTGAGCTTTCTTAACATCATGTCCACGTCGGTCTCAGACATAGGAGTCTCCAAAACATTTCCTTGTTTATTCCATTTATATTCCGCAAAATGTCTTACAGCCTTACGGTGCAAGGCCTCAGGGCAAATTGTGTCAACTATTAGATTAATCCTTCGTTTTCCTATATAAGGCATATCCTTATATAAAAATTCGATTTTGTGATAGTCGATCCACACTCTACTTTCAGTGGTACAATACATATGATATATCCTCACTTTTGTTTTGTAATTTTGCAAACACAGAACTGCCAAACATTTTTTGTCATATTCAATTGATTTTGAATATGTAGGGTGGTCCGATCTTAATAAAATTCCGCTTAAAATAGATGGAAATTCCTTATGATCGAATTTGGGGACAGATTGTACTTCGGTCTTGTTTTGTTTTGGTTTCTTTCTTCTTAAGGGACGACATCCAGAAATATTTAGCACAGGCGGTGTAACAGCTGTATTAGCCATAATTTCTTTTTATATTTTGCACTGTGTAGTCACTTTCTAAAAACCTATGCTTATTATTTTAACTGAACAATTTTTCTGGGCTTTCTAAGCATATATTAAGGGAAATGATTGTGAAATAATAATAAAGAAAAGCTTTTAAAAACAATAACATTCATGAAAGCTTATTTCTGACTCACCTAAAAGATAAAAAGAGAAGTAAGTTTATTAAGTGTTGTTCATTTGGTTCGTACTATGCAATGTTGTTAACAGCACAGATTTAGCGCAAGGTTGTGTAGTATGAATCAATAAAAATTATTTTTTAAATAAAATATTTTTGATTTGATACAATTTTTTAGATTCTGTAAAATAACTTAGTAAGGGAAGGAATAATATAATTAAAAAAAATTCTTTTTGCATTAAGGCCTGACTAGCAGGCCCGGAAATAAAAATTCCCGTCAAACTTAAAAAAAAACACTGCCAGAAATTCTGTTTGTTAAAAATGTTACCAAATCAAAAATATTTAATTTAAAAAATAACTTTTTTATTGATTAACTCTACACAACCTTGCGCTATGATCTGTGCTGTTAACAACAGTGCATAACACGAACCCGCTGGAGTCAGGCCTTTAGTGAAGAAAAATCATTTAGTTCATGATGAAAACATGAATATAATAAAATGGCTCGTTGACAAGTTTCTTTTGGGTATCGGAATTTACAGCTTATAATACTACCCAACAAAAATCTAAAAAAATATATTACATTTTCCCTACTTACATAGCTATCACTGCGGACGGCAGTTCGCGCTAGTGACGAAAGCAGCACGAAGGGTGCGAAAGGCGACAAGCAATATATACAAAAATCTGATCAGATCGAGTTATATTGTAATAAGTCAGTTCACCGCAGTAATATAATGGACAAGACATTGTTTGTTTGGAGCGTCTGCTCCGCTTAGTTACTTTATTCAGAATGATTCTTATATGTTAACGTTGGGTTCCGCTAACCCGAAACATGCAATGCTTATATTTATGTGCTTATATATATGTAAGTTAGTTGGTATATACATATGTATGCAGAAGGCATGTACTTTGTAATGTACTTTGGACATTTGTATATTTGTATTTATTATGACTAAGTGTCACAATGTATTAAGGGATTGTTATACCCTTTGATTTATTATAATAGTAGGGTAGATATGCTACACCTCCCTTTTTAAAGAAATGACGTAATACATGTAGTCATTTAGTGTTAGAAATTAATTTATCTTATTATAAAGATATGTATTAAAAATGTTTTTATCTTTTTTTTTCAACATTTGTGTTCATTGACAAATTTTTATTTTTAATATATTTGAATTTACGTTTTATTTTATTTTTAACTTTATTAGAAGAATTTTTTTTTTTTCGGTTGATCAGACCTTATTTTTTTTTTTTCATGAAACGTTTATTGAATATATATTTTTAGCCTATCCTTATGTACTTTTTGTTTCTTATTCTTACTAACTTTAATGAATATGTTATCATTATCTTCTATTTTCTCTACTATATATGGGCCTAAATATACATGGTCTAATTTGTAACCTGCTTCATTTCTTATAAGTAGTTTATCTCCTACTTTTAATTCAAAATTTTTTGTTTTTTCGTCATATGCTAATTTCCTATAAGCCTTGGCTTTTTCTAACATAATTCTAGTTCTTTTGTATGCTATTTCTAATCTAAACTTTATTTCCTTAGAGTAGTCATATAAATTATAAATAGGATCTATGTAATTAGTTTTGTTTAAATCTATGAACTGTTTTGGTAGTCTGCCAAATACTAGTTTGTATGGACAATACTCATGCGTTGCTGTTGGTGTCGTGTTAAATAAGTGAAATATTGAATTCAGACGTCCCAATCAGTTTTGTCTGCAGAGATGTATGAACGAATGTATTCATTAAATGTTCGATGACTTCGTTTTATTGTCGCTATTGTTTGGTGATGATATGCAGTATCTGGTTTTTATACTCTGTTCCCATGTCCGAAATGAACGTCTTCATTGGACCGAACTTGAATATGAAATTTTCGAATATAGCCTTTGCGACATTATTTGCGCTCTTGCTTTTTATTGGAATGGCTACTAAATATTTTGTAAGGTCACAAATTAATGTGACTATGTATTCATTGCCATTTTCTGATTTAGGTAGCGGACCAACTGTATCACTATATCGAAAGCATTCACAGGTGTTTCTGTGACAGTCAAAGGAGTTTTTGTGTGCGTCTTTGTTTTAGACACTTGGCATTTTTGACATCTACGTACGTACACTTTTATATGACGTGTCATATTTTTCCAGTAGTAGTGTCTTTTTATTTTCGATAGCGTTCTTGTTATGCCACTGTGGCCCCCTTGAATTGGGTCTTCATGGTATGTTGCCAATATTTGTTGTATCTCTTTTTCATCTGTTACTTGGGTCACCGGCTGGAGTAGCGCTACTCTTAACGATTTTAATATTTTATTGCCCATATTTTTAAAAGAATCTATTGAAACTGATTCAAAGATCTTTTCGCTCGGGGACACTTTGAGTTGGCTGATTTTTAATATACCGGCCTCTTTTTCGAGCCTTTGGAAGAACTGACCTAAGTCGAGAATTCCATTAGTATATAAATCGCTAACTTCAATTCTTGCGATAATTTTATTTCCATGTTTAAATAAACATTTAGATTCTGTTATGCGCAAGGTCACTACTTTTTGTACTTCATCATTTGTAATGACTTCATGTACGCTGGGCTTAGATAGATTTTTATGACTTTGTCTAGGCAGAAGTTCATAATTTTCTACTGTACAGTTTTTATTTTGTCTACTTTGTCGCCTGGTAGTGACTTTCAGGACTTTATGTTGCATATCTTTGAGTTCTTTTATATTAATACGCAAAAGTGCGTCTGCTACAAAATTAGCATTCCCCGTTAGGTATTCTACTGTGAAGTCGTATTCTTCAAGCTCTAGCCGCATGCGAGTTAATTTCGAACTGGGATTAGTCATAGAAAAAAGATATGTTAATGGTCTGTTATCCTTTTTAATAGTAAAGTGTTTGCCATAAATATATGGTCTAAAATGGGTAATAGCCCGATGAATTGCCGCTAACTCTTGTTCTGTTGTGCTCTTGTTGCTTTCCCCTTTTGTAAATGAACGAGATGCATAAGCTATTGGGAGCTCCGAAAGCTTGTTTACTAGCATCTGTTATAATGCAAAATTCTTTGCGAAAATCAGGATATTGTAATAATGTGCGGTGCATAAGCTTTTCTTTAAGGTATTAGAAAGCGTGTTGGCATTCACTTGACCATTCAAAAGGAACATTCTTTTTACATAATCTAGTTATGTGCCGTGAATAATCGACGAAGTTTTTTATAAATCGACGATAATAATTGCAGAATGCTACAAATCGTCTTGCGCTGTCCGCATCATGAGGGACAGGATAATTTTTGATGACGTCAAATTTCTTGTCATCTGGCAATACTCCTTTGTTAGTGCATTTGTGACCCAAGAAAGTCACTTCATGCATAAAAAGTGAAAATTTTTCTGGATGCAACTTTAGGTTATATTTCCTACGTACATTAAAAACATCAGTTAGGTTTTTAATCATGTGTTTTTCGGAACATCCTATCACCATTAAATCACCCATGTAAAGGAATGCCTGAGAGGGTTCCAATCCCGAGAATGCATATACAAAGTATATGATATCGAGATATTAATGTATCAAACGATAGCGGCGATGTCATAATTCCATTAAAAGAATGAAATGGAACGAAATCGCGAAACATATAGACGCATTCCGTAACAAATTCGATAAATCTTACAAATGCATTAATAAAGATGCAGTTATAAAAGCGGAGACTGAAAAATCATATAGAAATTTTAGTAAGGGAATATAATAATATAGTTACCTTAGTAAATCGTTTCGAAAACAAATTCACATCTGAGCACAATACCGAATGTTTAAGGGTAATAAAATCCCTGAACACAAGATTGATTACTGTCACCAATAGGCGACATATTCAGATAAAAGTGCCAGAAAGTCTAAATCAATTGGCGGAGTTTGATCCCGACCAATTAAAGAGATTAGACGAATCAACTTAGTCAAGTGACGCTAAATCTGATAGTGACATCGAAACACTAGAAGGAAGCGATCCGATCGAAACAAAACCGGCAACGACAACAATTTCTGAAATGGCACAAACAGTTGAAGAATTTATCAAGCTAGTCACATCTCTATTACCAGAGTTTGATGGTAAGCCGGAAAATCTGCAAAGTTATCTAGATTCTCTGAATCTATTGGATACCTTAAAAGGCACACATGAGCTAACAGCCATAAGCCTTATTAAAACAAAACTAAAAGGCCATGCGAGAAATCTAATAAGTAATGAGCAGACAATTGCTGCTATCATTACGCAACTGTCAAACGCAGTAAAAGGAGAATCGGTAGAAGTTGTATCTGCCAAGCTACTTAATCTGCAACAGAAAAACAAAACGGCTAACCCATACACCCAAGCGGTGGAAAAACTTGCAAAGGCCCTTGAAGGATCCTATATCAGTGAAGGTCTAAGCCAATCACTTGCTAACAAATACAGCTGTAAAAGCTATAACACAAAACTGCTCGATAGATAAGGTAAAACGTATCATGCAGGCAGGCACATTCACAAACATGAATTGTTAATAGTTGCACGGAGGTAACAGGTCAAAGTAATACTGTCCTGTATTATCGACGAGGTGCAAATCACAATAATAAAGGAGGCCGAGGTTATAATCGTGGAAGAGGCCGAGGTAACTCCAACCAAGGTTACAATAATAACAATGTGAGAGTGGCGCAAAATGCGTCGGAAAACCCTCAGAACCCTTTAGGAAGCAATCAGTAAATGCAAAGGTTCATTTCATCAATTATAGTCTTAATATATTTGTCACTTTTTATAATCATTTAACTGAAAATAAACTCACACTCCTAATAGATACTGGTGCAGATATCTCACTTCTAAAAATAAATTCTGATAATTTCAAAATTCAAGAAGACAAAATTATAAACATCCAAGGCATAGGCCAGGGTCTAATAAAATCTCAAGGAACAACTTCAATTGAACTTTAATCAACAAAATATATTATTCCACACGAATTTCATTTAGTAAACTCAGATTTTTCAATACCATGTGATGGAATTATAGGCATTGATTTTATTAAAAAATTCAATTGTCGATTAGATTTCAAACCAAGTGAAGACTGGTTTATAATTAGACTTCAAAATTTAAATTATCCTATTTATGTTCCAATAATATATAGTGCTGGCAACAATACAGTTCTTCTGCCAGCCAGATCCCAAGTAATTCGAAAAATAGACTTTAATTCAGTAATCGATTTTATATTTGTTCCAAATCAAGAAATACATAATGGAATTTATGTTGCAAATACAATAGCAACATCCAAACATGTATACATTCGCCTTCTAAACACAACTAATTTCGACCAATTGGTCAAAGTAAACAAAATCGAATATGAAAATTTAACAGATTACGATATTTATATCACTAATCCAGAAAACAGAAGCGAACAAGTACTTTCAAAGTTAAAGAAAAATTTTCCAGAACAATTCAGAAATCAATTAACAGAATTATGCACCAAGTATAGTGATGTGTTCGGACTGGATACCGAACCAATAGCGACAAATAATTTTTATAAACAAACATTAAGACTTAAAGATGATAAACCCATTAATATCAAAAACTACAGAAGCCCGCATAGCCAAGTTGAGGAAATCCAAAAACAAGTAGGGAACTCTTGTTAGTTCCGAAAAAATCGATACCAAACTCGGAAGAAAAGAAATGGCGATTAGTAATTGACTATCGTCAAATCAACAAAAAATTACTTTCCGATAAGTTCCCGCTCACCAGAATTGATGAAATACTTTTCATGCCTTGAGTTAATGTCAGGTTTCAACCAAATTGAACTTGAAGAAAATTCAAGAAATATAACATCTTTTTCCACGAGCAATGACTCATATCGCTTCACGCGATTACCATTTGGTCTTAAAATCGCACCGAATTCATTTCAGAGAATGTTGACAGAAAATAGAAGCCCAAGGTTGGGTGATTTATTGTTGACATTGATGTTTGGTACCGTCATTAATACAATTGCTTTTTCTCTGTATGTGCGATGTATCAATGGCGAATACCCTAGGTTGTACCTAGCCATATATCTTGTCTCGAAATGCGATATTTCTATTGGGGTCGTGAAAATCAATTGTGAAGCTCTTGCTTCGAAGTTTGGCTCTAACTGGTATACTTGGAGGATCGCTTCCAAAATATCCATTTTTGTATTGTTTTGTAAGTACTTTATTATATATTCTAGTACAAAATCAAAGATTAGCAGGGGCTCTGCTCTGTTTCTACATATCTAAAGTGTTCTATTCTCAAATTCTAGTTCCTTTTAAAATGTAATTTTTATACATTAATTTGCATTCATTATTATTTAATTTATTCATATTTCATTTCAAGATCTTGTCTTGGTTATTTGCCCTACTCATGTATCTTTTCTTAATAATTTTGTTATGCTTAACATAGAGTGTAAGCAGAAATTGCAAAACCAATACTATCGGGATAATTAATAACAGGATGAGTTGTCATCCGTGTGATCAATTATCTTGACGTTGTTTACAACGTTGGCAGTGTTGTCTTTTGCCTCACTGGAGTCACTAAACCATCCCATTACGTAATTTAACTCTTTTTATATATATTCAATGAAAAATTTTTTTATTTTTTTTTTTACGTTCATGAGGTTTTGTATTAAACATTTTTATTTTTCATAAAAATTTTTTTTTTAATGTGGGATTGCGTAAAGAAAGAAAAATATTTTCTTCTTTGAAAATCAAAAATAAAATTTTAGATGATAATATGAAAAGAAAAAAATTTAAAAAAAAAAAAAAATTTATCATTAGACAAATATTTTATTGCATCTGAGTATATAGATACCCAGCGCCAGAGACATGAAAATATTAGTTATTATAGAATGTGGTTGCCTCACATTTCGGTTTACATTTCATTCGTTTTAAAAAAAAATAGTATAAAGCCTATCAGTGTTTAGTATTTCTTCAAGTAGCGGTTTCCCGCATAGGCTTGAAATTAGAGCTTAAAGTTAAGGCAAATTGGGGCATTCGCAATTATGCAGCCCGTTTGCGTTGTTTCGCACCAATGCGAAGCTGCTCATCTATGTGTTGAAGACGCTCTATGTAGCGTTGTCGGTCAGATTCACTTTTGGCCAACTGGATCATTTCCTTGACCAGTCGCCGTTGCTGCAAGAGTTTCACTCTTCGTCCGCTCCTTTTGTGTTTGCGAATCGCCTTTTTTCCCTGGCGAGGCCGGTACTCAGCTAGTGTGGGTGGGCGTGGTCCATCGGCTGGATTTGCCTGCAAGGCCTCTTGCAACGTCGGCAAATCCCTTTGTTCAATAGGAACAGCTGTTTCGAAGTTGGGCTTCTCTGCCATCATTTTTGTTGATGCTGCAATGCCTTTGCAGGTTTAATGCATATGGAGCATGTAGCTTTGATGCATATGTAGAAACTTATTCTCTGACGACGCATTAACTGGGCGTCACCGGCTTGGCACACTGATGCTCCCTCGATTGCACAAAGGGCGGTATGCCCTTCGCACTTGTTGTTTATCGGCTGCTGATGTCCTGGGCCTATGGGCTCAAGCGGGACCGGTGCTGGTCCTTGCACAGGATTATAGTATTTATTAAATTTTTTTTTGTGAAACTTTAAACTTTTGCACTGCACAGGACATCAGTTAATTGTATTTATTATTTTTTTTATTAAACTTTAATAAGTCAGTTCACCGCAGTAATATGATGGACAAGACATTGTTTGTTTGGAGCGTCTGCTCCGCTTAGTTACTTTATTCAGAATGATTCTTATATGTTAATGTTGGGTTCAGCTAACCCGAAACATGCAATGCTTATATATGTAAGTTAGTTGGTATATACATATGTATGCAGAAGGCATGCATATGTTATGTATGGTTTGACCACTTGAGCTGAAAAGTGCATGCTCAGCATTCTCACTCGCCGCGATTGGCTTGTATATAAGCGATGGATCGTATTGCTTGTGCGCTGGAATGTTTATGTTATTCTAAACGGTCTTTTAATGTACTTTGGACATTTGTATATTTGTATTTATTATGACTAAGTGTCACAATGTATTAAGGGATTGTTATACCCTTTGATTTATTATAATGGTAGGGTATACATGCTACAATATACCGGTCAAAAGGTTTAGTCCTTACTTACAAAATGGCATACTTAAGCTTTTTCTAACTCACCTGGGTCATGAGATACGGGGCTGTAAGTGGGAGTGGAAAAACTTCAATGATTGCAGCTAATGGAACAGTTTGGGCCTTTTGGTCAAAAATATTAATTTTTTATTTCTAATTAAAAATGCGCGCCGATTGATACCTCGATCACCCAAATCCGATAACTGGTTCAAAAGATAAATAAATTTGAAATTTTTAGTGGACTTCTCAAAATGAAATGAAAAGTTAGTTTGTTTGTCTGTTTGTATCAAAGCGCCAAAAAAAGCTTAGATGTAATGATGGGGATCTATTTCATTTTGAAAATCTAGAAATGTTTGTTCTACGACTTTTAAAAAAAAAACGGCAAGTTTAGCGGGAAAGCGCTAAATACCGCTAAAATTGAAACCTAAACAGTTTCCAAGCCATAGAAACTATAGGTATGTTCTATATATCATTGGAAAGGTGTGTTTGGGGGCTTTTAGGCGTACCTTTAAACTTTTTTTTCTTAAGTACTCAGGTAACATTTTTCAGGTGAAATAAAGTTTTTTAGCTTACGTTTTGGCGATTTCTGACAAAACGGCTCTAACGATTTTTATTATATTTGAGTATTTTGTAGCAATTTCTAGCCCCAAAATTTCTGATATCTAATTTTGTGACGAACAAAATTCAGTTCAACATAAACATAAAAATATAAATTAATAAAAAAAAATTGAAATTGGCATTCGGCACTGCGCAAAAAGTAATTTTTATGCACAAAGAAGCTCATCCTTTTTGCGCACAGTGCACAATGCCAATTTTGGTTTTTTTTTTATTAATTTATATTTTTATTTAAAATTTTTATGTTAAACTGAATTTTGTTTGTCACAAAATGGGATATCAGAAATTTTGGGGCTAGAAATTGCTTTCGTCACTAGACTTTTACCTCGTGTAGGGGTTTTTTTGTGGTATTAACTACCGACCGATCGCTCCTATGACTGCTATGTTATAGTGGTCCGATTTTCGAAAATTTGGACAGGAAGTAAGGGGTAATTTTAGATATCTTAAGAACAACAAAAGTTATCATACTAATCCTTGATTTTCGACCGATCATTCCTGTGACAGCTATATGATATAGTGGTCCGATTGCAACTTTACTTGCTCAGGATGCATAAGACGATGTAAAATACACAATTTGTTAGTTTGGTTGAAATGTCTTAAAAAATAATATAGTTTTCCTACTTAACGTTGATTTTGATCAATTGTTCCTATGGCAGCTATATGATATAGTGAACAACTAAATTCTGTAAGGAAATATAACACATTACCAGATACGCAAAGTGTGACTGATGCTTATCCGATTCCTCCTATGGCAGCTTTATGATATAGTTATCAGATTTTAACCAAATATAGTCAAAATGTGTAAGACAACAACAAATTGTTATTCTCTATGATTAGTTTCGATATCTGAAAAACCACAAACTTTTTTCATACTTATTAAAATTATGATTGCAATATAATTCCAGTGAAGTTTTCTGACTATTTTGTTTTAAACTCTAATTATTTATTTTACAAGTTTGTATTGCTTATTAAAGTGTTTCATTTTCTTTTTATTTTATTATTTGTAATGAAATGTAATAAAAATTTAAATTAAATTTGTAGGAACTTTCTTTTAGGCTTCATGTATTTTTAAGAATTTTATATAATTAAGCATCCTCTGATCTTCTTGTTTGTCTGTGCACAATTCCTGGAGCTTCTTTAATATTATGGTCTCATCAGTCGCAGACATGGGAGTCTCCAAAACATTTCCATCTTTATTCCACTTATACATCGTAAAATACAGTACAGCGGAGCGGAGCAAGGACGCAGGGAAAAATGTATCAACTATTAGATGACACCAAATCTCTATATAATTCATATTCTTATATAACAATTCAATTTTGTCATATTCAATCCATACTCTATTTTCAGTCGTACAATACATATGATACATTCGTACTTTGGTTCTGTTATTTATCAAACACATAACTGCCAAGCACTTTTTGTCATGTTCAATTAATTTTGAACCTGCAGGGCGGTCCGATCTTAATAAAATTCCGCTTAAAATTGATGGGAACTCCATATGATCGAATTTGGGTACAGATTGTACATCAGTCTCGTTTTGTTTTGGTTTCTTTCTTCTTAAGGGACGACATCCAGAAATATTCAGCACAGCTGTATTGTGAGCCATTATTTCCTCTTGTACTTTGCACTGCGTAGTAACTTTCTAAACACCTTATGCCAATTATTTTAACTGAACAATTTTTCTGGACTTTCAAAACATATATCAAGGGAAATGATTGTGAAATAATAATAAAGAAAAGCTTTCAAAAACAATAACATTCATAAAAGCTTATTTTCTGACTCACTTAAAAGCTTAGAAGCGAAGTAAGTTCATTAAGTGGTGTTCATTAAGTTCGTGCTATAAAACAGTTCTTAAGAGCAAGGTGGTGAATACAACAAATTGAACTAGCCTGCATATTATACTGGATCCAAAAACTTTTGCTTGGTGGTTAATGTTGTTCTCGTATGGGGCGGTTATCAGTTTGGTAAGTTAAGTTTTAATAAGCCGGCTAGCCCCATGAAACCCAATAGTTTTTTTTATACCCTGAGCCCATTCAAAATGGACAAAAAAGGGTATAACATGTTTGGCAGAACGTATGTTACAGGCAGAAGGGGGCGTAGCAGACCCCATAAAGTAAATATATTCTTGCTTAGGATCAAAAGCCGAGTCGATTGAGCCATGTCCGTCTGTCTGTTTGAACGCGTCGATCTCAGAGACCATAAAGGCTAGAGACTACAAACTTGGCAAGTAGGTTCCTAGATACCGTACGCAGATCAAGTATACCTGCCATGGGAACGATAGAAAGAAAACTAAGTTTAAGTATGAAAAAGTTTTTTGTTTTTTGAGATATCTTAACAAAACTGATGAAATGTGCATCTGGGCTGGTATTATACTATACATCATGATCAAGTTTGGTTTAAATCAGTCCACTTTATCATATAGCTGAAATAGAGAAGCTCAATCGAAAATTAAGTCTTAGTATGAAAATGTTGTTTGTTATTTGATATATCTTAACCTAACTGATTGATATCTTAACCAAGAAGGGGACGGAACCCCCGGTTTTTTAATTAGTTATAATTTTTTAAGTAATTATAATTTATAAATTTTTAATGGTCTTTCGAATCCTACGAAAGTATTTAATTTTCTTTTTATTGTAATTTTTGTAACAAAATAAAAGCAACTTTTTATTAGCTTTCACTAATATTTAAAAATTGTATATAATTAAGCAGCCTCTGATCTTCCTCCTTGTCTATGCACAATTCCTTGAGTTTCCTTAATATTATGTTCTCGTCTGTCGCAGACATAGGAGTCTCCAAAACATTTTCATCTTTGTTCCATTTATACATCGAAAAATGCTGTACAGCACGTCGGAGCAAGGACTCGGGAAAAAATGTGTCAACTATTAGATGATGCCTTTTTTGTTGTATATCAGGCATATCCTTATATAACAATTCAATTTTTTGATTGTCAATCCATACTTTATTTTCAGTGGTACAATACATATGATACAACCGTACCTTTGCTCTGTTATTTCTTACACACATAACTGCCAAGCACTTTTTGTCATGTTCAATTAATTTTGTATTTTCAGGGATGTGCGATTTAAATAAAATTCCGCTTAAAATTGATGGGAATTGCTTATGATCGAATTTGGGTGCAGATTGTTCTTTGGTCTCGTTTTGTTTTTGTTTCTCTCTTCTTAAGGGACGACATCCGGAAATATTTAGCACAGGCGGTGCAACAGCTGTATTGTTAGCCATAATTTCCTCTTTAACTTTGCAGTGCTTAGTCACTTAATAAAAATGTATTGTTTATTCTTTTAATCAAACTATTTTTCTGATGGCTTGTGAAATAAGCGTATAAAAACAATAACATTCACGAATGATTCTTTCTGACTCACTTCAAAACTTAGAAGCGAAGTAAGCTCATTAAGTGTAGTTCATTTAGTTCGTGTTATGCACTGTTGTAAATCTGGGTTAAGAGCAACGTGGTGAAATATTAAAACAATAATGTGAACTCGCCGGCATGTTCCAAAGACTTTTGCTTGGTGGCTAATGTTGTCCTCGTATGGTGCTGTTATCAGATTGCTCAGTTAAATTTTAATAAGCTGCTAGCCCCTAAAAACCCAATTGATTTTTTTTTAATTTAAGCTAATAAATGTGGAATTTTGATGTCACAAGGATCTTATGAGTATGATAAATAACAGCTTAAAGATTTTGAAAAAAAAGCTAAATTTCAATATTAATGTGATGTCAGTGTAGCTTTCTAAGACTTATTATAAATTAAAGTATTTTCAATTTAAAAATTTGTAATCCTTTTTCGTATCGTACGAAAGTTTTTCATTTTCTTTTTATTGTAATTTTTGTAACAAAATAATATAACTTTTTTTAGCTTTCACTCATTTTTGAGAATTGTATATAATTAAGCAGCCTCTGATCTTCCTCCTTGTCTATGCACAATTCCTTGAGTTTCCTTAATATCATGTTCTCGTCAGTCGCAGACATAGGAGTCTCCAAAACATTTTTATCTTTGTTCCATTTATACATCGAAAAATGCTGTACAGCACGTCGGAGCAAGGACTCGGGAAAAAATGTGTCAACTATTAGATGATGCCTTCTTTGTTGGTTATAAGGTATATCGTTATATAACAATTTGACATTGTGATTGTCAACCCATACTCTATTTTCAGTGGTACAATACATATGATACAACCGTACTTTTGCTGTGTTATTTCTTACACACATAACTGCCAAGCACTTTTTGTCATATTCAATTGGTTTCAAATCTGTAGAGTGGTCCGCTTTAAATAAAATTTCGCTTAAAATTGATGGGAATTTCTTATGGTCGAATTTGGGTTCAGATTGTACTTCATTCTCGTTTTGTTTTGGTGTCTTTTTTCTTAAGGAACGACTTCCAGAAATATTAAGCACGTGCGGTGCTACAGTTGAATTGTCAGCCATAATTTAGTCTTGTATTTTGCAAATACGGTGTCTTTATAAAAACGTTATGCTTATTCCTTTAAATTAACTTTTATCTGGGCTTTCTAAGCATTTATATGAATGATTCTAAAACAAGCGTATAAAAACAATAACATGAGTCACTTATAAGATAAGAAGCGAAATAAGTTCATTGAGTGTTGTTCATTTAGCACCGCTGTGAAACTGTTATTAAGAGCAAGGTGGTGAAATATTAATACAACAGAGTAAATTAGTCGGCTTATTACACTGGTTCCAAGGACTGTTACTTGGTGGTTAATGTTGTTCTCGTATGGGGCTGTTATCAGTTTGGTAAGTTAAATTTTAGTAGGCCGCTATTTCCTTGATCACAATAGTTTTTTATTTTCATTTTTTTTTTATATAAATTTAGGCTAATAACATAATAGCATAGTATGTGATTCTAGTATATTTTTTGTTAAGACTTTTGTTATAAATTCAAGTAATTTAAATTTTAAAATTGGTAATGTTTTTCGAATCTTACAAAGCTTTTATTTATTTTTTTTTTTTTAATAATATAATAAGCAAAATTCAATTTGTAATAACATATTTTTTTTTAGCTTTCAGTCATTTTTAAGAATTGTATATAATTATACATCATTTGATCTTTCTTTTGGTCCAATTTATGAAGTTCCTTTGAAATGATACACTCGTCAGTCACACAAAAAGTTGGCTCCAGAACGTTTTCATCTTCACTTAATTTAAATTTCGTAAAATGCTTTCCAGCACTGCGGACTCAGGGCAATGTGTTTCAACTGTTAAATTATTAAAAGCCCTAATTAAAGGCTGATTCTTATATAACAATCTCGTTTTATCGTAGTCTTCACCTATGTTTTTTTTCATCGGAATAAAACATATGATACATAAGTACTTTATCTTTCTTCCTTTTTTTTTAGCACAGAATCCCCAAATAATCCTTATTACATTCTCTTGCAGGGAGCTCCGATTTTAATAATAATATTCTTAAAGTTGATGAGAATTCTGTATAATCGAATTTAGGTACATATCGTACTGCAGTAGCATTTTGTTTTTGATTTTGGAGTCTTGGCCTACAACATCCAGATATATTAAGCACAGGTAGCTCAATAGTTCTATTGCTTTCCATTTGATTATCTGCAGGCGTCTGACAATCCGTATCTATTCTTATCACATTCACAGTATCTTATTTTTTCAATTGTGTGAGGCGGGAGAATATGTAGCTGCACATACCCAGAATTTATTTTTTGTCTCCACAATTCAATATTTAAACTTCTTCAGTAATTAATAAGCTTTATTATTAAAATTGAAATGTTTTCTTTTCATTTTGATAAGCGTTTTTTTGCTGAAATATTTCGAAAAAAATTAAGAAAAACTTAAGTTATTCAAAGATGCTTTGGTATGTTCATTCTAATGACTTAATTTAATCAATTAATTAGAGAATATTTATGTGGTATATCAAAGTAAATACATAGTGATTCCATTTTAGTTTTCTAAATCTTCTGATACTTATTCAAGCATTGTAGTTTACAAATATGTTTTAATTATTTATTTTTGATTGTAAAGTTTGTAAAAAAAAAATAAAATCTGAAATGTAATATATAAATAAAATTTATTTTCAACTTTTACTCATTTTTAAGAATTTTATATAAGTAAACAGCTTCTGATTTTCCTTTTGGGCCAAATCGCGTAGCTCTTTTGACATTTTATACTCATCAGTTCCAGATATAGGTGTCTCCATAACATTACCCTCTTTATTCCATTTATATTGCGTAAAATGCTGTAAAGCACTGCGGTGCAAGAGTTCAGGGCAAATTGTTTCAATTGTTATATTATTAATAGCCTTAATATCAGGCTTATTCGCATATAACAAACTCGCTATCGCATAGTCTTCACGTAGACAATTTTCTGCGGAATAAAACATATGATACATGCGTCCGTTGGATTTGTTATTGATCAAACACAGCACCCCCAAGTACTTTATTGTACATTCAATTGATTTTAAACATGTTGAAGAATTCGATTTTAATAATATTTTGCTTAAAATTGAAGGGAATTCTTTATAATCGAATTGGGGTACAGATCGTACTGCAGTCGTATTTGGTTTTACTTTTTGGGATCTCGGCCTACGACATCCAGATATGTTAAGTACAGGCGGTGGTTCAACAGTTGGATTATCATCCATTTGATTAGCTGCTTTCGTCTTGTAATTCGAACCCACTTGTTAACGTTCACAATCTCTTATTTCTTCAACTGAACTACGGTTTTACAATTTAAAAACATATTAAGGCAAATGATTGTGAAATAAAATAAACAAAAGCTTATAAAAACAGTACCGCTTATAAAAAGCTTACAAAAATGAACTGACTTGATTTAGCGTCGTTCATTTAGTTCGTGTTTTGCATTTTCGGAAACTGTTGTTAACATTACACAATTGAGTGCAAGTGGTGAAATGTCGATACAACAGAATGAACTAGCTGGCATATTATACAAGTTCCAAATACATTATGCTTGTTTAAATGGTGCTGTTATTAGTCTGCTCTGTTAAATTTTAAATTATTAACAACTCTTTGAGTTTCATATTATTTAATTTCTTTTGCACACATCTTGATGTTACCTTCTCAACTCAATCAGTGGATGAATTGAATACAATAAAATTTCGTTAGTTTAGGTTAAAATTTCCATCACTTCCAATTTCTCAAGGCTCTGGAGGAATATTTAAATAAACAGCAGCCAAAGTTCCAATGTGCGTTTCAGAAATTTTTGTTATACATTCAAGTTTTAATATCGAGAAGACAAAATGCGTATGGATTTTTAATAGTTTTATTAGATAAATCAGTTTTTGCTTAAATTATGTTCTTATATTTTCATTATAATCATTTGTAATGCTTCTCTGAATCATATTTTTTCATTTTTATTTCATGTGTCAACCTTGTTCATCGTTCATCCCGTTTATAGCATTTTGATCGCCTGCGTTTTTATTGTAACGGTTAGATACGATTCATTAAGTTTTAAATTGCAACTTCTAGTGATTATATGTTAATGCCTGCATAAAAGTGCAAAACTGTTGTGTCCAGCTGCCCGATTAATTGTAAATAACACAAATCAGTTTTCTAACGGTTCGCATCCTTTGTTGCCACTTCTTGTGAGATTTAGTTAATTTATATAAAAAAATATGGTTTATTAATTTGTTTTGATTTAATTACTGATATTGGCAACTTTATATTTATTTGTTTGCAAATGTATGTATGTATATGTATATAATGTTAAAAATGTGCAACTATTTGTCAGTGAAAAATGATGTCAAAAAACGCTTACGCAAAGCAAAAGCATTATAAAATATTATTATATGTATGTATGTAATTAATTATAGCACAATGTAATTAGCAAGGAAATCTTTTATACTTAATGAACATGTTATGAATGTTTATTAAATGTTTTGTTGGTCATGGCTCGTCGAGAAACAAATATAATCATTCAATTACATTTCAAAAGCAAAAACTCTTAAATATATATGTATATGTATATAGTTCTTTTTTTGTATTTATATGTATATGCATTTAAATGAGGAATCAGATTTCATGTAATTTTGTTACAAGAGCGTCGAAATTTACGTACATGTGCAACTGAGGCAAAATTTGCGCTTAATATCGAGTCATTAATATATATAAATATATATCATAGTAAGTATAATAATGATAATAATTATTTTAAATGTCTTCGCTTTGAGACATTTAGGCAAAATTTTTTTTCATAGTGAATTTGTTTAAGCTGTAGTTTTTTTTTTTTTTTTTGTTAAATTATTGGTAATTTTTTTAATATATATTTAATTATCATAAATTCCTCTTTCTCTCTGTCACAAACGCACCAACACATACACACACACACACGTACACACAAAATAAACAGTGCGATTATAGTTGTGTACGTTTTTTGAAGCACAAGACAATTACATTTGATGGAACTTAAAGTATATATTTATATCAAAAATCGTTCAGTTACAATAATAATATAGTGTGCCATTCCTTATATTCATCATATAAGTGCAGTTGTCGGTTTAATTGGTACATGTACTCTTCATAATGTTCTTTCTATTTTACTTTTTATTTTATTAATAACAATTTAGAATACATCCCCAAACTGTTTGTCAAAAACGTAAAAAATGCAATTGGCTATATGCTGTTTAAAGTGTATACGATATCAAATATGCCAAGTTCATATCATATAATAAATGTTGAACAGTACTTGAGATTTGTGTTTAGCTGCTCATAGTGTGTGGTATTTGTTTTTGTTTTTGTGTTTTTTTTTCCGTATTGTATTTTGTGTTTTTAATTCATGCTTATTTTTATGCATGTAAGTGTGTGATGGGGGGGTTTATCTTATTATGAATGATATGGCGTCACGTAGGTTGCTGGGAAAATGCCTTTTCTATTGCCAATCTCGCCATTCCACCAATTTTCATCGGATCGGTCTGTAACGGTGATGACATCACCGCGTCTAAAGTCCAATTCCCCGGATTCCTGTGGCACAAAGTCGTATAGCGCCTGCACAAGCATCTGCAAGAGTACAAAATGATTAGTTTCGACTTTTTATATCTATTTTTTGGCATCACACATTGTTTATGTGAATAAGAATCTATGTCATAGGCATTAAATAGAACATGTGGGTCGCATACTAAACATACATGCGTCTATTAAGCTCAATTTTTTTTTTTTTAATTTAACATAATATATAGTATGCATATAGTTTGTTTTTGTTGTAAACACACCTCTTCAGGTATCATATCACGCAGTTTGACCTCCTGTGATCGCGACACGCTCGCCGTTCGATGATATTCGACCAGTTCGTTGAGGGAATTGAACTTGACTACCCACAGGAAAAATTTACTTTGTGCGTCGCGCAGAACTTTAAAATGTTGCACGCCATCGGGACATCTGTTGATTAATTGATTTAAATTTTAAAAAAAATTTGTTTATTTTATTGACAATTTAGAGTTATATAATTACTTGACGGATAAGGAGAAATCGCCGGGACTGGATTCGCTGATGCGTATTAAAAAGGCGCCTTCGTGTTTATTCGACAGCAGCTTTTCAGCATCGGCTCGTGTGATGCGTCCATAGTACCAACTGAAATAAAATGATGCAGGTTTAATAAATACATATTTTTATTTCAATTATAATAAGTACTCACTCGTGATTTTTCATTTCTATATAATTACTGGGTATCAGCCCCTCCTTCCCGTCCAATTCAGCGCGATACCAATTTGAATCGTCTTCCATATTTAATATCTGTAAGTAAAGTAAACAATCAATTTAATAACAATATCAAGTTGTATAGCACAGGGATTTAAGTTATGATTCACGAGATAAGCATTTACCACTGAAGTTTCGCTTATATTATGATAAAAGTTTGGAAATTCACACATTTTACTTTGTACTCATAGGTTGAAAGTGAGTCACTATTCAATGGCAACCAATTGTACTCATTTACCAATACATAAAAATATGTATTCGGTTGTCTTTAATTTGTTTATGATTTTTGTTCGAATATTCTAGAGATTTCAGTAAAAAGTATTCAGTTGTTTGTCCATTTAACCAAACTGTGTCAGGGTGCAATCAACAAGAACGACACAAACTAAGAGACAAAACATGTAAGAATGCTGGCAACGCGAATGCTGCACTAGAAGATACCCTACAAACAGTTGTAAGGTAACACTGTCAGCTCAATGCAAATATATATATTTAATAATCAAATTTATTCATTATCTCTGCCGACTCAATTGTTGTTTAGTAATTTTTTATATAGTGGGGAATGTCATCTTCTGTCTGATTCATAAATTTGATAACGGCGTGTATAACCGATTTACTTTATTTATGGGCAAGGGTATACAAAGATGCGATAAATGGGTAAGCTACAAATATGCGAGTCTGTATCTGTTGGCACAACATGCGCTGTTTCAAAGTAAACAAAAAATATATGATAAGAAATTGTTCCCAGTATTTAGTAAAAACCACGTCAGTCGTCCATCCGTTGTATGTACACTTCAAGTACTAAAAGTGAATTCCCATATCAAATAGATACATTTCACATGTTTGCCGCCAATGCATTTATTCAATAATTGTGGAAAATTTGCCGTCGCGACAATTGATCGATTGGCACAGTTTAATTCTGCTAATAAAATCTATTTCGAATTCCGATTCAGTTGGAATAAATTGCTCAGAATACGACAAAATGATGTTTTATCTTTTACTAACATCTATTAAAAAGCATTAGCTTTAAAATATTAGCCAAAAAAGAGCATACTTTGAATAGAAGTTAAGCATTCCCAACAAGGGCATCATTTGTATTTAAATTACTTTGATAAGTAATATAGTTTAATATGTATTTATACTTGAATAGATGAATAAATTATTACTAATACAACATTATTAAACCTTTTAAAAACTAGAATTTATGAACAGATAACTTAAAATGGATGACCATAAATAGAAGGGGAAAAATAGATGATAAGTATTATTGTTTTGGGGGATTTTAAGCGTATATATATATATATATATAAAAAGCAATTACGTTTGCCAGCGGCTGCTGCTGATGTTGTTGTTATTGTCAAATATTTTAGCTTAGCTAACTGGAAATAGTAATTAGCATACATAGTTCTATCGTTCAAATCGCCTGGCGTATCGTATATTGCACACAAGCGACGAATACTTTTGTTTATTTTTAGAAAAACGATTTATTCATTCAAACGTCGCATCGGGAAAGTTTTATAATGAAAGATTTATATACATAAAGTACAGTACATAAATCTGTAAATTTCTATCTATTATGTAACTCTATCATTATTTCTAAATTAGTAAATTTAAATGTCCATTTGTCAATACGTAAGAATAATCACGTAATATTGTGTTTATTGAAATTGCAAGAATGCTTAGGGGAATTTTCTTAAGTAAATATTTATTAAGATTGATTATGTGAATTCCAAATAATTGTAAACAAATTACAGGCATTACGGTTATGTGATCTTAATATTTTAAATTATTTGAACAAATTTTGATACATTTTTATGATTATAAAACCGGTATATTTTTTGTTTGGTTGCAGATTAATCCGTTAAAGGCTTTCACTGTGTCCCAATTCAACCAAAGCCGTTTTAAGTTATTCTATTCTATAGATTTATATCAATTTTGAGTGTGGTTGTATTGTTCGATTTAAAACCGGCATTTCGCTTTCAACTGATTCACACTCAAAAAATTGTTCACCCACATTCCTATCTATGTATATATGTATATATATTTATTATTATCTGTGCTTCCAAATAAAGCTATAGCCGTGGTGAGAGAGGAAAAAAGAGGGGGAGAGAGAGCATATCAATGACTAAGCGCGTCTTCCTCTCTCACTCTCGCTCTCTGTGACCCTCTATGTTTGTCTGCCCGACACTCGTAGCATTCTCTCTGTTTGCTTCTCCGTTCCTGATAACCGGAATTAGCTGCACGCAAGTTAAATGAACTTCAAGCGTGTTGGCAGCGTTTAAAAATTATCAGCTGTCCCTGATAAGCGAATCGTATGCACATTTGTTCTGTATTGAATGCAAATGATTAACCTTAGACACCAGCAACAGCTGCAGTTTGATAAAGCCCAGTCCAAGTCATTGTCATCATCAATCAAACATGAAAAACTTTCAAGTGACCCTGCGAGACAAAGCAAAAAAAACCTGCCCCTGCTGAGTGACTAACCTACGACAAGAGCGAATAGACACAACAACAACAACAAAGACATCGAGAACTACAGCAGCAGTTGCTTTGCACCACCTGACAACAAAAAACCTGAAAATTTGCTAGCCAAAACAAAGAGATTCAATGGCTTTAAGGGCCTCAGGAATGGCAAGCGCACACCTAAGAGGTTAGCAACAAGAGTTGGGGGCGAAAGAGGGGGTGTGGCAACAAGCAAGCGAGCAAGTAAGTAAGAAAAATAAAACCAGACTCGCCAGAGAAGATTTCGGTCCTTGGAGCTCTGTCTCCAGCTGTGAAAGATATAAGAGTACCTAGAGTATGCCTATAGTTTATACGATATACAGATAATCACGCTTTACCTTTACACGGATTTAGTTACAGAACAATCCCGTATCACACTATTTTTCTTTTCTATCTGTCTATCTGTTACCTACTGAAGAGAAGTCTGGAGTAAGTTTTCATGGGAAACACCTTTGAACTGCTTAAAAGCGACAACGTCGTCGTTGTCTGGCGACATTTGCAACTAATACATCAGACTTGAGTGTGGAATGTGGAATATGGAATGTGGGTTATAAGGTGGGCAACAACCACGTTGCAAGCTCACAAATTATGCATGCAGAAATGTGCAAAGGACTCAACGTTGGTGTTAATTGCAATGGTACTGTCCTCCTTTTTTTTCGTTTTTTGTTATACATATTTTACCTAATGAGATGAATATATGAATGAGATGCATATATTACAGTAAGTCAAATAATTGTTTTGACAATGCAAATGTAATAGAGCTATTCTTGAATTTCTATGGCTTTTAAAACAAGTCTTAATAATCCAAATAATCAGATTCATTGGCCGTAATTTTAATTATTAAAAACTGGCAAAACAATTTCTTGACCAACTGTATGTGTATGAGAATCTCATAGACATTCCGTTTCCTTTTGCTTACCTTTAGAATTTGAGTTTTACGAAAACTGAGTTCATCATCGGCCGTCGCTGAGAAATCATGTTTGGCAATTGCTTCCATTTTTTATTGTGTTGTATTTTAAATGTTGGATACTCGATTTATTATTTGTTTGTCGTTTAGTTTAGTTACGTTTTTTTTTTTGTTTTTAAATTTATCAGCCTTGTTGCTCACACACGCACATACATATATATTACACACATACACACTTATATGCAATTTGTTTTTAGTTGTTTGCTCCCTTAGCTGTTTGTAGAAAATATTACAAAAGTTCACGTACGTTTAGCATTTGCATTTAAAATCAACACATAACAAATCTTATTATATAAACAATAACTTATATGTGTATTGATTGCACGTCTTTGAATTTGTACAATATTTTCGAAGCCACAGGCAGCGAGAAAAGTGATTAAAAATACACCGACGACGATGACGGGGCCGCAGCCAGGCCAGCAACAAGAGGAACAAACGCGCAGTGATGGTAGCGGCACTCACGGCGAAGCAACTGCGAATGACAGACGGCGGCTGTGTGTGTGTGTGCGTGAGAGAGAGGAATTGAGCTTGCGAAGCGTTGCCAGCAGCATATATTACACCGACAACCGATAACAGTTCTCTTTAAATTATTTATAATTTGTTAAACGAATTTTACTCATTGCCTGTGTGGGCGCCTTAGAAAATTGTATTTTTGTAATTGAAGCCCGGCTTCTCAGCTGCATTAACTAGTGTTAACAATGTGCATATCGATAAAAGGCAGGGCGTGTGGTTTCTGCTGGCAATGCTGCAGTGCTCAGAGCTGACGTTGTTGTTTATTTTTTAACCCCATTAGTAACACACACACACACGCGCGCTGATATACGATATATGTACAAATTCGGCGAATTTTAGTTTCTTTTATTATTCCTTTCGTAGATAACTTTTGTATATACTCTTGATGTCGCTGAGCTTCAGCTATATTCTTTTGATTTTAAAGCAGATGCACTGTAATTTAACTTGCTTAGACCTATTAAACATTAATGAACACTTATTTCTACAAATTTACTTTAATCAAAACTTGTGATGCTTCTAGTAAAGACGCTGCCACCCGGAAGAAAAAATTATAATTAATTTGATCGTCTGGCAGCCTTAAAAACTGATTTAGGTCTTTGATCTTTTTGGTAAATTTTCTAAATTTTGAAGCTAGAATATTTAACAGTTTTGCATAATTTTTGTTAAAATTTTTAAAATTTTGAATTTTTATAAAATTAAATTTCTAATTTTAACCCCCGACACTTGACGAACTCTCAACAATCAAAACAAAAACATTCACCTTTATTTTATCTAATTTCGAATATACTTGGTTTTGGTATAATTAATTGTACAAATTTAATTCCGCGCGCCGTTTTTGTGCGTTCGCACCGATACCATATCGCATTACCTATCGAATAACACTTATCGACTACTAAAAGTAATTAAAATTAACATTTCTTTTCGATAACCATAAAAGCAGCCCTGCACATTTGTATGGCTCTGTTAAAAACAGTGGTTAACAGGGTGGCAGCTCACAAATTCAAACCTGATTTGTAGGTCATGCAAACCAGAACAGTGCTCTGAATATTCCGCTGAAAGAAATACATAATCGGGATTAAATTACATCATCAAAATTAATCACTGGCGATTTTGATATAACCACAAACGAGGACAACCAGTTTTTCCAGTAATAAAAATAACTTATCACTGTTAACTAACAGTACGTAAATGCTAAGAGTTGTCGCTGTACAACCGTGTGTATGGGCTATAAAAACAACTCTGGTAACCCTCCTCATCCGACCAACATGCAGCAGTTGTGATAAAAATTGAATTTAAATTGAATTTTGAATACTTTTAAGAAAAAGTAATTTGAAGGTACAAGCCGAAAGTGATTGTGTTACAGCAATTGTAGGCAAAGTGAATAGTGATTTATAAATTGTTTGGGGAATGCACAGTGAGTGCACGCTGATTGCCTTGCATCGTAACTGCCCGTCGTACACACTGGGAAAGCAGCCATAAGATTTTTCTTTTTTGTTTTGAGTTGTGCGCGCAAAGTATCAAAACAAACTCATTTAGTAACTCATAAGGACTCATAGGTACTGCCAAAGCGGGAAATACATAATGGACACCAGTGTCAGCTCCGAAATCGGTAAGTTCAGCAATCTTTCTACAAACTATTTATATTTAAAATTGAATTTTCAACCTTTGCGGCCAGTCACTACAACGCGTGTACGTCAGTTGGGGCTGGCGGTCGACATACATACGTTCGTACGTGTATGTATGTAAATTGCTCGCGCGCAAATTCTTGCAAACGAGTATTCAGTTCTTAAACAGTCTTTCTATAGAGAATGTGCTTTTATATGTGAAAACATGATTGGGCAAACGACCATGCATTATAAATAATATATATGTGTGCCCACTTGAGTCGCAATTTCAGTTTTTGGCTAAATTATAGTGTATGTCGCTTTAACAATATGGGATCACCTCAAAATCAATCTGGCAAGTCCGCGTAAAGTTTACGGAGTGTGTGTATGTGTGCGTGGTACACAAGTACAGTCTGTGGGGGGGAGTTGGCGTTAGTATTGCCGTTTTTATGAGGTTTTTGTTGAAACTAATCATATTCTTTTTGATTTATCAAAATTAAATCGGTATATTTTTATTTTACAATGTGTAAATATTTATAATTTTAATGGTGAATTAATTATTAAATACCCGTGCATAACGTAAACAAGCTTGCCACTATATAAAATTGCGGTCCATAAATATGTATGTACTTTAATTGTACAAGTGGCAACGCTGTTAATGGATACGCTACTCGATCTGGCAGGGCCGACGGACAGCACATTTTGAGGTTTACGCAATTTTCGTCGATCTCCTCAAAGTAATTAATTCCATTTGAAAATCGCTGTGCAATTCAATTAAAAATTGTAAGTAAAAGAAATACTTTTACTGTTAATCGTGCCTTTTATAACAATACATGTAATTGCAAAACATAGGCCATCAAAATGATGTCACAAGCATTTGCTGCTGCCGTCTGTCGGAACGGAGTTGCACTGCGTTGCAGCCGGCGTTCACTGAGTACGGCGAGATTGCTACGCAATACGACTCGTGCTCGTCTGGCCCCCAGTGCAGCTTTGACAAAGAGCTGGCAGCCTGTTAGCTGCATTCCTGCCACAACGGGAAACATGCAGCAATATGTCCGCTCGTATGCCAACGAGAAGAAAGTGTTCGAACGCACGAAGCCTCACTGTAATGTGGGCACCATCGGCCATGTGGATCACGGCAAGACGACACTCACTGCGGCTATAACAAAAGTGCTGGCGGACAAGAAGCTGGCCGAGAGCAAAAAGTACAATGAGATTGACAATGCTCCGGAGGAGAAGGCTCGTGGTATTACCATTAATGTGGCACACGTTGAGTATCAGACGGAATCCCGTCATTATGGCCATACTGATTGTCCTGGTCATGCTGATTACATTAAAAACATGATTACGGGTACGGCTCAAATGGATGGTGCCATCTTGGTAGTGGCTGCCACAGATGGTGCAATGCCACAGACTCGGGAGCACATGTTGCTGGCCAAGCAAATTGGAATCGATCATATTGTGGTGTTCATCAACAAGGTCGATGCTGCTGATCAGGAAATGGTGGACCTGGTCGAAATGGAGATACGTGAGCTGCTGACCGAAATGGGCTATGATGGCGATAAGATTCCCGTAGTGAAAGGTTCTGCATTGTGCGCTTTGGAGGACAAGAATCCGGAAATTGGCTCCGAGGCTATACTTAAATTGCTTCAGGAAGTGGATAGCTTTATTCCCACACCAGTGCGTGAGTTGGACAAACCATTCCTGTTGCCCGTGGAAAATGTGTATTCCATTCCTGGTCGTGGTACTGTCGTCACCGGACGTCTGGAGCGTGGTGTGGTCAAGAAAGGAATGGAATGCGAGTTTGTTGGCTATAACAAGGTGCTGAAGTCGACGGTTACAGGCGTTGAGATGTTCCATCAGATCCTTGAGGAAGCTCAGGCTGGTGACCAGTTGGGCGCATTGGTGCGTGGCGTTAAGCGTGATGATATCAAACGTGGAATGGTCATGTGCAAGCCGGGCAGCGTCAAGGCATTGGATCAGTTGGAGGCTCAAGTTTACATTCTGTCAAAGGACGAAGGTGGCCGCACTAAGCCCTTTATGTCCTTCATTCAACTTCAGATGTTTTCACGCACCTGGGACTGTGCGGTTCAGGTGCAAATACCAGACAAGGAGATGGTCATGCCTGGCGAGGATACCAAACTAATTCTGCGCTTGATCCGCCCCATGGTCTTGGAACAGGGCCAGCGTTTTACGCTACGTGACGGAAATTTAACATTAGGCACAGGCGTCGTTACAAAAATAATGACTGGACTGACAGAATCGCAGCGTTTGGAGCTGACGGAGGGCAAAAAGGCGCGTGAGAAGAAGGTCGCTGCCAAGAAGTAATTAGAAGCGTCTAATCGCCATCACCCTGTTTTATCAGTCAGTCGTAAATAAATCTACCTACATATATAGTTTAATCACTTTATATTCATATGGTTACTGCTATTTTTCAATGCGTTTAATATTTTGTAAGGCTCATCAAATTAAAGTTAATAATAAACAAACCCCTATAAAAACAGAATACATTGTTTAAATATTTTCGATCACGCGCTCACGTGGTCTTTTGTAGATATAGTTATCGATAATGTTATCGCAGTTGCAATTAGTGATGGAATTGAATTAAATATTCGTTTGTGTTGGTTTATTTAGCAACAATGGTAGCAATAAATTAAGATTTTTAAAGACAATTCAAAATTCGAAATTAGATAAAATGAAGCTGATCAATTTAATGGACGGTTTAAAATTCGTCCAACTCTTGGGAAGAAGTTACAAAATTAATTTTAAAAATAATATAAAAAAGTCGATAAAATTTAAACAAAAATTTTACAGATGCAAAAAATTCCAGCTTCAAAATTAAGAAAAATAAAAAACGGTACATATTATCTATGTTCCTTTATATTTTTTTGGACATTGAGCTTTTTTAAGGTAAAAAAATCGAACCAGATCGGGCATTTTTACTGGGTGGCAGCCGTCGGGTTTTCCTCTAAAAAGTTGGCAACACTGCACTTTACAGCTGTTAATTTCTTCATGATAGAAGTTTTTGAAATTGAATTGAAAAAGCTGATTGCTTACAAATATGTTTGCTTTTCGAACGTCAAAACTATCGGGTATATAGTTAATAGTGTGTATAAAGGATAATTAATGCAATGCCAATTGTTATGTTTTTTACAGATGTGACGGATGAACTAGATAATGAGACGCCTTTGCCTGAACTCTCCTTGTACGATTTGCTGGACCCGCCAACAACGTCCAAAGAGCAACAGTTGAACGCAGATGATAATGATATTACAGATGATGACGATGCAGATGAAGACGATGATGACGAGGGTGAGGACGAGGAATTTTTGTCAGCCTCGCTGAACGAATCGTTGAATACACCAAAACCCAAAAAGCCGCCGATTGTCCGGATATTGGAGAACAAACGCATTTCGGGACCGGCGCCCATTGGAACGGCACTAAAGAATATGCTGGGCGGACCAATTCGCATAGTAACCACGCCGACGAAGCCGACCCAAGTAACAGATGTGAAAATCCTAAACAAGGTGCAGGCGCAGCCTTTAAAATCTTTTGGGAATACGCCAGTCAGAATTGGCAGCACTACGATAGCAACACCAGCAGGATCATCCACTGCCGCCACGACGTCAAAGAATCTTGGCGGAGTTACAATGACCCAAATAAAAACCGCTGATGGCAAGGTGCTGTTCCTGCAGAAATCGGTGCCCGTCACGGGCGGAGCAGCGTCCAAGGTGCCAGTGAACACCTCGACAACACGTGTGGTGACTCAATCACCAGCAAGCGGCGGTGGTATACGGCAAACAATACTTCCCAAAGGTGTGACTATTACTGGTGCGGGACTAATCAAGAGTGGGGTGTCCGGTTCACCAATTGCTGTCAGGGGACTGACAACCATTGGACCAACGAAAGCGATCAGCTCGACAGCAACAACAGCAACAACATCCGCTGCTGCTCAGTCATCAACTGCAGCTGCAGCTTCGCCAGTGAAGAATAAAATGCCCATAAAAGTAGTCCGAACTGCAGATGGGAAACTGATCAAACTGAATCAGGGTGCTTCCCCTGTACTTTTAAATGCCAAGGCAGGCACAACGGTTGCTGTAAGGGCAGCAGGCAGTACGGCAACAACAATAACAACATCAACTCTTAGCAACAACAGTGGTAATGTGGCAAGTGGCAATGTGGTGATCAGCAAACCAACGGCACAGGTGATCATCAAGGGTCCGCTAAAGCAGCTGCCAGCGGGTGCATCGCTTCGTCCTGTCATCAGCAATATAACTAGCAGCAGCAGCTCGAGTACAACAACTGGCAACAACAGTCCTAGTAGTGGCAACACCACTAACATTATAGGCGTACCAACAACAGCAGCTGCAGCAGCAGCAACAACTGCAACATTGCCAGCGGGCAAAATGTTGGTGCAAAGCTCAACGGGCAAACAAATTGTTGTCGCAAGTAAAAATATTATTAAATTATCACCCAAGCCAGTTGCCAGCGCCAATTCAAATACACCAGCAACTGCAACAGCAACAGCCACGCCCAGTGGCCTGCATGCAATTCAGTTACCAGGCAAGACCGGTGTGCAGTATGTCCGTGTTTTGCCCACCAACAGCAGCAATAAGGTGTCTACCAGTCCACAAAAGGTGCCACTCGGACGTCCACGCACTGTCAGCGGCAGCAACAACACTCCTGGCAACAGCAACAACAACAGCACAACTGGATCTGTCAGCAGCACCAGCAAAATTGTTATGAAAACAACGGTGGCATTGTCCGGGGGCAGCATTGTCCCGCTGCCATCTATGCAAACATTTGTGCCCAGGGTGAGTTTTGAGTAAAGACGAGAAATGTCATCTGCCTTTTGACTGAGTATTTAATTCCCTCTGCATGGACAAAATAATAAGTAAAAAGAAGATTATTAACCTTATATATTTCAATTTCAGCGTGCACCTGCCGCAACACCGGGTCCTGCCAAGACACTGGTCAAGAGCAGCAGCAGCAATAGTAGCTTGGAGGGTGCACGCAAGCATCGTTTATCGGATCTCAATGTGCAGATAAAGCAACTGACAAGCGAGAGCAGCAGCAGCGATGCAGTTGGACCGGATGCAAAGAAGGCACGATATGTTATTGCCATGCCGCAGACGTCGGCCACATCCGTCAGCTCGACAGCAACAACGCCTGCATCGCAGCAGCAGATGCAAAAGCTGACGCCAACGCGATCAGCGCCAGTGCAGCGCGTCACGGTGCAGGGCGCCAGCAGCAGCAACAGTGGCAACAACAATGCCACAAGAAAAGTCTACAATCTGGTCACAAAAAGCGATGCCAATGGCGTCAGGTATATGATTTGTAACAAGAGCAGCGACGGAAAGCCGCGTACAATGTTCAACACGACTATGCGACGTGGCTATACGCTGGCGGATACAAAGCTGCGTCGTCCCACGACGCTGACACCGCAGCAGCTGAGATTCAAGCAAATGAAAATGCTGCAGCAGCGACAGGTACTGGCGCAGGCGCAGGCTAAGCAGCGGCAACAGCAGCAACAGAAACAACAACAGTCGCCGCAATCAAAAACACAACAACAGCAGCAACAGTCAACATCAGCACAAGCCAATAAAGCGACTGTGCCTGGCAAGCAGCAATTTGACATATTAAGACCGCCACCAACTCCGGCGCCTGCAGCAACCACAACAATTGATGCCCTAGGCGGATCACGACGCAAGCATTGCAATTGCAGCAAATCGCAATGCCTTAAACTCTATTGCGACTGCTTTGCCAATGGGGAGTTCTGTCAGGATTGCACCTGCAAGGATTGCTTCAACAATCTGGACTATGAAGTGAAACGAGAGCGTGCCATTCGCAGCTGCCTCGAACGCAATCCAAGCGCCTTTAAGTGAGTCTCCCCAATATGAAATGATTCCCAATGCGAGTTCTGACAACTAATTCTAAAAATATCTATGTGTACCGTACCATATTAAATAATCTCCTATCCCTTTTAGACCCAAAATTACGGCGCCCAATTCGGGTGACATGCGTCTACACAACAAGGGATGCAATTGCAAGAGATCCGGCTGTCTAAAGAACTACTGTGAATGCTACGAAGCCAAGATTCCCTGCTCTGGCATGTGTAAATGCGTAGGTGCGTATAAAACGGATTTACTGATTTATAAATGATATATTAATATACATATATTTATTTCTTTATAACTGATAAGGCTGTCGTAATATGGAGGACCGCCCCGATGTCGATATGGACTCAATGGATGGCCTAGTTGATGTGAAACAACATGCGAACAAAATGAAAGAGCTAAACGGAACCTTTCCGCAGGACAATCGCTCGAATGTTTATTTAACGGACGATGTTATAGAAGCGACTATAATGTGCATGATATCGCGCATTGTTATGCACGAAAAACAGAATATGCCCATTGAGGATACGGAGCGTGTGGTAATGGAGGAATTGGGCGAAAGTTTAAACCAAATTATAACATTTGCCAAGGAAAAGAATGATACAATTCAAACGGACGATCCCAAGACGACGGCCTAAAGAAAATGCGCTTGAAAATTATTTATATTCGATGATGTTTAATTTCTACACACACATGATGCACATATGTCTATTAGTTAATAAGTTTAAAGCGATCTGTTTATTTTTCAATTTCTCTTCTTAATTAGGCTTTCTAAAAGTTGACCTTAAAGTAAAGTGTAAAGTGCAAATTAAATAAAAAAAAGGAAAAAATTATTAACAAAAACTATATGCAAATTGTATGTATATAGCAATTATAATCTACTGTAGCAAATTTAAGATCAACTTAAAAAGAGGGAAACATTTTGTTGTAATTTAGCAATGGTGAGCTAATAATCTGATCATTTTGGAAATGACTCCCTTTACCACTTATAAATGTAAATAAATTAAAGTCTAATAAAGCATACGTTACCTTATGTGTTAACTCTTTTAATGTTAAAAGGATTCAAGTAAGTATAGAAGTTGAGACGAAAAGGTAATAAAATTTTTTTTTTATCTTAGTAATTTAGTAATATTTTCAAACAGTTAATGAAATGCATTTTGATTCGTTTTCGAGTCTAGCTTGTTTATTCACCAACAACTTCAGTTACATATTTTGTGTATCTATGTGTTTTTATGTAAGAGTACGAGTACATGAGTACATATTTGTTATGTTTAATTTTTAAACTTAATGAAGTTTTCATTTGATTGTATACATACATATAGTAAGTTGTATTAGCTTAGTTAGTTGATTACAATTATGTAAGTGTATAAGCAATTGTCAAGTGACAACTATTGATAGCAATATAGTTATATAATACGAGAAAAATGCGATTTTATTTTAAAGTATTTGCTTTTCTTATAAATAATATATATTGCATTTTCTCCTGAATTTTGTCGATTTTTGAATAGTTGTTCCAAAATAACTCAACCTGACACATGACATTATTAATAGTTGTTTAATTATTTCGATAAATGCATAAGTAGTTGCAACTGCATATATGTATGTGTTATTTATTTATATTTATATAAAATACTTTATATTAGTATATGTTTTTTATTAACTAAAATGCTCGCGCTAAGTATAAATATTTGATTTTTGCGGTTTTCAATACTTGTGAGAGAGTATGTGTGTGCGGTTATTTATATTAGTATTATAAAATATTTTTAGATATTTATATAGTTGTAAATACGTTTCAATACTGTGCACAAAACTTATTTCCAAGTTGTAGTTACATATATGTATGTTGTTATATTTGGATTATAATTTGTTTGACCCCATACCAGCTTTTTCCATTATCATTTAAGTAATGCAATAATTTAGATAACATTTAACGACAGTAATTTGTTAATATATGTATTCACTAGGTATACGTATATGTATGTATTTATAAGCTATATTGTCTAATTCACACGTACTAGTATACATTTATATATACCGCTAAAGCCGCGATTAAGCTTTAACACACACAACGACTTCTTGAAAACCGAACAAGACTTTTCCATATTGTAGTATAAATTTTAAATTTATTCTTTTGAAATTAGCTGTTTGTTTACCCTGCACTATGCTTTTGTACTACATACATCTTTATATAGATTTTTGTTTATTTTTGGTAATTAAGATTGCTATTATTTTAATGTGCATGATTGAATTTTGCAATTCTTCAAAAAGCATGGTTAATTACAACATATTTGAATGATTAATTTAATTTTTTATATATTTATAAATAATATAGTAGCACAATAAATAACGATGACAATCAGCAAGTTTTTTCAGCTCAGCGTATGTACAAATTCTTTTCTTTAAGCGTAACCTCATTGTATACCTGCGATTGATTATCAACTCTTTTACATTTCTTCTAATATTCAATGCGTTCAAAAATGTTCTATGTATTGCCCAATAGATGACGGTGTATTCAATTTTAAAATATGGATTTTACGTAGCTTTTAGCGGCTACAACGCGTAGAATAACTTGCAGCCATTCAAGTTACTCGCGTGAATATCCAAATGATCCAATTGATCTTAACTAAGAAATAAACCGAAAGTATTTAATTTAATTTTAAAATAAATTTTACAATTTGTGTACGCATTGTACCAATGTTCTTAAGTGTATATTTATAATATTTTAGTTTTTCCAGTACACATGGTACATTTGGACTTATGCGTAGTTCCCTTATTGCGTCAGATAATTTATGTTTGAGCCCTGTTCCGAGTTCCATTTCCGGCTCAATCAGCTATGTGAATTGTGCAAGAGTGGAATTCAGACCAAGATAGCATATTTTATAATATTAATAGATATAAATAGTTTTAGTTTAAGCTGTAATTTACTAGTCAGCTTCGTTTTTGTTTTATATTAACTTTCAACATTTAACAAATAAAATCAACAAGTTTAATGATACTGTATTTTAAATTGATTTACTTAAAGAAGGTTTGGCCTTTAATTAACCATATTATTGCACAACTATTTTCGCCGTATTGCTTATAGATTGAAGATTTAATGTGCGCCCCAGGAACCGGAATCGTAAAACACAACATTGGGCTCTGAGGTGGAACAAAGTCGTCGTTGAAAAAATTCTCATTTTGGACTTTGAAAATATAATTTTATTTGGAAAAAATAAAAAAACTCTTTAGATGATTGCAGCGCAGTATTGTGTACCAATTTTGGACCAAATTCCTGGAGAAGCACCAAATTTCTAGCAAAAAATGAGTCGCGGATTCTGTAAGTATATAGTATTTAACATTTTCTGAATGAATCTATTCTCAAGGCCTTCTTGTTTACAGATAGTCCCAGCAGCGTCTATACACGTCGCCAGACTTCGGATGTCTTTCACAACGATCCGTTTAAAATCCAATCGTACAACTTTCACTATGCCGAACGTCCCGCTTATCCAGTACAGCATTATCAGCGTCCACCACCAAAGCTGCCGGAGCCGCCGCCCTTCAACACCTACTACTATAATGCCAAGTTCCATAGGGAACGGGAATCACCGAGGGCCTCACCAGCAACGAGCTCATTTGTTGAAACCAGACGTCGCCAGTTTCTGCAAGATTTCAATCTCGTTTCAAGGCCGGCCAGAAAAGAGATCGGCACGGGATTGAGATCTAGTGTGCAGGTGCGTCATCCGGTGGCCAGTATTCCACCAGCTGTGGTCACGAATCCGCCGCTGCTGCGCTCTTGTTGCAATCGAGAGGATTACAAAGTGATGCGACGTGGTCAGAGTGTCACCACGATGAGACAGAGCAACTGCAGCACAAGTCCAACTCGCACGGGAAGCAGAAGGGCCTCCGTCAGCAGCTTCAGCTTCAGGCAGCCGGAAAAGACTCAATCCCAGGCCACCATTAAACTGTCGCCCAGACGCAGTGCCAGCAGTTGCAGCGGTTGTGCGATTAACATTAATATAAGAGGCATGGACTCGGAGGTGGATCTGGACAGAAGTTTGCGAATCAAAATAGAGACGGATTCCTGTCTGCACAGCAACACGGACACGTACAACGTACATACGGTACATGGAGGACGAAAATGTGGCGGGAGTACGGAAAGCTTTGTGATAGACAAGCGACTGTCCAAGTTCAGTATGGCGGATGTCCAAGCCACAAGCTGGACACGTAAACGGAGCTCTGAACAGGATGCTCTGCGGGCCAAGCGGCTGCAGGTGCAAGCCGAGCAAGAACGCCTGGAAACGTTGCGTCAGCAGGAACTGAAGAAGGACCAGGAGCGTGCGCGGCAGCGAGACAAGGAACGGGAGCGATTGAGGCAGGCGGAAAGACAGCGGGATCATCAGCGTTTACTGGAATTGGAGGTGGAACGGGAAAATCAAAGACTTCGAGAGCTGGAGCGTGAGATGCACATTAAAAGGGAGCAGGAGCAGCAGAGAGAGATAGAGAGAGATAGGGAGAGGGAGAGGGAGAGACAAAGACAGAGACTGCAACGTATGCCAATGCGTGCGATGTCCATGCCAAGTTCGATTACGCCACCTGTGGTCATGACATCCCATTTACATAAGCCTGCATCCACGGATCGGCTGCCGGGCATGATGCCCTGCTATGCTCGCCAGTCGGCAGCCAACTCCAGATCAGAGCGATTGCAGAGCTGCACTCGCAAGCTGCTGCCACTGATAACAACACGGCGACCACAAGAAACGCCGCCTGGCGGCTTGGAACGCCGCAGCTCGGGCACCTCGAACTACAATGCCAGTGTGGCTGGAAGTGGCAGCCACACGAGCATGCGGCAACTCTCCACCACACGCCTCAATGAACGCAAGCTGCTGAACCTCCAAGTTAATGGTGTTCCAGTTAGCACCAATCTTCCAATACACGCACGGATAAACAACATGCCCATACGGATAACGACGTCGCAGCCAGCGGATGAGCATTTGCAGTTCTCCGTAAATCGGGTGCGAGTTGCCAATGCTTCACCAATGGCCGCACAGGAAAGAAGCTGCAACTTCAGTCGCAGTCGCAGCAGCAGCAGATCCGGATTGGAGGAGTCGCCATCAACGCCCTGCAGTGTCAGCATTAATGTCTATGCGGATAATCCGCGCACAATGCGTTTATAAAATTGCGATACTAGGACTGATGCAACGTCAAAGTAACACTGACAGATACAGATCTCAGTTACATTGACGCTGTAACAGCCCTAGGAATTAAGTATTTTTTATGAGCTTTCCAAACGTTTGTCTTTAGTCCATTCGAAATCATTTGCGTACGCTTTTCCTAGTATTTTTTTTATAATAATTATATATATTAATAATATGGCAAATAAAAAAAATTTCTATTTTATAAATTGAGTACGATTGGTTTTGGGATTCACATTAAACCTCCGCAATCAAAGGCTTGTCATTAAGTATATTGCAAATACCTTCCATTCTGGGAGTAAGATTTGTTATATTTAGAGCCTAAAAGCCCAAGCAAGATCAGAGACCTTCAGTTATTTGTTCTTTATATTACAAAGTTTGAAATAAATCTAACTTGAACTAAGTAATTCTCCAATTTACAAGTAGCTGCTGATTTTTGGTTCGCTTAAGCGACCTAAGCTTATATATTTGACTATACATTACATTTACGATTTAAACTTAGTAATTTATTCAAATTTTGAAATACTTTCATTATTGTAAAGAATTTCACTTTAGAAAATTAAATTAATTTTAGCCAAATTTTAGCAAATTAAAAAAATCTAATCAAAATTTGTAATATATTAATGCCTATGACTTTTGCTTGGTAGCACTTCAAACATCAAGCCCTATTTGCGAAATTGACGCAAGCGACACTTTTCCGAAATTTGTCTTTTTATGCAAATTGTTCATAAAAATACCAACAGCTTCTGCACCCAAAATATTTATTTACGAAATATTGGCCTGTCAATTATAACGTAAGAGACACACTACACACGATAATTTAAAAGAAAACTGTCTTCTGTGAAAGTTGTTTTTTTTGCCGCTTACTTCACTTTCAGAAATAGGGCTCGACATTATGAACATGTTTTTAAATTTTACTGTCCCTGCACTTAGTTGATGATCAGAAATTAGGAAGTTTCGGGTTTATTGAGGATTAAACTCTTTGATTACTTATTTTATTATAAGCATAATATTTTTTGTAAGTTTTTTTCGGATTCAGGTTTTAAATTTGAATTTTATCAAACATTAAACAATTATAAACATTTCTCTTGATTTCATATGATATTACTGATATTTTTGGTTGTGTTTTCTGTGTTCTTCAATTTTGTCTTTGGTCTTTGTAGTACTTTTTTTTTTTAATTTTTGGTCATTTTAAAATGACATTGCTTTATTCAATTTGTCTTTGCAATTTTATTCGTCGTCATCGTAATTTTGATAGGTCACATAACGTACCTGCGAGCGATCGCGTCCATGGATTAAAGACTGCAAAAGTTAAGACATATTTTTGTTAGTATTTTTCAATTATCTTAGAATTTTGTAATAAGCAGTGCATCCAAAATGTCAAAAACCAACAGAACTGAGATTTTAATAAAACATTTATAATTAAAAGTTTTACAACTAAAAATATACACTCTGAAAATAACTATAAAAATTATACAAAAAAAAAATAAATTTGTTTAAGGACTTATACAATTTTTAAAACAATTAAATTAAAATAATATTTATTTAAAATAGTATTGTTTAATAAAATTTAAAGTATATGTAAAATTAAATTATAGACTAAAAAGCAGATCACATGCGTGAACATTCAAAGCCCTCATTCGTCTTGCCCCCTTCCGTTGAAGTGTCCTGCATTATAGCCGGACAGGATGCCATGAAGTGGGCAATCGAATTATTGGCAGCAACTTCGGCAGCGGCAGCTTCAGCAGCTTCTCTTGCCATACGCACCTTCTTCTCATCGCTGGTCGGCGGGTTCTTCAGCAGGATCAATAGTGGGGCATACAGGAAGCAGAGTATGGCAATGCCAAACAACATCCACTCGAATCCAATAGACTTGACAAGTGATCCCGATAGCGCTGGTCCCACAGCAAAGCCCACACAGAAGGCAACGTCTCCCAGGGCATAGACACTACCATATACCGCCGAGTGACGTATGTCCACCAGATAACCTAGCTCCGGCATCATCGAAGAGTCCACCATGCCAATAGCAAAGCCCAAGCCGGCATTGGGAATAATCAGATGCACGATTGAGGTGGCCATGGGTATCTAAGGAACAGACATTGATAAATAATAATATTAACAATTTACAGAAGACACTTACGAAGATCAAGCAGGCACCAATGATGACCAATCCCAGACAGGCGGCAAACCACCGTCCAATCTTGTGTCCCAACGGTCCAAATAGATTCGTGCCAATCAAATAGCTAATGGAAGCTGGCAAAAATGCCACGCCTTGTTCCCAACGGGTTGCGCCCATATTATCGACCATCCACAGTGGTAGCGATGGCTCCAACATGGCAATGCCCATATTAGCAAAGGTTATTGCACCAGCAGCTATCAAAATATACGGATCACTGATCAAACTCTTCAGGGAAGGTGGTTCCTCTGTCTCGGCCTTTTGTATCGATGGCTGCAACATGAACAGCTGCAACAATCCATCGCCCAGAGCCAGTGCAGCAAGGATCAAGAACGGCGCAGATTTTCCAACGAATTCATACATAACACCGCCAAAAGGTGGACCTATGAGCACGCCCAGCGCCAGGCCACCCAATGCAATACCCATGGCATTTCCGCGCTCCTTATCATCGGTGAAGCGATCCGCCAACATGCCCATGCCAGAGACGGAGGAACAGGACGAGCCGATGCCCTGAAGAGCGCGTGCTATGAAGAGTACCAAATATGAGCGACCGAAGGCGAAAACTAGGTAAATAGAGGAAGATTAATGCCTGTTACTGTTAAGGAATTATCAAACTCATACTTATCGTGGACAGGAACATAATGACGAAGCCGGCAAACATCGGTATACTGTAGCCAATTCTGAGGATTAAAGTACATTAAAGACGATTGCTTTAATACAAAATCTTAATCCTATAACCAATATTTTGAAAAAGAAAGTTTCAAAATTTACAGAATATTTTGGAAAAATTATTTTTACAAAAGAAATATCTGTTCAAGTTAATAATGTTTAATCTTTTTACTAATTAAGATTTCAAATAATCATAAAAAAAACACATTACTGAAGAAAATCATTTAATTTATAAAAAATTTACGAATTTTTAAAGTTTTTACAGAACTGGCAACAAGTCAAAAATGTAGTAAATTTTGATTCGATTTTGCTCAAAAATATAAATGTAACAAATATGATTTGAGGGCTTGCTTTATTTTTATTATTAAAAAATTAAAATAAATTTAAAAAATGTTAAAAATAGTTTTTTAAAGTTTTGTGTCAAGCTCTACAACTTTTTCAAAAATTCAAACACGAGAGATTTAGTATTGAAATTTGTTTAGTGAACCTGAAAACTTTTACAAGTCAATACTTTTGAATATAAATCCAATCATAAGCACATTTAGACCTTTGAATCAAATATTTAACTTAGATTTTAGCTTAATAATTTAAAGATATTCTGGCGTGAAATGTTTGGATATTGTTGTGGAACTCAAAAATATCTCTCAGACCCACTTCGACCAGGGCGGCATGGGTGCAATAAGTACAAATTCCTTACCGATGCGTTAGGGGTCCCACAATCGGGTTAACCAGCAGCTGTACAATTGCCTTGGAGGCAAATAGGAGACCCACTTCAACCGTTTCGCCGACCAGTTCATTGTGCCGTGCCTCCAGCTCGCGATAATAAGTGAAGTTATCTATGGGGAAAGTGGGGGTCATTTTCACACCTCGACGTGGTAATTATTACAGTACTCGGTTGCTTACCTTCGGAGCTGAATGTGGATTCCTCGATCGGGGTCGCCACCTCATTGTCGTTTTCCTTGCACGGACAGGGATTTTGTGTTGGCGGTGGCGGAGTGTGCAGGGTGAGCGGTGTGCGGGGGAAACTGTCGAGTGGTGCGTCCGGATGTCGAATGTCGTACAAAAACTCGGGTATGATGGGTACTATAGAATAAAATGAAAGACCCGACTAATGGTTTTGTAATTGAGTTGCAACAAAGAATTTACGTACAATTAGCCTAACGGCCAAACCGTTAGTTGCTGCTGCAGCAAAAGCAATTTTCTCCAGCCGCTCTTTAATTGCGTTACAGGCCCGCAAAATTGTTGTTACTCAAAAGTTTATAACGGCTTCCAGGCAATGTTGCAACTAGCAAGAAGCAGATTGCTTGCCCTAATTGAGTTGTTCGGCCTTGCCAACAAAGGTTGCAACCATTTTTCGCATTCATTCATTTTAAAATTGTTTTCCCACCTCATCACAACACACCCCACCACAGTCCATATCACTTCACTTCACCTCATCTCACCACACCTCAATTTCTCTGCCTCAGTTTTAAAATTCAATTTGTTTATTGCATGTTTCGACTCTGTTTATATTTATTATCAACACCCGACTCCAGGTCCGATATTATACTTAGTCCTATGCTCCTTTCGTTGCTGTAATTGCATTTCCTGGCATTGCGAGGTTGTTGCCCCTCTTCCCCACCCCTCTTTCATACGTTTATTCATATGTTGCTGCCATGTTTCAATTGTGTTTCCAAGTTGAACGAGTGTTGAGCGATTGTTGATCCACTGTTTGTTTTTGTTCTTGTTGCTTCAGTTTGAAGTGTTGTTGGCATAATGTGTGGCTTTTTAACTAGACAGTCGTGTGGTTGATTACTAACAGCCTTATTACTTACGCGTATATACAAATTCAACTAGGAATTAAGACCTCATGTTTCATTAGCCACAAAAAACCCAATTTTAGTTTACAATTAAAATTTTTCATAATAAATAACGATATTCAAATATCTCTATAGATTTTAATGACAATTGCTTTCAAAAAAAATCGATCGAAATTTCGGAATGTCAGAAATTTTGTTATTCGGACATATTTTTGGAGTCATGATTTTCGGCTGCCATAAATAGAATTTATTTATGGCAGCCGAATTTAGATTTTAAATAGAATTGTTTTTGAAGACAACCGTTCGAAATGTTGGTGTTCCTTAAATGTCAGAGATTTAATCTTTTCGAACTATTTTTTGTATCTTAAATCAATTTTAAAGATATTTTAGTTCAATTTAATGAATATTTAATTTTGTCAAATATCTCAAATTTCTTTTAGACATTTAAAATCAATAATTTCTTTTTTTCGGGAACACCAAATATTTCTTTTGGGTTGCTTTAGCGCTGTTATAAATTTGTATAACACACCTGATATTTTCACTTTTAACAAAGGTGTTAATTACTGATATATGTATATCACAATTAATATAATTATTTTCTTAAATGAAGCTAAATTAATTTAATTATTTTTGATTTTTCCACAAATTTTTTGGTTTCAGAAACACCAAAAATTTTCTGAATAAAAATTTAATTTTCTTGCAAATAGGTAGCTATGAAAACTATTGAAGTGAGTTAAAAGATTATGAAAAAATTACTTTTTTGAGAGAAACATTAATTACGTTATAGGATCAACATTTTAATTTATTCATACAATTATGTAAATTATAATTATAATAATTAAAAGAGTTTTATTATAACTACACGTGGAATAGTTTGCAAAAGAGGTTCCTTCAAATTATGCTAATACTTGTGCAATGTACATTACTAAATAATAATGCTATGCTGAGACCCAGTTAAGAAGTCCATTTCTACATATCGTGACAGCACGTACCTAAAGTCATTTTGGCAAGAAAAATCATCAAAGGTTAATTTTGATACTGATCCTTGTGTGTTTTCTAAGGTAAGCTCGTGTCACAGACAATAGTCGCAACATATGTCGGCCATGTAACTCGACATGCCATTTTGTGGCGTTTACAATAAATAATGAAACCATTTACTAGGCAACCCATGCTATGCTCGGAAGATACATACATATTTATATTTATATTTATATTTAGCTGGAAGAGTACTTATTCAAATTTCATAGTTATTTTAATAGGGTCTACCACTTAAAATGCAACGCCAGCGTAAATGATTAACCCAGCAATTTTATTCAGGAAAGAAAGTTATTCCGAGTAATTTCAAAGTTCGCCGCTATCAACTACCGTGTAACTCATTAAACTGTCTCCGAGCATTTGACATACAAAAAATGGAGAAGCACGTGTAGCTGACAAACGGTTAATGGAGAAGGAGCCAAATGCTTTGCAACTGGGGGATCGGACATAAAAGCATAGAAGCATGGGTTGTTTGGTTTGGGTTGCATTTCGCGTGTCGAAGACACTTAAACCACAAGTTAAGGCACAAAAAAATGTTAGCAGCGGGTGATGGGCAACCAGACAAAACAAGCAGTCACGACCAGGGATTGTCCAAAACGGTGACTGGCTTTTCAACCAAGATAAAATTCATTTTTTTTTTGTTTGATTCTCATGGAAAGTGTTTAAAAAAGTGTTACTTATCGAAAAAATTGATACTTCCTCTTTGACAGCGCAGCCTTATGTTAAGTTTACATAGCTCTGTTTAGCTGTTGCAGTGTTACAGTTTCTTTCCACTTCTTACGCACTCCATCTGTTATCTAAAGCGCTCAAGTTGCACCATGGCGTTTGCAACGATCGCCATTTTGAAACCTTATTTACAGTGGCAGTTTAGCCAATATTTTTTTGAATAATTTATGGCTCACGATATGGGAGATGATAATAATTTTCAATCGATCACAATTATTTCTTAGTTTCTTAGCAAAAATAAATGTACAAGGAGTGTAAAGTCACTGTTTAACTAAATCAGATATAAATACAGCGACTTTTCTCCCATCACTAGTGACAAAAATCTATTTTGCGGCGGCGTCGCGACGGACGCGTCATTGTCGTCGCTCGACGCTCGTCGTCAGGGAAAACAGCGATGGCAGTGAGGCAGCAACCGGCAGTGCGAGTAGACGGCAACAAGAAGGATAAGGATAACGATGAGGAAAACAGTCCGGACGCCGTGATAATCGAAATCTCCTTGGATTTGTTATTTTGGTGAATAGAGAGACGAGAAAGAGGCGTCAATGCGACAGCAGGCGCGTTCCATTTGGGAGTCGGCCAGTCGACCGCTGTTTGTGCGCTCCGTTTGGCTGGAGAGGATCGGGGAGAAGGGCCGCAGCCACCGACGACACTTTATACTGGATTATGAGCCACGTGAGCGACAGAGGTGGATTCAGTGCCAACGGCAGAGTGCGAGGCGAGGGTGTAAGTAGAATAAAAAATGTCTTTTAAGATAAAGTTCTTAATTAATCAAAGATCGTATAGGCATCAATCATCAGATCGACTCCTGTGAATTATACGATCAGTCAACGACACTCGACGATAGTTGCGATTATACCTTGGATGAATATTTACTTTTGGACGCAACGAAACTGACACTGCAGCGTCAACAGCAAGCTGGCCAAGGGCCAGGAGGAATGGCTAACAAGATGCAGAATGGATTCTCGAACTTTAGTGGGCGGCAGAGCAGTCGTCATGCCAAGCGACGTGCCTGGCTGCTGAGTAGCGGCAAGAGCTATCAGTTGGATCATCTGACGGATTATCACTCGCACTCAAGACGCAGTTCACTGCAGGATGCACCAGCCACAAGCACGCACATTGCCAATCCGGAGGAGCGTCTGGCGGAGCGTGTTCTCAATTGGCTGGACTTGGCGGGACGGGCGGACATTGTAAAGGCAGCGACGCCGTTGCAAGTTAATAGCAACAGCTCAATTCTGCCCCGAAGCAGCCAGCGGAGTAATCGACTTAACCAGCGTGGCATGAGCTTTAAACGCATTTCCACGGCAGCTTCGGCACAGCGAGTGGTGCCCAGAAAGCCCGCAACCAAGCAGCCACCTGCACTGCCGTCGCCTGCTCTTAATTACCGCTCCAATTCCTCCAATGCCAAGCCCATTACCATCATCTTCAACAAGGAGGGTGTTCCCGTGCGCCTCAATCGTCCGGCGCGCAATATTGATCTCTGTGCGCTGAGCAACAGTGCCAGCACCACACGTCGCTTGGCCGGACATTTAGCCTCGGCCAGGTTATATAATGGTCAGACTGCCACGCCCACAACAACGGAGGAAACACGAACGCCCCCGTCGAGTAGTCGTGGATTGAATGCAACACAACTGGACAGCCGCAAACAGTTGCACATCTTCATGCCAAGCTTGCCCAAAAAGGGTTTGCTCCTGGCAACAACAACGAGCTCCGAAGATGTCCTTAGCGCCAGTTTCAGTGATTTGTGCTTTTAAACAGTCGAATTTATAAAGATCATTTAAATATTTTTATCACTTTTGTGCAAACTAAATTTTGCAGGACTTTGAAATGAAATGAAGAGTAATATTAGAAAATGATTTAATTTCGTATACCCACTAAAATATAGCTTTAAAAAATGTTTTAAGTTGAGTTTGGAGACATACAAAAGATAAACTTCGGCTAAAGACTAGCTTTCAAAAACTCTTGAATCCAAGGTTTCGTCTCGAACCATCGTCTGATTTAATAAAAAACCAATTGGCAATCTATATTGTTTTAATTTTTAATTGATTTCTAAATCTGATGTTTTATAAAAATTGAAAACGTTTTAATTAATTCAATAAAATCATGAAGTTTATGTAACTATATTTTTAAGTATCAAAACTTAATTTGTTAGAAAGTGCTAAGTTTACATATTAAATTGAATATCGCTGGTCACAATATTGAACATTAACCATTTGGGGCCATGGAAAGACTTTCGTCGCTAGTCATTTACCACATGAAGAGATTTACTTTCTAATAATATAATAAAATTCCTCACCAATATAGTATGTGACTCAGTGAACAACTTTTCATTTGATTCTGTAACTAGGATAAATGCTATCAGTTTTAAGTACCATTTACTCATACATATAAAGATTGCAATTGACACGCAGGTGTACTTTTAGTTTCGATCGTCGTTTGGTCAGCTATAATATCTGATGCAGTGCAAACGTTAGTCGAGTCTTACATAAAATTATAAATTTATTATGATAAATGAAAATATAATCACAGAATTTATTCTGAATGAATGAATGTTGAATGTTTTATTTTTAGAGTGGCAGGGTATATTGTAGTCGTCTAATCTTGGCTAGAGCTTAGACTCTTGTTTTCTGTTCGGCTTACGCTGATACTATGTCTACGACGCACTTTGGGACACTAGGTCTCAAAATCGTGGCCAAATTCATTTTTTCGACATTAGCGTTTGTAGTGGTAATATACATATGTACGAATGCGATAGATTACGAATCCATTCTGGACACGGATTTTCAAATCGGGTAAAAATTGTGAACGGTTAAGTTGTTTTGCGATCGATCTTATCGATTTTGGTTTCATCTAAAAAGTATGTTCATTTCTAACGAAATAATGGACACATTTGTTTCTTCACTTGTTTACTTTTTATACCAGCAATGTTTAAAAAAGCTTTGTAGTTAGGCGATTTATGTTTGTTCAATGTAACAGGAAGAAGGAGTCATCTCCGACTCAATAATGTATATATATTCTTGATCAGTATCAACAGCCGATTCGATATTGCTATGTGTATCTGTCCGTTCCATTATGTGCGACCTTTCGATTTATGCGGCATTAAGTCTATTTTTAAAAGCTAGAGACTTGAAATTTTGTATTTACGCTAGTTTTTTAGTTTGACTATGCCCTCACCTTTTTTGCCCATCATACTGAAATTTGTTTTTTTTTTCGGGATATTTGCACATGTGCAATATGTGTATTTAAAACTATTCGGCCGGTGCTACAGTCGAGCATACTTGCCTGTCGGAGACCCCGTACTTACTATGGCAAAAACTAATAATGGAAAAAATTAAAAAATATTTAGTTAACTTAAATGCATATTCTATCATATTAGTAAATATGTCTCATAAAACATAAAAGATTTTTATACTAAGACTTGATTTTCGTCCGATCGGTCCAATGACAGCTATATGATATAGTGGTCCGATTGAACTTTGAACAGGATATATAAAACCAATTGTTATGCATATTTAATCAGTTTGGTTACGATATCTCATTAAACAAAAAAGTTTTTCATACTAAGACTTAATTTTCGCCGATCGGTCCTATAACAGCTATATGATATAGTAGACCGATTTAAGCCAACTTCGGTAAGGATGTATAAGACTAACTTAAATGAATATTCTATAAGTTTGGTTATGATATCTCATAAAACTAAAAAGTTTTTCATACTAAGACTTGATTTTCGCCCGATCGGTCCGTTTTTTAAAAATCTGGATTTTTTTCTTAATAGTTTTTAGAGCGCCCACTTTTGTCATCAGTACATGTGAATGCCAAAACCAAAAGCTTTACATTTTTTAAAAGCTAATGAATATACCTATACTTCATTCATACACAGTCTTAGATGAAAACCATTCAGTTTGGAGCTATCAATTTATGAGTTAAGAAAATTATGATTTTTTGCTTAGCTTTTTTACTTTTAAATTCAAAAAGCTCGAAAAATAGTAATTAAATTTTCGTTTTTATATTATTGACATAGCTGTACTAATTACGCGTTGTTTAAGATATGATTAATAAAAATCTATAGTGAAACGGAGATATAATAATATTTTATCTGTAGAGATGTTTTTTCGACTTTTATGACTTCCTTATGGAGCAGCATGACCTTTAGTATGAAAATTGTTTGTGTTTTTTTAAATACCTTAACCAATCTCACACAATATCTTGTTGTCTTGCACATTATGACTATATTTGGTTTAAATCGGATAACTATATCATATAGCTGCCACAGGAGGGATCGGTAAAGAAAATTTTAAAAGATAAGCGATTGAGATACCAAATTCGGCACACAAATTTCTATAGACGCCACGCAGATCAAGTTTGCTTACATTTTTGACACGCCCCCGTAAATCTCGAAAAAACAACAAAACAACAGTTTTTAAGATAATCTGCTTTTTATAGTAATTAACGTTATCTATTAGAACGGCAGTAATAGCTAACCAATATTATTTAAAATCGGTGCCTGGCCTCTTACGAGATTAAACAAAAAATGATAGAGCTACTTTATATTTTGCACAATGTTGTTTAAAAAATGAAATAAGATGAATATTTATAGAGTGGGTCAATTTGTATGGAGTAAAAACAATGCAGAAAGCGGGTTTAAAAATCGTAATCTACAATGAATTATAGGAATAATTGCCCAATTGCCTAAAATCAATATCGAGCTTTCACTTTTTACAGAGAAGTTATTCGTGTTTTTTATATGGGCAATTGTCTGTTAGGTGGAACTTACCTCAAAAAAACCAAAAAAAAAACTCTTTATTGATCCACTCTAGTGTATATGTTGAAGAACAAAAAATTTGATTTTTTTTTTAATTTTAATATGTAAATATACACCGAAAATATTTTTTAGCTTTGACCGACAAACCTAAATCATCTAGTGGGTCTATTACACCAATTACATTTTAAGTTTTTGAAATATCTTTATTGGCTCAAAAGATATGATTATTGCAAAACAAAATGAGACATTGCCCCACTGTGCGATGTCTACTCTACGCTCTAGGACATTTTCATACCTAATAACATTCTTTGTTTTGATTTCTTTTGACTGAAAGGATTCATTGTTGTTTTTGCATATTGGAATTTTTGGGGTGATAGACATAATCTTCAAATATTGCAATTCATCTGTGGTTAAAGCCCTACTTAAATGTTGAAGGAGGTGTTGAAATAACGTGGATAGCGAGTAATTAAAATAACAGGATTAGGAATTACACATTGCAATTAGACTTGTGCTGAATGCAGAAAAAGAGCTGTTAGTTTAGTTTGAGATAGTTCCTTCGTTTAGATTTGTTAATCGATATATCAAACCTATTTAAAATGATTCAATGCCGCAATGATCAATAAATAAATTATTGATGACTACTGTCAGCAATTCTCACTTTAACAGTGCCAATTGTTAATGACGACACGTAAACAGGCATAAATCAATTATTACCATTGCCAATATGACCATTTCCATATATCATAGTAATCATGCCCCAACTGTCAACTGTTGCCGAAACAATGCGGGAGAGAGAGAGAGAGAGTGAGAGTGGGAGGAAGAGTGACAGAGTGAGAAGTCTGGCTCAAGCGTCATGCAAGGCCTTTGGTGGCAGTTGCCACACGTGGCATATCGTCGCTTTTACGTCGACGTTTTTAGCCAACGCGTTTTATTTCAATGCAATTCCGAATCGGTCTGAGGAACCGTTTAATGAATCTGCCATGACAGCGGCAACAACAACAACAGCAACAACAGCAACAACAATAACAACATCGAGGACAAGTCTAAAAAAAGGAGCATGTTGTGACCTTTGACGTCGGATATGCTATCACCATGGACTCCGACATGGATGGTGGGCGCGACGCTAATAACAACGTTATAATGTAACAATGGCAAATGCCGTGGAAAACTTTTAGTCAAAAGGCAGAAAGCCAAAAGAATACAAAAGACAAAAGGCACGCTCGCAATTACGACGCAGCTGGAAAAACTTTTGCCTGACATTTGAGTTTTTCTCTTTTTTGGTAAGGAAAATGCGCAACAATAGGTGAATTATACTTGAAAAACAAACAGCACAACGAGACAGACAGATAGACAGTCAGTTAAATGCCTGACGTGACTTATTCGTGTTTCAGACGCGCACGCGGCAAGTTGCAAGTCTTTAGGTTCCGCAAATCCGATTCTGATTTCAATTCCGTAATCCTAACAAGCATAGTTCTTGTACATTCTTAATTTTCCGGCAATTAGTACTCGTACTAACCGCAAATGTCAACCGATGAAGACTCTGTGGGCAGTCCCATAAGCCCCTCAACGCCAACGCCAACGTCCGGTGAACGCGAACAACGGCGGGAACAACGGGGCAAAGGGGCACGCAATGCATCGGATCTACTGCGTCATCAGCATAGCTTTGAGGCGCGATATAGCAGCATCATCCAGAGGCAAATCTGGGAGACAACCATTAACAAGGATGTGATGGAACGACAGCTCAACGCATATTTCCCCTTTTCACGCAGTGCATCCCTCAACAAGGACGGATCCGATGGATTCTATCTCAACCCCAATCAGGAGACTTCTGAAAGTGCATTGAAGACACGTTCCTTGAGCACCACGCCGACCAAACAGCGTTCCACACCATGTCTAGAGAAACTGGAAACTTTGGATATAGCCGAGAAGCAGGAGAAGCCATGAAATGGACATCGAAGCTAGTTTCGTAATTATAACTAATCTTATATTATCAATTCTATTGAATAGTAACTTTTGCTAAATTTTAATGGAATTTAATTTAATTATAGCTAATCTTATATTATAAATTCTATTGAATAGAAACTTTTTCTATATTTAAATGGAATTGTTCTTGCAGTTCCGAAAAGTTATTTCTTATACATAAACTTGGTATTCAAACATTCTTTAATCCTCCATCGTGTTATATTCTAAAAGAAGTTTAATTTTTGTTTTTTCTCTTAAATTTTGTAATCGTCAAGCTATATTAGAAACACTCTATAAAGGGATTAAGTCTACGGTTATTCCAATTTATAGGTCGGCTAAAAAGTTTTGAAGAAGAAAACATTTTTTTGACAAAATGGAATTCTATTGTTCAAGATAGATGCCTTCAAGAACCATACACTGTTTATAGCGATCTTTTAAATTGTCGATATCATTTTTAAGTGCGATATATTGGTAGCCTCAAAGTTTGCATCTTTTTCCGGCAATTGCATTTGATTTCTGGTAACATTCTTTTAAGATCAGGGGACCAGATCAATAGAATACAGGAATGGGGAAGCACTTTTATTACAGTTTTCAGTGCTCCAAAACAAGAGTTCAGGCAGCGGGAACTAACGCATCCCAAAAATATTCACGATATATCTAACAATTGAAATAGTAAAACACAGAAAAATTATGTGATAAAAGTTCTACTGACACCGTATATAAAAAACGCCATGAACTTTTCAGCCGACTTAGTAAATTTAAAATTTTTTCAATTAAAAATACTTAAAAATAAATATTTTAAGATTATATGCACTTATCTGACCAAAATAAGCTTAAAATAGTTGTGTTTCAGAGTAAGTGAGTACTAGTTTATAAGAAATTTTCAATTTAAAAGCCTAAGATGGCTATATAAAAGTAATCAATTAATTTCACAAATGTGAAGCAAATGAAAATACTCCAAAAATTATGATATTTTAGTTAATGCGGAAGTGATACATGTATTTTGTACATAAATTCATGGTAACGCCTAGTTGAACATTTTGGTTTATTTCCTACTTGTTATACATATAAAATCAATAAAAATCTACTTTATACTATATTATATAGTTGGTTTTGTAGTTTTCTTTTTACTTATGCAACAGGGACACTTGGAGATAAAAACCTAATACCCCACATAAATCAAGGAAATTCTCTTTCCATCCTTTTTTTTTGAAGGGGGGATTCCCCATTCTCTGGTTGCAGCTTAATCAAATTTATGAGCATTTTATGCTCATTGCCAGAGATCAAATGTAATAAGCATGTATTTCTCGCAATTTTCTCTTCAACACCTTTAACGGTGAAATGAAAGCACTTAAGTGGAAATGCCTCAAGTCAAACGCTAAAAGCATATTTACTGTAACCTCCTGCCAACTCGATTTCCCCTCGGTAAATCAACGCACAATCCTCCCATTCACTCTTCCTCCTTGTGTCCATTCAACATTCACAGGCGAAACGGAAACTAGAAAAGAAGCTCTGAACTGAAGCTGAAACTTGAAATGGGGTTTTCCTTTGCTTGATTCTCCTTACTCTTTTTTTTTGGCAATGGAAAAAAGGGAGAGTAGGGAGGAATCGAAATTGAGGCTTGAGCTAATAGTTTGACTCTTTGTGCGCTGCTTAAGCATTTCTCTACTTTCGCTTTGACTTTTACTTCCGTATCTATCAACAAGTTGTTCGAGTGCCGCTTGCGCTTCGTTATTTGTCTTCGGCCGAACTCCTGCCACCTCCTCCAACTTGTTGATATAAATTCATGAACGTTTAAGGAAGAAAAATAGTAGAAAATGCTATTGTCAAGCAAACTCGACTATGAGAGACTCTGTACTTATTCTGCAGAAAAGAGCAAATAAAAAATGAAAATACAAATCATACAAATATTTTTTACAAATATATATTGTATTTGCTAAGAATATGAATTGAATGCAACGTATTTGTAACAGCATACATGCCTGTATGTTATTACCAGATAAGAACTCTGTAAGAATGTAAGCTATGCAGTGATGCCAACTATTTCTCGGAAAAACAGGACAAACCGACCAAAAAAAACAGGGAATTAATTTAGGTGTTTGTCAGGGAATTGATAAAGATGTCCTAAAATTGCAGAATAGAATCTTTTTTAGTTGAAAGAACACGATCTAAAAAAGGGATAGATTTTCGGATAGACGAAGTTTGAGATTTTTTCGGCTGAAGGAGCTAAAAATAGGACAAATCTATCAGAAAAAAGGCCAAATTGGCATCACTGAAGCTATGACGCTATGTTTATGTTAATTTCAGTCGCTACTTATACATTGCAAAAGACACACAAAGTGAACTTATATCTTTAACAAACCGAATAGTATTAAATATACAAGGATATACAAAATTATTACAGCTACGAAAATTTCTAAAGCGACACTCGAGCACAAGGCCCCAGTGCTGATCAAGAATATATACTCCCAGCTACATGGCTCACACTCAGCTTATTTGATCCAGAACATTTTAAGCTACGTACATATGTTCAGCTTTTATTACAGATCTAACTTATATTAAAAATTAAACAAAAATATTTTGCTTAAAGCATTAATTAGCAAATTTACCAAAAATTTCAGTTATATCTGTTTCCCATTTAGAGTTCGATTCATTCAAAATGTGTCGTAAGACTAGTGGCTTAAACTTTAAACAAGCTGGGAATCACTTTGTACTTTATGGTGTCTTTCACGCCTGTTTCTTCCTGTTACGCGTATTTCGTATTTAATAGACCCTTTGTACTTTTTTTATACAGAGTCCAAAAACAATATATATATATATTTATATGTAGAAACTGAAGAAGAATCTCAATGGTATTTTTTTGTGTTGTCAGCCGCAGCAAACATTGGCCAGACTGGAGTACAATTGTGGTTCGGCCACAGGCCACTTGATGTCCATGTGTTTGTCCAGACACTTGACATAAGCACTTGGCTCGTCACCCCCCTTGTCGGACCTCCCACCCCCTCTGCTATGGATTTAGTGTCACACGCAGCAAGAGGAAACAGCAACGGGTCGCGTGTCTATTTAATTGACTGTCGGCACTTGGAGCTGCCCTCCCCCAATCGGAATCGCAATCTGAAGCTGAATCCGAATCCCATCTCTGTGTGTGTCGGCTTTTGATAATGACGGACAACGCACTTTGGAAAATGGTACTCCAACATTGATTAGTTGTTGCTGTTGTTGCCTGATTTCAACTGGGATTGGAATCTGAATCATTCTCAAAAACTGGGAACACGAGAAATATAATAGCAAATCCCTTGGCAACAATTGGCAACTTGGCACAATGACAGTTGAATTGATGAACTCAACTGGAAAACTGAATGGCGACTGACGCCACCACAACATTCATTAGCTTAAGTGGCGCTCTGTGGTGATTTTTATGGCCAAGAACAAGAAGTATATGTATGAAGAAGAAGCAGAACGATAACCAGAAATGGTAATGAATAATCTTCAGGTGATTGCGTTCCATCGCCAAGATAAATGGCCATGAAATGCTAATGTGCTTGAGATTTATGCGATTTTATACGATTCTTAGACCCTGTACTCCAAAAGTACAAAGGGTCTGTTAAGGTAAAATCTAGGCTCCATTGGCTTGTTGCTGCTATAGAACTGAGCTCGAATGCCGTTTCACCAATTTTTGTGATTTAAATTATCTTCTTTTAATAACTTTTAATAAAAAATAAGTAACAGGGTATATTGTTTTCGTTCAAATGTATGTAACAGGGAGAAGAAGGCATCTCGGACTTTATAAAGTATATATATTCTTGATCAGCATCAACATCCATGTCCGGCTGTCCGTCTGTCTGTCTGTCCGTCCGTGTGCGCGCTTAGATCTCACAGATTATAAGAGATAGAGCAACCAAATTCGGCATGTTTGGAATTTTTGCCACACCCCCTTTCGCCCCGCACATCGCCAAAAACCACCACAACCACTGATTTTAAAATAATTTGGTTTTTATGTCAAATTAGGTTATCTATAAATATTATCTATTATTCCACTTTATTGCAGCAAGATCGGAAAAGTAGAACGGCAGTAATAGCTAACCCAAGTTATTAACAAATATGGCAATACAAGCAGCCACAAGTATGCAGTAGTTTTTTTTAGATAATAATTTCTATAAAATACTATTATATATATTGAAATAAGTAACGGGTATTTTATGGTCGGGATCTAGATTATAGCCTTTCCGACTTGTTTTTATTTTTATTTGTAATTTAAAGTTTTTACTGAATAGGTAAGGGGTCACTCACAGTTGAGTTTGCTTGGCTGTAGCCTTACCAATTATTTATTTTACTTATATTTAATTTTATTTGGTTGCCACTTACCGACAGTCGTTAACAGCATGTTGTCCAGGAGCAGGGCAATGGCCACGATGACCAGCACTAGACGATTGGAGCCACGCCAGCTGACCATCCATGATTTGGCCGCTGACCAGGTGCCAGCAGCTCGTGGATCCTCTTGCCGATATGGATCCGGCGGTGGCTGTTGTCCAGCTGTCATTGGTCGTGGAATATAGGGTGGCACTGGTGGCAGTTGCTCCTTGCCCAGACCCATGATGCCACATTCTGTGTCCACTGTGTTGCCATTCTGCTGACTGCTCTCCAGTTGTTGCTTGAAGGGATTCTTGCTGGGAGTATTGGTCGTCGGTTGAGGATTGTTGCCATTTATGGTGAAGGATGTGGTCTGATTGGTTGCTCCCGTTGCTGCTTCAAGTCCTGCTCCTGTTCCCAGTGATTCCTGCTGCTGCTTCTGTTGGGGTGCTGTGTATTTACGTGTGCCATCTTTGCCCGCATCAGTCGATGATTGCATTGCGTCGCCAGCCGCTGGTTGCTATAGCGAAATATACACGTATTTACAATAGAGGAATACGGCGTATTATCAGTCTCATGCTAAGCGGATTGTCTTTAAAATGTAATCAAAATGTAAGCTGCTTGGGCTCCGACTGAGGCATCGAATTACAAGTACCCCGCCTTCGTTACGCCCCAGTGAATTGCACTAATTAAAACTAAATTATATATCTCAGCCTGTTGAATTCAATTCATTCGCAGGCGTGCAAATTACAAAATAATAATAATAAAAACAAAGAAATGAAATTTCACACAATATATTAGTGGGTCTCGTCTAATGGCATTATAAGACAATGTGTTTAAATTTAAATATTTATTTAATTGCATTTACAAGCATCGTAACAGTTGAAATTAGTCTTTGAATTTTTGGAAATTTGCGTGTGCGACGCGCGTCGTAAATTGAAATTCAATTTCACATCTAATTCGTTTAAAAGACATCACACAGAAAGCAATACAGCCACGACCCAAATGTATACATATACATATATATGTAAGTCATAAACACACTTATTCCGAGTGAAGAACCAACCACCCACAATCAACAGGGTGGAGTTTTCCTTCTAAGACAACTTTTGGACTAATTTTGACTAGGCAGAGAGTGAGGAGATGGAAGAGAGTGGTTGCGACTTTCAAAAATTGAATTAACTTGCCGTCAATTAAATCAAAACGTTTTCGTAATTGAGAACAAGATGGAAGATGAACTTCCACAGAAGAGAGCTTTGATTGAGTGCACTTTGCACCAAAAGAGAAGCTTTCAAAGTGTTAATAAAGTTCGCAGCACTCACTTTTTGGCATTAAAAAACACTTGTTTTCACTCTCGAGCCAACAACAAAATACAGTTTTTATCCATCTAAAATGTTTAACAGATAAATAATTGTAGATTCTTTGTATGCATAAAATTTATGTTAATATATGTGTGTATTTCTATCTCCATCAAAAAATATTTTATATTAAACGGAGATAGACAGAGTTAATAGACGAAAAAACAAATTATTGTTTTGAATAAAAAAAAATAACTTTAAGTGATTTGCGCTTTATAAAACTTTTTCAAATAAGCATAAATTAAACGAACAAAAAATTTTCTTGAATTGAGTAAAAGAGTACTTAAGATTATTTATTTGTATACTTATGAAGTCAACGAACTAAGACCTTATGCTGTACAAGTATACACAACTACAATATGTCAGATATATTTATTTTTCTTTAATTGAAATCTTATCTAAATTCAACTTACAATCAAAACAAAAATTAAATCATTTTGAGAAACGCATCACAAATAAGGTAATTGGATTTGTATATGGATTATGAATGGAACAGATGTGATATAATTAAAACCAGATAGAAGCCTATAGACTACATAAGGAGTTAATTATAGTGTCACGTTAGAGGAATACGAATGACAACAAATGTGCAATTAAGAATGATTTGATAATCTGTGCAATTAGCTGTGACACTAAACTACGAGTATGTATCTCAATTAATTCAATATAATAAGAGATTAAATTTTTAAAATATCCAGAAAGCAACTCGTAGTTTTAGGAAGAACGCAGTTTTGAAATACATACGTCAACAAATATCAAATTTTATTTGACAAATAAATTCAGATTTTTGCTGGTATACCTTTTTCCTGTATATTTTATAGCATCTTTGCTACTTTAATTCTTAGTATTTATATCAGTTCGATAGAAAAATAATTCGGTTTGAGGAAACACGTGAAACTAATAAGATGACTTTTTGACAGTGCTCGACGATATGATGCCCTGTATCTTAACACATTTTCACATACACAAGTATTATTATTCAAATATTTCTGATTTCTGCTTAAAATATTTCATAATTTAAATTATAGAAACTGTTCTTGTGTTTCTTACAAACACTTTTTATTTGCTCAAACGTATAATACACTTATATACGTGAGTACAGGGTGTAAAAGGGCCGTGATAATATTTAAAACGAAAGCAATTAAGTATGCTCGAATCATTGATGTTAGTTTTGTATTTGTATACAAATTTATTAAAATTTTTTGGTTTTCTTTGCCGTTGTCATAAAGCTGATGGCAGGTATTCTTACCGTCGTGCTCATTTCAGGTTTGTCAAGCTAGTCAATTATTTTTTAAATTCCACTTAAGCACACACAATACGATTTTAGTTCTAGTTTGGGTACATTCTAGAAGAGATTCTGCGTATTCATAAATATGTGATAATGGAATATATTTGATGACACTCCACTCTGTTACTTTAATAATGCACAATTCAATTTAATAATGATCACCGTTGAAATTTAAAACTTTCACTTTTTAGGAATTCTAGGGTTAAGCCCCTAGTTCTCAGCGCGTGAGGATCGCGCTGAGATGTCTGATGATTCTGCCGACAAGTCGGCGCTCTGAATTCAAACTGAAATAGTTGGCGTGTGGCTTAGAGCTTTTTTAATGATTTTTGTTATTTTTCCATTTTTATAAATACAACACAGAAACTTTTAGCTATTATTTTTATAGTTTGTATTTTCGTTTTTGATTTTCGATTTCAGATACCCCGCAGATTTCAATGTGCTTAAATTTCAATTGAATGCATTTTAAAGTTTTTAAAATACATTTTTCTAATTATTTATTAGTAATGATCATGCGATTCGTTTTATGCGCGTGGGAAATTTCAAATAAAAAGTCTATGCTAATTTTTGTTACAACTTCAAAACGCATATCCAGAGTGATAATACTTATTACCTTAGTTTGCTTCATCAATTTTAATTGCATGTATTTAATTTATGCGATCTACTCGCGTGTGCCCTTTGCTTAAAACGTTGTTCATGAGAGAATCAAACAAAATAATATTAAACTAATAATAAAAATCGGAATTGCAATTTTGTGAAAGTTGAATCTATAATACTCTTTAGTAAATTATATTTATTTAATCAATATTATATATTGCAAATACTAATGTCAATCGATTTCCCATTAGCTTGTTGTTTTTATCTCATTACATATTCTTTTTCCCTAAATAAGACTTTGCGTTTCTTATTATTAATTAAATTAACCCAATACAAAGTAATATATATAATCTGAACTAACTATGATAAGATTAGATAGAAATTTATAACATATTTTAAATATAACAGTAAGTGCTTTTTAACAGTTTAAGCAAATAATTCTGTTCATTTAAAGGTGACTTAATTAACATCGCGTTTTTGATTATAGCGAATATATAAGCTCTGTTAATATTTATACGTGACAAAAAAGTGCACAACATTTTGTTCGCTTACACGTGCAATGCTATTTATTAATTTTTTTTTTTTCTTTAATTGTTTATGTTTGTTTGTATTTTTTTCAATCCGTGTCTTCTGTCTAGCGTTAATTGCATCAAATTTAACGGCCGTCAAACGACCCTTGTTTGCCGGCTGCCTTCCTGAGTTGCTGAGCACGCAACTTGACTTAAATTCTGCTTGTAAAAAATATCATCAATTAAAATCAAGACTCAGTTTATATTCGGCTTTGAAATGCGTCTCTGTTTATATAAAAATATATTCAACAAAAAAATTTACAATTGTATACTCGAAAACACAACTTTTGTTATTTTTTATTAGAGACTCTCTTTAGAAATTCTTATCTAAATGCTTTTGCTAGCAGGTCGCTAGTAGTGACTAGCAGATGCTCTTTAAAGTATTTAAAAACTTTAAGCATTATATGATCTGGTTTATTTTTTATCTCTCATTAAATTGTGTTTCTTATTGAAGCTGAGCAAGCTGTATTACTTCAGATGTCAGTGTCCCTTAACTTTAACAGTAACTTTATTCCTCTTTCTCTTAACACTTGTACTTCTAACTACTCCCTGCATGAACCTTTTCGAATACTCTGTGCTGATTACAATCGACTTTATCAAGTTTTGAACTCAGCGGCATCCTACTATTAAAATTCTCATTCTAAATTTTTTAACCCGAAGTCACTAACACAACTTAACTTTCCTTATTTTCTCTCATTGATATGAATGGGTTTTATCTGGGTTTTACACAATCCTTGCAACTAATGTTGAATCAATTAAATATTTTTTTAAGTTTTATAATTTAGTTGTTTATTTATTTAACTTTTATTTAGGACTTTTAAATCCTTTTGTCTTATATTTTGTTTTATTTTATGCATAGTTTAACTTTTTGTCGACTGATTTTAGTTGACTTTAATATTAAATAAATAAAAAAAATAAATACTTGTTTGTTTCAGTCAACCAAGCAAGGTCTCAGTTTATTGCAAAACTTATATTCACATTTTAGTAACAAGTGTGTAATAAATACAAAACGGTAGCATTTTGTAGCAACTACGAGGGTGAAAATCTGAATAAATTCAACGTGTAGTAATTGGCAATTAAACGTGTCAAAACTGCCGTTAGAAAAAGATTTGCTTGGAGAGCCATATCAAATTGTATAATTAAAAAAAAAAATTATTAAATTGAAATACACATTTAAAGTACTTTATAGATTTTTAGTTTTTGCATACAATACTCATATGTTAATATTCATTACAATGAAAAACACAAACACATACCTTACGGGGTTACTCGCCAACAATTTTAAGCTTACCTGCAATATTTGTAAAGCGTCAATTAGTTGATCAACGACTTCCACTTTCTGGAATAGCGACTTATCAGCTTGTTTTGGACGAAGGAAGAAGAGGAATTTGCCTGTTGAATGTGTTGTTATTGACGTTAATGTTAAGGTTGTTCTACTGTACTTGGTTATAGGTATTCAAAAGCAATTATGGGTTATTTCTGATTTCTGAGGGTGAAGTTGTGCGTTGGAGTATTCCTGTCAATACAAAATTAAAACAAGAATTTAATTAAATAGTTATTACCTGTGATGTTTGTTTTTACACTATTGCTTAGTTTCTACAATGGAAAAAACAAGACTAATTTAACAACAATAATTTAACTCGTTTTTTTCTCAACAAGCACAAAATCCAAAGTAAAATTTAAATCACGTTTGCTCAATTTGGGTCACTTGTTGATTCAACAAACAATGTGCTATAAAATGTGCCACACAAAAATCAGTCAACTGCCAGTGGGCATAAGGTTTTCTATTTTATTTCCCAAACGAAAATAAATATGTATACGAGTATCTAAAATAAAATATGATTGAAAGCAAAGCCCAGAAGACTTTACGCAAATTGCTATACTCGTATGTAATTGATTGGTGGACGGAGTTTTATTCATATTTACATATTTTACACCGGTTAACAACGTTTTAGTTTCGCTTATGATAATAATATCATTGCCATTGACTTAGCTAATGATGTGCTCGTTTTGTTAATTATTTAAAATAAAGTTCTTCTTTATTATTTAAGCACTTTATGCGAAAATTCCTATGCTGAGTAGTGTTTGTTTGCTTGCAAATTATTAAAAACATTTTTCCCATGGGCTTATATTGATTTTAAAATGAATTACTCACAAACAACATTTATGTAATGATATCTGTTGTCTCTGTATCAACTGTGTACTTGTTATGCTTTATAATAATAATCACAATAATTGTATAATAATAAGAATACTATAGAACAAATAAACGCATATCAAGATGTTTTTCAGAGTTTAAAATATCTACTTACTTATGTAATATTAAATATATTTTTACTTTGCTTTTCTACTTTGATAAATTTTGTTTAAACTTACACCCGTTTCTCTGACAAATCACATATTTTCAGATTCTGTTGTTTTGTTGTTTTGCGTGTGTTTTGATTTTTATTTTTTTTTGAACTTGAAGCACAATTTTAGGCTTGCATTTGTTAAGTTGATTAAATTTGAGTTAATAAACTATTATTTAAGCTACATTTTCCATGTGCTAGAACCAGAAAATATTGCCTCTGCGTTCGCTTTACGTATGCACTCTCTGTTATCAGAAATGAAGTGCTACAAGTGTCTAGCGGTTGCTGCACTGGGAACGTGGAAACGAAACACACGTCCATCAGCCACGAGAATTCATCTCGCACTGAAATTCTACTGCGAACGCCGCACGAGGCGCGGACAAAACTCCATTCACTGCGTCAGGATGTGGAATGCGATGCGAAAGGGCAGCAGCAGCAGAAGTCAAAGCCGAAGCTGCGCTGCAACTTGTTGTGTGCGAAGCGTCGACGTTGACGTCGGCAGAGATGTTGGTCTCGCCGCCTGTTGAAGTGCCCGCCTACCCCTTAAAGCGTATTGCAGAAAACTGCCAGCGGCAATGATTCTGCTCAATTGCCTTCATTGTGTGAGCGAGAGTGAGAGAGCAAGAGCGAGTGAGAGCAAAAGAGAATGAGAAAGATGAAGTGGACGAGTGGGAGAGACCGAGCTTGTGTTTGTGTGAGCGTGTGTGTGTGTGTGTCTCATGGGCCTGCTGTTTGATTTTATTTTCACTGTCAATTGCGTTACGCGCCTGTAAGTATGCAATATGTATAGATATATGTACAGATATACATGTATGTGTGTGTGTGTAAGTGAGTGCACACGCAAGCACCAGCATATTATGCCTAATTGATTCTCCTGTTAAATGGGCGTCAGCTTTTTTTCTTTCCTCAAGTCGATTTTATGTTCTATTACTGAAAATAATGTGTGATGTCTAAAATATGTAAAAATTTGCTTAAAGCACAGAACAGTGAAAAGAGTGGAATTAGTAATAAAATGTTCTTAATTTTACAAAATGTTTAAAATTCTTTAAGGATGCTAGATCGATATGCTAATTATTAAAAATAGGATTATCGAATGTCGACTAAACAAATTCGCCAAAAAGTAGGCAATATTTTTTTGTTGAAATTATACAGGTGTGTCCCAGAAATATCTAGAGATTTTGAGATTTGTTTGAAAAAAAAACCGTTTAAAATGTTGGTGTTCCTAAAATTTTAGAGATTTAATATTTTCGAATATATTTTTTATGCATTTTTATTCAATTTACAGATATTTTAATTGAATTTAATAAATATTTAATTTTTATGACATCTATTAAGAATTTTTTAGACATTTGAAGGCAATAGTTACTTATTTTCAGGAACACCAACAATTGGTTTTGGGTTGTTTAAGCGCTGTTAGAGATTTGTAGAGCACACCTGACATAATTGTATATCCTGTATATTTTTAAATAACCTTAAGCTTTTCAGCTCTTTTTTATTTTGAATATCTCTTCAGTTTTAAATTTCTGATTTTATAGAATTTCATTTAATTGTAATTTTAAAATCTGGTTTCCAAATTTTATTTTTTTTTTATATGACGCTTAAGTTAATTGCGTTTCATTCCAAAAGAACTTATAAACACAGTTCTAAAATAAATATGACGGGGAATCGAAAACAGTTATTTTTCTAGAGAGCCAAGGTAACTAACAACTTTATTTACGCTTTTTTTATTTTTTGCATTTTGTAAGCTAAATTTTTTGTATGTTATCTGCTTTAAGTCAATGTTAAATAAATAAATAGATAACCCTTACATTGTTTTTATCTCATATCTTGTACAACTTTTTCCGCCATTTACTTTAATAAACTTTCTCTTTGCATGTTTTTTTCTGTGGAACAGTTTAACAGGTGTCTGGGGAGTTTTTTTTTCTAAGCAGGAACGTGTTGTTGCTGTGATTGTGGCAATCGAATTATTGTTGAGAAAAGGGCACTCACCTGATGTACTTGGAATTCTCAAGAGTCTCTGATGCTCTAAACTAGGTCAAGCTTACCAAATACGAGTTGATATTATAATTGATCTACTGCTAAGCTGCAAATTGATGCAATTAGCTAAGCAGGAAGCGCGATAAGTGGCATTGACGAACCACAGTCATAAAGCATCAACACGCGATTGAGCCTCGGATTGCGACATATCCAATAAAGAGTGAGTGTCTCTGTCATTTAGTCATCTAACTTATCACTTTGAGGATAGCGACGTCAAAGATAACACACAATGAAAATCTGATACAATTTCTATAAGAACGTTTGGAACTTTTAACTGTGACAGAGCATTGATTTTTCATAAAACTCAATCATCTCATTTTATTTTGGCATAGAAATATAAAATTCCTGTCCCAAGACCTCAATTTACAAAACACTTAAGGAAGCTAGGAACAGTCCTATAAGAATTGAATGAAAAATGTCTACAAATACTCATAGAATCAACAAAAATGAAAATCAAAAGGCCCAAATACCGTTGAAGTGTTAAAGTAGCGTCGCCAAATAACCTCAAAGTTAATGGACTAGAAATCTAGCATGACTGATGATATTAAATAATACATTCGCACATACATACAGTACATTCATACATAAAGACATATGTGTGGGTGGTTGAAAATGGAGTTAAATGAAAACAGGACAATAGAAAACATGTTAAAGAGCTTTAGCACAGTAGTCCACTGACAGATACCCTGTAAATAAAAGTTAAGATTTAAATTCGATTATTATTTTTAAAGTTTACTTTGTGATATTGGATTTTGCATTTTATTTTTGTTTTGTGTTTAGTTTTCAAAAATAATTTGATTGGGGGATTTTTTTTTTTGAGTTCATTTGGTATAAAATTAATTTTAATAATTCATTAAAATACGACAAGTCTAACGATGATGCGTCAACCTCAAAGTACAAATTTTTCTGCAAGAGAAATAAATTTTTAAGCTTACCAGATTTTAAAATTTACGCTGTCATAAGAGTAGTTCCGCAGAAATGACAAATGTGAAAACAATTTGCAGGCGATTTAAATTACACTAAATACTTTGTTAATTTTGGTAACAAAGTGATTCAACATGTGCGGGTCGGGTCACTTTGGTTTGTTTCGATTGGGGTCGGGAAACTGAGATAATCTTTTTGTGGTGGTCAACTTTTATCAGAGATATTTGAAAACAAAAGCAACTCGAGTGAAAATGTTTAATTTCCTTTTGTTAAGCAACGGGGGGAATAATTCTGTTTGAAATGCAGCTCCAAGTGAGCGAAGGCCGCCCTCCAGTCATCATAGGGGGAAAAAACTTGAGCTGTCATCAGCATTTAAAATTCTATCGTGGCTCTATACAAAAGCCCCTCTATTCCAGCCCCCTCTCTGTCCCCCTTCTTGCCAAAGTTCAAATGTCAAGTGGTGCGCCTGTGCGTATGTTTTGTGGGAGCGAAATATTTTTCATTTATCCTCGATGTTGCTCCACAAATGCCTTTACTCCTATGAGGGGGGATGGAGTGTCTGTCGCATATTTGGTGCCATTCAATTGAAATATCAGCACGTGCCCCTTTTGCCAGCTTCGGATACGATTCCATCGTTTTACGCTCTTCCAATTGTCTTAAGCATCCCAGAAAATGCGCATACAGTCACCACGAACTTCATTAAGAAATTCCACGCATATTTCGGATTATTATTATTTTTTTTTCTGACGCATAATTGAAATACTTTGCAGTGGGAAATTCACAATCTTTCTCACGTTCTGTCAAGAAAAAAGGATGTCCTAGTGAAAGTTACAAAAGTTTTTTATCGATTAGAAAAGATGCAGCAACTTAAAGCAGTCCAAAGACTGGAAAATGGCTTATACAAAATCTATTTAAATAATATTTTGAAATTGTTAAAATCATTAATTAATAGCAATAAATAATGTAAATGTATTATACAAATCTTAAATTATTTACAGAAATTCTTAAAACTCTTAAAAATATGCAGGAGGAAACTACCTTAAATAAATGTACTTTTTAAATAATCTTATTAATTTTACAATCGACTTGATCAATATGGTAAGTACCAATGACAATGTTCCAATTATATATAATTTGATATGATCTTAATACTACTAAATATTTCCTAACAAATATTTTTAATGATAAATGCCTTGAACTCTATATGAAACCCAATTAAAGTTTATAACAGGTCTGCAGATCGGCTAGTATGAATAGATCAATTTTATTATTGACAGGAAAATTGCTACTTTTTGCTACTTTTGTTAATTTTATTTGATACGAGTGCAAGAAGTTGAAAATCATCTTAAGTAAAATAGAATAAAAACTTCAATTAACTTAAACAGAAAAGTGTGAATATTTCAACTAAACAGGAAAAGAGGTTAAATATTTAATTGAATGTAGTAATATAAGAAACGCATAGGAAATAAAGAACAATTGTTGCAAATATGTTAACATAAATATTAATACAATTGAGTTTCCGAGATGTCCGAGACGCACTGCCGACACGAAGCCTGCGCAATGGATGGGCGTGGGCGTGGCATAAGAACATGCATGACCAATAAGAATGGCCGGATAATACGCATTGCCGTTATCCGCCAGTCAAAGAAGCGTACCTAAGCGGATAGATGCTGCGTTCGAGGTTCGGCACACTTGTTGCTTGGAATTGAAATGAATGCAACAGGAACAGGAAGCAAAATGGATAGGCCTGTGAGGCGGGGTGGCATTGGAGTTGGGGCTGGACATCGGGCAGGGGGCATTAAGGGACCGTGAAAATTGATAAGAAACGTACTTCGTGCTGCCATCACGTACCACTCACAATGGCGAAAGCCATGAAGCGATGCCGCAACCATTCATGGTCTCTGTGGCCATTCTATTATTTTTATTCAATATTATTTTATTTTATTTTAGCCTGCTTTTATTAAATCTTTCTTGATTTATAGCAATGCTTTTTATTAAGCAGATATTAGAATTACGACAGATACTTAAGCTGTACTTAAGTACTTAGAATTCCTACTAGCAGATATACGAATGTGTAGAAAATAAATTATCCATATGAGAAAGTTGGTAGTACCCAACCAGCAGATACTCTATACCTATTGCTTGATTAATAGATACCCTGTTTGCAGTTCCAAAATGATTTTACATAAATATTTTACTATCTCAACTTTTTCAACAGATGTTATATTAAATAGAAAAATCTGTAAAGTAATAATAATTTATGAAGCAGAAAAAATCTTATCTAGGCCAACACAAAATAATGGAGCTTTTCTTTATTGGATACAGAGACAAGAACTTGAATTTATTTAAAAAGAATTAAATTCGTTATTCACTTCAAAATATCTTTAATTCACTAATGTTAAATTAATAAATATTTTCAAAATTAAAGGAAATTTCACACAAATAAACTTGCTAATTTAGGCAAGAGAAACTTGCCCATGCCAAAAAGCAATTCATCATCTTCTAGTCGCCTCATGGGACTGCTTAAGTGGCTCCTGACCATTGAGTATAGTGCTATTGGCCATCCTTTGAGCCTTGTGCGGGTTTTTTCTTCGTTTTGGCAGTCCTCTTAAGTGCTTTCAGCTGTAGTGTCGACTGTGGTTGCTATAGCTGAGTTCTTTTTGTTTCTTATTTACGAGTAATCAATTGTAAAGAGCATTTTGTGACGTTTTAGTAAATAATACAATTTATTTTAATATTATTTAATATACATAAAGAATTTGTAACATGCAATTTGTTGCATAAGTTCGCGGAACTTTGCGTAATGAAAAACTTAAGAACTAAAGCCTAAACAAATTTGTTCTCAAGCAAAATATATAAAAAATTTGTCTAGATTTAACAATATTGCAAACATTATATATTAAATTCAACCAAATGTTATAATAATATATAAATTTATATTGTACAATAGAACGGAGTATTTTCCTAGATAGCAACTATGTAGCATGTCTACAAATTGTACATTCTCTAATAACTAATCTACAACTACACATAAGCCACGACGTATACAGCTTGTTGTGGTTGTGGTTGAGCACTACGCATCGTAGATTTTAAGATTGTCAAACTCATCGAGCGTGTCCTCGGAACTGGATGTCGTCAAATCCGATAGCTCGTCGAGGCACTTTTGTCGCTTACGCACATTCCAATGAAGACCCTCTGCCAGGGAATCGAACCAATCGGATATCTGATCCTGTGCACAAATGCTTGGTACCGGATAAATGGATGTGGTCACACGCAGGCTATCGCCATGATTCAGCTCCTGATCGTTGCGGCCATCAAATGAAACACGCGATGTATTTCGGCTATCCGGCGATATGGATATCTGAAAACACAACATGAATAAATAGTGTGCGTCGTCTAAAAAGTATATATATCTCGTCTCTCACCTTCAATTCAACGCCGGCTGGCACTACAATGGGCCTGAAGCTTAGCGAATGTGGACAGATGGGCGTAACCAGAATCGCTGGCACTGAGGGATGGATCATTGAGGCACCAGCTGCTGCCGCATAAGCTGTGCTGCCCGTGGGCGTGGACACAATCAGTCCATCACCTTGAACGGATGTTATGTATTTGCCATCCAAGAATATGTCAATATTGCTCAAGTACGGCGATGGTCCACGATTGATGACGACCTCGTTCAACACGAGAATGCTGTTGTTGTTGTTGCTGTTATTATTATTACTGCTGGCAGTTGGTCCATTGAACTCCGAATAGTTGTACGAACGCTGCAAATTTGGTCTCAACAGATCGTTGCACGCCTGTTGCAGCGACTCCTTGCGACGCTCACCCTTGCGGTGCATCACACAGCGCAGACGACTGCGCAATGTGAGAGCCGCATGACCTTCCAGCACATTGGTCACTTGCTCCTGAAAGTTATCACACTGAAAGGGTGTCAGAAATCCCAGTGATCCGAGATAGAACGCCATCACCGGTGGCACCGATCGCTGGAACAGCTGTGAGGCATAAAGCAACGTGCCATCTCCTCCAAGACAGACAATGAAGTCAATGCGATCGGTGAGATCATCCCGACCATCTCTAAATTATGACAAAATTTAAAAAATTAATTAGAAGCAGTTTTCAAATAATAAATACCCTTAAAAGCGTAATTTTGTCAAGTATATATATTCTTTCTGCTTCTATTTTCGAAAAGTAACGTCATCGCATTTGTTTGCTAATATCTTTTAATCGGAAAGGACGATTGCTGTGTTCTTATTCACTAAATATAGTTGAACTGAATTGTTACTTAGATATGAAGAAAACTTTTTTAAAAATTGACCTTTTTTTTTGGTTTTTGTCAAATTTTTTGCCATATCGAAAACATTATTTAGTATAAAAAAAAACTTTTTTGTTTCTTAAGATATCTCAATCAATCTTGCATATTGAGTATTTGGCATTGTCTTTTACATCCTGACCAAATTTGGTTAAAATCGAACTACTTTATTATATAGCTGCTATAGAAATGATATCTCAAAAATCAACCTTTAGTATACAAAACATTGCCTTTTCATAAGATATCTTAATCAATTTCGCTGTTTAAACATTATGTATTTTTTATACATCCTGATTAATATTGGCTGAAATTGGACTACTTTATTATTAAGCTGCCAGAGAAATAATCTGATCAAAAACAACTTTTTGTATTTTAAATTTGGCTTAACGAAACGGAACGGAACGATCAGTCAAAAATGAAAAACATGGCACTGCAAGGGTATTACATTGTCGGCTTGCTGAAAATAGCCTGTCTTTCCAGTTGTTACTTACTTGAAGGTAACCAACTTTTCGCGTAACGCCAGAAAACGGGAACGAACTCCAGTATGGTACTCATGAACCTGCCGGAACTTGGCGCTCTCCTGCTCCAGCTTGACATCGTCGCGGAGCAACTTGTCCTCCAGCACAGCGGACTCCACCCAGACGACCATATTCTTCTCCTGGACCAACCATTCGACCAGCTGCACAAATGGCAGCAGCACCTGTGAGTCCTTCTTCTTGATGACCAGCACAGTAAGCGGTGGCTTGTACCAGGTCAGGCGTTGACTGGCGGGATCCTGAATTTGCATAACCATTGCAGAGTTTTTCATAATGCGACCACATGGTCCAAACTGCTGGAAAGGCGATGGAGCATTTAAGCTACGTGTGCGCCTGCAAAAAACACAAGAATTGTACATAATTGTAGTTGTGGAATTGAAAGATTGAATAAAACAATAAGTATTGTTGTAAACCTTAAAATGCGTGCTTCGAACACCATCGGAACATGCTCTCCCAGAGTCTCATTGCTTTGGCTTTGACTTTGGTTGTGATTGAGGTTTTGGTTTTGGTTTTGATTTTGGCCTTGAACTTGGCTTGACTGCTCGCTAACTGGGCCAAAATGCAGCATGCCAAGAGTTAATTTCTGATGCTGCATATTTTGTTCAAGTCTTTCCTTAATTAGCCACACCTATGTTGACTTCAATATTAATCAAAATCACGCGAGCTTTTAATATACAACCTCACACAACAACATCGCAAATACAAATACTCGTAACTTGTTGGAATTTTCGTTGCTCAACTCTCAATTTGTTTTGTTTTGTGTTGTGTTGTGTTGTGGTTCGCTTGAAGGTTACAAAATCACTGGCAATTCACAAGCCAATACATTTTTGAGAAAAAAGGAACATACAAGTATGTATACAAGTATATATATATATATATGTATATTGGTATTTTCATTACATCGCAAATAAACTTGTCAGAGTCTCAAAAAAGCAACAAACAGGAATTTTACACAGCAGTTGCCACAGGCGTCGGCTGAGAGAATGAGAGAGGGAGCTTATCAAAAAAGAGACAGACGCGTTCCTCATTGGTAGATAACTTGACTAAGTGTGGGATTTAATTGATTAGTGGATGATGACTCAACAGAATGACCGAGCAATTGGTTTGTGTGCCGGCTAAATGAGCCATGCTTTAAGTCAAGCATACATGACTTGCATATGCTCTGTAATACCTTCAAGTAGATAACTCTAAATTTTAAAATATTTCGCAGTACTAACGAATATTACAATTAAATTCAATAAACCATAATTTTGTATACATAACTTAATCTAAAAAATAAGAATTATTCGACTTTAATACAATTACAGAATTAAGTATAATTTGTAATGTAACAGAACACAAAATTATCAATATAAATTATGGTTCAATTAAAAACATTATATTTCGAATACTACAATTAGTTTACAATTGTTACACTGCACAGCACTAAAATTATTAAAATAATTAAAATTACTATTCAATTAAATTACTAGTATTAAAACGGTGTTGATTAATTGGCAATTTGTTAATTTAAAAGATTTCAAATAATGAATTATGAGTTTAAAATCTCAATTCAACTTTTAATTATAAATAAAAGTTTCGCGATTTCTCTGATATATGATTTGCAGGCTCAATTTCCATCGATAATTGCTTGTTGATCAGCACTTACACATGTTATTTAAAAGGAGTGCAAGAATCTGTCAGTAAATAGAAATAGCACTACGCGCTACAATAAACAATGTCAGACTAATTGGGAAGTAAAGTGCCGTTCCGATACTAATAGATATATAGGTATGTATGTCTGTAGATACGAGTAGAACCGACGTCACCGTGACGAGTCAAAAGTCCGCGCGTCATTGACTTCTAAAAGCCTTTGGAGCAATTTTACTTGAGTACTCGTATTAATTAAGGGACAGTCTTGACTGACTCGACTGTCTCGTTGTTAAGCAGACCGAAAATGTAGACAAATGTAGCATACAAGTCGCATGCAAATTGAAGGCTATGTCTGCTGACCCGTTGCACCTTTGGAACCAACCAGTCAACAGTCTCTTAAACAATTCCATCAGTTGGAGCTAATGTACGAATAATACTCGTATGGTATTTGATTTTATTTATGAATGGCGCCACGCACAAACTGGCACCGATTGAATTAATTGATATTGCCTGATATTCAATGTCTTTAAGTTCTTCAAAACAAATCGATCGTTAATAAATATAGTAGCTTTGGCCAACAAAAATAAAAAAAAACAAAAACAAACGTGGGACGTTTAGTGCTTTTATTTTTTGGGTGCTTAATGCCAATCGTCGTCATCAAAGCATACATCAGTCTTTAGTTTCGAAGTGTTAACAAACTCGTTTATACACGTAAGAGGTCGAAAATGAGTGCTAAATAATGATCATAAAAACTACTAGTAGATAAACGATGATATGATCTCTGCAGAAGAGTCAAGGACTTATTAAGTCGTTATTTTCACAAATCTATTAAAAAAACAATCTAAAAAAGATAACAAATAAATACCTTTAAAATTACCTGTAGTTTTATTTAGGCATAATGTAATAAACTATAATTCTGATTACGGAATTAAATTCGTCATGCTGACAGTTGTGAAATTTAAATATACTAAGTAAGTACAAATACTCGATTACTATCTAAAATTTCCGATTATTTGTAAACAAACGTATTGAAAGTCAAGTTTACTTTCTGTTCCAAAATTCAAATGATAAGCAATCAGTGCATAATCTCTTCCAATGTCATTGGAAAACCTTCAACGTTGTTTAAAATTTGTTATCAAAAATTAAAAACGGCTTACACGTAATTTCAATTACTATTCAGCGTCATATATACACAAACATTGTACATAAAAGTCTCTTGTTTTTTTTTAATGATTATTATTAAAAATTGTAAAAAAAAATTATTTTGCCCTTACACAAATTCAATTACAGTCGAACTTTCCTAAAGCAAACTTACTTATTGAAGCTATCTTGAAATAAATTATATATCGACGATAAGAAGCTGTACTGTAATTGTTTCTTATCTAGATACAAGACTGTTTTATCAAAAAAAAAAATAAATAAATAAAAGCCAAAGTAAATGCAAATAAGGCAAACAAAACAAATGATTATTCGATTCTGTACACCTTCGTTATTGTATGTATATTATTGACCATAATAAATAAGTACACACCTAAAAGAGAGAACATATTCTGGCTTAGAGGGGAAAAGAGAGTCAAAGACTTAAAAAGTCAATAAATTGCAAGGCAACTGGACTGTATTATAATTTGTAAAAAATAATAATAAGAAACCAATTTTACTTAAAAAGTTGTTATAAAGAATTTAAATTTTGGCAAGAATGTTGAACAGCGAAATGGTTTAAATGGTTATCGGTAGATTCTTACGCACGAATAATTTAATTTAAAATATATTCAGCGAATCTATGAAATACAATATATTGTTGTTTAACTTTTAAATAATTTCATTCAAATTCGGATCATTTGCTTTTGCACATAATGACGAAACTTCTTAAGCTGCTCTTAAGTAGAGGTTTCACTGTATTTGGTTATATATACATTTGTAGCCAAGTTGAACCTTCGTTACTTACGGCCAAGTGCCAGAGCGACTGCGACGCGTTGTGTCCGTGAAATCGTACACGTCCTCAGCCTGTTGTTGGGTTTGTCTTTGATTATTGTTAGCAATGTTCTCCTTAACCTTGCTGGTTATCTCATCCTTATCGCTTCTGGGATCTTTATGGTCTATTTTGTAATAGCCACCAGTTTTGGCCAAGCGTTGACGCTGCTGAGTGACGCTATGATGGATCAGTTGCTCATTGTAGTGGGTGAGACGTTGTTGTTGCTGCTGCCGTTGGCTGCTTCCATGGGCACCACACCAGTCGAAGCCATAGTGAAGGCGCTCCTCCAGCCGATGCTGATGGAGAGTGGCCAAATCGATGTCCGAGCGACAGGCCATGACTGACTTTTGAGTCAAGGGTTTTTTAACAAAAAGTTTTCACGTTTCAACACAAATTGTTTAGATGTCGACTTCAATTCTTAGCACATTGCAACGCAATTATTTTTCAAATTCTAGAATTGAATATTTAATTAGCTTTACATTTTACATTTACTTTGGCATTGTCTGCACCGCGCAGCGACTTGAAACGGCCCTGAGTAGCTGCCAAAAATGTAAACAGAATTGACCTTGCTCCCTTTTTTATACGAAAGGTGATAAACGATTCGTAAAGCACGCACATAATCAATTACAGTCACAACCATTTAAATTGGTTAGGAAAAGCCCAATCAAATTTTAGACCGTTAAAGCTTAAATATTTTGAAAAATATTCAAAAATATATGTGTTATGTGGCTTGTTTGCAACTGGTTTTTGTTACCAAAATTAATAACAATTTTAAATTGTTGTTTACGCTTACTAACGGTCCCATCGCCGAGCTGCTCTTAGTTCCGGCTCTGACGTCAACTAATTGCCATTACCATTTCTATAGAAATTCCAAATTCAATTTGCAAGCAAACTAAGAAAGAGACTGAGAAAGACATTAAATCGAATCGTAGGCCTTAATTGGTCATTTATAAATTGAAGTACAACAATCAATTGAGTTGAAAAGTGACCAAAATTTATATTTTATTTTACAAAGTAGAAAAAAAAATGTCATTTAAAAAATGGTAATGTTTTTCTTTAATTTATTCTATAATAATTCAATTATATAGTGTTAAATAAATTGAATATCATATAATCGGATCTTAATTTAAGCCAGCTTTAAATAGCCACAAATCGTGATCTCTGTTTATAATAAATCTCAGAAATGTTTATTTATGAATTTAAGCAATCAGCTACTTGAATTAAAGTTGTCAGCTTTTACTCAAGTTACATAAAAAGGTTTCGATTTAAAATCTCATTACATATAAGTAGTACACCAGGAAACAATTAAGAGTCGTATAATAATGTGTACTTGAACAAGCTTGTAAACAAAGGAAGCGCCAACAAAGCTCATTATTTGTTGATGTAATGAATTATTGAACAAAGACAATCTGTAGACAAATAATACAAGTAATCTATCAATTAAAAATGCGCAGTACTAAACAAAAGACTAAAGTGCTTATAAATTGTCTGGATTGGCGGATTGACAGAGGGTTAAGAAAGGTCGGTATACGACATTAGACTGGCTGTCTGACGCGAGACACACGTTGTAAACGTGATTTTAACAAATCCGTATACATATAACCATTTATTGACGGTTGTCAATACGACAATCTGGTAATTTAGTCTCGAAGTTTAAGTGCAAATTGTAAAGCTAGAAGTTAACACGTCGCGACCCTTGAAAGAAACTGAAAGTGAGCCTAAAGTGCAGCGAGTGGCAACCAAAGGGAAAATGCCAAATCGTGTAAAGCTACTTAGAAAAGTTGTAATACAAAGTCCTCTAATTAATTACATGTTATATAAGACGGCGTATTTAGCACACGAAACTTGGAGACCGAGCTTGGAGACCGAAGCCAACGACCGACAGAGAGAAAAAGCGGCACAATAAACACACCGTAAGAGAGATAGACAAACGCTGAACGAGAGAGTGACAGAGACAGAGGCGGACAGTAAGAGAGAGAGAAAGAAAGAGCGCAAAGATCGAGCCAAAAAAACACGACCGCGCTGTCCAGTGAACAAGCGATAACTGAACTGAACTGAAACACCACCAAAAAGGTGATTAAATTGTAAATCGTTGTGCGATTTGAAAATAAAAGTTTACGGCCGTTTCCAGTCGTCACACAGCGATCAGTGAGCGGCGGGCAAGCGAACAGGTTGTAAACAACAGCTGAGTGAAGTCGGACACGCGTCGTATGATCAATATGGGAGAGCATGCTGAGTGAGCGTAACAAAAAGAGAGCACGAGAGAGAGAGTGAGCACAAGTGAACAGGTGCTGACTGCTACGCAGTGATGACAACTACTTTTTACGGACGGAAAAAGGACACACTGACCAGAGAAAAAAATAGAAAAAAATGTAAGCAATAAATGGGACAGAGTATAGTATAAGTAGATTTATATTAAATGTTTTGACTACTTTATAGCACCATGTTTATTCTAAAATATTTGTCATGTTTCATGTGTTGAAAGAGGCAGAAAGTGTAATGTATTTCCCTTTTTGTATCTAAATATGCACGGATAATAAAAAGAATAGATTTCCGGATAGTTGATGTTTGATATTTTATCCGCTGAAGTAGTACTAAAATTGACAAATCTATCAAAAACAAGACTAGATCGGCAACACTGTTGCTTTGTAAAATAAAAGCTTGTAAGTTCGTTATGTAAACGTAGCAACATTGTTATTGTCCGCACAAATCTTCACTCTCTCATACTCATTTCTAATAAGCTGCACTCTCCCCCTTTATTATCAACACGCTCAGGTAACAAGCACATCTGACAAAGCCGCACTCGGCACTCGCCACTTGACGGCAATTGTCAAGGTATAATTACAAAATGTTTTTGGTATTTGTGTCTCTTTTTAATAAGCACTTAAACTTAATAATTGGCCATAGTATAGAGAATACGACGTGGGGGACAACGTTGTTGTTGTTGTTGTTAGTACTTACCACCACCAACGCATTTCTAAGTCACTGGCAGTGCCGTTGGTCAGCAGACCAGGGCCGGGAGCAGAGGATGCCGATCCATTATTAACATGATTGTGACGTGCGCTGTTCACATTCAGCAACTGATTTTCATGCTCGTCATAAAATCCGCCATTAGTGGGTGCACCTGATGCTGCGCCTGGTATCGTTGCACCTGGCACCGATTGTGCGGCTGTCGTCTTTGGCGTTGGACACGGGGCAATGTTATACGAGGGGGATGACATGGTTTACAATATAACAGTTGGCCACGGGGCCAATACACAATCAATTTCTGCACAGCACACAATACAATTTTGTGGAAATACTACTATTTTGCGAATGTTCAACTTCTCCACCATCGCCACCTTTTAAATATCTACAGTAGTTTGCTATTGACATTGCACATCATTCCTATTCGCTATAAATCACATATATATATCAATTAGTGCATTATAACGAATAAAAACTACTTTAATTAAAGTTAGCAACGTTTTGTTGATGTTTTTTTGATGTACTTTTTTATTTGTCCATATCGATAGCATATCGATTGTTGATTTCTCATGCACACGGTTGTACAGCGACTAGACTTAACATTATGCCACTCTGTTAAATATCGGCGACACGCAACACTACCAAAATAACGACATTGAAATTTTATATTTAACCCAGACAAGCCTAGTGCTCAAGTATAAATTTATTCCCACAATTTTGTTGTTGTAGATATTTAATATAAGAATAATTTTAGCGTCGATATTTTAAAATATACTTTTTTAACATATCGATAAGCGGTTCAATCAAATCGTAATTGAGCTCATTCGAAATCTGGCTGCTACAACACTCAAAGCAGCAGTTAATTTTAAATCTTTTTTCAAGGACGTTTTAAAATTAAAGTGCTACCATTGCTTTTTAACATGGAATAGTACGCTTACCGAAATTGATTTCGTTTGTCCAGCAAACTATCCACTATCGTCTTTCTTAGAGGCGCTGGCGAGCTGCCCGGTGTTGTCGCAGCCTCGTCGTTAACAATTTGCTTAGCGCGCTCCATATCTTGTACATTCATGGTTATTGCAGTTGACTTTAATTGACAATTAATTCAATTTAATTGCTCTGCGTACAGACACAACCGTGCGCTGGCAGCGTTCAGAGTAAACTATTGCACACGCCTATGTTTCGAGATTTTATGCATTTCGCATTTCATATGACTAGATAAGCACGCACACCTGTCACAACACATACATACAAACAAGTAAACACACACGCATACGCATTTTGATATTGATTCGCACACCTTGAAGTTTGTTAACAAAAAAGGTAAAAGCAATACACAGAAATATACAAAAAAAAACGTACACTGTTTATGAACAATGGCACTAAATCTGAAGCGTGTAACAAGCCGTCGTGCATCTCATTCATGTACAGCCTGAGGGCAACATTTCAAAAAGTCTCCTAACAGTATTTGGATAAGACAAAGTGCGTGGCATCGGAGCTGCCAATAACTTAAGTAAGGCAGCAAAAAATGCGAGGTGAACAACATGCAACCAACAAGTGGCAAGGCACCAATCTGACGATCAAATTAACATTTTATCTGTGCACTGTCAGTGGAATGATACAGCAACAATTTAAATATTCTGAGCTGATTTAACGGCTAGTATATTCGATATCGATAAAAGCGGAAAGTTGACTCCACTTGTGATCCATAATGATCTACTCCGTTTTGATTCGCATTAATAATATTTATCGATATGTAACTACATTTTAAGTCTACTTATAAATTAACATTTTATAATGTTCAACTTAAACACATGCATAAATTGCAAAGTTTATCTACAACTGAAGCTTATAACGAGACCTCTATAAAAAAAAAAAACTTACGCCTACAAATCGTACAATTTTAGATTTTCAATCTCGTCGAATGTATCCTCCGATCCGGATGCTGTTAGATCCGAGAGTTCATCGAGACATTTCTGACGCTTGCGCACATTCCAGTGGAGTCCATCGGCTAGCGATGCAAACCAGTCGGATATTTGATCCTGTGCACAAATACTGGGAACCGGATAAATCGAGGTTGTCACACGCAGACTATCACCATGGAACAGTTCCTGACGGTTGCGGCCATCGAAGCTGACCCAGGATGTATTGCGACTCTCGGGAGAAACTGAAATCTATAATACATTTACATTAGTATTGAAGATTCGAAGTGGTAATGTCAGTACTTGCCTTTAGTTCCACACCAGCTGGTACCACAATGGGCCTAAAACTCAGCGAATGTGGACAAATGGGCGTCACCATAATTGCCGGCACAGAGGGATGAATCATGGATGCACCAGCGGCCACAGCATACGCTGTGCTGCCCGTGGGCGTTGACACAATGAGACCATCTCCCTGCACCGACGTGATGTACTTGCCATCCAGAAACAGGTCAATATTGCTCAGATAGGGGGATGGTCCGCGATCGATGACCACCTCGTTCAGCACTAAAATACTATTGGGAGCGGGTGTACATTGTTCATCCGAATCGACAGCATGGTTCGCCAATGTCTGGTGTCGCTTGTCACTCCTCCGGTGCATCACACAGCGCAGACGACTGCGCAATGTCAGCGCCGCATGACCCTCCAGCACACTGGTGAGTTGCTCCTGGAAATTGTCGAAGCGAAAGGGTGTCAAGAAGCCCAGCGATCCCAAATGGAAGGCCATCACCGGTGGCACCGATTGCTGGAATAGCAGCGAAGCGTACAACAGTGTTCCATCTCCTCCAAGGCAGACAATGAAGTCAATGCGATCGGTGAGATCATCGCGACCATCTCTGTGGAATGAAAATAATGACATTAGTATGAAATATAGTTTTTTTTTAAATAAATATAAATTTTTTTTCTTTACTTATCTTCTCAATTACAAAACTATAATAATATAAGAATTTATTATTAAAGGCAATTATTTTCTTTTAATTTTTATTCAAGCGTGTTCAGTTTTTATTTTATATACCCTGTGCCCATTAAAAATAGGCAAAAAAGTGTATAATGGGTTTGGCAGAATGTATGTAACAGGCAGAAGGAAACTAGGCAGAAAACATAAAGTATATATATTCTTGCCCAGAACTAACAGCCGAGTCGATCTAGCAATGTTCGTCTGTCTGTCCGTCCGTCCTTTAGTTTGAGCGCGTCGATCTCAGAGACTATTACAGCTACAGACTTCAAACTTGGTATGTAATTTTCCAGATACCGTACGCAGATCAAGTTTGTTTTTATTTATGGATCGGATCTCTATTTCATATAGCTGCCATAGGAACGATACATCGAAAATGATGTTTTAGTATGGAAAAGTTTTTTGTTTGTTGAGATATCAGAACCAAACTGTGCATCTGACCAAGTTTGGTTAAAATCGGTACACTATATCATATAGCTGCCATAGAGACGCCCAGTCGGTAATCAAGTTTTAGTATAAAAAAGATTTTTGTTTTTTAAGATATTTTAACCAGAATATGCATTTAAGTTGGTTGTGTATATGGGAATAATCGGTCGAAAATCAACTTTTAGTACTGAGTACCTGGTCACAGGGTATCCTACTGTCGAGCGTGCTCGACTGTAGCCGCACCTCACTGGGAGTGAAGCGAGCCAGGGCTAGGCTATTAAAGTGGGTAGGGTGTGGAGCCCCCTTGTTATTTTATAGCATTCATTAATATATAGTTTTGCACGTTGCACTTAGGCTAAGTAATTACAAATTATTGGTTTTTAAATCAATATGGCTAAAATTTAGTCACTAAACGTAAATTTAACTTTCATAATTTTGACGAAATGAAATTAGAACAGATTAAAGAAATACACATCCGAAAAATTTGCCGAAAATAAAAATGTATTTGGGTTTGATTTTTTTTAATTCACAACTGTATTTTGGTTTAAAAAACTTACTTGAAGGTCACCAGTTTGTCTCGAATATCCTGAAATTGAGTGTCCTCGTTGAGTAGTGCATCCTCCAGCACTGCGGACTCTACCCAAACGACCATATTCTTCTCGATCAGCAGCCAAGTCACCAGCTGCACAAATGGAGCCAGCACAGAGGCATCGCTGACCTTCTTGATGACCAGCACGGTGAGTGGTGGCTTATACCAGGTCAGGCGTTGACTAGCCGGATCCTGAATTTGCATAACCATCACGGAGTTTTTCATAATGCGACCACATGGTCCAAACTGCTGGAAAGGCGATGGAGCATTTAAGCTACGTGTGCGCCTACAAAATAAAGGATACGCATATTAAAATCGGTTTTGAGTATATATATCAAATCCTGTCCAGATTACACCTCAGCAAACACTTGTTGTTGTTTTCCTTCGAGCAGTTAAACTCCTCAATGTGCAGAGAACTCTGACGTGGGAAAATCGCAGCCTTTTTAAACACGTTGGGAAACATTTGTAAATTGAGCGCGACTGAATAAGACTAAAATTAAAATTGGCCACAACTTTGACAAGTGTTTTCACTGCACACACCGCACAACGGTAAAACTCGAAGTGGAGTGTAAATGAGAATAAAAAAAAAACAGTTGACCAACAGAATCCACAACTGAACGGGATTACACATGGTTACATATATACATATTTATATCTTTCGATGAATGAGCGTATACATCCTAATGTTAAGTTGTTTCGCTCAGAAAATTTTGTGCAATTATCATTTGAATATTACTATACAAATTCTATACAATAAAGATTTTACACTTTACAAATAACTACATCAGCATAACGGAATATGTCACCTTATAGTAATTCCACTATGGTCGGATCAAATCAAATACCAACTGAGAGAGCATGACTTAAAACCCACAAAAAAAAAGCTCAAGGCAGTGAAAGCTGTCTTTATTTTGTTTCTTCTTACAAATATCAGGTCAAACTAATGGACCAAGACGTAACGATCGGAAGTACTTGATTTAAAACAAGTGACAATAAGCTAGCAACAGTCAATAAAACTTTTTCCGTAACATATTCGTAATAAAAAACGAAAATCTCGGCAATATTTATTCAAAAATGAATAACAGTGAAAAGTTTGCACTTTCTTTCGTTGCATTTGTTATTGTTAGCTGTTTCGGCTTTTAAGTTTTCTTTAGTTCACACACACAGACGCAAACACACTTCCAGATCCAGTCGGAGCGAAAAAATGCATAACAATAACTGCGTAGCGGCTCAGAACTTTTAATTGCATGCAAACAATTGTCTACTGGGTCATTAAATTAATAATAAATTCGTTGTTTAATTACCACTAGTGATGCCAACTAGTTTCCACGGAAAAAAAAGGATGAAACTTTTCTGGCTTAAAAAGTTTTAAGATTAAGAGATCTATCCAGAAAATAGCTACATCGTCAACACTAAATTGCATACAGAATTCAACAAGCGCTCACCACCACCAGCTGCTACTATCGATGCTGCCGCTGCCTCGACTCTGCTGCGATTCATTTTCCTTGTCCTTCATCCTGCAACTGGAGTTAACCTGTGTTGGTGGCTTTGGCGATTCCTGGTGCTTAGCGGCTCCTGGTAGTGCCGACATTTTAATTAGCAGCGGATACCAAGAGATTTAAGCCATTTACGGCCGTGCGACCAGTCTTTTAATCAATTATTTGTACACATTAGACAGTGTGACTGCAGACTGTGACTAGCAAAATACTGACAAAAATACAGTTACCAGGCCGGTAACACAGCTTCCCAAAAATATAAATTAAAGATTTATGCAATTTATGTCAAAGTGCACCTTGATAGTAACATTTCAATTTGTATTGCATACTTTTTTTCAGACAATACTAAATTGTCAGACATTTGGTAATGTCGATAACATTTGTTTTATTTGGGCAACATTACAATCGTTATCGAAATCATCGAAAAGCAAAGATAACTCATTGACAAAAGGTGGCAATTTTAAAACTTTCAAAAAGAACAAAATAAAATAGAATAAATTAAATGTGTTAACCATTCACAATGTTAAATTTATACAACATGTCAAAACTGCACAAAAGACTGTATAAAAATAGCGGCATACATGCAAATTTGTCGTCAGACGCTTATATTTATAGTACGACTAGTCAACGCCAACAACGTAGTACTGCATAGTATTTTTTGGCTGCTCAGAAACTATTTGTCTTTCTGCTTGCTCACCGAAATTGTTTACGTCTCTCTGATATATCCAAAACGCGAGTTTTTCTCAATGGCTTGGGAGAGTTTCCCGGCGATGTTGTTGCTGTGGCATCCCCCTCATTTTCATCATCCACAGAGGTAGAGTTGGCAACCATTTGGAGCGCCAATTGTATATCCTCCTCACGCATTTTAACAGGATGCTTAACGAATTTTTTTAATGGACGTCAAATAATCGGACAATTTGAAGCTCAACTTCACTGTCTCCCTGTCGAAATTCAACTAAATGGTATTATCTATGCCCTAGAGTATAAAATATAAAAAATGCATGCAAACATATGTACATAAATACATATGTATGTACATACAGCTATCTAAGTAATTGTTTTGACAAAATAAAAAAACCCCATTTGATTTTGCAGAAAATAAAACTAAAAAAAACCTCTCTCAAATAGAGGCCGATTTACGATGAAATTAGAAATTAGTTAAGACTCTCATTGAATTTAAAATTGCAAAAAAAAATGAAATAATTAGAATAAAAGAAAAAATGTTGAAATTTTTGGTTTGTCAAAAAAATTTCTTGACTAACTGTATATGCATATGTATATGACTGGGCAGTTGAGTATATCCATGTGTATAGAACGAGATGCTGTATTGAATAAGCACACATACAAGTACTCGTACTTTGAATTTATTAAGTTCAATACTCAAAGCAAAAGTTCAAAATCCACACAAAACATAACCGGAGTCGACTTAAAAATACCCAGCAGCGTTCCTCAAAATTTTTATTGACGACAAAAAATTTAACTCTTTATATCATATCTGTTTTTTTTATTTCCATCCAGCTTTTAACGAAAAAAAAAACAATGTTTCAGAAAGAAAATATTTGCTAAAACCGATATATGCCATTATATTAACCAGATTCAATATATATGTGATATATATGTACATTTATGATTTTAATCTCGATTTATGTGTTGCTTTTTTTATATATCTTACGAATTGAATGATACCCATTTATATATTTTTCAGGTACAGAGTATTACAAACAATTTGCATTTCCACTCTCGAACGTACATACACCACATTTTCACATAAATATATATGTATATATGTGGGAGGCCTTAGGCTTTAGGAAATTGCTCCATTTTTTGTAACGTACCACTGAAAAAGATTTACAAGCTTCATTATTTTTATTTTAATATTGATTGCTTTCACTCGGTGGCAAACATGGGCGTGGCAAGTACTTGAAAATACAATTATAGATGACTCAAGGCAAGGACAGCCTTAAACTATGCTGAACGTTCACTTTAATTTATGTTTTAAATCATATTTTTAAACATTTTATGACGTGTGTCTTGTGATCAAACTGTAGTTTAATTTATATTCGCCGGTAAACAATTAAAAATTTGAATTTTTAGCAATGCTAGGTAAAACTTATTTATTATAGAAAGAAAAACATTGATCGTACTATATTTGAATTTAACGTCAGAGCATCTGCTAGACAAAAGGTCAATGCTACGACTGCTTATAAAAAATACCAATTACAATTCGGCATTTTGTGTATCGATAACCGATAGTTCAGCAAGCTCTGCGGCAAAAGTTATTTCTGAGAGCTCAAAAGTTGCATAGTTTTAAAAAGAACTAAATCGTAAATGGCAACAAAAGCAGCATTAACCTTTGAAATGTTAGCCAAGCGATTGGGTGCCATTAAATCCATTGCCGGTGGACAAAATCTGAGGTAAACTAGTGACTTCTCACCGCATGTTACCGTCTCTTTCTGTGACGTAATTGTACACATCAAATTGAAAGCACGTTATCTTTATCTCCACAGCTTGTTGAGACCGGCCCAGACACAGTTCCGACATGGATATAGCACAGAGAAGCAGCCAGCGGCCGATGAGGCAGGTGAACCAAAGAAGGCACCTGAGTCGCCGGAAATTGAGAGACTGACAAAGGAATTGGCGGCAGCAAAGGAACAAAACAGCGAACTGTTGGACAAATACAAGCGTTCGCTGGCTGATAGCGAGAATATGCGAACACGCCTCAACAAACAGATAAGCGATGCCAAGATCTTTGGCATACAGAGCTTCTGTAAGGATCTGCTCGAGGTGGCCGACACTCTGGGCCATGCAACCCAAGCGGTGCCCAAGGAGAAGGTATGTGCATTCGTGGTCTATGACTATAATTTATTCTAAAGTTATTCTCTGTTGTAGCTCGACGCCAATGCAGATCTGAAGAACCTCTTCGAGGGTCTGAGTATGACACGCGCCTCGCTCCTGCAGGTGTTCAAGCGTCATGGCCTCGAGCCACTGGATCCCATTAATCAAAAATTCGATCCCAATCTGCATGAAGCATTGTTCCAAAAGGAGGACTCCACGGTTGAGTCCAATACCGTCGTGGAGGTAACCAAACTCGGCTACAAACTGCACGAACGTTGCATACGCCCCGCCCTTGTGGGTGTATCCAAATGATGAGTGTTGTTTATCCTAGAAACTCTTCATTTACATAGCATAGCTCCCATTGTTTGCAAAATTGTCTTACGCTGCAAAATTCATGTACGTTACTATGTAAATATATGTAAGTTCCCCCCATGTACAGGGAATATGCATTAGAGAATCTAACTGAGTTAGAATTTCCCTTCTAAGATGGAGAGACAAGTCGTTCCCTAGTTTTTAAGTGCGCTACGGTCCTTCAGAATGCAACACATTTGCACCACGATTGTTGCTCCTGAATGGCCAATTAAGGTCTTTAACTATATATGATAATAAAACGGTTAGTTTGTTTTCGAGATAGCAATTTCTGATTTATCTAAAATCATTAAAATCACATTTCATAGGGCTCATCTATCATCTTCATTTATACATTTTTGTGTTCTCTTTTCCGAAATACGAGATCTCTGGGAAAGCGTTTGTTATGCAGGTAACGCAGGTATTGAAAGGCGAAAATTCAATGGAAATTGAGATTTTCTATGACACAGCAGGTAGTCACGTACTCGAGACGAATATTCGTGGAAAACAGAGTAGAAAATTCCACGGAAATCGTTTACAATTTCTAGCCAAGTCTATTTGGAAAGCGAGTTCAGTGAGACCTCATCAGTTGTCCTTTGAACCTCGAATCGAGTAGAATGTTTGCATGGTCGATGAAAATCCTACTGCCATTGGCACTGCTTAACTGCATCCATGGACGCGTCCTGATGATGCCCAAGTTCTATGGCCAGGATAGTGCAGTAATTGTGGACACGGACAAGTCCAAATTCAATCCAAAACTACAGAATGCGCTCTATTACAATATTCCTGTCTACAAGTTGTTCAAACCGATGACTACAACAACAACTACAACTACTGCTCCGATCGGACTGATTGAGGAGTATCCAAGTGATTTGCTTTACATAGCACGTAATAAACTGGGCTTAAAGCGGCTGGAGCAGCTGCCGAGCATCCGGGAACTGGGTGAGCTGCTGGGCACTGGCAACGCGGAGGATACCATCAAATATATTCGTGCTCTCACTTCTAATGATCAGGGAATTGCGCTAATGAAGGCCTATTTGGGCTCCCTGGACTATGATCAAAGTGAGCCCGAGGCGGAGACAAGACCCGATATCAAATTCAATGATGAAGACAATGACACAGATGCAGACTACGATGACGAGATGCCTCTGAAGGAACCAAAGCTGGAAACAACCACAAAGGCAGCGCAGTGGGAGTTGGAGGAGGGCGGTGGCTTAATGCAGCATGTAAACGATTTTATGAAGCAATACGGCATGTGGTCAGAGGAGACCACAACTGTCGCTCCCACACCCGCTCCCGTGGTGTATAAGCCTCTCTTTGTGGCACCACAGCTGGCAACAGTAAAGCCGCCGCGTCCACTGTTCGCACGACGACCATGGCCATCTCATGTACCTATTCCAATGCCAACTAGGGTTCCCAGTACCACAGCAATTCCACCGACTCCAAAATCGCCGCATCTCAATTCGCCCAAGGTGCCGGCGAATTCAATGTCCGGCCACGTGGCGCCGCATGTTCAGCAGCTGGCACAGATTGCCAACATACCGCCATCGGTGTTGGACACGTTCCTGCAGCAGCAGCCCAAGCTGGCGGAGTTGGCCAGACGCGTCAGTCGATTGCCGCTGGTGCAGCAACACAGTCGGGCAATCGATAGCCAGTTGCTGGTGGCCGTGCAGAAGGCGCTCTCACAGGATGAAAATCTGAAGCACTTGCTCAGCGCATCACAAACATTGAAATAAACGCTTAATACTTAAACTAATAATAAAGTTGCTAGTCTTCCTTTAAATAAACATTCATAGCAAGATGTATTTAGAGTTAATTGACTTATTCAAGCTATTTTGACAGTTCATGTTTGCTTATCTCTCTGAGAGTTGAAATAGCACGTCACATTTTTGTAGATTACCAGCTGTCAAGGAACAAGTCACCTAATAATAAATACATCTTGATTCATAGCCTCATTTTTTTTTTTTAATGTGGCGGCACCTCAAAACACAAGGGCCGTGATTTAATCGGCCAGTGCATTATTAAATGCTGTCAATTTGTTCTTGCGTTGCCGTGCATAACTGTCGCCTAGCTGTGAATTCGGCGACAGTTTACTGTGGAACGCGTACTTTAAATACCACATTGTTTTGCTTATATGTATGTTTAACAATTTAATTAAGTGAAGCACCATTGAAAAGCGCAACACTTTGGTAATATTGTTAAATTTAATCTTTGTCCATTAAAAATAGCACTCGCAAGCTCTAGGTAATAAACTAACGAGCGTGCATTGGACAGCAAAGAATTTCAGTTAATTATATTAGACAAGCAGCACCACGTGCTAGCGAGAAAAGAATGAAGAATATTTCAATTTCGATAAGCGTCAATAGCTCGCATCATCGATTCTCACATATACAAATATCTATCGACCCATCGCCACAATCTGTTGATCTGAAAATGGGCATGCATCGAACATCGATTATTCTTGAGCGATGTATCGCGATGTTTTTGCTGATAGCGATGAATCGATGTTTGACATTACATCGGTCGTGTGGAAAGTGTTGACAAAGAATATTAAAAATAAGACTGTTAAGAGAGCATTAATTATTTTAAATTGTTAATTAAGTTTGTTATGAAAATATTATTACTATTTTATTAAATTCGTTTAAAATATAAACGATATCAAACCACAACTATGCGAAAAAAAAAACTAAACTGATAGTTTATTTGTTTAAAAAAAACGGAAGGTTTGAAAATATGGGACATCGAAGGAAGCATCAAAGTTTCTACCCGATCGCATTTCTATTTTAAAAACATCGATGAGGATCCACATTGATGTTTCGACTCAAATGAAGTCCTTTTCCACCGTTTTCTAGAAAACAGAAATTTGACCATATTCAGAAATTTGACAATATTCTAACAAAAATTCTGCAAACATTTTGAAAACGGGATTTAATCCGTGAACCAAGCCTGCCAACGCGTTTTTTGTTGCAACATGACTAATAGACCAAGTTGGCAGCACTGCGAGTGTATTTGTAAATGTATTTATTTTAAAATTTGCATTGTTATTAATTAACTTTGTCTTTGTGCAGTGGATAAACAATTTTAGCTCGTGCTCTTGGTTCAAAAGCCAATACAGCAGCCTTCTAAAAGAATCCACAGTCCGTTGAAGGGGAATAACACTAGACTTGGGCTTCAGCGCATTTGTTTTGGAGTCACTAATGGAAGACATGAATGTGTGCCGAGTCTGTATGACCAGAGAAAGTGAATATTCTGTTAAATTGGTGAATATATTCGACTGGAAGCCTGGGCTTGTCGTCGTAGAAGATGATATGGACATAGGCAACACTAGGCTTGATGACATGCTTAACGAGTGCTCCAACTGTGAAGTCAGACTTGAGGATTCGCTGCCAAATAAGATTTGTTTACGCTGTGTTATAGCAGCACAACACGCGTTTAAATTCAAACGAATGTGCGAGCACAGTCACCGCTTCTTTTGCCAGCTGCTCAATAAGCACCAAAGAAGTCAGACGGATGTGGCCACTAATGAAATGAAACTTACTAAAAACTCAGACGAAGGTCTAGCGAACAGAGCTATAAGGGATCACCCAGACAACGTAGATGTCCCTTGCGACACAAATGTATATCAGGATGAGCTGGCTCATACGAACTTTCGATCAGAGAGCAGAGTAGAATTTGGCGACGTAGATTTAGGACCAGTAAAAATAGAGCACGTGATGGGCACTGAGGCGATAGAGAATGTGGAGGCCCAGCAAAAGGAGCTAGAGTATGAAATATGTGAATTAACTCATGCATAAGCATATTTATTTAATCTATTTATATGTCCCGCAGTTACTTTACGGACGAGAATGTAGCCATAGGTTCTCCAATTACGGTTGATCGTCCATACAAATGCCCGCATTGTCCGAAGTCCTTCGCCCAAAACCAGCATCTGAAGCGACACATCTCTGGACACATGGGACAGCGTCCGCACAAATGCCCCCACTGTCCAAAAGACTTCGCCCAGAGTCATCATCTCAAGCGACACGTTTGTACGCACACAGGGCAACCCTTTAAGTGTCCCCACTGCACAAAGGCGTTTCCGTTAAATCATCTGCTGGCGGAGCATATACGCGTTCACACTGGCGAACGTCCATTTCAGTGTCCTCATTGTCCAAAAGCATTTACCCAAAATCCCTACCTCACGGCGCATATTCGGAGGCATCGCGGCGAGCGACCATTTCAGTGTCCCTATTGCCCAAAAGCGTTTGGATTAAATCACATTCTTCAGACGCACATCCGCGGACACAAAGGCGATCGTCCACACAAATGTATTCACTGCTCGAAAGCCTTTACCCAGAAATGCAATCTCAAAATGCACCAACGACGATGTCCAGCGTTTGCTCGTCAAAAGACCGAGAATTTAATTAAGAATCCTAGTGAAAACACATAAATAATTCTGTTCACTTTCGCCATTATGTATTATAGTTGTTATTGTAACCATATTTTAAAGTAGGAATAAGCCCATATTTCATATCTTATACAGTTGACAAGCTAATATAGGTTCTTAATTTAAATATTTTGAAAAAAAAAACATTTGTGTTTGAATCGTATTCTGGTATAGATAACAAATCAGCTGTTTCATGTTATTATCAATTGATAAAGTAATCGATAATAAAACTAAAGATGGTCACACTGGGGATGAGAGCAAAATCAGCTGCGTGGCCGATTTTGTATACAACTTGCTTTGGGCTAATAATTATCACGATATCTACTACAAACCAGGACAGGCGTATTTCGTTTTCGTTAAATATATATTGATTTCAAAAAGAAAACAGTTCTGTGCTGCTCATCATCTCGCAATTTAATAATAAAATAGCGAAACTATCGATATATCTACGTTATAACGTCAACAAAACTATCAGGGTTGCTCCTCAATTGACTGAAATCAGAACATACACGTCGTAAACGTCACCAAAAACGTAGTCGGAAACAAATTATTGACAAATTTCGGATTAATAAAATGTTTAATTAATCGCACCATTTCATACACCTTTAGTGCGTGTATGTGTGCGAGTGTGCGATTGTGTGTGTGTGTGTGCGAGCGCTGTGTCCAAGAGGCAGAAAAAACATACATATGTGAGAGAAGAGAACAGTAGAAGCAGCAGCAACAACAACAACAACAACAGCAGCGGGGACTTCAACAATTGTTTGTTGCGTGCCAAATTCTGAAAGGTGGAAGCCAATTAGGTGCAATTAAAGAGCGAGGAAGCACTAAGTCTGGACACAATGTCACTGCCAGGCAACGGTATTTATGTGGTGCGCGGCGAAATGGCCACCTTAATGACGGCCATGCGACGTGGAACGCGTTGGAATACAACAGCCTACGTGGTAAGTGTACATCAGCAGCATTTGCTGCAGCATTCGACATTTACAATACCAACCCACAATAAATTGCAGGATGATGAGAAAGACGCTTTGTTGAAGCTGTTTATCGATCTGAAGCAAGTGCTTAACCGTATCGAAGATCTACGTCTGATTGAGCCAAATGTGTTCCTGGCACCCTTCTTGGAGGTGATACGCACAGCGGATACCACAGGACCATTAACTAGTCTTGCCCTCGCCTCAGTCAATAAATTCTTGTCATACGGCCTCATAGGTAAGTAAAAGAAATTACCTAGAAGTGGGATTGATTTTTCAAACATTTGAAAATTACAGATCCCACAACTCCAAATCTGGCCGTGATTGTGGAGCTGATTGCGGATGCTGTCACGCATGCTCGCTTCATGGGCACCGATCAATCCTCGGATAGTGTGACCTTCATGCGTGTCATCGAAGTTCTGCACACACTGATCCGTAGTCCAGAAGGTGCCGCCGTCAGCAATGAATCTATGTGCGAGGTCATGCTTAGCTGTTTTAAGATCTGTTTTGAGCCGCGTCTAAGCGAGTTACTACGTCGCTCCGCAGAGCAATCCTTGAAAGATATGGTTCTGCTGTTTTTCATGCGACTGCCACAGTTTACGGAGGATCACAGTGACACTGTGATGCAAAAACGTTTTACCATTTCCGAAGCGGCTGGTGCACCGCCTGAAAAACATAAACGCAAGCTACAGCCAGCTTCTGTTCCGGCTGTGCAACCCAAGGAGGAGCCACCACAGACACCTCAAAGCACACTGGCTGCGCCGGCGCATTTAAAGGCACCCATACTGGCAACGACACCGGCTTCACCAGCTGGCAACATATTGGATATGCAGGGCAAGATCACACAAACGCCGACAACAACAACAGCAACAAATACGGCGGGTAACGAACCAATTGTCGATCCCTCACTTGATGTGCCAGTTATTCAAGTTGAAATATCGACAGAAACGGAGACAACCGCTGATGTCGAAGATGACTCTAGATCAGGCATTGTCTCAACGTTAACGGAGGCCAACAGCAGTGAATATATTAACTCTGTAGGAGTTCGCTTTACACAACAAACATCGGCAGAAGATTCAGCTGCTTTGTCAGCCACATTGACGCCTTATGGGCTACCGTTTATAAAGGAACTGTTTCGATTTCTAATCATACTGTGTAATCCGCTGGACAAACAAAACTCTGACAGTATGATACACACTGGTCTGAGTCTTCTTACGGTTGCTTTCGAGGTGGCTGCCGACAACATTGGAAAATATGAGACGCTTCTGGAGCTGGTAAAGGATGATCTTTGTAGGAACTTGATATCGGTGAGTTAGATATGATTCAGATTAAATTATTCATTTCAATTATTAATACCCACTTTCTGTCATTAAACAGCTACTGACCTCGGAGCGTCTGAGCATATTTGCCGCCGATTTGCAGCTTTGCTTTTTGCTCTTTGAATCGCTGCGTGGACATCTAAAGTTCCAGCTGGAGGGATATCTTAAGAAGTTGAGCGAGATCATAGCCAGCGATAATCCGAAGACTCCCTATGAGATGAGGGAATTGGCGCTAGATAATCTTTTACAGCTTTGGCGTATTCCGGGATTTGTCACTGAGCTGTACATCAATTACGATTGCGATCTGTATTGCACGGATATGTTCGAGAGTCTCACAAATCTGCTCAGCAAGTACACACTATCTGCCACAAATGCAGTATACAGCACACACATCATATCTATGGACACATTGATCAGTGTCATCGACTGCATTGAGCGGAACTGCGCTGCTGCCAAGAGCAATAATAGTCACAATCATGCTATTGTCCAAGCACCTCAAGCTGCTGTTGGCGGCAGTCGTCATTCCCGGCACAATAGCGGACTCGAGGGTATTGTCATCGATAATGGCGAGGAGCCTGTCGAGAATATTGCCAGCTTTATCAACAACAGCTCACATCGCTTGCGTCTGCACTCAAAGAGCGCTGGTGGCGACATAACTAGTGAACATCTGGTCAACGTTAAGGAGAAGAAGCGTCTACTGTCCAAGGGCACCGAGTGGTTTAATCAGCGACCCGACAAGGGTATTCAATACCTGCAGGAGCATGGCATTCTACACTCCCAGCTTGATCCCATGCAGGTGGCACTCTTTCTGCGCGAGAATCCCGGCTTGGACAAGAAAATGATTGGCGAATACATCTCGAAAAAGAAGAATGTTGACTCCAAGATTCTGATCAACTTTGTGGACTCATTCGACTTTACAGGCCTGCGTGTGGATCAAGCTCTGCGTCTGTATCTGGAGACGTTCCGCTTGCCGGGAGAGGCGCCTTTGATATTCCTCGTTTTGGAGCACTTCTCGGATCATTGGCACGTAAGTATGCTAATCCAACGAACGGTTTCCATCTCCAAGTTGTCTATATCTATTGATTTTCGATGCTTTATTCATTTTAATTTCTAAATATCAATTTAACTTTATTTAGTGTAAGAGTTTTTATTATCAACTTTCAAAATAACTTTTATTTACAAAATGAAAATTTATATCTTATATTAATTAATTAAAATCAACATTTTCGTATTGCAAATCCGAAATACCTTTTAAACATATTTATCTTCTCTGACTTCCAGAATCAAAATAAGGAACCGTTTGCCAATGTGGATGCCGCCTTTCGCTTGGCCTATGCCATCATCATGTTGAACATGGATCAGCATAATTCGAATGCCAAGCGATTAAATGTCCCAATGACACTGGAAGATTTCACAAAGAATTTACGAGGACTCAATGGTGGTCAGGACTTTGATCAGGAAATGCTAGCGCAGATATTCAATGGCATTAAGTATGCTTAATTTAATTCAAATACATACAAGATATTATATATTTAAATCTCAAACAGAAACGAAGAAATTGTGATGCCTGCAGAGCAGACGGGTCTTGTGCGCGAAAACTATTTATGGAAGATGTTGTTGCGACGTGGCGCCACCCACGATGGTCATTTCCATTATGTACACGATGCCGCCTACGATGTGCAAATCTTTAACATTGTGTGGGGCGCCTCGCTGAGCGCGCTGAGCTTCATGTTTGACAAAAGCACTGAAAGTGGTTATCAACGCACCTTGGCAGGTAAGATGAAGCAACTAGCTTTATGATTAATATATACCTGTGTACATGCAATATTTTTTCAAATTATAATCTATACTCGATTAAACTAAAATGTAATACTTGCAGGTTTTAGCAAATCTGCAGCTATATCAGCGCATTATAATCTTCATGCGGACTTTGATGCGCTTATACTGACCTTGTGCAAGTTCACCACGTTGTTGAGCAGCGTGGAGCAGCACGAGCCTGTGCCGGCGAACAATGAGATTCAACAGGCCGTCAACTTTGGACTGAATGCGAAGGCCCAGGCTGCCATGCGAACTGTATTTCTGCTCGTTCATGGATATGGCGATTGTTTGCGAGACAGTTGGAAGCACATTTTGGATTTGTTTTTGCAGCTCTTCCGTTTAAAACTGCTGCCCAAAGCGCTTATCGAAGTGGAAGACTTTTGTGAGCCAAATGGCAAGGCCTTGTTAATATTGGAGAAACCACGAGAGAAGCAAGAGCAGGGACTGTTTTCCAGCCTCTATTCGTTCATCAGCTCAGAGGGACAGCGTGAGCCAACGTATGAGGAGCAAGACTTCATCAAGCATGGCCGGAAATGCATCAAGGAATGCCAACTGGATCAAATGCTGCAAGAGTCCAAGTTTGTTCAACTGGAGTCACTCCAGGAGCTGCTCAAGTGCGTGTTGTCGCTGATAACGGCGCCACAGGCACCGAAGTCCTCCGGACAGCCTTATGCCGAAGACATCACCGTCTTTTGGATGGAGTTTCTTGTTAAGATTGTGGTACACAATCGGGACCGCATGATTCCTTTGTGGCCAGCAGTGCGTGATCAAATGTATCAACTGCTTCATGGAAGTGCCCAAAATGGATACGATTATCTGCTTAATCGCTGCATCGTCGCCGTGCTCAAGTTAGCCATCTATCTGATGCGCAACGAGGAGCTGTGTCCCATTGTCTTGCAGTCATTAAAAATGCTGTTGACACTGAAGCCGATGCTCTTGCTGCGCATCTCCAAGCAAGTCTCAATTGGCATCTATGAGCTGCTGAAAACCTCTGCCCAGAACATTCATTCCGAGCAGGACTGGCAGATCGTCTTCAATTTACTGGAATGTGTTGGCGCTGGCGCTGTGCCGCCAAACTTTGAAGATGCACTGCAACTACAGCAGCAGCAGACTGCTAATGGACACGCCACCTCTGATGGTGCACTGAGCAGCGAGGATGATGTCACTGCAACCCTTGAGCGCGGTTACACATCGGACTCGGAGCTCAACAAAGTGGCGACCACAGTTCCAGCCACTTCAAGTCCCACCGCTGAGAACTGGATACTTGTCAACCAGGATAGCGAACTGTCCACAGCATCCAGGTGAGTTAAAGTTTGTTGCTAATATTAGTGACCGTAGCGATTTAATTTTCAACTTTTATTTGCTAATATCTATCTGTTTCTACTATTTCAGACCCCAATCGCCACCTAGCTCCAGCAATCCCGTTGTCAGCTCTTTGGTGTTCAATTGTCAACTGTTGGATCATGCACCATTTGCACTGTTTAAGTGCTGGGACTCTCTGGCTTTCATTGTGAGAAGTGTGGCACACATTACTCCGTATAATTTTGAGGCATGCGTGCGTTGCATTCGCATCTTTGTGGAGGCATGCCGCGATGGAGGGATACGCCAGCGTCGCAAATTTGAGGCAGTTTCGAAGAAGAGAAACGTGAAGAAGCGTCAGGAATACACACGTGAGCTGGGCGGTTCGATGTCCACGTCGACCGGCAATCTAACCTCGCTGACCGATGTGGGTGACAATCAGCAACCAAATGCCGCTGAGCAGGAGGAGTTGGCACAACGCTATGAGCAGTTGTCCATACAGTTATTGGATCTGATGTATACGTTATATACACGTACCGCGCAGATCTTTCGTTGGTGGGCGGAGGAGGGATGCACGGTACCGCAATCTGCGGCACTTTGGACTCCCGGCTGGTGTCCTTTGTTGCAGGGCATCGCCAGACTGGCCATGGATCGTCGGCGAGAGGTGCGCACTCATGCCATCTCATGTCTCCAGCAGCGTGCGCTGTTGGTCCATGATTTGCAGACATTGTCGGGTGCCGAGTGGTCCTCCTGTTTTCAAAATGTGCTATTCCCGTTGCTGAATGAACTGCTGCCGGAGAGTGTGGCTGCTGCCCAGCTGGATGCATCTCTATTGGAGGAATCGCGCATTCGCACGGCCACGATTATGTCTAAAATGTTCTTGCAGCATTTGACGACACTTATCGAACTGGGCGCCACCTTTAACGAGCTGTGGCTTGACATCTTGGGCTACATTGAGCGTTTCATGAAGGTGGGATCCGACACGTTATCGGAACAGATGCAGGAGATACTGAAGAACATGTTGTTGGTGATGCATTCGGTGCGTGTGTTCCATAACCAGGACGGAACCCTTCAACAAGCTTTATGGGAGCTAACCTGGCGTCGTATTGGCGAGTTTCTGCCAAACCTTAAAACGGAGCTGTTCCATGATGAAGGTGCGTGTCGATTTTGTTATCAATTACACTAGGCAACAAGATAAAAATATGTTGTATATGTTGCCTAAAGATACTTTTTCTGATATATATAGAACCCCAGATAGAGAAATTTTTTTTTTTAATTTAGCTAGCATTTTAACATAATCAAGTAATACTTATTTTCGTAATTTAAAATTGCACAACTCATACTTAAATTTAAAAAAAATTATTAATAGACTTTTTCTCGACTATTCATCAAAATTCAAGCTTACCTTTGGAAAAAAATACATACGAGTATTTAAATTGTATAGGAATTTTTATAGTGTTTTTTCTCATTTAGACGACTATATGTATAAAAAGTAGATTTCGTAATACATACAATTTGGAAGTTGCCTAGTGGTATCAGGCGTTGTCTTAAGGGAGTATCCTTTTTTAACCAACGTTACCTGCCTCCGCCTTTAGATTTAGTGTCGCCAGCTATTTCGCTTGACAATACCAAAGTCATTTATGATCATTCTTTATCATTGCCGCTTCCCAAGCGCAGCTACGAATTGGCAACATTCTCAATGGCCACGGCCAAGACCCTGGACTATAATACAAATTCTCCCGAGCAAGTGAAGCGGAATAAAAAACCTTGGGCCCGGTTGCGTATAAAGTTAAAGTTGCTTAAGAGTCTGACCAAGAAGATGAAATCAAATCGAATCAAAACAAATTGAATACGTTTATGTTGTTCTCTTTGAATTGCCCTTATTCCTTCTAATTATGTTCTATTGTTCATATAATTAATCAAGATATTCTACTATTCAACTGCTCGTTTTGCAGGCAAACGAGCTCAAACTTTGACAAACAATGAGACCGCTCAACAGGTGCTCCAGTTACCCCAAGTGGACATACTGCCCAGTCAGGCACAACAGGCCGCAGAGTTAATTATTAGTGCCCCAGCACCTGTTGCCATCGATGCCCCAGCTGCTGCTCTAGCTCCTAGTGTTGCTGCCACACCCATCATTGCATCACCTGTGGAATCCCCGAGACGCAGCATTATTCTGCAACCACCTATGGCAGAAACTCTGCACCAAGTGCCCAGCTTTATGTTTGCTCAGGTGCGTTGAAATTTTTGTCAATGGTCGCACTGCCGACTGTGACTCTATTTGTTGTAATTTGTATTATATAATTAAAATGTTTGTGCTACACAGCCCATCTTGGTGCCTCCTCTGGCGCCACAGCCAACAACAGAGCTGCAGGCCTCCAGCAACAACATCAACACTTCTCTACCCGATCTGGTTAATGAGGCAGCCGCAGCGACAAACACATACACAGCACCTGTGCACAGGCCAACGGAGTCACTAACGTCAACTACGCCCATTGTCAGCAGCAGCAGCAACAGCAATAGTTACGCCATTGAGCTGCCAGCAACACCGCCAAGTTTAGAGGAACAACAACATCATCAGCTGTATCAGCAATACCAACAGCAATTCCAGCAACAGTACCAAATGCATCAGCAGCAGCAGCAGCAGACACCTCAAGTTACTGCCACAAATGATGTGCCCCTCAGTCATCTGTTAGCCAGCAATGCATATCCATCGTTGGGCAGAATGCCAAATGCATCGATTGTACACAGCTTTGCGCCGGTTTATGAGGCACCAGCAGCAGCAGTACCGACAGCCAATGCAGCTGACATCTATCAGGAATATGTACAGAATCCTTACAATTTAACCTTGCAACAGGCACCGCAGCAGGATCAGCAGCAACAGCTGTTGCCACAGCCACATTCACAGCCGGCTGTGGCATCGCCCGCCAATTACTTTAATGCTAATATCGATCCCAGCAAGATACCGCCCGGCTCTGAGCTGCTCTATGGCCAGCATTAGATGAAGTTAACTAAAGCAGTCGTCAGTTGTCAGATGGAGATAATAGAGACATATTTCTTCTAGTGTTTTCTTTTATTTACATCCAGTTTAGGCATTTTTATTTTGTGTCCTCTTTTTTTAATGAAAAACTTGCAGTTCTCAATTGGAACTTTTTATATAAATTTTCAATTATTCTCTTTAACTTGTTTCTTTATCTTTTTTTTACACATTCCGCGTGCACACGCGTGTTTTGAATGCTCTTTGAATTGAGGGAGGAGTATGTAGTACGGATAGATTCACAGATTCATTTATTAATTGAATGCAATAGTAAGGGTAATTGCAAAATGATAAAGCTTTATGCCACTGTTTAAATAACGGAAAATAGTTTCAATTACAATAATTATTAAAATGCTATTTATATGAATATATATCGTATGTATTTATGTTATGCAAAACGGTAATTGTAAATAATCAAAATCTAAAATATATAACTAATACAAAATATACAAAACAATTACTGAAATTTATTCGGCTAAATGAGAAATACTTTAATTTATTGTTGAATCAAGTTTTTGATGAAAAAATTGAAAGAAAAAAAAAATACACGAACTCCGTGACAATGCATTTTGAAGCATTGCCGTGACCAGGATTCGAACCTGGGTTACCACGGCCACAACGTGGGGTCCTAACCACTAGACGATCACGGCTACGTCGGGTTAATGAAAGCTGCTGTTTAAACAATTAAACAGTAATGGCCACAAGGGCATTGAAAGAGATAACTAGTAGTTTTACCCAAAATCCATAAAATTGCTAACTAATGATTAATTTAAAGAGAACTTAGCATTTTTTTTATCTTTAGAGTAGAGTCAAAAAAATATTTATCTACTTATTTTAGATGAATTAATAACAAGGCACATACTTTGGTAAAATAACAACTCAATATGTTCTTTGAATTTTTAATTTATTCAATTAAAAATATTAAAAAATAAAACCGATTCCGTGACAATGCATATTGCAGCATTGCCGTGACCAGGATTCGAACCTGGGTTACCACGGCCACAACGTGGGGTCCTAACCACTAGACGATCACGGCTACACCGGTTGTTGAGTTCAGCTGCTCAAAATGATATTTTTACAAGCACTGACACAGTAACAGAAACAGAGAACTTTTAAAGTTAAACTTAAATCATAGATGGCGCTTTAGAAAAAACGTTAACATAAAATAATTTACACCAGGGCTGCCAATTTTGCTTTTTCCCGTCAAATCTGTTTTATTTTTTTAAGAGATTTGAATTTTTCCCCTTTTTTAATGTATGAAAGAGTAGCAAGCTCATCATTATTTTGATCAATTTTTCTAATAAATGTTCACTAAAACTGCACAAAAACAATTTATGATAATTGTATTTGGTGTGTATCGTTAACAGATAAATAATATTGCTAGGGTGCGCCCTTGAACCACATTGCGTCGGTCTAAAGCGCCATCTGTTGATCGCATTTTAGAACAGATATGTACCAGTTACGCAGCGCCATCCTTGTGTCACATTCGCCTACGTCTGCCCACTTATGAGTATTACAAATGAAACGGCACGCCATTTAAATATTTGATATTTAATACATTTTCTTTACCAGATCAACTTTTATTAAATCTATCGTGTGTATGTAAATAAATTTTGCATCGCATGTGCAGAAAATAATTTATTTTTTTAAAACGGTACTGTTGTTTTTTGTAAAAAATTAAACATATTCTATATTGATTTGGAAACGAGCCTGAGAAATCTAAAAAAACATATCATGATCAATTTAGCTTTTGAAAAATACAATACTTTCGCAAAAAGTGGTTTATATATAGTTTTTAATAAAAATATAGCTGAGCTCCGTGACAATGCATATTGTAGCATTGCCGTGACCAGGATTCGAACCTGGGTTACCACGGCCACAACGTGGGGTCCTAACCACTAGACGATCACGGCTACACCCAGCTGATGCCAAGTGATGTCGAAAATCCGGTTTTGTTGGGGGGATTCTGCAACTGAGTCTTTGTTATTTTAACGCAATTAATAATGACTTTGCTCTAATAGTAAAAGTATTTAAAATTATATGTTTGATATTTCTTTTAATAATATATTCAGCACCAAAAAATAATAATATAAAAGAAAATAAATAAAAACGGCTGTCTTTTGCAAAATAATCTGCTCTGTTAATAATTCTTGTGTCAATGCTGTTAGAAAACGAAGTTGGGGCTGTTAAATTCTATCTGGTTCTGTTAACAAAGCTGAATTTTCAATCAATCGCTAATGTTACCAGAGGGATTTGACACGATATTTGTTAAATTTAAATGCGCGCCTATTTGGCTCGCTGTTAGTTACAATAGCATAAAAAACAAACATACGTTTGGTTGTGTATGCGGGGGGGATGACAAGAGAAAATGAAAATGTTTGCTCTAATAAATTGTAGTTTAAGCCTACAAAAATATTTTCATAGTGTCTGACAGGGAACTTCAACGTTACAAATTGTATAAAGTCTCCCAAGATGTTGGGGCTCTCCAAACTTCATATTTAACAGCTAGAATTGGAGCCAAGGTCTTGAGTTGCATCAGGCGTACAGAAATCTTAGCTAGCAGGTACACTGTGTTAAATGTCGACGCGACGTGGGAGAGTATAAAGAAACTCACTTGACCTGCTGTGACCTGCAGCATCTTCATATAAACACATTGTTAACCATGTGTAACGAAGTGTAACAAGCGACTGGGCAAACAGATCGCGAAGTACAAGATTTTTCCCTCATTTTCTCCGATTTTCAATGCATCGCTGCATCCTCTGGGAACATTTTCGGCTATTGTACTTCACACAATGTCAATAGATATATTTTTATTTTTATATTGAAATCCCATGCCTTCTGTCTATTTCTGTGGTGCTGTTACTATTTTGCACTTTGAGTCACGACTGATGCCGATATTTGTTTAAGAATTTATTGAACAATTTGCTGTTTGTTTACCTAATTTATTTTCAACAGGAGCACAGTGCGTACGATAAGAAGTCGAACAATTCAAATATATGTGGATAGTTTCTGTGGAAATTCTCAATTGATATTGATATTGATATTCATACATATGTAGCAAAGTGATCACACAATAATAAGAACGATTTAAATCAGTAACTTAAAATCTAAAATTTGTAAGGAAATATTAAAAATATTCAAGTAAGATATATATTTTGTTAAATATTTTAATAATATTTATAAAAGTTTCAAATATTTGAATACTCCCATTCAAAATTTGGAATTATCTAAAAATTTTCATTTTGCGAACGGCCATTGTATGTACACATTTTACTTCTTCCTCTTCTTCTATCTCCCACTTCTTCATTTTTCTTTTGAGCGTAACTAATTGTAGTTTCATTGTTTGTTTGTTTTTGTTGTCGAAATTGGAACAGGCCAGCATAATTCCTAGACTGCTGTCTAGTTCAGTATTTTATAAAGTGATCTGATATGCTGTCTATAAACTATGTGCGCCTATTAAAATGCGACATATTTACATGTTTCGATTTGGAACTTTTTCTAAAGACTTCAAAAACGTTACAGGGGTCCATTTTAAACATTCTATAAATAAGAAGTCAAAGATATTTTACAGTCTCTTAAATAGCCTTAAAAATCTTTCTTTTCAATCTGCTTTTTAATTTCTCTCTTCCCCCAAAGAGATAAATCATTTATGAAGAAAATTAAGTCGTTCATTGAAGTGCAACGAAGTGTAACTTTATAGCAGGCGCACATCAATGTTGCACAGCTTCAGCAAAGATTTTTCCCACTCAAGAGGAGATGCATCTCAGTCCACACAACATAATTGGTGAACACTCTGTGGAAAATCGTAGATTTTCTTGTACCGCTGCACCAGAGGAGATGCAAGTAGCTGGAATGCATTTAGTGATCTGAAAGATTCAAATCTTGGGTTTCCTGTGACCCTTACTAGCATTACTGAGAACCTGTTGTGTTCATCGATTTGGTTACGCATCAGAATTTTCCTAGATTACCATCAATTTCATTTGCTCCATTAGCTTGCTTTGGTTTCTGTTAACCTGTTGACATTATGTAAGTGATCACGCTTCATTGATTTTCAAAAAATAACGTGACACTTCAATAAAAAGATATTTTTACATATTTATATACAAACTTCATTAATATCCTATCCATAACATTCTGTTATGAAGAAGTTTTACAGTACATCTGGTAAATCTTATAATAATTACTTCTAAGATTGCTGTTTTCCTGTTTTGGATAATTTTTTCTGTTACGGTTGGTTGATTTTGGTTCAGAAAGGTATTTTTTCCAAGAATTGCTTTGTTATTGTATTCTTTTGAAGAATTGTCGAATGGATCTGGGATTATCTCCAATTTCTTTTTAACGATGTACACTCTTAAAAGTGCTGTAAGCCTGTTTCAAAATTATGCATCACTTCACTTAAACAATCAGCAGAAGAGTTTAAGCTTCAAGGAGATAGTCGAAGATCGTCTTTAATCTGTTGCTGATCTTTAATATCAATAAATCATACTTAAAAGAGGCTAACAACGTTTGGATCAACATGTGAAAGGGTCAAAGGCTTAAACTATAGCATTCGAATGGGCAAACAGCATTTTGACGCAGTTGCCCAAGATGCTCTCAAGATTATCTCAAACTACCTGAAAAAAGAGCAACCAATTAAAGTGTATACCCAACGAACAGGTAGCTGATCTGTTCATCTACTGTCTTGTGTCTTCCCTTTCAAACCCAGATCTTTGCTAGAGTCTTTCGCTGGGATCATGAGCTCCTAATAATTTGATCAGCTTGATTGCATTTTAAAGCCGCAGGCTATTTGGAGTCTGTTTCCTTTTGTTTGTTTTCCTAATTGATTTCGAACAGGTAAGCAGCACGCTGGTTGAAGCGAGTATAGAACCTTAAGTCGAGAATATTCAACATCTAAGTACTTATTCAATTTGCTGATCTCCTGTTTATTTGCTACACTTTTTCAACTCTTTCTTAATATACTCGTAATTTGCATATGGGAAAAAATGGTTATTCATTTGTTTGTTCATTTTAATAAAGCGTGAAGTTTGCCCAGGGGCACAGCGGTCTGAACAAGTAAGGTTCTATGCCTGTTCCTGCTTTCTTTAAAAGTAATTCAATACCATTCATTATGATTCACCGCATGCTTGGGTCTGAGTTTGAGTCAATTAAGTGTGGAACGCCCCTGTTGGTTATTTACTCACATTTGCTTTAAGAACTCGCCGACAGCTGCTGTTGCCCTGGTAAAAAACATGAAATTATCGTGACAAACATCGTAATTCATTAGCATTTAAATGTTCAACAATTTGTGGCACAACGCGTTGATCGATCGTGGCAAGTATTAATAGGGTACAAGTCTATAATTAGGTTTGTCTGCAATCTTGCTGATGATCGCAAATTGGCTGTCAAAGGGGCAGGAACTCAGCAATCCACGACAGTTGACGACGTCCAGGCTTGCCACTCAATTTTGGGGTTGCAACGGCACGTGCCACGTCTTGCAAGTGGCATGTCTTGTGTAATTCGATGCTTGTAAATGTCTTGAGTGCGAACAGGCTCGCAGAAAACTGGAAACTCAAATAGTTTTCGGGGTTGAAGATTAAAGAAGCAAGAAGCACAGACTTAGGCAAGTGTGTGGCATGTATGGATCAGTTGGCAAACACAAGCGGGTTGTGATCCCGACTATAACATACCCATTACTACGTTTAAATATATTATAATCAGCGTATCAAGCCGATAGGAATATAGGTTTTTAGTTAGGGTTTCGTTATTGCTTGTTATTTGTTTTTCGGTTATCGGCTACGAAGTATATCAGTTTTGTAACGGTTACGGATTTTGGTTGGAAAAATATATAAATAAAATTTGTTTGATTTCAAAAAAAGATCAATATTAAAATAAATTAGTTTGAAGAACGATGATTACACCTTAACAATATAATAAAAGTCAAATTAATTTTTGATTGAGCCGAAAATAACCGTTATATATAAATCGGTTACGGTTGCTAATTTCAATGGTTTAATACAGGCTAAAGGTTAGGGTTTTAAGCCCTGATTTTGATAATTCATGCTGATCAGCAAAATACTTTATAGAATTTGTCCCGCATCCTGCAGCCTATTACTTGAATTGCAACGAATACAATACACCCTTTTATTCTACAAGAAAAGGGTATATGAAATTCTGGGAAACGGAAAATAGTTTCCACAAGAGTCTAGTCTACAAATTCGTTGTTTATTTATGCTTCGACTGCATCTTCAAAATGTTTTTTCTGACAGTTCTATGTGCAACCTACTGTCGACTTCTGTTAACCTGGTTACCATTTGTCAATGGTCGTGAAAAATTCTCACGCTCACAATTTGTGGCTGTAACGGCATTTGGCCAAGAATTTCCCACACATTATTGTCACAAGCGAACCGCGACAATGGCATTAAAAACCCTCCGCATTTAAAGTCCCATCCGTTAAATGTAACGGACAAAAGTCGTGGAGGATCTGTTTGGAGAGGGATCTTGAACATTGAACGTGGGAATCTAGCTCTACGGTTCTGTCTGTTCGCCTGTTCAATATTTGAGCGAATCAATGAAAAGTTCCCACCAAATCCTACCAATCCAACTAATTTAATTTTAAGAAAAGATCTTTATCGACAGGAGGTTTCTTTTTCCCACAGTCCCTTTAACACAGATCTCAACAATCTCCCACGCTTAATTTCTTTTCTCATTTTTTCACACGCTTAACTGGTTTGCTGGTGGATCTCAGAGTGTGCTGTGCTCAAAGTTAAAAAACTCCAGAAAAAATGCTACCTGCATTCGGTTCTTTGTGTTATCATCTTCTCCTTCTCTTTTTTATTCTCTTTATTTATTGCTCTTCGTTTTGTTCTCATCGCTGCTCGCCGCTTACAACTTGTGACAATTTCAACCCTTCTTTGTAGATTTGTAGAGCTTCTCTTGAGTTCTCTTAAATTGTTGTTTTCCTTATGCTGCTCGCCTAATACCATCGAAGACGCTACAAACTGGAATTTGTCTTCCAAGAAATGCCTTGATTCCTTTGTCGATTCCTTAGACTTTCCTAGGAGTTTCCTTTGGCAAAATCAAGTCTCTCTGCTTGCTATTTCTGATGTTATCCTGGTAACTACAAGAAATTTGGATTTAAAGAGGGATGAAAGACTTCCTTTACGATCTAAGGAAGCCTTAAGAATGTATTTTTTTGGTGGTGGTGGTTTTTAATATTTGACACAGGTAAGAAATGTTTGTTGATTCTCTAACGACGTTGTGATTATACTGTTTACCTGTTATTATTTTTAATTAATTTTAATTATGCTTTCGTTGATCAAAAGAGTCCAACAGTCAACGATCTTTTAACCTTTAAGGTACTGTCTGCTTTCCTCTGGTTGCCTGTTCCCAAATATAACTCCGTTTGGATAGTTTAAATTCCTTTCCCACACTTCGCTACACAGTATGTCAAAGAACGGAATTTAATCTCCCGCAGCGATCTTAAAGAAAAAAGGAACCCATATGAATCCATAAAAAAGAGATGCAAAGATTTACCAAGAGTTCAAATATCTTCCCAACCCTGTAAATGATGTTCAATATCCTATCGATGTTTCTGATTTCCTAGTAGAAAATCACTAATTAAGCCAAAAATTCTCACGGCCCAACTATGAACACGAGCTCCAGGAAAATCAAGAACACATACATATTCATATTCAGGTAAAGATTTACACATTTTCGTTACGGGCTTAAGTTACAAAGATACCCTTGAGTTGCATGGAAGAATTTCGGCTAAGAATATTAACATGTAAAAAACCGTGACAAATGGTTTTTTTTTGGGAATTCAATTATAAAAAGAATTTGATGAATGTGATACCATTATCATGAGGGGTTTTTATCCAGCTGTTTTCTGATGGGATTCCTCTTTGAGTTTAAACGTTGCTCATCTTGAATTTACACAAGGGGCTTCACCCTGGGTTTTTATGCCTTGTGCCCTTTGTACCAATGAATGCAACAGACAGAAAAGGGCATATCCGCTTATGTTCTCATGAGAGGACCGGAAGTCAATTTGTGTAAGTCGATTCGAAGTAACCATTAATAGATCGAGTTTATTTACAATATTACGACCCCCGAATGAGTATTAATAACAGCTACGCAATTTAATTTCATTTGCACAATTTAAAGACAAGAGCTGCATATTTTTAGAAACTTATATTTTGATTGTACCCTGCGAAATAATTATCGAACAATAAATAGGGAAGCAAACGGCAAAGAAAGCAGTCCACTATCTGCTGTCCTGAAGTGCACTGCTTGCAGAGAACACACAACTAAAAAGCAGTGAGCTCGTATTGCAAGCAGTGCCCAGGTGGCTTACACAAAATGTAGTGCTTTTAAAAAGTATAAAATTTATCTTATGCAATTCTAGCTAATATGCATGAACAATTTAAAGTCTTTGGCTTTAAATTAAAAGAAAATAAAGTTGGGATTGATTGCTGTTTTTTGTTTACTTCTTCGATGTCACTCATTTTGAGTTATGATGTAGTAGTCAAAAAACAACAATCAATCTCTACACAATTAACCTGTATTGCTGCACTGTTAACATTTTTTTAAATTTATTTTTTTTTTCATCCATAAAATCTTTACTCTATTTTTCCCTTAACAAAAAATATATTGTTGTTTTTTATCAGTGTTGGTACAAAAAGAATTTGGTATCTTTAAGTTTACAGAATCAAGGAAGATAAATTGGCCTTACGTGTACTCAGATGTTTATCCCGCTAACAACTGTATTTGCATATTTAATTATCATGTTTTTAAAACATTATTTGTTTAGCTATGTATATTTGCTTACATACTTAGACAATATATTTTAAAAGTTTTTAATTTCTTTTATCGTTGATGACCACATTAGAATTTTCGACCTTGAACTTAATCTCTAGGCAACTGAGATTACTATTAAATCCATAGAAGGGATTATTAATGGTGGGAATTAAGAAATCGTTGTCGTCTAAGATAATAACCATGTGATTCTTACAGCCTGTAGTGCAGGAAACGGATGCACAGGCCAACTTGTTAGCAATGCAATCATCAATAAGGCGTAAGGATACTGCCAATGTTGAAATGGTGCTATGAACAGTGGTGAAGGCACATTCCCAGGCCTGGTTAATACGTGTATTAGCTGCACAGTTCGACTGTTGCATGTATGTGTTGAAGTTCTTCTGGTTGGCAATTGTATTCGTATTGGCCGTGGCAATCTGAGAATTACAAAGGATATACAATTTTAAAATTATAAGATATAAAAATAAGTTATTTGTTAATTTGTAAAAGAAAACTTATAGCCTAATCCTCTTCTATTTATCTAAATAGGACATTATTAAATAATTATAAATAATTCCAGTATTTATTTAAATATCCCTTATATAATTTAGATAATTAAAAAATTTTAGTTTTAATTTGTATGATAACAATGAAAGACCACCAAAAAATGTATTTAATTTTTTAAGCGTGTATACAATGTAAACAATTATTATTTTGTTTTTTTTTTTAATACAAATTATTCAAAGTAACTTTAAAAGAATAAAGTAACTTCGAGGAATAATAATTATTTTATGAGCTTAATTTTTTGCACAAAAACAATGATTATTTTTCTAGTTTTAGAGTAATATTATAAATTAATCATTACTTGTAAGTAAATCAATAAAAATAAATAAATAATCAGTATAAGGTAAATTAAAAAAAAAACTTATAATGATAACAGTCTCCGCTTTGAAGGTATAATTTGATATCTCAGCTATTTATTTTATTTTTATAATAAAAAAAATATGGAATTGAATTATTTCATAATTTTATATAATTTATTTTTGATTTGATTTCTTTAAACTGATAACTTTTATTTGTGGTCACGGCTTCTTACTCACCGCAGTTGTAATGCAATCTGTATAGTTCTGTTGGGATGCGGGATGACGCTTTTCACAATCGGTAAACAACGCTTTCACATTGTTGGCGTGATAGCTCTTGAGGCTATTGTAGGTATTCACAGAATTCTGCAGGTGACCGTTGAGATTGTTTTGGGCTCCAGTCGAGCAAGCGGTGAGAGCAGTTCGCATTGCGACTATCGTTGGTAGACTTGCTGAGTAATTCTGTACACATTGCCGGTGCCAGGAATCAATAAGTTCAAGTGGACGCAGGCGTTCTGTGGCCTCCTCTAGCTTTAATTGCAATTGATCCGCCTGCACTGAAATTGCTCGCAATTCTCGTCCATAGGTCTCACGAAATGTAGCCATTTCATCCTCATATTTTTTCAATCTAGCCTCATACTGTCGTTGATTCTGTCGTATATAATCTTCCATATGGCCCGTGACATTGGATGCGGAAAGCACTCCATAGCTTCCCACAGATATCAGCAATGCGAGCACAACAACAAGGTTACACATCTTGGCAACAGTCAGAAATCCACTGGATTCTGAGTTCGCGATGTTTGGCATTTATACGAAATGGGGTTTGGCTGTTCTTTTATCAGTTTATTTAGTACTTCCTGAGCATATCATAAAATTATACTTGTTGTTGGAACATTATCGGTAATTTACTTAAATTTTCTACAGAATTCTCCTATTTGCTTACAGATCGCGAAGCCTAGTTATGTATGTATACTGAGTCTTATTATTCAATTAAAGTTTTACAATATTTGGTTTAATATCAGAAACAGCATTTAATTAAAAGCTGACATTAGTCGAGCGAGGATGACCCAGTTATTGCACGCATCTTGTCCATGACAGTTGTGTTGAAATAGCATAGTTAAAAGTGTGATACTATCAGTATAAATAATACATTATATGGTTATGTGAAGTAGATCAACTTTGATAGCATTTTATGCTTCAAAGTGTAATCAATACCAGTCGATAATATACTCGAAGAGATCCGACGGAAAGCTGGCATTGTCCAGTTTAAATGCAATTGCATGATATCGTTTTCGCAATAAATGAGCCGCGTCCTTGGGCTGGCGATTGCGAGTGAAGACGCCCTTCTTGTTTCCACCCATTCGTGTGTAGGCTGTAAGAGTAAATTTATTAAATTAAATTATATAATTATCTAATAATTGTATTTATCAACTCACTTTGTTCAGTCTTAAAGTCGGCAAAATTCCACACAAATTCCCCAATAAACCACTTGAGTTTACGCAATTTGTCAAATGCCTGGAAGTGTTTGGAGAACAGTTCCGTCTGATAATCCTCCGACCAAATATAGGCTGGCAACTGATTATAAATTATAAATGTATATAAATATTAATTACAAGTGTGTTAAATTTAGCCCCGATTCATAGAAAATCGAACCGAGAGACATTTTGACATTACGACTTATCACAGCAAAATATCTTTCAGTCAGTTAGCTACTTGTTTATCACTTCTTACGCTATGATATCCTTCCATTGTGTCTCCTCCGTATTCAAATATAATAACCGGCTTTTTATAATGCTCGTGCCATTTTCTGGCCTCATCATACAGTGGCTGCACAATCATATCGGTGCGTCCGGGACTGTGGTACCAGGCATTGTATCGATTGAAGCCAGTTATGTCCAAGAATTGTGACATCATGCAGGCCGTGGGCGTGTCCACATTGCTGGCAGCTGTAATCGGACGTCCCTGGGCAATGGTTCTTGTATATTTCGCCAAGGCGCTGTGGAATCATAGAAATTGATTAAAAAATTCACTTTGCACGATTTGCCAACTTACCCAAAATAAGCTTCGGCTGCCTTCTTTTTCGTGCGTGGCTCGTTGGCTATTGACCAGGCAATCACAGAGGCATGATTGCGATCTCTATGTATGAGCTGCTCCAATGCAGACATGTGATTTTCCAATAGCTGTGGCTCAAACAAATCCGTATTAACACTGGGACACTCATCAATGATCATGATGCCGTGCTCGTCGGCAAACTGCATAGATTCCTCGGAATAGGGATAATGTGAAGTGCGATAGGCATTGGCCCCGATCCACTTGAGCAGATTGAAATCACGCAATAGTACCGCATTATCCAGGCCCTTGCCACGAATCTGTTCATGTAAATGGAATAAAGCTGTTACTTTTAGTTTCTTGGTTTTCACAACTAAAACTTACATCTGAATCCTCGTGCTTGCCAAATCCCCTCAAGTAAAGAGGTTTGTCGTTGAGGTACAAGCTTTGGTTGCTCCAGCTTAGACTGCGTATTCCAACGGGCATTCGATAGGCATCCAAGAGCACAGCACTCCCCTCCTCTTCACTATCTTTGTTTTTTGACATTAACTGCAGCTCCAGGGTATACATGTAACCAGGAAGCGGATGCATCAGATAGGGCCACCAAGGCTTCACATTGGGTATCAGAAAGGTTCCATTGTGAACATTATGATTAATTTGATGGGCAACCACAACATTATTTCTGTCCCGCAGCTGCACCAATACATAATTAGCTTGCGGAGCTGAGTCAGATCCATTGCCAATTCTCAGTTGATAGTCAATGCGTCCCATTTTCTCGTTCACAAACTGAGTTTTCAGCTCAATGTCGCTTATATATGTTTCCGGCGTAGTGAAAAGCTGCACGGAACGATGAATTCCCGCATAGTTGAAAAAGTCAAAGGTGTAAGATTGTACATAGGCAACGCCCTCGTCGCTAGGTTGCTTCAGGACATGTCCCTGAGGAATGGTGCGATTGGTTAGACGGTTATCCACCATTACTGTGATACGGTTCTCGCTGCCGTAGTTGACAAAGCGTCCAATCTCAGCCTCAAAGGGTAAATGACCAATGCTGTGGTGCAATGCCAACTGACCATTGATCCACACATCAGCCTGATAGTGAACGCTACCGAAGCGTATCCAGGTGCGTACACGATCCTTACGCCAGTAAGTGGGCACAAAGAAGTGACGCTCATACCAAACTGTGCCCACATGGTCGCGCAATTGCCGATCCACAGTCACATCGTTGTAGGATGCTGGTACCGGCATTAAAATAAGTTCATGACCTGTTGATCTGAGCGTCCGCTTGTACCATTTTTCTCTCACGCCTTGCTGAGGATCGCTGGCATTACTCCGAATAAGATTCCATATTCCATCCAAGGAACGCACCTCTCGCGTCTCCGATTCACGTGGATAGAGCAGTCCAACTGTAGGACGGGGTGTCTTTACATTTGAATAGTCATACCTGACTTTACCAGCCAACAGCTGATCATCTTGATTATCATCCACGAGTTCAGTATTGTCTTCCAGCCCGTTTGCAACCAAAAGACAAGCGCTTAGTATAGCAATCCAAAGAAACTTCCAAGCGCTCATTTTGATGATTAATTTTTCTCAATCCATACATTTATTGTTATCCATTTGAACACACAATGTGTATGTTTATGATTCAATTTTTTATTAGATTGAGACCGAGACGGCACAGCTGATCACTGTTGCCAGCTTAGCTATTTTATAGCAAGATTTGACTATTTTCAGAGTTCGTTTGCTAGAAAAATTTTTAAATTGCTATTAGCTGAAAATCTGGCTAATTTAAATATATATTCAGCTAAGTTTTGCTATTCATATTTTTGGTAAAGCTGTGCAATATTATATGCTTTTCAGACAGAAACAGCTATTTATTTTTCTAAAGTAGGCATCAGTGCAGCTGATTAACAAATGCAATAATAGTGCTGCCAACTTGTTTTAATAGTCTTGTTTTAGTTCATGGATTTAAGCCCATTTTCATACTGTGATCAATTTCCAAAGTGGGCTTGAATCGGAAACTTTTATAATTTTAAAACTAGAATTTTGAAAATTCTTTGTAAGACTTTTTATTTTGTTAGAATTTTGTCAAATTTTTGGATTTATCTTCGATCTTCGATCAGTCATAAAAAAAATACACCCTTGTTATTATCTAATTTTAAACTAAAAATGTTTATTAGTAAATTAATTAAATATAAGTTCACATTAAAGCTGTGCCACACACATGCATTCGTGACTTTGTCACTGTTACTTGGTCGCTGCAGTGACATCAGCTCTGAAATATTTGTGACAAATATCTTGTATATTTTGGTCACACTGCACTTCACTGCTGCCAACTTTTTGGTGGGAAAAATAGCTGTTTATGGCTGGAGAACATCCGAAAAAAGCTGAAAATAGCTAAAGTACTAGTCAACTTTTTTTTTTTTTTGGCAGTTTGTTTAGTTTGAATGGGAAATTTATTAAAAGAATTTTTTAAAAAACAATGAATTTAATTTTATTTGGATTTAACGTTTTAACGACATTCAAAAAGATGTTAAATGGTAGAAGGCAATGCGAAATGCACTCGCGGTCAGTTCCAGTTAAACATTTCTTATAAAAACAGTATAAATATATACAATACTCTTAAGCTTTCGCTTATATACATATGTATGTTTATAAAATTGTACTCTTTTTTTTATGTGTTGTCAGTTTAAGTGTTGCGCAGCCGATGTGCATGGCATTTTATGAGCTTCATAAATCACTGGATTCTTTCTTGATATTGCCACCCATATCAACAATGTAGGTGAACAGATCCTCCGGCAAACTGCACTGATCCACTTCGCGACCAAGTGCAAAGTATCGCTGTCGCAGCAGATGAGCCGCCGCCTTTGGCTGACGGGCACGCGTAAAGATGCCCTTCTTATTACCACCGACTCTCGTGTAAGCTGCAATAAAAGGAATATCATAGGAATTTAAGATGTACTCCACTCACAATTGACTTACATTGAGGAGTCTTGAAGTCGGCAAAGTTCCACACAAACTCGCCAATAAACCACTTCTTGCGACGCAGAGCATCAAAGGCCTTAAAGTGCTTTGAGAATAACTCCGTTTGGAACTCTTCTGACCAGACATACGATGGTTGCTGCAACAAGATATAGACATTTGATTACAGCTGCACATTCCTTGGATATCCTTATATTTTTACCAGATGCAGACCCTCCAGTGTGTCGGCGCCATATTCTGCCATGAGAACTGGCTTGCCGTATTTCTTGTGCCAAGCGGATGCTTCATCGATGACACGTTGAGTGACCATATCCACGCGACCAGTATTGCTGTACCAGGCATTATAGCGGTTGAAACTGATTATGTCCAGATATTTCCCCTGAGAAATGAAAAATTGGATTAATATAATCCCCAGTAATAGTGTCATGCCAGTATAAAATGGGGGATCTATCGAGATTTCTTTGCTCTTCACCACAACTGACTCTTTAAGGTAAGCTATCTGACCACAGAATTCTCATAGAAAGCGAGTTTTTTGAATGGTTGAGGTCGATTCCGTTATCGACCTCAATAAACGATGGTATTATAGGCAGGAGGATTCCATTCATCTTTACTGCTGAGCTTCCTCTCCTTTTTCTTAACTGTTATAATTAAATCCACTTACCGCCTTATCATCTGTCCAGGGTGTGGCTATAGCCGCCGTAACAGGTCTGCTGCTGTCCAAGGAGCGCGTATAATTCGCTACAAATCTTTGAAAAGAAGCGCACAGATTAAACAATTTCTGAAAACTAAGGAATCATCACTCACTGGAAATAGGTATCTGCATTTAATTGTCCTGTGCGGGGCTCATTGGCAATGGACCACATGACCACACTGGGATGATTTCGATCGCGATGTATGAGCTGCTCTATAGAGGATTTATGTTTGCCCAGCAATGCCTGATTGTAGTTTCTGCAATGGAAAATAAATTAGAAAAATCTCTAGAAGCAGAATAGAAATTCAAGAGCTCACTCCGTATCCACGCTGGGACACTCATCGATGATCATGATGCCATGTCGATCGGCAAATTGCATTGACTCTTCGGAGTAGGGATAGTGAGAGGTGCGATAGGCATTAGCTCCAATCCACTTTATGAGATTAAAGTCGCGTACCATCAGAGCGTTGTCCAGTCCCTTTCCCCGCACATCCGCGTCCTCATGTCGCCCAAATCCTCGAAAGTAAATTGGTTTTCCGTTGATAAGGAATGTGGTATTCGTCCAGCTTAAAGATCGCAGGCCGACACTTAGACGGTAGACATCGAGGAGCTCCTCATTAGCTGCATGCAATTTGATTTCCAGCTCATAAAGATATCCCGGATCAGAGTGCATAAGATAAGGCCACCAGGGATTGGCATTCTGTACTTTCAAACTACCCGCGAGCTTGCTGTCCGAGGTGGAGTTGGCCACCATTTCACCCTCCCTATTGTACAGCTGGAGCCGGACAAATAATGCATTGTCCGCTTCATTGGCAGCGGTTCCATTCACAACGACGCTGTACTCGACATATCCCACTAAGAAAAATATTATATGCATTGAGTACAGCTCTGATAACTGATTAAACCGAATCTTACCACTATTATTGTCCGATAGCCTTGTCTGTATTTCGACTTCCTCAATAAAGGTCTTGGGCGTGGTATACAAGTGGACGGATCGATGGATGCCCGCGTAGTTGAAGAAGTCAAAGGTGTAGCTCTGTATGATGGTAACGCCTCCATCGTTGGCCACTTCCGAGATCTTACCCTGCGGCACTGTTGTCTGGATCAGCGCATTATCGCACATTACTGTTATACGATTCTCTGCGCCGTATTTTAATAAATGTGTGACCTCCGTCTCAAAGGGCAGGTGTCCTATCTCGTGCTTTACGGCCGACTCCCCGTTGATCCACTAGGAATATAATTACTTGAAGACATTTATCGGATCATCATCACCACTTTATTACTTACCACAAACGCCTCGTAGTGGACGCTACCGAAGCGCAGCCAAACGCGCTGATCCTTAGCCCAGGAGCGAGGCACAAAGAACTTGCGATCATACCAAACTGTGCCAACATGATCCCTTAATGCTCGTTCCGTCGTGATGTCGTTATACGATGCCGGCACAGGCATTGGAATGATGGGTCTACTTTTGCTCAGATCATTACTGAACCAATTATCCCGTATACCTTGCGTTGGATTTGTCTCGTCGGAGCACACAAAATTCCAGATGCCATCCAGGGAGCGCACCTCTCGCGTCTCTGACTCGCGCGGATAGAGCATACCCCGTGTCGTTTTCACGTCCTTGTTGAGTATGATAAGAGCTAAGGTGAAGTTCAGTATATAGAGGCCGATGACCAGTGAGGAGAGCCAAAGGGCTGTAAGCAAAGAAACACGGTGTTAATAGAAGAATTCTGTTATCTATCTATGTCAAAAGTTATTTTCCACTTTGTGATATCTAGTTATCAATGTACATCAGTCATAAACATTTTTTGATAACATCTGAAACTATTTACATAAACATTGATAAACTACTTAATTAATTTGACTTGGAAAATATTTATGATAATAAAAAATAATTTAATTTTTAATATTTAAAATACACCTTATATATTAAAATATTTTTAAAATTATTGCAGAAATATATTTTTAATAACTTAAATAAAAATATATATTTATAACATAATTTATTTAAAAATTAAATATGCAGCAAAATTGCCTTCTGAATGTATTAAGCTGTTTTTACCTCAGCGAAATCAGCATAAAAATAATAAAAAATAACAAAAGTGGCCAATGTCAATGTCAACATTATAGTTTAACGGAAAACAATAAGAAACGTAGCTTTGTTGTCGTTTTCGTTTTTGTTTATAGTTGAATTCTTAATGTTTAATACATATGCACATATGTATAAATGTACTCACGTTTGCATTTGTTTATGTTGAAAATCAGTGCGCGAAACGTAACGGAAATGAAATGGAATCTAGTATTAATTGTTAGGTCTTACAACAATGTAATTAAAAAGATTTACACTCTGCTACAGTCATGGTAATAAAATAAATACACTCTGTAGAAGCGGCGTATACTTGACATAGTCTAAAGAAAATACAAAACAATTCAATTGAAAAGTGCTTTGCAGCTAAGCTGCAAAAAGCTTTTAAGCTTTGAACAGGTGAAGTCAGAGCTAACAGCGGTTGTTAGACACAAACATGCTCTCCCACATTCACGCACACACACACGCGCTCAGAGAGCAAAAGAGAGAGAGACTCTCAGACATAAACAGACTCTGCGGCTGCTCGCTCATATTTGTTATTGATACAAATATAGAAAGATCACTTATTAAATCGCACACTTGGTAATTTGTTTTGATTTTAAATCACGTGCAATATGTAAGAACAACAAATTAATTAATTAAACAAACATTTAAACAATTTCCTCAAGCCCATTACAAGAGTTGTGATGATGTGATTAATATGCGAGCTCTCTCGCTTGCCCACTAAAAGCACACTGGGGCCAGTCATGTGTTGTCAGTGCCACTATTCACTTTAACATTTTATCTTATAAATTGCTTATCAGCTGCTAAAGGCAAAAGCACAACAGCCGGCACAAAAAGCTAAACTGAATTGCGGCAAAATATAAACACATATGTGTAAGTATTGCATTTGTAACGCATATCGATTAATATAATTTTTGGCCGCTTGTTCAATCACTGGAATTGATGTTCCAATGGCAGCTTCGTTTTAACTACACTGGAATGAGGACTTGACTACAGTTCACTGCACTTATTTAAATTTGTAACGGTTTTACATGTGACTTCATGTACATTTTTATTGGATTACAACTTTAGCGACAGAAACTTTCTAAATGCAACAAAGCTGCACTGGAAAGGAGGTTTATTGCACTGTTTTCAATTTGAATCGGTTCACACTCGTTTTTAACTTTTGTTTCTATTTAGTTCATTTGATTTGCACATTTATTTAACCTCTTGTTCTACTGATGATTTTAATTGCAGTTCCAGTTGGTCCTTTCCAATCGTAAACGAGTAAGTACACCGACTATTAGATACCCGTTTCTAAATTGATATGTACATATTAAATAATACTATCTATGAATTTTAAGCTCCAACGATATACAATATGCTTAAAAACTTAAAGCAATTATTACTACCGTTACAATTATGCGATCTTAATGCGATTAAGTGGAATAAATGACAATAATTAAAACGTTTGCCCCCAAAAAAACGTTTTTATCATAAAAACTGTGGGATTTACAGGTATGCCCACTTTGGTTACTCTATTCCTTACAGCCTTCTGAGCTCTAGGTGTTTACAGAGATGGACATGTATAGATTAACTCTGCCGTTTTTATGGAGCCTTTTATTCCTCCCTTACCCTGTTGCACACTTTTTCACCAAATTTATTTAAAATAACTAAATACACCAGAAAGCAATCTCGATTGTTAGTTCAACGATGTAGTTATTTATTTTTTAAACGGATTTCATTTGATTTAAACAAACAATAGTTTTTGTTTAGTTTATTCGATTTGCATTTTACGTTTGTCTTTTGTTCTACACTCACTCATTTTGATGGCACCCGCAAGTATGGACTGTGACTGCGTTCGACTAACAGACTGGAGTTGCAGTTTCAGTGGCAGCTCCGTTTTAAAGGCAATCGTGTTGCAAGTAGAGCAATTAATTTAAATGCAAAACACATCACAATTTACCGTTGATAGTACGTATTTGCATACGAATATGTTACATATGTGTGTGTACTTGTATGTAGGGCTGTATATTAATTTAAAAACAATAACAGCAAAAGCTGCTTACCCCAGATTTCAAATTTGCGACACGTTAGGCGTATCCTCAGATGCATTGTTGTGCAGAACTGCAACGTGCGATTGGTCAATGCGTACTGAATTTGAATTAAGTAGTAGCTATACCTCTCGGTATCCACAGACCATTTGAACCGTATTTGCCGGCAATACCGTACCCATTACCCATTATCCATTACCCGTGGCGCCGTGAGCCAGTTTCTTGCGGCTTCAATAAAAGTCAGTCGGACAACGGACACGAATCAGCCGAAACGCACAACGGATGTCATTAAGCAAGGTAATTGTGGGCTGTATTGTAGCATAGCCGTAGCCGTAGTCACCGTTGTAGTCGCAGCAGCGTAAAGGTCGCTCAGTACCGCCCTGGGTTCGCTCTGTTCTGCTGATAGATACACTCAGATTTAAAAAATCAAGAATTCCGTACTTATTTGTACTATTTATTCAAGTAAAAACGATCCTAAAAACTAAATAAGTTTGAAATTTCGCAAACCGAGTAAAATAATATCTTTTTAAATTCGCTTTTCGCAACCCCAGAATGACTTAAATAAGATTTTTCTGAAATACTTAAAGTACATTTTGAGATAAATTCAATTACATTTGTAATAGAACAAAAATTATTTTAATATTTAATTTCTTTTTAATCTTGAAACGAACCAAATTAAGTACACAGCATAGATATTATTATTGTCATGGTTGTATATATTGACTTACTTTGGTTAAAATCGGTCTGTTTAATCATATAGCTACTTTATTTTATAGAAATTTTAAGCTTAAGATTCTTTCTTACTTAATTTAATAAAAATAATGAATAGCAATCTTTCAATTTCAAGAACGAAACGGTATAAATTCAAGTACGAACCATCCTAAAATTAGGATGCCATGTTTTTCCGAGTGTAGGTTTAGGCGCATGGACGGAAGCTCACGCACGCCACACACACACACACATACACACACTTACAGAAGCTGAGCCACAGTCGAAGCCGCTCTCAGTCAACAGTCAGGCAGTCAACAGCTCTCAATGCAATGAATGTGCCCCTAATAAGACCCCCCTCCCACCACACCCGATAAGCCGAACGTTCCAAATCCAAAAGTGTTTTTCCCCATTGTCTGGGGTCAACGACAACAAAAATGAACAACAATAACAAAAGCACAACAAGAACAAGTTCTCGGATCGAAGTAAAACTAGCCCAGGAATAGGCAGGAGCCATCAGGGTTAACTTTCAATTAAACGACTCTGGGTTAGGTTGTGTCGGGTTAGCTTTGTTAATTAATTTTGATTAGAACAAAAATACAACAAGAAGTAAAGATTATCTTTGACATACCGAAGACTTAATACCCTTGCATAAGCCTGTATTCAAAACAACTGTGAGAATAATAATGATTTTGTTTATCTGCACATTCAAATGAAATCTCGTTTCTAAGTTGCTTTTAAACGTGTCTTTCTCAAATGTTATTGACCATGGTAAGAAATAAGACATCTTATCAATTTTTATATTTTTCAACCAATTAAAATATCATTTGAGAAAAACCCGTTTGATGAAATTAATCAAAATTTATAAACAATAATGTTATATTTGTATTTAAACATTATTTATAAATACTGGGACTATGAAGTCTTAATGTAAGTACAAGCACTTTTCTTAATTACAGTTTCATGAAATAATCACAGAAAGTCATTAATCAACGAACTCTCTTTCTACTTCCTCACCTTTCTGCCTAGTTTATAAAGATATAAATACTTGTAATATTTCGTGATGTGAATTTAAATAGTTGGTTCTCAGAAATACAATAAACTCGAAAGTAAGTACATAATTATGTAAATATGTATTCAAATCTACAGTATGTTGTACCCAAAAATATTATAATTATGTATAAGCATAAAAAGGGATTTTGAATACATTCATGCTGGTCTTTAATAAAAGTTTAAGAATACATAATATTATAAATAAAAATTTACCCATTTTCAGTTTATTTGATCTACGTTTCTAGTTGAAAGTTGGCAGTGTCTTTTTACAGCAAGTCTTTTCGTTTAAATTTTTTTAAACCGTTAGGAACCGTTGAAATTTAAATGCCCGTGTGAAGTAGATAAACAACGTTGTGTCATTTCATATTTGAGGTATTCATTATTTTTGTAATTAGTTTAACACTTTTGCCTTTAACTATAAATTGAAAGAAGTAGCCACGAACAACAAACACTCAGGCACAAACACACACACCAATCCAGCGATAACACTAATGAATGACTACAAGTTAGACGAACGAACGCAGACCGACTGATTTCTGAGCTTAGACTTCAGTTGCGACTGCTGCTGTGGCGCTCTTCTCACTCAGCTTTGTGTGCATGCATGCGTAAATGGACATCTAAATGTGACATTATTTTTGGTTTATTTTTTAGTTTTAAATTGTTTTAAAATATTTGTAAAAAATACATAAAAATAAAACTATGTTTGATAAGTTAAAGCATTTAGTTGTTAAAGCTGACTAAAGCCGTTTTTTTTATTACGGTTCTGGTTGAAATAAACTGTAAGTCACTGTAAATGTACACTTATTGTATGTGTATTGTGTTTTAAGTGATTATTGTGAAAGACCTCGCATATGTTCAGGTTTTATGCTGCACAAGTAACAATTAAGAAAATGTTGTTGCAATATTTGCATGTTTTGTTACTGTCGCTTTTCCCTTTTAGCGATCGAACCGAGTGAAATGTGTGAATTTGTATATTTTATTTTTATTGCCAATCTGGCTTTCAATGCGATAGATTTCGCGTTTTAATATATATGGTATTTAATATTAAATTCAAATAGTGAATTTATGAGTAATCTAAATGCATAAAAATACAATTGCTTCATTTTGTTTTAAATTGCGCGCCATGATTTTTTTGGGAGCAACGATAGAATTTAGCTATTTTTTGGAGAACAATTTCTACTTTTTCCCTAAAAAAATTGTCAGCACTGTGAACTACTTAAATGACAAAAACTTTTTAGAGGAATAAATAGCTGTTTCTGGCTGAAAAGCATCCGAAAAATAGATGAAGTTGCGATGAAACATGGCTAAAATAAAGTCAACTTTTTAGCACAAGGCGAGGCAAATTATTGCTTAAAAAAACTTTAAAAAAAAATTAAACTGCGCGCGTTAAGTGAGGAGCAAATTGCAAATAAGGAGTAACGTCGTTAAATTTTATACCTAAAATATACCAGAAATATCAATAAAATGCTGAATTAACTAGAGCGCGTTATTGCGTGTGGCCACACTGAAAAATTTAAATTTAGGTTATTGCAAATTTAAAAATGCAATAACTACTCAAAAAATTAATAATTTAATGATAATTTAAAATTCGAAATTAGATAAAATTAAGGAACACATTTTAATGAAGGATTGAAACTCGTCACCCCAAGGAAAGAAAAGTTACAAATTTAATTATAAAAAAAAATATAATAAAACCGGCAATATTCTAACAAAAATTCTGCAAAACTTTAAAATATTTTATCTTCAACATTAAGAAAAATTCAAAAATATGTGAATTTTCTTGGTACAAGCTGCCAGATCGGAAAACTTTGGGTGGACCGAGTGGCAGCCTTTCACACCAGTACTGCCAAGCTTATAGGGGGAGCAATGATTGTTTCTGCTAAATTTGCTATTGTTGGACTTTTGCACAGTTTTACCAAGAATATTAATAGCAAAACTTAGCTGAATATATATTTAAAATAGTCAGATTTCCAGACAATGCAATTTTGAAATTTTTCTGGCAAACAAACTCTAAAAATTGCCAAATCTAGCTATAAAATAGCTAAGTTGACAACAGTGACTCTATTTTTTATTTTTAGTGTGTAAATAAAACAATTGCAAAGATCGCCTTATGCGAGTTAAAAATTGCATAGGGGAAGTAGGAATTACACAACATGTCCCTGGCCTTTGACCTGGACAAGCCCAGTGGCATTTCAGCTTATCAAAGCCAGGACAGTAGCGATAAGGATAAACTGATTACTCTACCAGCAGCAGCAACAACAACAAACCAGAGGCACAGCATGAACATCTCATGGATGCGACAATGTCGGCTCTATAAGTTTACATTATTAATATTGCTGCTTTTGGTGCTACTCCCGCTGCTTGCACATCGCAAGTTGCTCAACGTAAGTTTTTAAATTACCAATTACATTATTCTCATTATCTTATGTCGCTTTGGATTAGGTTGAGCAGGATGCACCGCCGACAGATGTGCACCGCAGCAGACCTCTCCTCGATGCCTATGAGGATTTCAGTGCCATGCGCGCCAGCGATTTAAAGATGCGCATCGAGGAGATGCTCCGAATTAAGGTGAGTGATAAGCAATAGAATTTTTATAATATTAAATATGTATTTCTCTGCAGAGCACTGTGTCCGTGGAGCTGCGGGAATTGGAGTCGCGGCGACAAAAGCTCCAGTCGGATATAAGTCAATATAATCAGAAGATCGAGGAGTTGAAGCAGGAACTCTTGCGTGAACAGACTGAACTCGAGCGCCTAAAGATCTCGGTGGAGCAGGCGCAGGTGGCGCAACGGGAGGCAGTGCAGCGCAATACTCCAGAGCTGGCCCTGCCCCGCACCCTGTTGCCCAGCACTCTGCCCCGCAAGATGAACGGCATCAGCAGTGGAATTGCAGCTGCCTGTGAAATGCACAATTGCTTTGATCACTCGCGTTGCAGTCTCACCTCCGGATTTCCAGTCTACCTATATGATCCGGATGTCTATAGTGTGCAGCGTGCGGGCTACGATATCGATGGTTTCCTCAAGACGACACTGAAACAGACGCTGGGCTACAATGCACACGTTGTGAGAGATCCCAAGCAAGCCTGCATCTATCTGGTTCTGGTGGGAGAGTCGCTGCTGGAGCAGGATCTGCTACGGAACAATCGGTATGCGGCACAGGAGGCCGAGCAGCAGCAACAGCAGCAGCAGCGTTCGACGATCTCTAATGACGCCACAAACTCACCCATCGATATACAAAAGCTGTACCAGTTGCCCCACTGGGGTGGCGATGGAAGGAATCATGTCCTTCTCAATCTGGCACGACGCGACTTGAACTCGGCAAGGACCAATCCTCTGCTGCAGCTGAATACGATGCGTGCCATCATCGTGCAGAGCTCCTTCGAGCGGGAACAGTTTCGGCCAGGTTATGACCTCATTGTGCCGCCCATTCTGGGCCCACCTGGCGGAGATGTGTGGCAGGAGTGTGCCAGCATGGTGCCAGCTCGTCGCAAGTATTTGCTATCATTCCAGGGCGAGTTGCGTCCCGCATTGGCCACGCAGACAGCTGGCCATGCATTGGATGACTTCATATTAGAGCACCTCAAGGATATGTCGCGTAGTGCCACACAGGATCAGTTTATGCTGCAATTCCAATGTGTGCCCGCCACTGAAGTGCAGGAGGCAGACACCCAGCCCGACTGGACACTCTGTGGCTCGGACTCCTCGCGCAAACAGCTGCTCAAGGACTCCACGTATGCGTTGATCCTACCTCCGTTGGGCCAACGGGTCAGTTCCACGCTGATGCTGGCCCGCCTCTACGAAGCATTGCGCTCTGGCGCCGTGCCCGTCATCCTGGGAGCTGATGAGCTGCGTCTGCCGTACGCCGAGACTCTGGACTGGCGCCGTGCAGCTCTCCTGTTGCCCAAGGCACGGATTACGGAATTGCATTTCCTTTTGCGTGCTGTGCAGGATGCGGACTTGCTGCTCCTGCGTCGTCAGGGGCGTCTCATTTGGGAGCGTTATCTCAGCTCGGTACAGGCAACGGTGGACACAGTGATAGCCAGCATGCGGGATCGACTGGGTATACCGCCACGTCCAGTTCCTTCAGTGGTTGCCCAGAGTGTGTTTAACAACACCTTTATACCGTTAAAGTCGGAGCCGCCCGTGGGCATGGACACGGAGCCGGAGGAGTCACTGGGTCCCATTGAGCCACCCTATCCGAGTCCAGCTTTTCGCAGGAACTATACAATACTACGCATGCACTCGAAGGAAGCTTGGAACGACTGGATGGATCCGTTCTTTCTGTATCCACAGCTTCCCTTCGATCCGGCGCTACCTTCGGAAGCCAAGTTCATGGGTTCCCACACGGGATTCCGGCCAATTGGCAAGGGTATCGGCGGAGCTGGCAAGGAATTCAGTGAGGCTCTGGGCGGCAATTATCCGCGCGAACAGTTCACCATTGTGATACTCACCTATGAGCGCGAACAGGTGCTCATGGACTCGCTGGGCCGCCTCTATGGACTACCTTATCTGCATAAGGTGGTCGTCGTGTGGAACTCACCGAAGCCACCGCTGGACGACTTGCGCTGGCCAGACATTGGAGTGCCCGTAGCCGTGGTTCGAGCACCACGCAATTCCCTCAACAATCGCTTCCTGCCCTTCGATGTCATCGAGACGGAGGCAGTGCTCTCAGTGGATGACGATGCTCATTTGCGGCACGACGAGATTCTGTTTGGTTTTCGTGTGTGGCGAGAACATCGGGACCGCATCGTGGGATTCCCGGGTCGTTACCATGCCTGGGATCTGAGCAGCAACAACATGTGGCACTACAACTCCAACTACAGCTGTGAACTGAGCATGGTGCTCACTGGAGCCGCCTTCCTCCACAAATACTATATGTATCTGTACAGCTATCACCTGCCGCAGGCCATACGTGACAAGGTGGATGAGTATATGAACTGCGAGGATATCGCTATGAATTTCCTCGTCTCACACCTGACGCGACGACCACCCGTCAAGGTCACCTCCCGTTGGACCTTCCGCTGTCCTGGCTGTCCGGTGTCGCTCAGCGAGGACGACACGCACTTCCAGGAGCGGCACAAGTGCATCAATTTCTTCAGCCAGGTCTTTGGCTATACGCCGCTGCTCAACACACAATATCGCGCCGATTCCATTCTCTTCAAGACCCGCATTCCGCACGACAAACAAAAGTGCTTCAAGTACATTTAGTTTGTCCAGACTCCTTCACATATCATCCAGCGGACGTACTTAGATGGAATCTGACTCTTATACGTAAGGAGATCCTCTTAATCGGATCGGGACTCTTTCATAGTCCCATGTACATAACCGAAACAAGGCCATTTATTCTACTAACGACGAGTCCCTCCCAATCTCGGGCTGGGATACAGTTTGACTCTACCAATTGCAATCGATTAAATATAGTATAAGTATATGTATGTGACTATAAATGTTAAATGTATGCATGTTTTGGGATTAATCTTGTTCTCAGCTGCTAAGCAATCGCAATATTGCATCTACAGTCATGGCTCGCTAATTAGAAACGAAATGTAAAAGTTCAATTTGAAAGTGTTTTGAAATATCTTTTACAAGTGCACTAAATTACGAAAATTCTTTAGATTTTATTTAATAATTGTGTTTCTGATTTGCGAGTGAACACAGTACTTAGAATATATAAATATTTTTAAGTAAATGCTTCGGCTTGTCGAAGAAAAATTTTAAGTTACCCAATGAGTTTGTAAGACTTTCAATACGTTAAGTTCTGTCCAAAATTCAGCAGCTGACTTTGTATATAAATTATATATATAATATCGAATTTGACATTTTGAACTATTTTTCTTGTACGCTTTAGAACTAAATTAATATTAATTCCGAATAGCAAACACAGACTAGATAAATATATATAAATCAATACCTATTACATATGTACTTGTTTTTATTATCACTTTCTTTTCTAATCAGGATCGTTATCAGAACGTCTCAATGTTTATAGAAAAACACGTAATCATTTGAGAATTCTATCATTAATTCAATATCAAATAAATAAATTAGGTAGATGAATCAGAGGTTTCGTAATCTGAGTGGTAAGAAAGCTCTTCTAGATAAAATTCATAATTAATTTGTTATTAAATCCCCATTGATGTCAAAGTTAGAATTGTCTTAAATGCATTTTGTTTATATTTCACTTCATAGTTGTTATATATATTTTCATTTTCAAAAAAATGTTTGCATTTGTATTAAAATAATGTTAATGCTGATTAGTAAATATGGAGTAGATTATGTATACGTTTTAAATAAATAAGAATGTTAGGAAACAGACGATTGAAGTTTTAGAAGTTTTCTTCTTTTTTTTTGATTTACTTATGTGTTTTTTTGCTTTTGTTTTTTTTTATGCATGTGACGCGTATTATCATTTCCCCTAAACGTTATCTCTTCATTGTGTGGACTTAATATTAAATATGTTAGCAAAAGCTAGTACATGGATATCATATGTATACATATGTGTATTTATGTATAGATTTATGTTATAATGTATATTGTGAGTTTCTGAGTTGGTATGGGTTAATAGAGGGAATTGTTCCGTTTATAGGTAAGGTTTCTTTTTAGTTACATATCACAATACAAATAAGGATGCATAATTACCGTATAGGAGGAGAGCGAAATCAACAAGAGTTATTAAATATAAAAGATAATAATAAAAATTATAAAAACTATTGTACAACATAGGTATAAATTTACATACTAGAATTATAGAATTACATTATAAACAATTTCAATTTTGATACCAAACAAAAGACAGATTTCGTTTTTAGCACTTTTGCTGACTGACTGATTGATTGATTGATTAGTTGGTTGTGATTTGATTTGGATTTGATTTGATGAGCAACTTGATCTTAATGCTCCTGCAGACTGAGCTTGAGCGCCTGCTCAATCATCTCCTGCTCTCGCTGACGCTCCAGCTCGAATTTCTGCTGCTCCTGCTGGGAGAGGCGCATCGCCAAGGCTAGATCCGTGTCCATGTACCGGAAGCCGCCGTCGTCATCATCCTCGGACACGGGAGAGCCGCTGGCATTCGCATTGGCGCCCAAAAGCGATTCCTGCAGCACACTGTAAACGGAATAGGGAGAAAGAGACGCACACACAGAAAGCTTGGGTGAAATGGTTGCTAGCAATACTTTGGGAAATGAGGGGTATATGGTTGATAAGCAAGGCAAGGTTCGACGCGATACAGATATATTCGTATCAAGGTTGTGGTTCAAATCTTGGCATAATTTGATTAAATAAAATAATTGTATTTTCTAAATTGCTTTCAGTTTTCTTTGATTTTTTTAGCCATTTAAATTGTTAAGTTAACAATTTAATCTTGTTGTTTTAGGATTTTATAGACAAAAAAGCATGAAATTTACGTAATTATTATGTTAAGAATGAAGTTTGGGTTCGAAAACTTGATAATTTTAAAGGTAGAATTCCAAAACACTGGTTTGGGTGAAAGGAATCTACTTGAAGATCTTCTTCATGTAGCTAAGATCGTTTTTAAACTGTGCTCCCGCCGAGGCGGAGCGACCACGTTGCTGTGGCTCTATTGAAGGCGGTGCCAAATGCGAAGGCGAGTAGCGCCCATAGAACTGGTTAGGTGGTGCTCCCACCGTGCGTTTATGTAGGTGCCGACAGGAGGGGGAATTACTAGCGTTACATTACATTGGGTACGTTAAATAAAGACCGAGATTAAGATTGCCGAGTTCCTTACCGTTGCAACTGTTCGTCATCCTCGGGGAGCAGCTCGCTGCCAACAGTATGTTGACCGCGGAGCACCTCCCAGATGTCGACCTTGTCGGAATCGTTGTCCAGGCCACAAGCACCGCCAGCGCCGCTCGTCTCCGCCAGACTCTGCTCAATGGCGTACTGCAGCATGTCGTCCTCGTCGAGTGGCATCTGGCGACGTGAGTCAGCGCCACGGTTGACATAATGACTGGGTATGTCGAAGCATCGATCGTCCACGAGGCATGTGACGCGATCCTGTTCCTGCAACGTGGATACATGATCCACGGACGTTGTCATCGCGAACACATTGCCAAACGTAATGCAGGCATTCAGAACGTGGAAGAGCGGTATCTCAACTTTGACCGGAAAACCAGCCGGCAGTTGCATGGTTATAAAGTCTTTCAGTTTGGACACATGCGGACTAGCCATGGTCGACATGAGATCCAGTATGGGAAGCACTTGTTCCTGAAGACGAATGGGATGCTCTTCAGCCAGCCACAAATTGGCCTTAAAGCGTTGCACCTTTGTGCTCAAATTCTTTGGTTTGCCTATATCCCGTCCCTGCAGATCCACCTCGGCACTGAAGTACTCCTCTGGCGTGATCAATGAACGTGGCGTACTTGCGCCCGATCCACAGGCGGAGCCGCCATTACTCTCAGCCAGCAATGCGCTGGCGGCACTATCGCCATTTTCACTGCAGGCAGCTGCCTCGCCCAGACGAGGCGAAGGTGTCTAGTAAATACATAAATAAATATTGCAATTAATCAACGACAATTAAAGCCACAAGCCTGCGACTCACGCGCTCTTTAATCGCAGCTACTGCATCCGTTGGTGGTGGTGCTGGTGGCACGTAATCCTCATCGGCAATGCCCAACAAGCTGTGCAGAGGCGTACGCGCCGTTTTGTTCTGTAGCAGAAGAAGGGGAGACATTAGATACACCGTCTGTGTTTGATATTGTTTAGTCTTATGGTTAACCTTGATCTGTTCCTCGCTCAAGTGGTCCATGCGCGTCTTGGTGATAAATTCAACATTGCTGGCGCCATACACTTTGCAGTTGTAGCCATTGATTATCTCGGACTTTTCGCTACGCCAGCCCCAAATGCCCGACTTGTTGCGCTCGAAACTGATCTTGTCCATCTCAATGTTGTTGGTAATGACGGGCGCCGCTAGCCGAGCACGCACTGTGCCAATGGGCGGTGGTATGGCCACAATATCGCCAATATCGCTGCTCATCTGCTCGACCATCACCTCATGCGTGTCGTGGTCTATTTCAATCATTGTGGCCGTTTCCTCTGCAACAGAAATCCACGTTTAAATAATAACTATGCAAATATGATAAGGATCCGCACTTACTGCCGCCTTTGAATATGTAGGATCGATTGCCCCGCTGCCAGGTGTTGTTGTCGAAGCCAAGGAGCGTGGTATCGATGCGCACGTTGGCGCCACGCTTATACACCTTATAGGTATCGCTGGGACAGAGGCGGGACATGAGCGGTACCCACGATGTGAATTCCCACTTCATCTCAATGTAAAAGTCGGGCGCATCCAGTAGATGTTGCAGTAACTTTGGCACGTGCGTCACACGTTGCACATGACGCTGCAAGTCACGTACCTCAATGATGGCAGTCAGTATATCCACGTCGCCGGTACAAACGGCCTCCTGCACAACTGCATGGATGTAAACAACAGTGAGTACATTGATTTCAAAAAAGGAATCTTTCCTCGACTTACTTGACCAGCCTGCATGCTCGTAGGTTGCATTGCACTTGGCTGCTAAAAGGCACTTGACACACTGCAGATTCGACAGACGCACCGCCAGCATCAAGGGTGTGCGGCCCCGCGGATCGATTTTTTCCTTATCAATCTGAAAGTTGAGCTGTTAATATTGCTAACATTGTTGTTGTTATTGTTGTTGTTTGCAGTCGAGTCACTAGGGCGCTAATTAAATTAGCAAAGCACCACAAACACACACACACACTTGTCCCTTGTCATCATTTATTTCCAGGGGTGGAAACCGCACCTACTAATTTCGCCACCCACCCACAAACAAACCTGCTCAGTCTGCAATTGCTGCTGCAGCTCCTCCAGATTGCCATTCCATATCTGCCAATGCAGCGGATATTCCGACTTTATTTCGTCTAAACTCTTCATCCTCACTCTCGCTGTTGCGCTGCCGTTGTGTGTGTTTGCTTTTTTTTTGAGTCAAAATAAAACTGTTGGCAGCCCCAACAGCAACAAAAACACTCACACACACAGAGCTGAAAACAAGCTTTAACAGTCTGCTGTACTGTAAATAACAATTGGCAAATAATTTTTCGCTGTCCTTCACGAGTTTGGCAAGTTTTCCTATATTCTTCTCTTTGAAAGAAGTTCACAATTGTTTAAGCCCCGTATCTTCTAAACCAGAGCTCTGTCCGCCGGCGGAAGTTTTTTGGTCTGGTTTCAGTAATTTTGGCGAGCACTGTGGATGGTTGCCCATTCAGTAAAAATTTCCGATCTGGCTCGATTTTTCTTACCCAAAAAAATAGGTATTTTTTGATCTGGCTCGATTTTCTTACCCAAAAAAATAGGTGAATCTAAAAGAAAGATACTAGGAATTTTTTGTATCTTTTCTGACAAAGTTCATACCTTCATAAAACGAACAACTTTATTTTGTCTATTTGCGAACTATAAATTTATATCAAATTATTAATTTATTGACCAATAGCGAAAAATTATATAAAAATATTTAAATTGTGCGCGTTTGCAAATTGTTATACTGTTAAGTGAGGAGCACTTTGTTAATGAGGAGTAACGTGGTCGCGAATGTGCCACAAGATGGCGCTGCGAAACGATAACGTTGCTGATGTTAAATTTTAGTTAATGCAATTTGCAAAATGCAATAACTTTGGACTAAATTAATAATTTGATGAAAATTTAAAATTCGAATTTAGATAAAATTAAGTTAAATTTTTTAATGAATGGTTGAAGTTTGTCACCCTAAGGGGAGACAAGTTACAAGTTTAATTCTAAAAAATATATTAAAAAATGCAGAAAATTCTAACAAAAATCCTGCAGCAATTTAAAAAATTCTAGTGGTGCATGCTGCCAGATCGGAAAATTTTGGCAGCATTTGGGCCAAAACAGTGATTCCATCTTTTTAGGGAAAAAATGGCTGGTTTTGGCTGGAGAGCTTCAAAATTTATTTTTCTAGGCACTTTTGCAAGAGTTTTAGAAAACACAAACATAGCTGGAAGAAAAAACAGCCAAATTTCCGGCTAATGGCAATTTTAAAATCTTTCTAGCAAACAAACTTTGTAAAGTAGCCAGAACAAGTTATAAAATAGCTAAATTGGCAACAGCAATGCGATAAGACAGTATCAGCTGTTTTTTTTTTGTTACCACCGTGTACACACTGGCAGTTGTTGTTGTTGAAAGGAAAAATAATCCAATAAAATTTAATTAATAATTACTTCAACTGCATGTAACGCCTAACTTTAAAAAGTATTTAATGAGTATTTCTGTTGTGTAAGCTAATGATTTTATATTGGCACTCGATTTGTACCGGTCATAGTTTTTGGCTACATTTCGAAAATGCATAAATTACATAAAATAGTTTGAAACTAATTGGAAGTGTAATTTGATTTATTTTTGAGACGTCTGTAAAGCAAATCCGTTTAACGACTAACGTAGTTTCGAAATGTTCCAGATTGCAGCCAGAGAAGACGCTAAACTGAAAAGTATGATGCTGCTATAGACGACTTCAATTAAAAGACAACACAAACAGCCATTGACTGCATTTTGCTATAATAGATTCCATAACAAAGGCGCCGGTAAGTCAAATAAGAAGATAATTTCACTTAGTGTCAATTGAAGCATCAGGCAACAAGTGCATCACAACTAAATACAATTATTTATATTCAATTCACGTTAAAATCGCTGCCAGTGCAAGAATTCACAGAACGTAATATACACGATCAGCTGTCTGGCCAAAGAGAGCAAGTGATAAGAGAGAGCGCGCGAGAGAGTGAAGTGTGTGTGACAGTGTTGGCACTTAATGTATAATTTTGCATAAAAATTGTTCTTATCAGCTACACTTTTCTAAAAACATGTTTATCCCGATACAATTTTAAAATACCTAACCGCCAAGCTTATAGCAATTCTTCCAATAATCATTTTTCAATAGCAAAGTCTAGCTATAAATTGGCTAAAATGGCAACACTGCAGTGTGTTGATCTTGCCTTCCTACTCACTCCCAATCTAAAGCTTTGACTCGGTTCAGTAGTCAGTCATACGAAACTAAACGAACGGGTTGCAACGATCGTTGCATTTGGCGCTTTATTAAATTGTGTGTGAAATTGTTGAATCATTAAAATTAACTTAGCATACATGTACAACACTAAATTAATAATTCTCTTTGTTCTGCTTTATTGTCTTTATCTTATTTCTCAGCTTTGATTGGCAATCGTTACTGTTTATGATTAATCCAAACATTTCTAACCCAATGTTATTGTTCTCTATCTTTTTTTTTGTTGTTTGACTATTTACAGTTATGCTCTTTGCGCGTAGGCGGCATTTCTTCAAGAGGTGAATTCAAAGTACTTTTTTTCTGTAACTAACGCTATCAATTGTAATTTGTAGTCCAACATAATTTCGCTAATTTTTACGTAATTTGTTGCTGATTGTGCAGAAAGTGTCATATCATTAACATTTGTCATCATTATCGTATACAATATTAGATATGATATCATTTATTCTTGTACCGTAATAGTCTGTAAGTCGATCGCATTCTGTCTTATCAGCAACATGGAACTCAATTTTATGGGTCATTCCAAAGTTCAGCTTTACTTTTTTTTAAATATTTTTTTGGAGGGATTTTCTGCATGCTTTGATTTATTTACGATATGTTATATTATGAAGCTAATAATCAAGTTACTTTGTTTATTCTCTTCCCTACGTTCGGGTAGACGCTTAGTACAATTGTAAAACTCAGTGAATCACACACAGAAACAAAAGTTATATATATATATATATTGCACAGAACAAATCAAATCAAGCCCCAAATATAACCTCGCTCAGCTGTACAAAAATAAACAAATAATAATTAACAAAGTCTTGAATATCGTGTTAACGACGATATTTGAAAATTAATGCACAATGTACGAGCTTGATAGTTGTTTAAAATTAGTTCTATATGCAACGGCCATTCCCGGAACACTCGTCATTTGTTGGCTAACTGGGCTGTAAGTATTTATGCTCGATCGCAACGATTTTCTAGCCACAATTTGATGTTGTTAATTCATATTTAATTGCCTGCTTTTATTTAAAAATATTATTTTACTTTTTAACCATTATTATAATTATTAGTTTGTTGGTTTTGTTATGATTGAAATGTGTAAAGTTTGCATCGTGGCATAAATACAATATTTGGCAATATCCCAAAAATTGGAAATAGTGTTCCGCATTTGCTTTGGGTGTGCTTTCCGCAGAGTCGAACTTCCAACTTGATCCAGTAACTGTGTGAAATTCTATCAAGTTTCATCTTTTAAATTTTATGTTTTCCATTTTCCTACTTATGATTTTGTGTGTAGTCTATTATTGGTAGTAACTTAATTTGTGTTGTGGTAGTAACCGTTGTATAATGATACTCAGACTGGATAGACGCAATTAATCCAAAATTGACCATGCGATTACTTCACAGAGTTGGACTACCCTGCCTTATAATAGCCCTGGTGGTATTCTTCGCCTTCTTCGTGTTGCTGCCACTGGCATTTCGATTCTCCGTAACGCTGCAACGTGGCATACTCTTTCTCACCTTCAGTAAGTTCGTCTTTTATGGGGAATTCCCCCTTTTGCATTTTTGTAATGCAGTTTCTTTTTCTATGCAGTCACCTATCCGAAGGGACTTGATTTGAGCAATCCCGCGAGCATTGGACTCTATGCCACACGGAATTTCTATATCACCGTCAAGGATCACGATGAAGACAAAAGTGGTGTACGGATTGGCGTCTGGCATGTGCTGCCCAAGAATGCGGTGCGTCGATTTAAGCGGGAACTCCATGTCGAGGAGGCCTACGACGAGGACGAGGCTAGCCGAGCACCAAGCGATCTGACGCCAGGGCCAAGCCACATGGGAGGCAACAATGAGGAGCTGCAGCAGCTAGTACCTTCGCTCCGTGCGGAATTCCCTGTCATTGTGCCAGAGAATGAGCAGCTCTTTTACGAGAGATTGCTCCGTGTGCCAGGTGGCACTGTGGTTCTGTACCTGCACGGTAACACGGCCACAAGGGGCAGTGGCCATCGGTCCGAGGTGTACAAGCTGCTGCGGCAACTTAACTATCATGTCTTTGCCTTTGATTATCGTGGCTACGCCGATTCGGATCCAGTGCCGCCCACGGAGGAAGGTGTGGTGCGAGATGCCTTGATGGTCTTTGAGTACATTGCCAATCTGACATCGAATCCCATATATATATGGGGTCATTCTTTGGGCACAGGAGTCGCTGCTCACATGGCCGCCAAGCTGGCGAGCTTAAAGGAGCGAGGACCGCGTGGTGTGATACTGGAGAGTCCATTTACCAATATACGTGACGAGATTCGACTGCATCCGTTCTCGCGACCCTTTAGACATTTACCCTGGTATGATTTCACGATCTCACAGCCAATGTACGACAGTCGATTGCGCTTCGAGTCGGACAGACATGTGCATGAGTTCCCCCAGCCAATAATGATTGTCCATGCCGAGGACGATGTCGTGGTGCCTTTCCATCTGGGCTATCGCTTATACCGCATTGCTCTGGATAAGCGCAGTCGCTCCTGGGGGCCAGTGGAATTCCATCGATTCGATCGGATACATCGCTATGGACACAAGTATTTATGTCGAGCACCGGAGATGCCCGGGCTGGTGCAAAACTTTGTGGAGAACTATCGCAATGCAATCTATTAGATTTACTTAAATTGCAGTGCAGGCCGTATTTATTATTATTTTTTATAACGGAGTATTTTAATTTATTAAATTTTCTACCGCCGCAATATTACGAAAAAATTTCAATCGGTGCAACAAATTAAAATAGTCATTTAAATAGGACATAATATCTGCGTTTTATTTCACTGTTGCAGTTTGTCAGTTGCTGACAGTTTAAATTACTTAGTGCTGGCGCGGTTTGTCCAGTGTGTACACCCAATTATTGTTTTACTCAATTCGATAACAAGGAACATAGTTATCGGCAGTCTCGGCGAAGCAATCACTAGTTAGTTCGTACCATTGCTTCAATTTAGCTATTTTATAGCTAGCTCTGGCTATTTTCAGAGTTAATTTGATAAAAAATTAAAAATTTGTGGAATAAATTTTGTTGTTTCTCTCCCTGAGGGGTGGCAACCTTCAAAGAATCAATGACTTTTATTTTATCTATTGTGAGTTTCATTGCAATATCATACATAACTGGTTTAATTGATTTTTCAAACAATTTTTATGTTACATTTTTAAATCGCCCGCGCGTTCCCAGACTGCTCGCACTTTTATTGCATAGAAAGGCTGCCAGACGTTCGAAACTATCGGTATTTTTTCTAGGATACAAGGCTGCCACACCGTTTTTGAGATCAGGGCTGTCATTGTGTTTTTTTTAAGCTTTTTTACATAGCAATAATATCAGCTATTTTTGAATATTCCAGTCAGCAACAGCTATTCTTTGCTCTAAAGAGTTGACAGCTCGGGGGAGAAAGTTGCAAATTTAATTCTGAAGAAATTCGTAAATTGGGAAAAACTCAAACAAAATTTTTTACAAATATTTTAAAAAGTTTTTCATCAAAATCATAGAAATTTCAAAATTTTATATATTTTGAAAATTGATCAAATTTTGAAACGGACTATGTCCGCGAACCAAGCCTGCCAGCCTGTTTGTTGTTGCGACATGACTTTTAAAACAAGTTAGCAGCACTGTTTTTGGGTAGTGGAAAAACCAACTCTACTATCAAACATGGCGCTGTTGTGTTGTTGTCGCTCGCACAGTTTGGCCGAAATTAATTCGCGTTAATCGCGTTGCGCAAAATATATCATTAAATTGGAAGTAGGCAAACAAAGCATTCGCATTCTTAATCAAATAAACCTAAAAGCCCCCTTTAAAGCTGCAAAAAAAACGGAGTTGCAGTACAACAAAACGAAGTAGCCGAAAAAAAATTTTGTGTCTCTACTCCTTGAAAAGGAGTTTATTTTTTCGCTCTTCGTTCATATGTGTGTGTGTGTTTGTTTGTGTGAGTGCTGTGGAAGTAAAGTGCTGCCAAAAACCGAATAAATTGTACTAAAATTTTCGTCGCAACAAAATAGGAAAAGTAAAAGTGGAGTTGACAAAAGACTGCGAAAAAACCCGAGTCGGAAGACGCAGCAAGCACTTCTTTTATCGGCGTTTATCGCCGCCGCTCGCATTGAGTGTGTGTGTGTGTGTGCGTCACTGCTGGCTGCAGCAGGAAAAAGGGAGTATTTGGCAGGCAGCAGACAACAATACCGACACCAACACCAACGCATTTTCACTGTGGAATTAAGCAAAATGTTGTGGTAAGTTCTTTTTTTATATACATTTATTTATAATCTGCATCTGCTGAATCTGAGAATCTGTCTTCGAGTTGGCCCCCGTCGGCGGCCGCTGCATTTTCTGCGCATGTTTTTGCCCACGACTTCCGCTTTTTGCTCCCTTTTTAGTGCGGTGGCTGCTGCGGCCGACGTCGGCTGCTGCTTTATTCCTACTCCCTTTTCTGCTTCTTCTTTCACACAACACGCCCTTTTTCGCATGCGTCTGTGTGTGTGTGTATTTTTTCCTTTTTTGTGTAAAGTGCAAGCTATAGCTGAATAATTTATGCCATTTTGCGCATTTTATTTAAATTTGTGTGAATTTTGCCGCTTGCAGCCTACTAAGTTGACCAATAGACACCTGGAACAGCTGTGGGTCGCATCCGCTGTGGAATCCAAACCTGTTTTTGCATACATCTCATGCATTGTGAATGTGTATGTGTATGTGCCAGCTGTGCCTTGCGCCAGCTTTAATTGTTTTTGTGCGTTGCCCTCGGCTGCTCCACTGCAATGACCGCCTTCTTCTTCCTCTTTTGTTGTTCTGCTTCTTGCTGCTGCTGCTGCTGCTTTTTTCGGTGTTACTGGGCGCAGGCATATCCTCTCTCTCTCTCTCTCTCTTATATCCTCTCTCTCTTACACTACTCCCAAACTCCCTATTTTCAGGTTGCCAAACAAACAAAACCCACCGTTGCCAATTTGAGTGTATGTGTGTGTGAGAGAGACTGAGAGAGTAAAAAAAAGGTGAGGGCAAAGCGACGCGGGTGGGGCTGTTGATGTTTCGACTTCTCTTTCATCTTTATCATGTTTGCTTGAACTTTAATTTATGGCAAGCAATGTTGGCTTTGGTTTTGCCTCTTTGCAACATTTAAATGTCAATGCACCGCCAAGGCCCGACTCAACCGCCTCCCCCCACATACACATGCACATATATGTATGTATGTATCTCCCACTCCATGGCCTCCCACGAAGTGACAACGAAGTTGCATCACTAAAGTCACATGACTCACATTTTATTTTATGTTTGTTCGTATGTATGTTGCTGCCAAATGAAGCGGGCCAAAGACCCGCAGCTCATACACACATGCAAACATACATAGGGCTAAAACAAAAAGCCGAAAACCAGTTCACAAAGTAGAAAAAAACAAAAACAATAAGTACATACAACAACAGCAGCAAATTCAAATGGATTTGTTATTTATTGGACGGGAGTAAATTTGCATTTTCTGCACTCTTTGTTAGTCAGTGTTGCAGAGCTGCAGACCTTTTGCATGAATCGCTACGCAAACAGAGGACAGAGAGGACTCGATAGTTAGATAGTTGAGTGTCGTTGTCACACTCAGGTACAAAAATAGTTAAACACTGTTAACCTAGTTGTCTCCCACCTAGTTGTTAACAGCACCTGCAATTGGGGACGACGCTTATTCAATGATAAGATAAAGACGACACCCAAAATACTTGCAGTGTATACATACATACTTACTTTTATCAGCCATTCATTTATTTCCCTTGGCTTTACGCAGACATTGTTTACGTTTGTTTTGCTTTGCTTTTCGGCATTTTTAACGATGACTAAAACTTTGTACACAAGAAATCGCTACAAACTTTTTCCACGTATTTTATGCGTTCTCCTTGTGGTCTGCCCCTGACTCTTTCTCATTCTGCGTTTGCTTTTGTTTATGTCTTCGCAGTTGCACTGAATCATAAACTTGCTCCGTCAGCTTGTGACTAAACTTCCTCCACGCGTGTTATAGCAAGCAGCTTGCAGGTCAACGCATTTAACTCTTGTCTGTCACAAATATAATTAACATTTCCGCATAGCCGATTTACATTTTATCCAGTGTCATTTCCTTCCACCCTCCCACACAGCATCATCCAATAAAATCTGCATTTGGGTTTTGTTTGTTTTTTTTATGGCTTTGTTCTGTTTGCTGAGTTGTGGCAATGCGGGTAAAAGAACCAAATGAAGAATCAACATTTTTTCTGTATTTTCTATCCAAATTTTATCTATCTGACCATCATACTGGGTGGTTGAGTTGGAGAGACGTTAATACCGCTAGCTTCCTTTCAATTATCGACTAGTAACTTGCGACAATTGTATTGCCTAATGACTTTATCATTATTGTACAACGAAAACGACAGCATTGCTATTTTCTTGAAGCATTTAAATTCAATTTTATGGTGCGCCAACGTCAACTGCATAATTCATAAGTCTTCTTTGAGCCTATCTGCCTGTCTTTCTGTCTGCCTATCTTTCTTTCTGTCTGTCTGTCTTTGTTTCAGTTCCATCGGATGCATGGAACGTGTTTGGATTTTCATTAGAGCTTTTGATATTTTCTTAGTTGCTGTTTGTTGTTTTTTCATAAATTGTTCTTTTTAATTATTTTGTCATTCATTTGCAATGAGGAAACAATCTCATATCTTTTATGATTTTACTTGCAAGCGGCATGTGAAATGATAACGAGGCTAAAGAAACATTGATATGAACTATCGACATGAAATGACTTAAGTATAAGTCAGGCAACATTTAACTAAGAGGTCAGTTCCACTTTGGCTAAAGCAAAGATTCCGTTTCTCACTTTTTTCCCCTTCATCTCGTCTCACTAATCAAAATCAGGCATAATTGCGGCTGGCCATTTTCAGTGCAGATAACCGCAGTTGAGGAACGCATCAAAGATTATTCAGCATGCACATGAATGACTGCGAATACCCGATATGAGTCTGTGAATGTAATGTATTTATATGCATGATGATAAATAAATAAATATATACTCGTATGGCATAAATTGTAGATACAACAACAATATGAACGAAATGCACAGATAAGCAGAACGGAGAATGAAATTCGCTTAAGTGGCAGCTTTTTCAGGCGTTACGTTCCATTGTCTTGGCTTTGCTATTGCTTTGGAGGCCGACGCCGCATTGTGGCTCAAGTACAGACAAACAACACACATGGTACTCGTATCATCACTCACAATCCTAAGCTACACACAGATCATCCAACTGCGTTTATACTATGCACATTTCGCAAAATCATATGAACTAGGAATCAAAACTACAAGTTTTAATGTGTCCCACTAATTATGATAATAAATAATCATAATATCATGAAATGGTGAATCAAAGTCTATAATCTATCAACTTGAAAAACTCATGAATTTCATCGCATAAACGTTGTAATATAAACATAATTGCAAAATGTATACATTGAAATTTGAGTTAGAAAGCAGCGGCCTCAGCTGGCTGAGCAATGCACTCAGACAAATTTGGCAGAAGTGTTGGTACAATTAGTTTTCACACTTAGAGATTTTGTAAGTGTTTGTAATTGTTTCACTGAGCTTACCTATAAGTAATCAAAGTTTGTCAGATTTGTTTATACCCATTCATTAATCGATCAATCATTATAAAGTTCATATATATTTATTTCGCCTTTATTTAAAATAAATATTAAATTTGATTCGTTTTACGAGTGTCAGGTATACGTTTTGACACGATATATATTAGTCAAACGCAAATAAATATACGAAAAATATGTACAGTATGTCAAGTAATTGTTTTCTCAAGAAAAATTATTCCAATTTATTTATTTTTTCTTAAAGATAGTAAAATCCTATGGATTTCTTAATTTCTATATATAAATGTAATTGGCGCATCATCTAACAATTTTTTACGGACTAGATATTTTACCACAACACAAACTGGTGTTAGCCATTGTCGGGGATGTGTTGCATTTGATTCTTGCTGCCCATTTCCTACTGCTCCACAACGCCTTCTACTCCAGTTCATTCTTTTTCTCTTATTTTACGGTCTGACGCTCCGCAATTGCATGCCAAACTCGAAATTCTGAAGAGAACGTTAATTTTCAGCAATTTGAGATTACAATTGGTTATAGCGAGTTTTCTTGCTGATTTACCGATATTTCATTTGCATTGTTTTCCAAGAAATTCCATTTGAAAATACGTACATTTATTTTAACATATTGTATATGTATTTAGTGCTTTTCCCCTCTTGCATTTCCACCAAATGTTTGGTTTCTTGTGTGGGCAATTCTGGGAAAGCACGAAAAAAGAAATACATACTTTGGCTGTTGTTTTGGGCTCGTATTGTTGTTGATATTATTATTGATGTTGCTGTTGTTTTTGTTGCTTTTCAAGGTAAATTACGATGTGAAAATTGATCATGAAAATGTGGCCAAGTCCAATCGAAATAAAAGCAAGTGCGCAGAATTTTAAGGTCGCCCCCTCCAAAAAACAAATGGGGAAGGTCATTGCACAAGCTAACGAACCATTAACTGATCGAGTCATTGACACAAAAACTTAAAAAAAAATACAAATAATCTGTTAGAGTATTACAATTTTGTAATATTGAAAATATTGTAATGCGGACATTTCACAATCCATTGAACCTCTACGCGTTCCTCGTCCTCGCCCAAAACGGGAAATGCTCCACATGCTGATTAAATACAAATCTTTTGAGCAAGAAAAGACATGAAATTGAATTGCCACAGTGACCGAAGCTGATATCGAGTCAATCGTTGTAAGTTTCCTCGACTTGATGCCTACACTCCCTTCCCTTTATTCCCTCCCCTTCCTCAAACAGTTGCACACTCCGTACTATGCCTTAAAGTGGAATTGCAAGCACTTGAAGTGCTTCCGGTCGGTTGGTCTGGCTATTGCTGTGACTCTGAGTCTGATTCTGAAATTTCACAGGCATCCAACGGGTTTCTTTTTGTATTTCTACTTACTAAAAGCTGACGGAGCAAAGTTTTCTTTTCGTTTTGATTGCATGAAAATACTTTTAGTTTTTTTTTTTTTTTTGCTGTATTTAGCCCCACACACACAAATATACAGAGCTTTTAGATGCACATTTCCTAAGTGCCGTGACTTCTAGAGAGATTTCCTCTCTTGCACTTGAGACGTAGAAGTATTTGGAATAATACGAATGGTCGGTAGTTGACGCTTTTTGCTTGAAAAAACATTTTGGTTTAGATTACCTGCATTTTTCCTCTCGATTTGAACTATGTATACCCTGGAATGAATTAGGGAGGATGTTAGTAGTGTGATAAAGAAAATATCAGCATCTGATTAAGTTGCTGTCACTTTATTAAAAAATATTGATTGTAATTCTAATATTTAAACTTTGATTATCAATATATCTTTCGTGATCTTATTCAAAACTTCAATGATTAAAAGGATAACTATTACTACCTTGAATATTATTGTGTATAAAGGGTATATTTGCAGTCGCTTACTTTCTGCAATAGCATAATAAATGTTATTGTTGTGATAGTTGTTATTGTCGCCATTTACATTGTTGTTTGTTATTTTGCGCTCAATTGCTGTGGCATGCCACACACCCCTCAACCACCAATGTGTTAACTGATTATATTATGATTATGATATTTTTATGTCCGCTTCTCACTTGAACTTTGTGCGCGCTATCTTGCAACACGCTGGTTTCGACTTCGTGTTATGGGCGGTAAGGTTGGTTGCACTGTCGTGCTCTGGGTCTATTGTGGGGTCAACTTGATTGTGTGTGTGTGAGTGTAGTGTAATAATTTAATAGATGTCTTTTGTTGCGCGCTTTCTTGTTGAACTTTTATCACTGAAACATTTGTTGTGGCATCTGCAGCGATAACAAAGCAAGTCAAGAGAGTGAAATGTATGGACAATTGGAAAGGGGATGGGCTAATGGATGATGTTGTAAGAAACATTATTCAATAATTATCGGTCGTTCTTTCTCTACCAAAAAGAATTGCCGCGCTTCATTAAATTGACGCTCAGTCCGTCACTCAACCAAAACAACAACAGCTCCAAGATAATGATGAATGTTTTTAAAACATGTTCACTTGGAAATGGAGCGTGGATCTGACTTCTATGGATACCCACTTGCAAATACACTTTCGAAGAGTTTCATTTGGGGTCAAGCTTAGACTTTAATTTTAAAATTGTACTGGATACGGAGCTGAGCATAGATTGGGGGGGCGACTACAATTATCAGAAATTAATAGCTTGTAGATAGAAATATTGTTGATTTGCTGCTGAAGAAGCCCTGCCACGATGAGATGCAAAACTTGACTTGACTTGCCGCTTGGCTGATCACTCCGTTTGCCGATTTTGATATGCCTGGGAGTCTTCCGTATTCTTAACTTGTAAATTTAGGTCATTCCCAGCAGAAGCAGCAATCGCAGCTATCATTAAGATTAAACGAATTTGTATACCCTGTAAATGTTCAAAAATATAATGTATTTCAATTATTATTAGATGCAATAAGAAAAGCATTGTATTACTTAAATTTAAATTATTACATGGATACTCAGGATTTTAGCTTTGTTTATTATATGTCCATCACTGCGATTTTATATTTGTTTTCAATTATTATTCATTAAGTAACAATCAGAAACTTATTCTTCATATGCAGTTCTGTCGATTTTTTAAATATTCGCATATTAAACTATGCTACAGGGTATCCCCAGCCAGGCACATTTCTTTCCTCTCGATTTTTGGCAAATCCATCAACAAGATTCAGTTTATAAACTGCTCGCATTTACAATTCAGACACAGTGCACAGAAAAGTGAAGTCCGAGCTGAGACGGCGACTTTGAAGTGGCGACCTGAATTCACAGCAAGCGAAATTAAAGCATAATTTAGTAATTTGGCCAAGTACTGAGAGTAAGAGAGAGAGAGAGAGAGAGAGAGACAAAGGAGAATGCTTTTCCTTACCATGCAAAACCAGTTTTGGGATCTTCACTCAAAGTGTGTTACAATCGAAATGAATCGCATTATGCGAGTGCTAAGAATATAAATGGAAATGGAAATCAGTAACAGAAACATCATATGCAAGGACTACGACATCTACATATGCATCATGTATATGAGGTGCTCCCAGGCCTTGTTCTCCTAGCCAGGGGCTGTTGGCGTTAATTGGCTGACTAAGCGCACAGGTGCAGAATGATGATTACTTCAACTGCAATGACGTTAAATTATTACAAGAATTTCCAACCATGGGGAGGTTTGTATACACAGTTTCATATTAATTTTCCAGTATTTGTATACATTATTTTAATATTTTGAAAAGGCTTATTTGGAGTTAAATCTTTTTCAATGAATAATAATAAGTTTACTTCTTGTCACATTTACTTCCTTCAAAACCTTTTTTTTTTTTTTTAAATTAATTTGTAATTTTTCTATACAATTTTCTTAAATTACAAATACTAAATCAAGTCGAGCGCATTTAAAGTTATTTTCAACTTTTTCTCTCTGTGTTCTAACAAATCTAACGGGTCACGCAAGCAACTAAGCTAATAAAAAGCAAAAACAAATTAGCAAATTTCCATGTGCAATGCGACAGAACAATATGTTGGTATTCTTTTTCTGGAGTGCAAACATTTTGTAGTCCTTGCTTTGAAATTGACATGAGAAAAAAATGGCATGTTGGAACCGAAGGAAAGAGGCTTTCAAACTGTGGTGTGTCCTGACTGACATCATACCCCCAGTTAACACCACAATGAGAAAGACACGTAAAAGTCATGAAAATTCCTAGAAATAAATGTGAGTGTGTGCAATGAATGTAAACAAAAACGCTGTATAGTCCCAGAGTGTTATATGCTCACCCTTGTGACGGATCCTCATTTCGCCCATGGGTTAAATGGCGAAATTGAAACGATGCAGTGAAAACTGTTCATTGCCGAAACCGTCATTCAATCGGGGGTGAAGCTTGTGAAACCCAAACGAGTCAAATGAATGTAGGGGAAATCCCTGGGTCCAAGGGGTGTTTGCAGTAACTGCTCGTTGAGTATTGGACATTTTAATTGCCCGCCAGTTGAGGACAGGTCTAGCCAAAGGAAGCGGCACATGTGCCCCCCTGGATGTTGGTCCTTCAGTGTTTTTGTCAGCGGAGTTTGTTTGTTTATTCTATATGAGGAATTCCCCATTTGTGTTTTAAAATTAACTCGTAAAATGTTATCCCATTAATAAGATTAACCCAACGGGGGAAGTTTCGTCCAACTCAAAATAATACTTTCTCAGGAGAGCAGACAATTGGCTTGAACAATTTGAATTCTTCCCACAAGATCGCTTCGATTTGTCTACACTCAAATCTGATATTCAATTAAAAAAATAATCTAGTTATCAAACACAGTGCAATGAAAATAGGTGAAATGAATTATCTATCAAAAACAAGATATTAACCAAATCGTTTTATTATTTCTTCTTCAAAAAATTATAAATTAGAATGAATTTGTTTGTATTTTTAATTTAAATGATTACATAAAAAAAAAATATAAAACACATTTTATTTTAAAATCTTTTAAAAAACTTTTATAAATAAATACCAAAATTAATTAATATTGAGGAAAAACAGATTCCGTTTCATCAAAAGTTTACCTGGGATTTCTAATTATTCAGATTTTAATCATTTTTCTAGTTGAATTTTGTATAATTCATTATTTTTATTTGATTGGAATGTGAACTTTCCGCTGTATTCAACCTACTCCAACATTCTAGAAATGAACAGCCTTGCATTCAGTTAGATTTCTCGCCAAACAAACTTAATTACCAGATTTATACCTCGGGTATATGGTTACAATGATAACAGCGCGGGGCGAATATACGCAATGGTTTCTGTAAATCGCGCACACACTTCCGGCAACAAATGCGGATGACAGAGTTTTGAGACCCGTATAACGATTGTAAAGGTTTTTAGCAAAACTATGACGCAAGCTCTGCTTTTTTGTGGGCTGCCAAAGAGAGTGAGTTGAATGAGGAGGAGGTGGAGCAAAAGTAGGTCAACATTTTGTTAGTCGCGCGGAAGAACATTCTGCGTAGTTGCTGCTGCTACTGCTGCTGCAATTTGTTGCCCTAAAGCGAGTGGGGATTGGGGGATGGGGATGGTTGGGTGCCGGAGTCTTACCTAGATAGACCATCTCTTGGGCCATGCGCTGACCCGATTCATTTAGCAAGCGTCGCTGCTTCGCATTTATCATGTAAATGGCACTAACTACTTGTGGTTTTCATTAAGAACTTGTCTTTTCAAAACCCCACGCCATTCTCTAGATGTCATCTACCCGAAAGAAAGAAAAAGTAAATAGGTCATAAGACAGAAACTGTATTGTCTATCAATGCTTATTGTTCAGAGTCTTCAGTTTTGTAAATGTGTATGAATGTATATATATTTGGCTGTATTGTTTGTTTTGGTTTTGCCTAGGTTGTTATTAATTCAGCAGCTGCTTTCACTTGCTGTCATTCGCCAAGAAGCGATTCTTTTGCTAATTGGTTGGACTAACTTAAGTTTCAAGGTCTCTTTTTATTGATATATCAGCGAGGTCAGCTGGGGCTTAATCCAAAGATTCACAATAAAATCGAACTGAATAATCAAATTGAATATATTACACTTTCAGGTCACGATTCTCTAGCATTCTTAGAGTTGACAAAACATGGGCTAATATCAATTCATATTCATTCAAATAGGAAAAGGATAAACACGATAACATATTAGAGTGCTCTAGTTCCTACAGCTTGACTAGAAGACACTCCACTTTTTTACCAAAATTTGTACAGAAAGAAAAAAATAAATTTTTTGACATTTACATTTAAATTGGGATTTTCTAGGTTTACTAAATATTTTTATCCTTTTTTTATTTTATTTTATTTGAACTAGCTTAAAAAGATTTAATGAGATACATTGCGAGTAACTAAAAAAAAAAAGAAAAAAATCAAATAAGTAACTTTTTTCTTTGTCAATTGCTTGAATGTTTTACATATGTACACTTTGTATCATTGCATTTTCGAAATAAAATTGATAACGACCTTCTCGCAGTTGTAGGGTATAAACACTTACATATGCTTGAATTCCCATCGTATAATGAGAAACGTACTGTAAAAAGGGAAGCCGTCGGTTCTTTTCCATACATTTTTGATGGCACATAAAGTGTCTGTAAGAGGAACACGTGCAAGTTTTAACCGAATTGTCGTTATTCTCTACTCCACTTTCAGATCTCATAATCAAATTAAACAACAACAACAGCAAAGAGTCAGAGACAAGCAAGAGAGGAACTTACAACCCGGTGGAAGGAAGCAGAGGGGAGCTAAAAGCAACATACACCTTTTTTTAAAAAAAAGTGATACATACCGTAAAGTTTTTCTCACGTACCAGCAAAATTAACAACATCAACAACAAAAATGACGTAAGTGTATAAATTTTCCAGCATTTTCCATTTAAAACAGAATTTTATATCTGAGCAAAGATGCAGTAATTCACATATGTTGTCTACAGTGAGAAAAGTAATATAGTTTAAGTAGATATTAATATCAACCAATTTAATTAACAGTTAAAAAAATAAAATATTAATAAAACAAAATTTTCTAGTTAATAGTTAAATAATAACAAATTCTAAATTTTATTCTCATAAGTATAAAATTAAAGTTTTCATTTTCTATAAACAATTTTTAAAGTTATTCTTTCTCCTTATTTTATATGAAGAGAACATATTAAATTGAACTGTACGCTTTCTCTAAGTGTATCTGTTTGATTTTCGTTTGCATTTGATTTGTGTGAAGGACATTTCAATTATGAAGATATGGCGATGCTGACAATGTCATTTAAATTGCTATCGAATAGTCGATTGCATTTATTTTGTTTAATAGATTTTATGGGTAACTCAATTGACGACCTGATGATGATGCTGCTCGTTGTTAGCAGCGACTTTTCAATTGATCTGTCCCAAGTATTGTGTAGTTCAAGGGTCTGTTGAATTTTCAACACCTGTGCGACTTTAGGCTCAAAAATAGACGGAGTTCGCTGTCTCGTGTTGTCCAAATTTATGGGTTATCAGCGAAATTTATGTTGAACCCAACCCTAGACAGCTCTGACTTTACTTTACTTCACTTTTAGGTTAATACCCATAATTTGTTTTGGGGCCATTTGACGGGGAGTGGCCCATCCGGCTGCCCTGTTGTGTGTGTATGCTTAGTCAGGGCTTTTTGATCCCTTAGCGGTTTAATAACTGATTCATAAGCAAAAAAAAAAAAAACACAGTTGTGTTCTGCGGCTCATTTTCTGGGTGCGTCATCATTAAATGTCACTGGAGTGTTGTCTCTAAGGAAATTCGGGAAATGGCTTAAACTTGGCTTTCAGTTTCAGTGTCTCTTCTAACAGTTTCATTTGGTCAGCTCGATGGGTAACATTTGTCCGACGACTGCTGAAGACGCTCAGCAGTTGGAGTTGCAACTAAAATTGCAGTTGCAGTTGCAACTGGCGAGGTATGCCCCAAAGTAGACTACGATTATTAGCATGTGAATTATTTAGACCAATTGTGGAGTGAATCTCAATCTTTCTCCATCTCCCTCTTCCCAAATCGTGCTCCAATTGCCCAGTGAGGCATTCAACTTTTATAATTTCTATTTAATTGCTTTGAAGTGCATTCCCAGTCTGCGTCTCCATCTTCGTCTTTGTAATTGAAGTGCATTATTTGATTTTTGGGTAATTGCTTGAAAATGAAAAGATATTCAAGAGCAAAGTTCATCGTCATTTCTAATGGTGTAACCCTTTTAATTATTTGCTATATGACATGCCCACTTTCGCCCCAAAAATCAAAAAAGCAAACATAAAAGTCTCTTGAAAGAGATGCTTGGAAATGGGTCACGATTATGTCATGTCGGAATGGGTTTTTTACCCTGAAATGAAAGTATAAAATAAAATAAACAAACGGGATTTTTAGAGATTTATATGATATATTTCAAAGTGCTTCGAATTTAATTTTGCATTGAAAATGAGCTTCAGGTAATGCCTTCAAGCCTACTTGAAAGTTTAGTAGCGTGTCCAACTAATCAGCTACCCTGTATTTTACTTACCAACTTTTATACATTGATAACACAATTAAAATGCAAGTTCATATATATCAAAACTGTATTTCAAAATATATTGGCATTTCTTATTATAAAAATCTAAAATATGATTTCTCAGTAAATATTGAAAATTAGTTCTGATTTAATACTTATTTAGATGATAATAAGTATATTTATTTATTAATAAGAATTAACAATGACAATATAAATATATTGGTGCCTGGCTTTAACTTAATATTTAATACGATTTTTATATGTGTTTTCTGTTTTTAAATCGCACAGCTTTTGTTATTCGATATTCCCACTAAAACTTTAATTGTTGTTGATTACAAACGACAACGTACTCAATAAAAATGCCGCTATAGCAAAAAAATAACATAATAGTAATAAAAATATAAAAAATTGCCAAATCATTTAAGACACGGCACACGATCCATTGATCTGTCTTTGACTTTAATTTCGGCTATGAGCTACAGTTTGAGTTCAGTCTCGGGCTATAGCTTTTTGGCTTTTGGCTTCGACTCTAGAGTCTAGACTCTTTGCTGGTCCAGCCCCATTCTGACAAAGCCATTAAGCTGCACGATAATCGCAGCTCAAATCAGACAGCATTAAAAACCAGACTTGCGCATTATAACGAGCTGTAACAGCAGCAGCAGCAACAATAACAGCAACATGTACATTGTACAACCAGCATTCACAATAGACAAATACAATGTTAATTGGAAATGTACGCTTAAGAACTGTAGAATAGAGTATATAAATATAAAAAAAAATCAACTGCTCAGCAGGCTCAATGGACTTGGACTTGTATCAAGTATTTATATGAATTTTTCATAGCATGCCACAAGCTGTGTATCCAATTCCTCTCCACTTCCCCTCCTCAGCTTGCTTTGCTACAGAAAATGTTTGTAATAGTCACTCGAGGGGTAAATATAAATTATTGAGCTCGTTTCTTAAGTAATTATCGCGCACACACATTGAGAGTAAGTTTGACTGACTGACTCAATGAATGACTGAATAAATGACAGTTGCTTTAGGGTTTGTAGCTGAGAGTCGTAAGCTGAGATTTGAGCGCGTCTAGACAAAACGATCTTAAGCGTTCGTTCTTGATGGGTTTTTACTCCTAGTCCACGTCTCATTATTTTATTGTCTTGAAGTGTAATTATTTTACCTTTCAGACCGATTCAATAGCCAAAGCGAAGCACTCGGCTCTAAACTCGCGATCGTTAATCGTTTACTCTACCTCTCATTTACTCTCTAGCTGGCTCTCTTTTCTTATGTCTGCGCTCTGTGAGTGGCTCTCTCATTCTCTCCGCGTCTTTCTTTCTCTGTGTGCTTCTTTGGGGCTTGACTTTGGCTGAGACTCGTTTGGCTTGTTCAGTCTCAATTGAGGTTCGATTTCGATCAGGCGCGAGTTGACGGATCCGCTGCGACCCTAGATAAATATACATATTAAATATATTTCCATTTACTGATCGTGGGATCGTGTGTGTACTTGTGTGTGTGTGTGTGTGTGTGTTTGCTTGATCGCCTCTGCAAATGTTTACCAGCAGTTAATGGCCATGAAGAAACTTTACGCCAAAACCTCGTTCACAAGCAAGAAATCCAATGGAAATGCCGCCGTATCTGGTCCCATTTTGGCCTATCATCCAACCATGTGCGAGTTTCAGCCTTCCCAGCAGCAGCAACTGCATCAGCAGCCACTGCAACAGCATTCTCAATCTCCATCCCAATCCGAGCAGCTGCTGATCAAGCGCAGTCAAAGTCTATACAGTAAAGCAACATCCAAGGGCGTTGCTTTGCCCGTTGCTGGTGGAGATTACTATAGCATTGAGGAGCTGCAGGAATTGGATCTATTGGATTATCGTCATCCCATGTACCATCATTATCAGCAGCAGGAATTGCTCTTACGACAACGTTCTAACGCTGCAGCGTATCATGAACATGAACAACTCGTGCTGCAGTTGCCCAAGGTCCAAGGAACGTCCACGCCCACGGCGACGACCACGACCACGCCCACTGTCATCTATGAGTCGCCCACCTGGACGCAGTCGCTGCTCAATGATCAGCCATTGTACGTACCGCAAGGCGTAGGTGTTGGTGCCACATTATCATCATCTTCATCATCATCATCATGGGCAGCAGCACTAACATCATCATCATTACCAGACACAGTCGCCACATCTACACCAGCATCTGTTTCAGTTGCAACTTCCTCTTCCTCCTCATCCGCTGCCATATTTTCCACATTACGCAAGTGCGTACCCTTGCCCCAGTCTCCTGCCCCTTCCAGTGTCCCTGTCCCTGCCCCGCCAGCTTCCAAGTCCATAACGAACAGAATTTCCACTTCCAATTGTTCCACTGTCTCTGCTTCTGTTTCGTCCAGACTTGCCAGCTCCATGTCGTTCTCAATTAGATCACCACGTTCGACAACAACAACAACACAGCAGCAGCATCATCTTTATAGCAACATACATCATTATCTGCAGCTGCAACAACAACAACAACAGAGGCAACAACAGCAAGAACATATACAACGCATCCCTCAGCGTCGGCATAATTCGGTCAAAGATAAATTAATTTTTACGTATGTTTTTGATCATTTGTTTTCCCTCCTTTCGCTTCTTTTCGCTTTTCTTCTGCCTCTGTCCATTCCATACGTCCTTGTTGCATTCAGAGCATGTAATTCCCCTCTACTCGGAGCCCCAAAGGTGATCCAATTTAACGAATCTGCAGTTGTCTTAAAATTGAATCGATATTGAGTTTGAATCGCACATATAGTACATATGTACTTCACTTGCTCCATTTGGTTTCGCTGTACTCTTTGCTCGCTACTCGAGAGTTGCCACTCGAGAACTGTTACTCGTCGTTTGCTAAGCGTCATGTCACTTACATTATTTTGACACACGCATGTCGATCTCTTAATTGTTGTCTTACTCGTTACTTGCTACTCGTTACTCGCTACTCTTCACTCGTTACTCGTCATATAACTCATGAATATACGTTCCTTTTAACTGCTCTATTTGCTGTCTTACTCGTTACTCGCCACTCGCTACTCGTTAAATCTATTTACTTCCAAATTAAACCGATATCAAACAAGAATCGACTTTTCCTTCCGCTATTCCCGCTGTCAGCTCCAATTGCAATCAATGTGCTCATAGGTGCATCTAATTTAACGCTAATTAGAAAACTGAGAAAATAATCTAGCTTTCGTGCCGCAAATCTGCATTAAACTTAACGCACGAATTAATCCATAAGTTGAGCAGCGAAAAAACAAAGTGAAAATTTCACCTGCTGCCGTCTTCGTCGTAATGAAGTCTTTAAACAAAATGGAATGCAATCTGCATTCATCTCATTAACCGACCACTTGCCTATTTGTTTAACAATTTGAGCAAGCAGTGAACCAATGCCGTTGATTTTCTTTATCGCCAGTTTTGCTTGACTCAAAAGTGAAGCCAGTAGAATGTTTAAGAATGCAAAAATTGAGTAAAAAATGCAAAAGCAAAGTGATTCTCCAAAAATAATAAACATGAAGGAGTAAGAGAGGATTAAACAAGCATAGAAAAATTATAAAACGATATCTATCTAGAGAAAAGTGAAAGAAACTTTGATAAATCTGTTAAATAAGAATTTTCTTTAAGTACTTTAAAGAAGAAAGGAAAAAACGTGATACTCTCTCTTACGGAGAAGCCTGTCAAATGTTTACGAAAGTAATACATAATAAAGTAAACAGACAAACAGCAGAAATTACAATTTAAACACAATAGGAATCAGATACTGAAACCAAAGACTGAGTTAATTTTTTAGTGCACTTCGTAAGCCATGTTTCGAGTGACTACTGTACTCTTGTAAAACATGCGTATGCGTTCTCCTTTATAGCACTTAATCTATGGTAAATTATAAGTATGCATAGATAAACTTCACTTTCGTTCCGCGAAATCAAATCGTATGCTGTTCAAAATTGCTACCTCCAAGAGTTTGTTATATAAGGCCGCACAGCTGTGGACTTGCTGCTGCTGTTGCACCTTCCCCTGCCACTGCCTCTGCCCCTACTCTACATTTTTCCAGCTAGCGAGAGATCCATTTAAGTGCAAAACTACTCATGTTTTGGCCAGACCAAGTCGACATCTGCGAGAATTCTACAGTCGAAGATAGAGCCAGATCCTAACTCGTTTTTATTGCTGTTGTTGGTGTCGAGGCTGTTGTTTCTGTTGCTTGTGTTGTTGGGTTGCTGTCATTATACATTTTGCCCAGTAACATACAACTCGAAGCCAAAAGCAACGACTCGACAAATGAGACTACAGATTGTGGCTGAGTTCTCATCGATGTCATGATGTTTGCAGCATTTTTCCAACTTGTATGTTGTGTAGTGTTGACTTTTCCCGCTTTAATTGTCAACGCTACAAAGCGAATAAAAAATGTTAAAGGTTGCGCAAAAGTTCATTAGAATTATTTAATCGGCCGGCAACGATGACGTCTGCGTGACAGGTGCACAATTTTCTCAGAGACTAAAGAAATGCATTACATTTCCTGCCCAGTTCAAAGCTTCAGCTTCAGCTTGAGAGCTGAGAGATCACTGCACTCGAGTCAGAATCGTGTGAAACTGTGTGAAAGCTGAGCCGAGACATAAATGGAAAAGAACAGAGAACTGAAATCAAGTCAAGTGTCTATGAATTAATCATCTAATCATTCGCTTTCCGTTTTGTCTTAGCCATCGACTCATTCTCCTTCAGTTGAAATCTTGAACTTCTATTTAATCGGGAAAGTATTTGGAATTACAGTTCTAAATTCCATGTTTGTTTTGTTTTTTTTATGACCAATCATCAGCGTTGCAGGGAATTTTAATATTATAGCACAGCTTATGAATCCCTTACCAACTTAACTGCTTTTAAATATCGCCTCCCCTTTTTAAGCGTGACGAATTACTAAAACTGTAAAAATACACTATACAAAGCCATCCTCCTTAATATATACTTAATATCAGGAACCATAATTATAACAATTAAAAAAATATGTATTTTCCTTGATTCTTATCATTAATGATTCTTATTTTTGATCTAAATAACATTAGTTTGAAACAATCGCTAAACTTATATTTTGATTTAAAAATAGTTTTTTAACTCTTCTTTTCTATTCATTATTATTTCAAAGTTGTAGACCCTTTGTTCTTGCTTAGTACAGGGTCTTGAAAAAATAACTTTTATTATAAATTTTACAAAATTAATTATAATAAAAATATGTACTTTCCTTGATTCTTGTCATTATTGATTCTTATTTTGATCTAAATAACATTAGTTTGAAACAATCGCTAAACTTATATTTTGATTTAAAAATAGTTTTAAAACTCTTGTTTTCAATTCATTATTATTTCAAAATTGTAGACCCTTTGTACTTCCTTTGTACAAGGACTTGTAAAAATAACTTTTATTATAAATTTTACAAAATTAAGTAAATTTTAATATGAAATTAAGAGTTTTAAAATGATTTCATAATAAAAATTAATATATTTTAATAATTACTTCATATTTTTTTAGTTTGATTAAAAATACGAACTAAAACTAATAAATTTAACTAATGTTGGAAAAGGAAAATACATTTTCGTAAATATAAAAACTTGTCTTTTTTGTGCATTTTAATCACAATACGTATTTGTATTATTTTTGCAGTGAACAAAGCATTATTGGAGCCCGCGCCTCTGTGATGGTGTATGATGACAACCAGAAGAAATGGGTACCATCGGGCACTTCTTCGGGTCTCAGCAAAGTGCAGATCTATCATCATCAACAGAATAACACATTCCGTGTCGTTGGCCGCAAGCTACAGGATCACGAGGTGGTCATCAATTGCTCCATATTGAAGGGACTGAAATACAATCAGGCCACGGCAACGTTCCATCAATGGCGTGACTCCAAGTATGTATACGGTCTCAACTTTTCCAGCCAGAGCGATGCCGAGAACTTTGCGCGCGCCATGATGCATGCCCTTGAGGTAATTATTCTCCACTTTTTGAATTTCCTGGCATCTTTTAAATAATGCTTTGTGTTTGCTCTGCCAGGTGCTAAGCGGTCGAGTGGTCAACAATCCAACTGGACAACCAACAAATGGCAACGGCTACGAGGAGGATATGGGCTATCGTACAATGACCAGCGAGGATGCGGCCATACTGCGACAAAATAATGGCATTGGCGGTCACATAACGCCCTCGGCTCAAACGCCCACATCGCAAACAAATCAGAATAATATACCACAGAGTCCGCCAACGCCGCAGGGACATCATCGCACCAGCAGGTAAGTTATCGATAACCGTTTAGATCGTCCATGAGGCATGCTCTGTCATCAACCAATCAGTCTCTACATATGTTTTGATTTTGTTCCGTTTCTCTTCTCTCTTTGATACTCACAACACACACGCACAAACTCGTATTGCAACACGCACATTGTTCTATTCGTTATCGTCGTACTCGTTAATTGTTACTCGTCACTCGTTAATCGTCATGTCACTAAAACACTTTATCCTCTTGTAACACGCACGTAACTCTATTTTTTGTCGTGTCGTCGTACTTTATAATCGTTACTCTCTACTCGTCATTCGCGACTATATATATATACGTCTCTTTTAACATGCCCTTCGTTCTGTTTGTTGTCATACTCGTTACTCTTCACTCACTACTCGTTTCTCACACACACATTACCTTGTAATATGCACTTCGTTATAATTGCTCTCGTCGTGCTTATTACTCGTCACGCGTTACTTGGAACTCGCTACTTGTTACTCGTCACTCGCTTAAAATGACTCGTTTCATACACACATTTGATTATCTTGTAACATACACGTCGTTGTTTTTAATGTCATCGTACTCGCTACTCGTTCCTTACTATTCGTTATTCGTCATTCGCTACACGTTACACACACATAATTCTATTATAACACGCTCGTCGTTCGGTTTGTTATCTACGTACTCGATACACGCTATTCGTCACTCGTTACTCGTCGCATCATAACCTCATTGATCTCTTAAAATAAAAAAAAAAAAAACCAAATTCGATCGATATTCGCATCGTATTGTCGATACTTCAAAATTTTGCTCACAAACTAAAGGAATTCCCTTAGTGCACCGCCGGCGCCACAACCGCAGCAACAGCAACAACAACAGCAGCAGCAGCAGCAGCAACAACAACAACAGCTGGCGGGTCAGCCGGGCTCACACTATGGACCCTCTGTCAACGGGCCAACGTCCAATGGACTGCCACAACAGGGCAATCCTCAAATGCAAATTCCGCCAGCACCCGGTCAGACACAGCAGCAGCAGCAACAGTACCAGCAACAACAACAGCAACAACCCGTCTACAATACACAGCAACAACAACAGCAACAGCAGCAACAACAACAGCAGATGGTGCAAGCGGGCTATGCGCCCCCTCAGGTAAGGTGTTGTCCACTGGATGACAACTTTAAAGTTCTGCTTATGTTGCTACATTTTCCTTTCTGTTTCATTTCATTCCGAATAATCGCCCGTCCGAAATTGGCTTACAATCCCCCCACAAATATAAAATTGTACCCATAACCACAACCAAACAACCAACCACTGAAACCATCACCAACCACCGCTACTGCTATCGCCACAACCACCTGATTTGTCAACAGTACCAGCAACCTCATTATGTGCTCTCAAACTCTAATCCCAATCTTAATCTACATCAATACCCGACACAGCCACAACCACCGATGCCGCCAGTGCATCAGCAGAATGGAGGCGGTCCCATTTATGGAGCCACACAGCCCGCCCATATTCCAAGCTCGACCAGCTCCAACAGTGTCGTCTATGCCAGTCAGCCGCAGTTGATACCACAGCCTCCACAGGCGCCAGGCATGCCCGCTCCAGGGTATGGACAGCACAATGGACAGCAGCCGCAGGCGGAGAATCCATATGGTCAAGTGCCATTGGCGCCGCCAATGATGCAGCAACCGGGTGGTGGTGGTGGTGGTGGTGTTCCCATGCCTCCGCCGCTTAATCGCATGAGCAGCACAGGCGGCGGACCGGGACAGGTGGCAGCACCAGCGCCGCCACCACCGCCACCCACATTTGGCGGTGCACCACCGCCGCCGCCACAACAGATGTTCAATGGGGCACCAGCGCCACCACAGCCGCCGGCACCACCTGCACCACCAGCCATGGGTGGGCCACCATGCCCACCAGTTGGTGGACCAGGCGGTCCTGGTGGTCCTGGTGCACCACCGCCGCCGCCACCACCACCTGGCATGGGAGCAGGTGGCGGGGGAAAGAAGGATGATCCGCAAGCCGATCTCATGGGTTCGCTGGCATCGCAGTTGCAACAGTTCAAGCTCAAAAAGAACAAGGTGAGTGAAACAGTGAAACAAATTTCAACTAAATAAATGAATTTTAAAAAACTATACCAAATTTATTATAACTTTTTGATTACTCCATTAATCTGTTATTTCTTTGTTTAGTCCACCACGGCTGCTCCAGAGAACAGTGGCAGCAGCACCTCAAGTGGCGGCAGCGGCAATTACGGCACCATTGGTCGCAGCTCCAATGGCATGGCCTCCATGATGGACGAGATGGCCAAGACGCTGGCCAGGCGTCGTGCGCAGGCCGAAAAGAAAGATGTGAGTATATTAAAATTACAAAATGTATAAACTTTCACTGAATATTACTTTATTACACAGCCTGAACCGGAACCAGAAGTTAAGCAGAGGCCATGGGAGAAGTCGAATACACTGCCACATAAGCTGAGCAGTGGCGCCACATCCAATGCGCAGGGTGGAGCCAATGGCAGCACAGGCAGCGGTCAGAACACAACGAACAGTGGCGGTGAATCGCCGCGTCCAATGAGGAAGCGTTTCGGCAGCGCCAGCGAAGAGACCATACTCAAGGTGAGTTAAACAATGGATAATTGATTGATCCGTGTGTTCACACTTTGTCATATCAGGTTAATGGCGATGGTCTGTCGCTAGCATTGTCCAACAGCGACCTGGACACTCTGAAAGCTGAAATCGTGCGCGAAATGCGATTAGAGATACAGAAAGTCAAAAACGAAATCATAGACGGTAAGCAACCTTTTGTTTTTGTATTTATATAAAGCACTTGGAATAGAATTAAATGTCGGGAAATTTATTATGAACAATTTGAAAGAAATTACCTTTAAAAAGTATATTTCAGAAATGATAATTTTGCTTCATAATACATTTTCAAACTTTCAATTCTACTTAAGGTGTTTTCTATAAAGTAAAAAGGTCTAAACAAATTACCCCACACAATCCTCATTGTCTCTAATCTATTATGATCTTTGCTTGCAGCTATCAAATCGGAGTTCAATCGTAGATAGATCAAAATACATACCTAGCCTCTAAGCTAAAATATCGCAAACCCTCACTGTCTACACCAAGTATAAATGAACAAGAAGCTGAATAGAAGTAGAAGAGCTACATTGTCCCAAAGTGACCGTGTGCAAGGGGCGGTATGGTGGGCGTGGTGGTGTCTTCGTCTCCGCCTCCGTTAGCCAGCGCATGTATCATGAACTGAGTTAGAAGGCGCGTCAGATATTTAAATGTGTAATTCTAAATATTTTAAATGTATTTCAATTAAATATTTGAAATGGCGCCCAAACGTATTCGAGTATTTACAAGCATATACATATATACAAATTTATATACATACCTAAATATATATAGATCTACCTATATATATATATATATATACATATAAATATTAACATAAATATATATATATATATAATTTATACTTACACAAAAGTACGCAATTATATATCAGCTTTTTACAACAACAAGGAACTTTTAGTCAAAATAATTGTAATTCTAATCGATTTCTAAGTTTAACGCAAACTGTAAACAAATTTTGTATGAGAAACAAAAATTTAAGTATGTAATCTTACAATTGTAAATTATTTTTACATAAGTATAAACAATTTTAATGTGAACAACAAATGAAACGTCTCCTTTTGCTCTGTGTTTGCCGCCCATTCCCCTTTTTTTAAACTCTGTCTTTTGGCTTCTTTTGTTTTCGATTTTCGTTAATACCAAAAAAAAAAAGAAAAAAAAAAATCTCGTAATTATTAACACATACAAACATAAGCCAAAAAACTTAAAAAAAAATTAAAAATAAAAATAAACAAAAAAGGAAACAATTTTAAAAAGCATCTACAACTATTCTATGGACCGCATAATACTGTAAACGCATACATATACATAGGTATACCCACACATTCTCACTCTCACACAGACACGGATAATTTAACAATTCCATAGAATGCTCGTAACTGTATCAACAAATTAATCAAAAATTAATTCTATGGATGTATTCGTTACATTTTGAGTGCTTTGAGAACTCAACAACAACAACACTTTCCCAGTCGGACAGCTGACAACAACAACAAAAAACACTTTCCTAAGTCACGATCTCATAAAAAAAAAAGATGAAGTACACAAGACAAATCGATAAGCTATCGATATTAATCAGAAATTTACTCAAGAACAACAAGCAACAAGTCTTCAAAACTGTTCAATGCGGAATTGAGTGTGGTGTTCAGCACTTTTGAATGCATTAGCGTTATATATACAAAAAATCGATATATATATATAGTTATATAGATAACAGATATTGATAATCTATAAACACTCTATACGAATACACTGAGAGCAAAGGCAGAGTTTTTGTATGCCACAAGTATTAGCTACAGCGAAATAATAAATTCAAAAGTAAATTAAACAAATTGACTGCTGCATAAAAAATACATTAAACAAAAACAAAAAATAAATAAAAACCATGCATTAAACAAAATAGCAAGTAGCAATTATATAATTGTACACCCCTCCTCTATTAGAGACACAAATTGTTTTCCTAGTTGATCCTGAACATATTGAGTACTAATTTCAACTTCCATATACAATTAAGACTAAATAGTGAAATTTATATACAACAACTTGAAATGAATAACATACGAATATGAATATGATTATGAATACGAATATGAATATGACATACGAAATTGTGGCACGAATGAGTTTAGTTTTTAAGGCGTACCATATAACGAAATGAAATGAAATTGTTTATTAAGTATAACATTTATTTATACAACAATATGGATGCGATTGCGAGATGGAAATTAATTTTAAATAATAATAATTTTTGATATATTGATTGTGTGCGAGGTAAACTTCGATTTATAGATATTTAATCCTAGTTCTATATTTGTATATGGGCAGTGTATATGTAAATGTTATGATTTTTGTATTTTTATATATGATCTTTGCAATCGCTGTAACTGCAACGGCAAATGCAACAAATTAAATATTAACAACAACAAACACACGTAAACTATTTTAAACTTAACGATAACGATGATAATGATGATGATGGTGTTTGTGCAGTGACAAGCGCGATAATTTTTATGTATTAAATTAAATATATATATATTATACACTTATATACAACAACAAGAAAAAAAAATATTCAGTATACATGCATATAACAAATAAGCCTCGGCGTCAGCAGCATTCAAAATATTGACATGAGATCAAAAATTAAATCAGCAACGGATTCATTTAGACCTATACATAAGTGGCATAAGTTATAAGCGGATACGCGTATCGGAATCGAACGGAGTTGAATGCGTATAAGCATATTCAGAAGAACGTAAAGTGAAATAAACAACAAGCGTTTGTATGTAAAAAAAAAAACACGTATTTGTTTTACTTATCTGCTCCATTTCAACTAGTTTTTGTTTTTATTAGGGGGTTATTGCAATTCTCTTTCAGATGGGGTGAAAAATAGCTCCTCATAGAGCTTGTGATAATTCAAATGTTATACATACTAAAAATTTCAGACTTTTCAAACATATATTTTATAAATTCAAATTCAAAACATATAGTATATGGGTAATCAAATGTATTGCCTTTTTTATTAAAACCGTTATTTTCGTAGCAAGCAGCTAAGCTTTTGTCACGTGGCAGTCAACTTGGGAGTCCACGTTGCGATTTTGCTGAAGTTGTTTGATTTAATTATATTACTTACACAATTTGCATTTGAATTTAATATATAATATAGCTAATCAATTGTCACCCCTCAGTTCGTGAACTGCTATTGTTAAGCCCAATTAACAAATGCTATTTTACAAGTTCGCCGAAAACTAACTACATATTTTAAACTGTGGCGCCACGTTTTAGTTTGTTTGCGAGTCATAAAGACGCCACCTATGGTCTTGTTTTAATAGTAGATTGTGACGTCACTTTGTGAGTCAACCCATACAATAAAAGGAGTCAATAGAACGAACGAAAAAGCCAACTGAATAACAAACTGAACAAAATGCCCTACAATCAGGGAATTAGTTAATGTTAGCAATAGAATTAAATTAATTGCATAATTGTTAATGATCTAATTAGTTGATTATACATTAACGCGTTAGCTTAGTTGTAATGAAATTATGCGTAATTGCAGCAAGATCTGAAATTGTTGTTCGTGCTCAAAAAGTTCCACTACACACCACTAGTTCAAATTGGAACTGCTTGCGTTATCGGACTGTTAGACTCTCTCTCTCTCTAACTGTTAGTCTTATTGGACAGCTGAGTGCGAACGGGTGGTACGAGCGCAGCGCAAAAGCATTTTGCCAAATTTTATTATTATAAATATTATAAAAAATATCAATCAAATTAATGAAAAGAAATTCTACAAGAAAAATAATAAATCTTTAAATTCGAACATTAATTAAGAAATCTTATTGGAACTTTATACAATTGTGTTACATTGTGTAAGCGTGTGTGTGTGTGTGCGTGCGTGTGTGTTTCTGTTTGGACCAGAATAAAACAGCGGCAAACCTATTGAGAAGCAACTATAAAAAAAAGAAAAGAAAAGCGATGCAAAAACAAAAGAATACGAAAAGGCAACACTAACAATAACAACAACAAAAGCGTTCGTGTGTGTGTGTGTGCGTGTATATCAATTGCGGCTAAAATTTGGCAGCACACGACAAAATATCTAGAAAATCAAAATATTTAAAAGCTTTGCAAAAATAAAATACAATTTGCACAAAAGCATATTGTGTATATAAGATTAAATACATACATATGTACAGATTTATGTTTATATATTTATGTAGTCAAAATAGTAGATTGTATATCGAAATGTGGCAATCAAACCAAACGGAATAAAACAACTTTTTATATATGTACATTGTACATATGCTTGGGCATATACCATAATAAACACATACTCAAATATATGTTCAATTCTCACTGCAGTAAGCATTTGTTGTTGTTGACACTGGCTTAAAATTCAGATCTTGGCCAAGTCTGTCTAAAAGCTAGCCTACAAACGTGGCGGCCAAAACAAATACATGAACAGGCAGTTAGTCAAAAAAGTGCATTGACAAAATCAAAAGTTTACAGTGTAGACCTTACACATTTTCAATTGCCAAAAATGTATAAATATATATTGTAGAATGTTTTTCTTATTATTTTTTACGATATAATTTTGTTTTAAACTTAAACACTTTTCAAAATAAATAAAAATAATAATAATAAATCCACAAATAAGTAAGTTTTTATTTTGTCAAAACACTTTCTTGACTGACTGTTTATATATGTACAAATGTTTTTGTGAGTGTGTCAGTATGTGTGTGTGTATTTGGATTTCAACAAACAACCAAATTTGAATGTTTATCAGCGTGACATTGAAACATTTCAATAATATGTTCACATAACAATATCAGCAAACAAAGCCACTGAATTTTATTCAGACAATTTGATACGAAAATAAATAAATACATTATTATCTCTCTTTTAGTTAATTTTACGACTTTTGTAAAATTCATCACACGTCCAAATCGCCTACCTCTTAGTTTTCGCGCTCCGTCGACGACTGAAGAAATAGCAACAATTTAAATAAAATATATTAATCAAAAATAAATACAAACGAACAAGCTCAAAAAGTACGTTCAAATTCGTAACTAACAGCAACAACAAAATAAATGCAATAAAACATTTCACTACTTTTGTTAATAAGCAATACTAAACGACGTTATTTTTATATAAATCGAAAATAAGCGACAACGTTTTGGTTCACTTTAAACTTTAAGCGTAGACAATTTTTAAAAGTTTACAAATTTCGTGCTTTTTTTTATCAAGTGTAAAAGAATTGTTTGTTAATTTTTATTAGTGGCCTTCGACGAATTAATTGCTACCAAAAAAGTGTGAGTTTATTGTTTTTCACAATTTTTACATATTTCTCTTTTATTTTTATTTGCTTAAGTAAAGAGTACAGTGAAAGCTCGAGGAACGAAAATCTTTTGAATATCTCAAGTAATCTTAAACAGTCTGAAATGTAATTTATTTATTCGCATTTTTTTTTAAAACTAATCTTAAAATAAATTGTATAAACGAAGTTAAACTATGGTTAATTCTCTCAAATTTCATTTCGAATTTAAATGTGAATATTCAACTTAATTGTTCATTTAAGATTTATTACAATTTTTATGTAACCTATATTGTGTTCACTTTCAAAATTTAATTAAAATGTAAGTGTCGAATTCAAATAGTTGACATTGAAAAAGCCAATGAATGTAGAAAAATATTGTAAAATTTTTGATTTGGATTAATTGCAATACAATACAATAGATTATTTGTTCTTTGGAAAACCCTTCAGAAACTATATTTTCCTAAAATTTTTGTACTTTAGGTTGCTTTCACTGTACTTGGTTTACTTTCAACTCTACTGCCCACCCAATGCTCGGTTTTATTTTTGCTTTGGCACCATAAAATGATTGACATACATTCACGTGCAAAACAAGCTCCAAACACCAACACACATACAATATGTACATACGCACACATACACAATATTTATTATTGCTCTACTCCCAGCAAACATTTTCTATCGCCGAAGAGTCGCAGGCGACTCGCCCAGAAGTTTAATTTAATCGCCCGCGATATCGCATTCTAATCGCTTTCTGAACTTCCTTCGGGAGAAAGTGAGCCACTTCCGCGACACTTCTTAGGCGAGTCGCGGAAGAGTCTTCCGAAGTGTCGCGGAAGAGTCTTTCGAAGTATCGCGGAAGAGCCTTCCGGAAGGGTCGCAAAGAGTCTTCCAGAAGTATCGCCTAAGAGACGCCTAAAAGTATCGCAAAAGCGTCGCGCAGAAGACTCGCAGAAGAGTCTCCTTAATATAACCATTAATTTATAATTCTTATTTATACATATTATATAAATATTATTTATTCATAAATGAGAAAGCAAAATTAATTATTCATAGTTTTAAAATTTAAATTAATTAATTTTTTGTTAATTTGGTCCTGTTCATGTACCAAATGCTGCTGACACATCTTATTCATTTCCTCATCGGTAGCCAAAGGAAATTTCTTATGTTCGACGTCTGAAAAATATAAAGAGAAAGATTATTATATAATATGTATAAAATAAACGAAAAGTTATATAGCCCTTACCTTTAATTATGGAAAACAGATAAAACTGTTGGATGCTGGGCTTAGAATTTGTTCCACGCCCTGTCAAACCCAATTCATCGGCTAGTATGGCTTTTAAAACGTATCTTGTAAAAGAATCCTCATGTTTTCCACCATGATTGTGTACATAGGATGTCTAAAATTGGAAATATAAACATCCGTAAATATATATGTATATATATATATATTTTAATGGATTGACTTACCAATAGTCTCGTCTGATTGCAAGACTTCATCATAGTTCCCAAGTTCTGTCATGTTAGTGAAGGATAATTTGGCGCTTCAGCAAGAAACTAAATATTTAATATGTTGCAGATTTAAATCTCTTTTTATGTTAACTTACCGGAAAAAATGTGTTGAGATCTCATATTTATAAAACACGTGTTTTCTGGTACGCACAGCTCACAAGCAAGAATATAAATGCGCAGTGCGCAACGCAAAAGGCTCTGCTAATGACGAAGAAAGAAGGAGAAGTTGTCATCGCCACCGTTATTTTAGGTACTTAATTCATTTCTTCGATATCGATACACAACGTACTATCGCTAAACAGTCGCCTGGAAGATTAAATCTTCTATCAATCTCCCGCGCGACTCCCAGAAGACTCTTTTCGGCGATGCGCGATTGTAAAGTCGCTCAAATGTTTGCAGGGCTGTCACTAACCCATTCTGGAAACACACACATAAATAAATATAATATGTATTCTTATCCAATAAGTGGAAACTTAAGATAAGCTTTAATAAAACTATTAGTAAATATAATATGAAATTATTTTCTTTATAAATTTTATGCAAAAAAAATTAATCAAAAATGTGCTATATTTTATATTCTACACTGCGCAAAATAAAAAAATGAACTCCTTAAACAAAATCTACGTCTTCATTTACAACAATGCAACGCATATTCTGCAAACAACAACGACAACCATCAACAACAAAAACAAAACACTCATAAATGACGTCGCCTCTGGATGAAATGGAATGGTGAGTAAACTCATAAATTAGGCGTAGAAAAGCAACCCTCAAGAGGATGGCTTGGGTTGGGCAATTGGGTGTGTTTTATCTTGTATACCCTGTGTGACTTTGAAACTAGGTTAGAGGCATGCAAGATATGCTTTAAAGATAGGCAAAGGACAAAGGAAAATTATGTTTGCTTTTATCAAGGCTGAAAACAAAAACATTTTTGATACAGGGCATCTGCTAGTCGAGCAATGCCCCGCTATTTTCAATACCAATCTTTTTAACTCCGATGCGACACGCGATTGTTAAAAAAAAGTGCGTGTGTTGTCACAGGAGTGCATAGGGTATATGATAGTCGGGCATACAGGCTTGACAAAAGTATTTAACAAAAACTGAGCTACCAAAAAGTCCTGAAAAGCGTTTTTTGTAAAATAAACTAATATTATTTAACAGTGCAGGGTATTTGCCAGTCGAGTAGACTTCTTTTCTTTATATTTTTTAATATTTGCATAATATAAGCATAGACTTCCCATATTCACACTTTTGAGCATTGTTATTTACGTACTGAGTATCTAACAGTCGAGCATTCTTTCAGTTTTTCGCATTGCCAAGTTGTTGAACTACCCCTAGACTCCCTAGACAAGTGCGTATGTTGTCACATTAGACGACTGCAGGAGCACCCTCTTCCTTTGCCGCTTTCTCAGCACGCCTGACATTCAGTTAACAGCAGTTTTCTCGTTGACAAAGCGCCACATGGAAAGCTCGCTCCAGCTCACACAGCAAGACTCCATCAACTCTCTCTCTCTCTCTCACTCCCTTAAAATGGAAAATCACACCCCCCATAACATAACAGAAGCGAAATGTGTGTCACGGCATCGAAAGTAGACACTGTAAGAGTTTTAAGAGGGAAAAGAGGAATAAATGGCGAACAGAAGAACGCAGAAGTTACCAAATGGGAAATACGCCTACCCTTACCCTGAACGCCAACCCCCAAAGGCAGCTTTCTGCTCAGTAAAGCTCACTCTCACAGTCTTTCTCTCTCTCTCTCTCCTTTTGTTGCTGACTTCAACAAAGATACACGTATTAAATTGTAAACAAATTTAAGGTTTTTGATTGAACTAATGTTTGATTAATGCTATCGTTACTTAGCTTTAATTTATTCATAGTCTACGACTTGATTCGAGGTTGTCCTGACAACTCAACAGCGCGACGGTCAAAACATTTAAACAGAGTTCAAATACCTCAGCTATTAGCTCAAAATATTGCCAGAAAAATATTGGACAGCACAACAAATAAAAGTCTGAAACACACCCAAAATGTTAAAGGAGTGTCTGATAGGGTTGTAGAATAGGCACGAGGGCTCGTCTTTTGGGGGGTTTACCTTGTGCCGAAAAAGAAAATCAATATGTAAACAAATTTCGAAGCCGAAATCAAAGGCAAGTCTGTGTTGAGGAATGCTTATGTGTATGTGAGCCATCCCTTAACCCTTAACCCCTATCAAACAAAGCTCAACCTCAGCTGTAATACTACGAATAATTTACATCAGTTAATGGGTCTTTGTTTCTGTCTTTCTCCCAAATAATAAGTAATACAAATCGATTGAATCGACTGTCTTATTTGTTTACTGTCTGTGTTGACACAGCTATTGTAATAATCGATAACACTAGCTCACAAAGTCAAGTCAGAAACTTAAATATTTCCAAGAAATTTATATACTTTAATTTGGCTCTTAATTTATAATCGAATTTTCTAAAATTAAATAAATAAATAAACCAACAACCTCTTTGTTTATTATGCGTTAGTTTTAAATATTTCAAAGGTAAAAGATGTGCACGGCAAAGCTTTAGGCTATATCTTTTAAATTATGCTTGTTAATCGATATTTTCAATTTACAGGCCGAAAAAATTGTAAAAGCTTGTACATTTAGATATAAAAATGCTGTTTAACTAGACAGTAAAATGTCGTTTTAAATTAGCCTGATAGTATTATTGCATAGTAATTACAGATAAGATATTATCAAGTACACTTTGATATCTTTGAAAATATTGTAAGATTATTAGAAAAAACTTTTTACAGTTAAGACTTTTAGTAAACTTCGAGTAGAATTAAATATATTTAGTTTTGTTTTTAAATCAATAAGCTTTTCGCCAAATGTTGTGTAGACGTTAAAGTAGACTTTAATTACCTTGTATTAACTTTTATTGCCTTCACAACCATTTCAATCATATTCAAGCAAAACCAGCTTTTCTGAAAAAAGCATAAAAATGGAAATTTAGAGATATCTAGAAAACTGTTCGGGTTTGCATTTCACTTGAGAAACAACTGTCGAGGTCAGTTTAGCTGTTAGTCAGTGTAATTGGCCTGGCAGAGTTCTGGGTCTGGGAGACAACAAGCAAAACTTGTTTCAGTTGGCGTGCAAAGTCGAAAGGTCCGAAAGTGTTAATCTGCAGCCGAACTTTGATCACAACACAGCACAACTTGAAACTTGCTTACGAAAAATACTCAACATTGTGTAAAGTTTGACAGATAGAAAGTCGCACAACTTAAATATAATCTGACAGGGTCGTCATCATAAGATTTTCCTCACTTTATTTAATTTTTTGACTCGCAACATTTTAAATTGCAACAAAGGGCGACAACTGTGCGTATGCGTAATGCAACAGTCATTAGTTGTGTGTATGTATTGCGCATACGCCACGTACTCCACACTTATATCCATTTCCGGTTTAAGCGACGCGACGCTGCCTAACGATGATGATGAGAGTATCAAAATGGAGGGTTATCACATCAAGTACAGTGATCACTCGCACACAATGCAAATTCGGCAAAGAAGAAATGAACGGAAACAAAAAACGAATTCAACAACTCAAAATTTTCTTTAAAAAATTTAAATTGAATTAAGAGAACATGAAAACTGACAGAATAAAATAAAAAAATTGTTATTAAATAAACTGCAAATTTAGTTTTACAATTGAAAAATCTTCAATTTAAGTTCATTCTAAATTTAAGTTCATCCTAAATTAGTTTGACTGCACAGATAAGCTTATGCTAGATATTTAAGCTAAAACTAATTAAATAACAATTATTTGTTGTGCATTAACGAGAGACTACTGTAGGAACGACCTCAATTTTGTTTCGATACAAAAGTAAAAGGTCAACTGTGAGGAAAAACAAACTTTGCATGACGTTAATTATTGAGTTTTTAAAAAATCTAAATTGAATTGAAGTTTGTTGTTAATTTTATGCCTTTGTTAAGTGAATAGAATGCGAATTTGTCGATTAGAACTAACGTATTTTAATATGTAGTGAGAGACACAGATAGAGAGAAAGGGAAGCCTTATCAGATTTTATATAGTAATACTACTATTATTATTCAAATGATATCATCAGGTGTCGTAATGCGCTGAAACGTGTGTGTCTATCAATTGACACAATTTATTGACCCATTAACCGGAGGGCAGGTCATTAGCAGGCTTATCAGTTCAAAACCCACTTCGTTGAGGATCTTTACAACGACTTTCACTGATAAGATAACCAACTCACTCCGTCGCTCGCTTTTAGTGAATGAATCAGCTGTCGATAAGTATTCAACAGCAGTTGTTATTACTTTTATCATGTTCGATTTACTGTCCAAATTATTCGCACCTCAATTAAACAAATTGCTGATATTTTTATTATTAGCCAAGTACTTTCATATTAGCCCTCATGCGGGCATGTAAGTTGAAAGGGTTTTTGCGGTTTTAGTTTTTAGCTATCGTTTTACTCAACTTCTATAAATAGAAAGCACAGTAATTCTCAATATGAATGCGCATCTGAATTTAATGAGTTATTTAAACGCTGCAAAAAATTGCATTTTTATCGCGTACCCTCACAGATGGGTATAACAATTTCGTTATGCAATGTAGAGTACAAATTGAACAACATTTAATTTATTTTAACTTTATGTTATTTTATTTAATGTTGATTTATTATTTTATTTTATTTATCCAAAAATACAGATGATTAGCTAAAACTATAATTTAAAGTTTAAAATAAAAAGAATGTTTTAAAATATGAAATTTAAGTTTTAATCTACAAAGTATTTTATTAATTGTAATAGTTCATTTTAAAAATACCTGACCTAAACTCAAAAAATAAAACTAATTTAAAACAAGTGTGAAAGGCTATAGTCGAGATCCCGACCATAGATATCCGTTACTTACTTCAATATATATAAAGTACTTTAAAGAAATTACTAATAAAAACCACTGCATACTTTTGGGTGCTTGCATTGCCTTAATTTTTAATTACTTTGGTTAGCTATTACTGCCGTTCTACTTGTCCGATCTTGTTGCGGTTAAGTAAGATAATAGGTAATATTAATAGATAACGTTAATAACCATAAAAAACTTATTCAGGTCTTATTCAAAATTTTAAAACAAAATTAACCTGCGTTGCGTCAATAAAAATCTGTGTGCCCAATTTAGTTTCTCTATCTCTTATAATCTCTGAGATCAGACACACATGGCTATATCGACTCGGCTGTTGATTGTGATCAAGAATTTATATACTTTATAGGGTCGAAGATGCCTCCTTCTCCCTGTTACATACATTTCAACAAACTCAATATACCATTTTACTTATTTTTAATGTTACGGGTATAAAAATACAGCAAAATATAGAAAAATTGTATCTACGAGCTACTGTAGCAAATAGTTATTAAAAAGTGAGGGTAGTCAGTCTCCAGTATTCTGAAGACTGTCTTATTTGCATTTCGTGTAATATTCCATTCACATGTTGTTCTTTCCATGTGTGAAAACTGAGGGAATGTGCCGCCGAATGAAGTCAGTGTTATTATTTAAGTAAAGTGGTGTAATGAAAAAGTAATGACGTAATGAATCTGTGTATCTTTGTATCTATGTGGCCGCGCATTGAACCCGCAGCTCATGACCTTTTCTAACGGTTCGGCTTGCAATTAAAACGGAATTTTCCTCGAGTCACGCCCCGTTGCAGTCACTGTGACTTAATTACAAACACATTGAAGGTCTAGTTGTGGAAGAGTGGAGGAAATTAAAATCACAGTAATTGATAAGGGCAGATCTAAAACAGACTCTTACAAGAAAACTATTTATTTTTGTTAGTGAGGAAAGAATTGGGAAGAATCGGTCCCATTGTAGCGCCGGTATTTTGTATTTGACAATTAACAGCCAAGAACAATGAAAAACACTCGTTCTTTATTAACATTTGTAAAGATTTATTGGGGCGTGGCAAACGCCCACTTTTGGCAGCTACCCAGAGGTACGAGGAAAAGACAAAAAGCACACGGCATTTTCATCAGTTGCCTTTTGTTCTATGCTTAAAAATATACATGAATACTTGTTGCTCTCGTAATAGCGCCTTCCTCGCACCTCTTCTCCCACCCTTACAACGGGGTCAATAGACGCGACAGCAACAAATCAGGGGAAATTTGCGAGACAAGGGAAATGGGCAAGCAGGCAGTGCCAGCTGAGAGCCAATTTAAGCCAAGTCAAAGTCAACGGCGCAGTAAGAATGCCACAAGTACCAATCACACAGATATAAATATATATATGTACTATATATGCATAATATATACTTTATTTGTAACGTGTTTTTTGTATTCTTAGGGCCAGATCTGATTGTGATCTTTGTTATTTTCTAAGCAAAAGATATTTCTAAATACACATTAAAAATTTCGATAAAATTAAAGTATTTTAAATTTTGTATTATTAAAAAAAAAAATTTTATGTTAAAAGTTATTTTCGATATTTTAGAATTTAGATATTAGAAAATTGTTGTATATTTATTTTTAAAAATAACTGTGCCGCGATAAAAAATCTGTTATATATCTGCCTTTTTGAAAATATTGCCAAGACACTGAAAATGATTTAATAAGCATTTAGCATGCTCTTAAAAATAAAATAATCAGGGACTGTAATTATTTAAAGTTTTGTTGTAAAAATTACAATATAATTGGTTATTTTAATTTTTTTTATTAATTTTTCTACAATATAATGATTAATTTTAAGTTATAATTATAACTCAAAAAACAATCTTTTTTTTTAGCAAAAGAAATAAAACTTAAAACGTAATGATTGTTCCTTGAGTATTTGTGCTCAAAAATTATGATTATTATTGCTCAAAAATAAAACTTAAATTGTCATTTTGATTTTTTATTAATGTACTAAATTATCAATTTATGAGTTTTAATTTTTTGCTGATAAATAATGCTTTTCTTTAAATCCTTATTATTGATCATTATGTTGTAAGTAAGTTAATAAAATCGCTATTTTGTAAGTCATAGTGAAATTACATAGACTTAAGAAAAATCTTGGTGTATTTCACGCTCTATTAAAGTTTCTATGAGTGAACGAGGTTTTCAATTAAAAAAAAAAATACAAAATAAAATACTAGAATCGATTATAAGTATGAAACTATGAATCTGCATCGTTTCATTGTTATTGATATTGTTTTGGCTGACAGCCTCCAAGCGAAACAAATGGCCGATAGTTATAGTCAATAGCTGTAGCCTTGTTAATATCGAACGAAACGTTTGCCAAATTTAAATGAAATTTCATTTGCAGAAGCGAGAGAGAAACACACAAATTGTATAAATATTAACTACAACAAGTGCCAACTACTTGCAGGGGAAAATAGCTGCTAAAACCAAATGCAACCACTCAGTGTCTAAAATGTGGGAAATGCTTTGCTACCCTGTAACAGAAGGAGGCTAAAGAAAGGGTATAACAAGCAGTCATAGTCAATAAGTACAACTATTCACAGAGTGCAGTCTGTTCAAAGTGAATAAATGTTTGTTTTAATCGCTAAATATAATAGAAAATATAGCTTTGGATTCCAAATTCGATTCATTGTATTTGCATTATTTCGGCATTAAATATCTTACGTCATTTCTTTTTCTATGTGTCTACCAAACAAAATGTATTTATTTATTTACAGTGGGAGAGCTTCCTCGTTTTGAATAGCCTATATCTTAATCAGAGATTACTACAGTTTTGTCATAAAGTGTTGAAGAATATAAATTAATAATATGTCAAGATCGTTATGAAAATCTGTTCAATATATTGGGTTGTTCTAAAAGATATATTTATAAAAATTTATTTAATTTTACTCAAATATCACCAAATCGAATACAATATTTGTTATGGTCAAGGGTATGTAGGGTATTTGGGTGTCTCCAAGACCTTATAATGTGAGCTCATTCTTGTTTTGTTTTTTTGTTTTTTTTTTCTGATGTTCTGTCTTTTATTTTCGAACACGTCGCGACCCCAAAAACAATGACGTCAATACTTAGTTCGTCCGCCTTCAGTTCCAGTCCAAAACTTTACACAGTCTCCCTCTCTCTCTGTCTTCCTTTCTCTCTCTGTTTTTCTTACTGCCTCTCTCGCTCTCTAGTCAGAATATGGATACTACACATTAAGATACACAATGTGTTGCAAGCTCTGTGCGTCGGCGCATAAATGTTTAGTTTTTTGTTCTTTGGTGTTTCTGCCTTTCATATACAGATACAATATTATCTGAGAACGTTCCTCACATGAGATACACACGTTATGAACCTGCGAATTGTGTTCAGTTTCATTTCGGTTTGGTTTTTCAACGTTACAATTTTACTTTGAGTTCATCTTCTTATTCTTTTTTTTCCGCATTTTTCTTTAATAAAAGTATATAAAAATTAACAATTTAAGAAATATAATTAAATTTATTCATTAATTTGTAAACGATTTTTGAAATCATTGCTGTGTATGTTTGGTGAACAATTTTTTTTAGTAAGTGCAAGAATTTTCATATTTTCTAAACGAAATGATTTTTTCATATGCTATAAATAGATCTGGGGGGCTTTTCATGGCTACCCAAAGAGATCTCAGACATCTCCGAGATCCCAGAGCCAGTGGCAGATTGTAGCTGTTGTTTTTGTGAAAATACATATATGAATACATACTAGATACTAGCAGTTTACTATATGGGACAACTGTTTCGATTCCCAATTCGATTTCGATAATCTTATTTAACTAATATGTATATCTTCTTTTAGGTTTAACGATGTTTATGATGTTGTCGCTCGCTGGAACAATGTCATGGATAATTGAATAATGGATCTAGCAGATCAAATCGATGACTATATCTGTTCGTTCGAGGGACTTGGTGACTTAACAATGGACTCCCTAGCCATGTTCATATTCTTGTGGGCCGTTTTGGCCCTCTTCTCCGTTTGGCTGTGCAAGCTGCTTTACCATAAGTATCTCAATAAGGGCGCCAATGCATCTGTCAGCGCCAGCAACAGTCGCCAGGGCAGCGTTGCACCAGTCGGTGGTGCCTTAGCCAGCGGTGGTGCAAAGACCGAGAAACGACTCTCGGAGCCACGCGAACTGTTGGCCACCAAAAGCAAAGTCGATGATTTATCCAAACCTCTAACGAGCGGTGGTTCGGCGGGACGTGGACGTTCCAGTGCCTCGCCCATGGGCGGTGGCAGCGGTGGTGCTGGTGGTGCTGCCGGTGCACGACGTCGTATGGTGCGACAAAGCTCCACGGGACCAGAGAATCGCAAGAAACGATATGTGCCACCGCCTTCGAATGTGGTCGGACCCGAAACGGTAAGTTAGAGATTCTTTTCTTCTTTTTTAAGATCCTATACCCTGAAAATGAGTAAAAACAAAATCATTCATCTTAACTATTTTGTTCTTAAAATATGACCATTTTAAGACCAAATTACTAATATAAGGAATATAATTCTAAAAAATATCTGTTCTTAATATAAAAATAAATATCTTAAGTTGTTAGGAAAGCATAAATATGTCATATTTTATTTGGAGCCAAAAATGGTCCCCTGGCGCTTTAGTTAGAATCGCTGCTTCAGTTGAAAGCAAGCTAGGGTTCGAATCCCCAATCTGTCCAGGGAAAAACATTATTGGAGTATCTTTAAAATTATCATGACAGAAAAAATAAAAATATATTTAATAAAACAAGTTAAAAATTTGAAAATAATCCTAATTTTTTTTATAAATTTGAACATATGCCAAATATTATTTTTTTTTGTGTACTTCAATTTTAAAAACATTTATTCTTATAATAAGATGTTGGTCTTATTTAAAATATTTTCAAAACCAAAATGTGTTTTCAAACTTAAAGAATTTTATGTTTTCGACGTATTTTTTTTGACTAAATTCTTTAGTAAACATTTGCATTTATTGTTCTCAATAAACAAACTTAATCGCATCAAGATCAGAAAATATATCGGTAGTTATGGCTGTTTTAAGATCGTCTGATTGTCTGCAGTAAATTAACTACAGTTGCAGTTTTAAAATTCATAGATATCATATTTAGATAAAGTAATGGGGGTCTTTTTGTCGGCCACTCGACTACGGCGTTTCAAAATCCTAAAGTGTGATTTATTTATTTTCATTATAATTTTCAGAGCTCCGTCACCTGGACAAGTCAGGTATTCCGTTGGCTGTACAGCGATCTGGTTATTGTCAACGAACTTCTGATGTCCTGGGTGATTGCCATCAATGATACCCTACGAAAGTCCGTGGAAGAGGTAAGTTCATGGCATGACATCAGCTATAAGACTTGACATCATCATCAACATCAACACGCCCCATTGATTGTCACCTAGTTGTGATGTCATTTGGTACTTTATCTCGTCCATTGAACTCTGTTCTCTGCGTCTCTCTGAACTTGAATTCATCGTCATTCCCCCATCCTCAATGCTACCTTCTCTGCTTCATAAGCTTGTGTATCTGCTCAGCCGTAACCGGCATGAAAAAACGCGTTTTGAGCTCAACTTTTTTATCGCCTTTTGTACGCTGAGTCCGCTCCCCGAACGTAGGCCAAGGTCAGCATTTTGTTTATGACTAAACTCGAGTGCGGTTAGTCATTATCGCAGGTTCTCGTCATTCCGGATTGTTCACATATTTATATGAACTATTTCAATATAATTATCGCTTACGTAATGTTCCCGAAAAAAACAAGAAAGCATTTCCAAAACGCCGGCTTAAAACTGGTTTTGTTCTCTAATGATTTCTCAAGCATTTAGGACAGTAGACCTTTCTACATTTAAAACGGTTTTAATATGGTCAAGTATAAAGTTTGATGCTCTAAGAAGTCAAGTTAATTTATTCAGAAGATTTCTTGAAAATCAAGTTTATTTTACTTCCGCCTTGTTCGAACTGTTTTATTTTTTGAATAATTTCTCAATTTTGGCATTTACATTAGCTTTTTATCTATATATTCTGAAAATTTCATAAGATTTTAGGAATAAGCTCGAATGCTCTACGGTTACTCATATATTCTCTGCTTTAAGAAAAGATTTTTGAATTGAAAAATTTACTCAAATTTTCTGTATTTACTGTAACTTTTTTGTACATATGGTTTAATTTGAGATAAATATTGGTTTTATTTTAGGTATCTTTTAAGCCCAATTATGAGTAAAATGCGGTATATTTATAAATGGAAAGGGAATATTAAAATATATATATTTATATATAATTTATTTGAGCTCGATTACTGTGGCGATAGTTTTAAAGATTGTACCGTATTAAAAGTGAAGTAAGTCATTGTAAGTTTATAATAATAGAAAAACTGTTAAGGAATTAAAAAATGTAATCTTAATTTATGTATTAAATTCGCCTCTTGTACTGTTACGATAGTTAAATCGATAGTAAAGCAGCTAAAGTAGAGAGTGTTTTGTAGTCGAACACTTCATCAAACTATCAACTGACAATAATTATAAAATAATGGAATTAAAAGAGTTTACCTAATTATTAAACTTGTAGTTAGTGAAACGATAGTACTATCGATAGTTGTAGTCTTGGGTATCTCTAACCTTACTATATTCTACAATTGCAGCATGGTGTGGCCGTTGAAGTAGTCCGTGTACTGCCCGATAGTCCAGCTCCAGGTCTGAACAACATCTTCTGTAACTGCGAGGAGCAGAATCCCGCTGAAATGGTGAAATGAACTCAATTTGGTAAAGGACCTTCAACTAAATGAGGTAATTTTTGATAATTACAGCTCATCACCTTTGACTGTGACGCGATGCCGGTGCTGCAGGTGAAGACCTTCAGACAAAAGTCGGGCAAGGTGGAGACATCGCATTATAAGGTCACCGTGTCGCGATTCCGTGCACGCATGTCCATACCCATGAACTACAATACGCTCAAGGGTGAGATGCGTGTCGATGGCTATCCAGACGTAAGATTTTCAAAGATATTACTGAAGATATCACGGAATGTAACTGAAATGAAACTGATTCATTAACAGGTGCGCATTGCGATGAACTCGGTGGGCGCCATCAAGGCCATGGATCAGGATGAGCAACAACTGCAGACGGTTATCAGCGACATATTGACGACGGCACTGCGTGATACCGTCTATCCAGTGGACTTCTCCATCTACTCGACCTGTCCACGTGCCGAAGTGGAGCCTTTGGATCTACCTGTAATCTATCCCGTCCATTATGACTCGCTGGCGGTGAGCGTGTAGAGCAGTGAGAAGCTGTTTCTTCAGCCATTTTGTGTGTGGTTTCCCCTTCTTCTTCTCTGTCTCTCTCCCTCTCTTTATGTGTTTATGTGTGTGTGTTATTATTCAGCATATACTCGACATATACGTCACCCTACTACACAACCTAAATCGGAGAACACTACTGTAAAGTGATGGTTCCCCCTCTCTCTATCTCTTCCTCTTTCAACTGTTCTCCACACAAACAAGAAACAACACTTCTCATTGTTCTTACGCCACACCAACAACTCTTGCTCTCTCACTTGAAAACATTCAGATACATATACTCGTATCGTCTCTCTTGTGTATATCTTTTCATATGTTAGACGTTCTCAGTTATTTTGACTGTTCGTTTTATGAAATTCGCCTTTCGTCCTAATCGCCAGGGCTGCAAACCTAATACAAACTCCGGATAAAAAATTATAAATCTAAAATTTGAAGTTTGTCCTCAATAATTATCGTAAGCAAATTATCATTTGCAGTATTTTGTCGTTGTCTGCCAATTTGCCAAAAATAAGGAAATGAGCTCGGTAAGGTAATTAGGAAAAGGATCTGTTCGAGAACTGATATTGAACGGTCTTGAAACTTGTTTTTTTGAACTTAAATTCGATATTATTAAAAATATAGAACGTTAAATCCGTTTATATTTTTTCAAAATTGGTTTGCAGCTCTGCTTTCCATATCTCACAATGTCCGCATGATTCCGTTACCGTTTCAATTCCTTTCTCTTTCACTCTCTCGTTTTCTCTCGCGCATTGCAATGCCTAAGTAAAAGTTTTCTCTCTTTTTCAGGGCAATCAATACTTTCAATATTATTACAATTTTTAAATCTCCCCCCTCTCTCCATTTTTCCCCCCTTTATGCACCTTGGCTCCATTTGAAACAATTAAAGGCGAATTTCATAAGTTGCAATTTCTACTCTTAAGTGTGTTCTCTTCTGAATCTTTTGAATTCTGTTAATTCCATTCACTTGTCACTCGCTCATTGCATGCTCGGAAAAATACACAGCACAACATGGAGCATCTGGGAGGGGGAATCTTGCGTGACTCTCAGCACATGGTATCCGGTCGTCGGCTGCTGGTGAAGATTGTCAAGGGCGAGGGACTGCGAGATGCCCACGATCCCTATGTGGTCATCGAGATGGACGAGCCAGCCCAAAAGAATCAAACGGGCACTCAACGTGGCAGCAAACCCTACTGGGATGAGCACTTCCTATTGTAGGTCAAACAAATCCCAAATCCTTACCAAACTTATTTGATTTTATTCCATTTCATTTTAGTGAACTCTCCCCACAGTCTGCCGAAATACTATTTGAGGTCTATGACCGTCCAGTGATTGCATCGGATCCACCCAAGTTCCTTGGTCTCGGCCTGGTTGGCATCGATGAGCTGGCCGTGGGTCCGGCCTCCACACAACTGCTCCAGCTGCAGCCACGTCCCTACGAGACACAGCCAGTGGCTGGCGCCATCACCGTGGACTTTGTGTTCATCGAAGGTGCTGAGATTCCCGCCGGCGCTCGTCCAAATCGCCTGAAGGAGGCACTACGCCTCAGCACGCCCGCGATCAATGAGCACATACGCAATGGCGCCGATTTAGCCGATGCGGCTGTCCGTGCTCTTCAGGATGGAGCACTCTCCGGCACAAGTGGAGGACAGCCCAGCAAGAGCACACTGATCATACACAGCGTGCAGCGGGTAAGTGACTTCCAACATCTTCTCGCCATCTTCCGTCTTCCATTTCCCCTTTTCAAAAGTATATATTTAATTTAGATTCCTAGTCCCTTGCAGAGGGCATTGTAACTGTTTTACAACTGAAGTTATGAGTTTTACAAAATTAGACCTGAAAAAATTTTATGTGAATGAATGGGAAAATCCTTGATATACAGGAGTGCCACAGAAATGAAACCAACCAAAAGTTCACCGAAAATCTCCCAAAAAAAAATGGGACGAAAACCAACCTTCGTTTGGTTTGTATTTCTGTGGCACTCCTGATATACTATTTTTCAGGGCTTAAACCTTTATCGAAACCACAACCTTTAACCGGTATTAACCGATTCAAATTGGTAACCGTAACTGAAACCCTAACCCCAAAAAAAGACTTTTTTATACCGACACCGAATTAGTGAAATTATTTAAACCGATATAACCGATATATTCATGTATAAAGGTTAGTTTTGGTTCAGTCAAGCATTTAATTATGTTGCTAAGAGGTAATCATCGTTTTTCAAACGAATTTTGATTTAAAAATTGAATATTTATCTCATTAAACAGATCTTATTTGAAATCAAGAAATCATAAAAACAGTATCCGTTACGAAACCGATAAACCAAGTTTCAAGGAACCGAAAACCCAACTACCGATATAACAAAAATCTTAAGTTAAACCGATATTTGATTGAGTTTGCATCTTGCTATTTTTAGATATGTTATCTTGAAAACAGCAATCACTTTTATTTTCAATTCTTTTTAGAAAATATAAATATCGGCTTTTATTTTTGATCGGAATTTAAAAAAGTTGTGATATTATAAGTAAATTTTCATTTTAATTTAATAATAATCATAGAATCTATTTTTTTTTTTATTTATGCTTGTGTTTTTATACCCGTTACATAAAAAAATGTTAAAGGGTATGTTGTTGATTTTAAATTTTTATAATATAAACTTAAGAAATAATACACCCTGTAAAATCGGTCTACTATATTCTAAACCGGACTCTGCAAGGGTATTAAATCTTCGGCATGCCGAATATAAGCTTTATTTCTTGTTGTTCAACTCCTTTTTTTATTTTCCACTTTTATTTTTGATCCCGTCCAGAACTCGAGCAATCCCAATGCATACAAGGTAATGATTCTGCCATCTTCCTGTTTCCAGTATTTGGTTGATTTCAAATTTATTTAAACTAATCGTATACCGCAAGTCATATGAATACATTAAAATATGTCGAGCTAATCTGAATTTGTTTCCCGTTCTGTTTATTGATCGTTTTGCCTAACCCTGCGCTTCTCTAACCGCACCACAACACAACAACACAACGCCACATCATCCGCCAGGTCGAGATGAATAAAGATGGTCGCATCGAGGTGATCGAAACTCCTACAGCACTCGATAAAGCCGTTGCCGAGGCCTTTGAACGTGCCGCCAACGAGGCAACGGCTAATGTCGAGTCCATCGATACATCGGATCAGGTAGATAGTGGCCTGGTCAATGAAACCGCCAACGAAACAGGTAACCCCAACGAGGAGAGCACCGCCGAGGTGAGTATATTGTTAAACTTGAGTTTCGTTGATTTTTGCAATGCATGGCATGCAGTTTTCAAGGGGAATCCCTTCTACTGTAGTGTTACTTACTCCCAACTCTCCATTCGTTACGATTCCATTGTGATTCCATTACTTGCAGTTTGGCCAGCCAAATGCCGCATCATCCCCCAATGGAAGTAGCTATCACAATAATTACAGCCTTAATGGCAGCAGCAATCTCACCGGACAACCCAATGGCAGCGGCTCCGGTTACAACTCGAATAGCTTGTCCAGAAACGGTGCAACCTTACCATATCCCGGACAGCAGATGGGAGCGGGAGTTGGCGCGGGAATGGGACCGGAGCTGGATGATCGCGGTCGGAGCAAAAAACGTAATTTCTTTGGCACCCTCAAGAAGCGGCTAAGTCGCTCCAAGACACGTACCCTATCGGCCGATCAGCCCAATAATAATCATAAATCAGTCACAAATACAACAACAACAACAACCACAGGAATAACAAGAACAACCACTGGACCCCTCAATGGTGAATCTTCCCGTTCATTATCTGTCGATCGTGCTACTCTGTCTAAAAGCAATTCACTTGGTAATTACCCACAACAGATCACGTGTCTCGAGTCACATCACACACATTAACACCACACCACACCACACCAGACACACACAGCCACACCACACACAACCACACGCACAGCATTTAACTACATGTCCCTAAAATGCTTCAACATTTGTGAATTTTGTGATTATCTGTTTGAATTCATTAACATTTCCAAGACTTCACTTACTCTTTTATCACTTAAAAACACTATATATAGAGTAGCATTTCTCTATGACTAAACAGTTAAAATTAGAACAACAATTTAGAAAGTAACACATATTTGTTTTTCATTTTATCTACAATATTTTTTAAATAATTTTGAATTAAAATGGGTTGAGTATTTACTATGCTATAAATATTAATGGATTAAAAATACAGTTTACTGAAGATTTTAATATTCCTTTTCTGCAATTTCTACTAATTGGGATATTTAGAGTTCCTCTACTAATATTTTTAACCAGTTAAATATACATTTTTATATTTGTAATTACATAATTCAATTAATTCTGCACTTGCATGCTTAAAAAAACTTTTTTTAAGATGAAAATAGTATTATAAAATTATATTTGAAAACTTGAACTAAAATCTTTTTGGAAAAGTTTTAACTCTTTATAGAAAACTGATTTGTTTTAATACTCAACACAGTTAAGAGATTAAGTTCTAGTTATGTTCATATAAACTAATTTGATTCAAAATATCTCATTTCATTTGCCATAATAATTCCAATTGTATGCCTTTGATCAAACCCAAATTATGCACTAAATATATACATACATTCTATATTTATTTCCATTGTATCAACTGTCTGTCATTTTCTTTAAATGTTGTGTATTTATCTATATGCAGTTCTTTGTATTACTCTTTCTCCCATATACTCTCTCTCTATCTACAAACTGAACGCTAACCAACAACACACTCAAATCTAATCTGTATGTATGTTTCCATTTACTCGTATATACCGATTCTTTTACGTATACGTAATATTTTTAATGCTTTCAAAACTGCACATTATTAACGATAAATACAATACACAAAAAACACTATTAAATATTATTTCTTAATAATTTGCATATTTAATTTAATTCATTTTAAACAATTCTTGATTATTATTTTTCTGGTATTTTTGTTTTTCTTTCATTTACTTTCATATGTGCATATAATAAAATTTGGGTGATTTTGTGGGTCTCCACACTGTTTGGCTATGGATATAACACATTTATATATATATACGTATATGATAAAACACTGCAACAACAACAACAACAGGACCCCGCATGGGCATTGGCTCGTCCATGACCGACCACTCACGACGCTCTTCAATTTCAGAATCTTCGGCCATCTCAGGTTTCTCCTCGGCCAGCAACAAAACTTACGTACACGAGGCCTCCACTCTCGTGCTGGAGACAGTCGAGAATGGCGTTAAGCGGTACAGTACAGTAGTCAATCCATAAATGTAACTAGTTACTTATGTACTTATTGTTGCAGTCATTTTGTCGTGCCTCTGGCGATTGCACAAAGACCTCGCTGGCGACGCAAGGGCACCAAGTTGCACATCTACAACGATCACACCTTCATAGCCAAGCATTTGAGCGGGTAAGTGCTCCCTTGTCCCCCTATACTGATTTAAATAGGTGGGAAAACATGAACATATACTAATTTACCCAAATTGACATAAAAAATTAAATAAAACAAGTGTTCGGTTACAGTCGAGCACGCTCGACAGTAGGATACTCCGTACTGAAAGTTGATTTTCGAACGATTGTTCCTATGGCAGCTATATAATATAGGAAACCGATCTGAACCAAATTTGTCCAGGATGTATAACACCAACTAAAATACATATTCTATCAGTTTAGCTAAGATATCTTAAAAAACAAAAAACTTTTTCATACTACAACTTGATTTTCGACTGAGCGTCTCTATGGCAGCTATATGATATAGTGGTCCGATTTGAACCAAATTTAGGCAGGATGTACATTACCAGCTCAGATGTATATTGTGTCAGATTGGTCGAGATATCTCAAAAAACCAAAAAGTTTCTCATGCTAAAACTTCACTTTCGATCTATCGTTCCTATAGCAGCTATATGATATAGAGATCCGATCAAAAAAAAAAACAAACTTGATCTGTGACGGTCTCCAGGAACCTAATTACCATGGTCTCTGAGATCGACGCGGTCAAACAGACGGACAAGGCTCAATCGACTTGGCTTTTGATCCTGATCAAGAATATATATACTTTTGGGGGTCTGTCACGCAGACAATACAATACAATAAAAAAACAAGTAATATATTTGTTTTACTTAAATATTTTTTGATTGTTTTCATCTTTCAATGTGATCTTTTCTCCGATCAACTTAACTTATTAATTTGTTTTGTGGAAAATAGTTTTTTTTGACAAATTAAATGAAGTGGAATATTTCTTAAAATATTAAAATTTAGCAATTTATCACATAAAAGCCTTGAGCAATTTATTTACATTTTGTCACCTTACTGGTAAACGAAACCTTCTATACAGTTTCTGAGGATCTCTTTTTTAAATTCTGAGGCCGAGATGTATTTTAAAAAAAATTATTAAGTCTACTTTTGTTCCTTATTTTCAAAGTTCAAAGTTAAATCTATTGACTAAAATTATAAATCATTTTGAAGAGTGATGCTATAAACCGCGGAACGTCGATATATTGATTTTTACAAGTCGATTTTTTAAATTTTAGCTCAATACCAAATTTTCCAATTGATAATTTTTAAGTATCATAAATTGCTTGCATTTTATATTTTATCAATGTGGTTTTAATTTTTTTTAAACTCCTCGCAAGCGAGTCACATTGTGGTCTAACTAAAATATATTATTTCACTAAAATTTGTAGTGTTTTAATTTTTGTTTCCGTTACTTATAAAATAATTAGTCGTTTGCCTCTCAATATATATCTCAGATGTAATATTTTTTCTTAACAATATTGATATTTAGCAATTTACCATTATTTTTTGAGATTGTTAGTCCATAACTAAACTCCAACTTTGACCTCATTTCAATCCTGTGCAATTACAGAAGCGGCTTACAGTGCTCCATCTGCATGAAGTCCATACCAAGGCGACCGGGCAAGCAGGGCTATGAGTGCCGCGACTGTCAGTTGATCTGCCACAAGCAGTGTCACATAAGGGCGCCACAGGCGTGTCCCAATCCAACAGTACTCTCCATGGAACTGTAAGTACTTACGAGCATAATGTGGGATGTGCCTGTTAACAGTGACGTCTTCGCAATTGTGCTTAGTTATTAGATTATTACGTATTTATTTAATTATTTCATTTATTCATTTGATTATCGTTGATTTGGTGGTCGGCTCTAATACTTACCTAACTAATTTACAAATTTATTTTATTTTTTCTCTTTTCACACACACACACAAACAAACAAAAATCCACACACATATTTATATACAAAATTCCCCCCGAACTCCTACGCAATAATAGAACCTCATTTCCGGTACTCACAGAGCGAGATTTGAACCTAGTTAACTGAAGCAATATATATCTATTTATACTTAAAAATCCAATATAATACTATTCTATCTATTTATTATAAAGTCCGCTAATTGCAGTTTAATTTTTATTACAAGCAATTTTCATTTCTATCGAAAACTTTATTTTTGTTCAGCTTTTCAACTTGCAATTGGCGTCAGAATTACAAAAGAATATGTAGAAAAATTGACTGGCATTTGGTATTTATTTGCGGTATTTCAATGCTATCGCTTGCTTGGCATATACTAACTTGTATTCAATTTATTAACACACAAACACACACACACCAATATACGCACTTACATACTTATATGGATTGCTTATGCAAAACGTTATCATTTCAACAGATTTCTAACATATATTTTAATTTTTCTATTTCACAACAAACAAAACAATACAATAAAAATACTCATACCAAATACCATCTGTCACAATATACTGAAATCATGGAAACAGGATGCCTAATGATCAGTAAAATTTAAGCGCACAAAATAAACTGCAAGTAAAATAAGAGGCAAAAATCAAATATCGGATTAATTCAGCATTTTGTAATTTTGACGCCAAGTGCGAAGAGTGTTTTCCAAAAATACATACATACATTACGTATACATATATGTATTTAATCAGGCAGTCGATAGGCAAGCTTCCCGTCCGGTTGCCACCTGAAGTTGGGGCTTAAGAGTATTGTTATTAACTTAGGAACATATGGGTAAGACTTTCTTTCCACCATTTGCATGGAGTTCCACTTTCGTTAAATGTCATCTTGTTATAAACAAAATTAACACGCAACTTATTCAATTGTTTTAGCATGACAGCTAAATATACAATTTATATTTTATATTTTTTGGATTTAAATTTATCACTCAAAATTTAAACAAAAAATCTTATTGGAGTCTTCTGCTTATTGTACCGCCTGAAAATCCGTTTCGTTTAATGTTCAATATTATTATTCATTAATCTTTCTGTATAAACTTACTAATAATATTATCAATTTCTCTATTCACAGAACGAAACTAAACTCAGCTGCGGCCGATCGTAGCATTAGGAAATTGTAAAAAAAATCTACAATACAACAAGAGAAAACGAATCGAAATAATAATTTTAAATAGTTTGCATTATTAACACTAAGAAAAATGTCGGAAAAATCTGAAAAAAGAATTGAAACTCCCGAACTCAGACAAACGGAAATGCTTGCGCATACGTATTTACAAAATGTATTTATGTATGTTTATGAATCTACTTAATAATATCTTTAATTATGTTATTTATTTTATACACGAGTGCAATATTTTGATTTTGTCTTAAAACTAAATAGTTTTTACTGCAATGCATCAACAAACCGAACCTAATGGAATTTTGAATTTCTTTTTTTACCATCACGAATAATAATTGTACAATAAAAAAAACTTTTTGAATAAAAAATTACTGGTAAACTGAAAAATGGAGTTTAACTTTGAATGCCACCTGGTGCAAAGGCTGCCACCCTGCAAAATTTCCCGATCTGGTTTGATCTTTCGTACTTAAAAAAAAGTACAATTCCGAAAATGGGTATTCTTAACTTTTGCACCCATTTTCAGATTTTATTTTTTTTTCCAGAAATTTTTAAATATTCGCATATTTTATTTTTGAATTTTCTTGATTTTTTATATAATTTTTTTTTTTTTTTTTAAATTAAATTTTCTAACTTCTCTTCCCGAGGGCTGACGAACTTCAAACCTTCATTAAAATGTTTACCTTAATTTTGTCTAAATTCGAATTTTAAATTTGCGTCAACCGTTTTTGACTCCGAGCTATCGATGGGTAGCACTATTTTAGACATCCGTTAGCAAGTGGCAGCACTGTGTGCACAGCTATCGATATGACTCCACAAAATTATCGATTACCTGTAACACAGTGGCTTTTGTAACAGACGCTTAAAAGAAGCATATAAACTCGTAATAACTAGACACAGTGCTTTAAAAGCACTTAAATTAACTTTATACTCATTGTCAGAGCAACATTTCCAAGGTTTCTTTCCAGATTTACATTAAGTTAACAGCTCCAATTGAGCACAAACAAAACTGGTGGTGGCTCTCTGTTAACTAGCAGCACCTCAAAATGTTACGTTCTGTCGCTGTATTTGTGATTTTTTTGTGTTCTTGCGCTGCACTCGTCGGTTGGTCGCGCGCGTGTGTGTGTTTGATTGTGGTGCGTAAAAATTATTCATAAAAATTGGAAAAATTCATCGAGTGAGCACGTGTGTGCACCAAAAAAAGTGCATTGTCGCAGAGTGCTTCGCAGCAAACGCCAGCAACAAGAAAAATTATTGCTGCGTTGTAAGTTTGCCCAAGAAACGACAAAGACACGCCTCGACATGTTCAAAAATCATACGGCAGTAAGCTGAGAGAGAAAAAAAAAACAGCCAGCCACAGCAGCGTTGCGTCGCAGTCGCCGTCGCCGTTGCGTTGTTTTCGTGTTGTTGTCGCGTGTGTACCAGTGTCTGTGAGTGCGTGTGTGTGTGTGTCTATGCTGTTTGCCAACGCCGCCGTGTCTGTCGCATGTCCGTGTCGTGTCGGTGTGTGTGTGTGCGATATATTTCCAATTGGCATCTGTTTATGCTTGCATATAATAAATATAAAATCATAAAACGCCATCCGATAAATCCAAATAATATAAAACACAAAAAGCAAAAAAAAAGAAGCAAAAAAGAATTAAATGAAATAAATAAATTAAGCGCAAATTTTTGTCATCGCTGCTGCGGCTGACACTTGTTTTTCCACTTTTGCGACCGCGACGCCGTTGTCGATGTCGACGTCGACGACTCCGTCTCTGCCACCGCTCTCGCTTTCTCTCGCAGTGCAACGCCAACGCCAAAACTTCGTCACCGCCGTCGCGTTTATCATAATCTTTGGCCGTTGTTATTGTTGTTGATGATGTTGTTTTTGTTTTTGTATTTGTTTGCCGTGCTCGCTTTGATTTCGTTTAGATTCTTCTGTTCTATTCCGTTGTTACGAGCATTTTGTGATTATTGAGAGAGTGCAAAAAGATATTCACTCTTAATAATTTTTATGTGATTGTGTGCTTGTGTTTTTGTTTTGTTTTTGAACTAATTTTAATTTTGATTCAATTTCCAGTTCTATAAATACGCAAATAGTTAACGTTACGCAACTCTACACACTTTTTACTCCCCTCCCGCCAATAAAGGCCAACAAAGGCCTCCAAAACAAAATGCAACACCCTTTCTCAAATTAACAATAATTAAAATTAACAAAAAATAAATCTAAAACAACGGCCAAAATAAAGCAGCGCACAATTTTAAATTCTGAAGCTGCCGAAACGGGCGGAGGCACAACAACAATAACAAATAGAGTGGGAGAGAGAGAGAAGACAACAGCTAGAAAGAACTCCAATAAGAAGCAGAACCACAACTGAAGGAGCAGCGCTGCCTCTCAGCTAATTTCACGCTCTCACCTTGTCTCACCTCGTCTCGTCATGGCCGCCGCTCACAGTCACCACAACGCCAACTTGCTCAGCTCGGACATCTCGCGACGCAATCCGCAGGATGAGTACGAGCTCATACAGAAAATTGGCTCTGGCACATATGGCGATGTATATAAGGTAAGTTTAAAATTGCACTGATCATTCACTCTCATTCATTCACTGCCAGCCAGTGCAGCCACGAGCCACGAGCAGTGCTGCCAATTTGGTTGCTCTATCACTCAACCACACCCACACACAAGCCAATGTACACGCACACAGACAGAGAAAGAGACAGAGACTAAGCGCCACTTTGTAGAAAAGAATTCCTCTCTCCCAAAACACACACACACACGCACGCACACAGCTAAAACAAGCAAATGAAAGCATGTTTGCAATTTAGAATTTATGTATGAATGTATGTGCATACACTGCTTCACTCACCCCTCACCTCTCACTCCTCCCTCCAACCCACTCAGGCATTGCCTTTTGTTTTGTTTTGCATTCCTGATGCATACCCTATTGCTACTGCTGCTCATGGTGCATCTGCATCTGCATGAGTGCACGTGCAGCCGCTTTGAGACCCCTACCTTCCCCTCGCTGCATCTTCACTTATTTGTACATCTGTTTGCTCCGCTTGGCTCTATGGCGCTCCTTGTAAATATGTGGATTCTAAATAAGTATGCGCCGTTTTTTCAGTTTATTTTTTGCTCCTTTTCTTCTATTCTTACTTTTGTTTATTTTGGTGCACGTCGAGTGCTGCGACGTTGAAGCTGCACAAAATATGACAAAATACTCTCGCACTCACTGTCAGTGTGTAGAGTTGCCCTTGCACTTTAAAGAGCGTGCGTAAGGTGCTGTGGTGTGGACAGGGAGGGGGAAGGGAGGAAAAGTGGGCAGTGGGCGTGGCCATAATGCATTTCTGATGTAAGGCGCGCGTAGTCCACGCAAAGAGCAATGCGCTTTATAAACTGAATCTAGTTGGAAATTGTGAATTGAAAATGGTAAAAAGCTGTAATTTTTATGTCCCTTCCCCTCCACTCACCCCAAAAATTCCCCTCTCTTTTGGCACAGTGAGAGACGCGCTCGCATTGATTATGCGGATTAATTTCAATTTCGAATGTGCGTATTTATGTTTACACATCTGCATTTCGTTGTGTAATCAAATGTGATGATACAAATACAGTAGAAACTCAGTAGGGCGAACAATTGTTAATGCTGCTTATATGTGACTACGAGTATTTATTTATGTGGTCATAAAAATAAAAGACCTTCACATTTTTGGAGAAGAAAATATAAGTAATAAAATGGAGTCACAAATAGAAATGTGGAAAAGGGATATTTGGTTAATCCAAAGTCATCTTAGACAAAATAAAATTGCCTGGAAATCGGACAAGGTAGCTGTGGTTGTTTATTTAGTGTGGGTTGGAGAGTCCGATCTAGTCTGAATGTCCTTATATTATATTTATATTTATTATTTTATTGTCAAGCTATAAGCCTTAAACTAGAAATTAACTAATTAAAAAAATTATATTTATATAAAATTAAATTATTCATCTATATTAAAATGTAAGTAATTTCTAACATTGTAACATTTTATTATCCAAAAATATCTTTATAAATCAATAGAGCAAAATAATAAAAATACTTGGAAATTGATTAAGAACTTGGGCATTGGGAAGGGCACAGAGATTTACATACATATATAGGAAAACATATGTCTGCCTGTATTGCACTTGGGTCTGTGGATCTGTAAATCTGTTGTTGTGTTGCATGCGTCATGCGGCAAAGCCAACTGCGCATGAATCCCAATGGTCGTCACAGTCTCAGTCCCAGTCCCAGTCCCGTTGCCAGTGTTGGCACATTTATTTATTTGCACATGCGGAATTTGTTGTACTCATGCTGGAATTTATGACGCCACACACACACTAAGACATGAATATTATACACCCCACCAAACTCTGTCTCTCTTTTTCATACCCCTTTTTTTCACTCCTTTACTCAGTCTTCATTCTTTCTATGTTTACAATACGATGTTTGCCAAGAGCTGAAGCAGAGGAGAAAAAACTTTTTGGTTCTCTGTTTTGAGTTTCGACTGTTTATTTAAGTATGATATTTGATATGTTGTGTGGGGACAGCATAAAAAAGAACAATGTTTTAAAATTTAAATAGAGTTATTTTTATTTAAATTTTATGTAATTGAAAGTTCATTGACAAATTGAACTGATCATTGTATTTTAGTGTTTTGAGTGCTGTTTACCTTTTTCAAAGTCTAGATCCTGAAAATTTGTTTCCTATAACTACGCAGCTAATCCATTGTGCAATTTTTTTTTATTATCGTTATTATTTTAGTAGCGTTAATTGTTATACCCGTTACTTAAAAAATAAGTAAAAGGGTATATTGTGTTCGTTGGAATGTATGGAACAGGGTGAAGGAGGCATCTTCGACCCTATCAACAGCCGAGTCGATATAGCCATGTCCGTCTGTCCGTCCGTGTAGACGTCTGTCTGTCCGCCTAGATCTCAGAGACTATTAGAGATATAGATACCAAATTTTCACACACAGACTCCAAAGACGTTGGAGCAGGTCAAGTTTGTTTCAAATTTAAGCCACGCCCCCTTCCGCCCCCGCAAATCGCGAAAAACCCCCACACCCACATTTTTAAGATTATACGTTTTTTATGGTAATTGAGGTCATCTATTAGTTTTATATATTGGATCTCGACTATAGCATTTCCCACTTGTTTTTCTATAATTTTATTTTATCGAGAAAGCTATAAACTTCTTAAGTGAATTTTTGTCTTTGTCTTTGCAGTTTATTTGAGGTAGAAATCAATTGTGAATAAAACTTATAAAATACTATTTGTAAAATTACTTTACATTTTATACTTTTGTATATTTTATATCTAAATGTCTTTACCAAAGTTTTCACTTTGACAAAAAATGAACGAAATTCGATAATTTGAGCAATCAAAACACACGTCATCATTATCGAGGTCTGCCTTTGTCCGTGTGTGTGTGTGCTTTGTTGTTGTTGTTAACTTTATGACTTGCCGTCGGTATCAATTTACAGCTATAAAAGCAGCAATAGTTAGAACAACAACAAAGCTGACTAAAGTTCAAATATTTCAATTTTTTGTTGCTGTTGAATCAAATAAAGTACACACACACACACACGCAAGCATATACACAGATGTATGTGTATAAGTTGTCATTAGTCGGACAAAAGGTTGAAATTAGTGCGAAGGCAACCAGAAAATTCTTCGAAGGAGCAAAATGAGAGCAACAAACAAACAAAACAAACGAAACAAACGAAAACAGACAAACAAACAAACAGTGCAAATAAATTGCACAATACGACAGAGTTACTTCCGCAGTAGAAGTTGTAATGGATGATAGAGGGGGAAATAAAAGTAGAATGGGGAGTACAACTTACCGAAGGAGCAATTCATTATTGAGGCAAATTGAGAATGGCGCAAAACAAAGTCTACTTAAAGGCGCGAATGAGAGCGAAAGGAAGCTGAGGTAGAAATGGAAGTGGAAGTTGAAATAGAAATAAGTGTAGGAATAGGAATAGTGGAAGAAAGTGCCAGTTACAGTTATGCAATGAAATATGGCACACATACACACAAATACATACATAGGATGATTGCCTTAGCCAGGCACTTGACTTCGCTACACCATTGTTGCCATTGTTGTGGTTGGTGTTGTTTGCCATTGTTGCTGTTGCTTTTGTTGTTGTTATTGTACTACACATTTTTACAATCAACGTCGTCATTGTTGGGTTTTTGTTTTTGTTTTTCTTGTGCACGCAACACGCATGAAAACATGAAAAAATTGGTGCAAACCACTCGACATAGAGGAATAAGTGAGTGTGTGAGTGGGTGGGTGAATTGTGGGTGGTGGGTGGTTGTTTGTGTCGAGAGCATAGAGAAAATTACTATAGAAAAGAACGAAGAACGAAGTGAATTGAAGCAGTGCAGTGAAGTGGCCCAGAGAATAGAATAGAAAAAATTTGAAAAGGGGAGGCAGATCAGAAGGCGGGTCACGTAACAGTATATGTGTGTGTGTGTATGTTTGTTTAGATGCGTTTATTTTGCATAAATTACAGCAACATGTGCGCACATACACATTTATATTCATATGTAAACCATTTAATGGTTCTCTCTGTAAAAATAAAATAGTTAAAAATAGCATAAATATTGAATTCTTTACGTTCCTCAATAATACACTTATTTGGAATATATTTTAATTATTATTATAACAACTCTGCTAAGCAAAATTCATTTTATTTTGTCATGCAGATATATACATAAGGGTGCATTGATTATTTCGAAAAAAAAAATAAAAATGGTAACCCGTAAATTCTAAGATGTTTTCAACAAGAAACCATAGTTCTAAAATCAATTCCTAGTCCCCTCTTTTTAAGGTGAAACATTTTTTGTTTTTAGTCTAAATTTAAGATTATAAAATTATGTTTTAAGGACAATTAGTCCTTTGAGACTATAATGGTTCTAGAAAATTTTAAATGTCCTGGTCCGAACAAAAGTTTTGAATTCAATCTTGTCAGGATCAGACTAAAAACACTAAAGATATGCTAATAATAACCATTTCGAAAAATACGTTTTTCAACTCAAAAAGCGGGGACTAGGAACTGATTTTAAAACTATTGTTTCTTAGGGAAAATTTCTTAGAATTGACCGTAGATTACGAATTTGGGTTACCCTTTTTAAATTTTTTTTGGCCCATACAAAACAATGCACTCTAACATTCATGTTTCATGAAAATTTATTATCTATGTTATTTTAAACTCAAATTTTTTAAGTTGCTTGATAAAAATCCGTATGATAAATCAATTTTGAGGTAATTAATTACCAAATTGGTGCCCTCTTTAAGATTACTCTTCCTTACTAACCGAAATTTATTAAAGCTAAACAAATATAAATGTAGATTTTTTCGATTACGATTTTGCCACTTTTCCACTTACATAGGTATTTTAATATCTACGTCAGCTTTTTTTGTTTAAAAAGTAACAACATAAGCCTACCTTTAGTTAAAATTATTTTATGCTTTTAATCAAATTCAGTTGAAAATTCAGTTCTCACCACCCAAAATCCAATTTATTTCGCATTCAAACTTTTATATTGCCAGATTTGATGTCAGGAAAAACAGTGTTCCTGTTCCTCGTTTTTGGCAAGAGTCAACCATAGGGACAGTTTTACCAGTTTTTCATCTTTTTTGTGCTGCTGGCATCGAAACACAAACAAATCAGCAGCAATCATTCGCACTATGTAAACGTTACAACCTTGTCAGGCGACACAGCGACACAGCCACAAAGGAGAAAAGATCGAGTAGAGGAAAAAGGGGTTAGCGGAAACAGCCAACAGACTGCGACTAGCCAAAAAAATATGCGCCTTGAATGACGCTACGTCTCAATAAGCAGCAAAAATAAAAAAAATAGTGAAATTGAATGGACAACGAACGGGACAAAAGCAAACACAGATTGTCAAAGGGTTGCCTACGATTTAACGCTTTTTCTTCCCTCTCCTTGACACAAGCGAAAACAAAAACAAACACATGACAAAGCGTTTCGGTTTGAAGAGATAACTAACTGCTGGGAGATATGCAAATGGGCGGTTAACACGCCCACTTTCTACCTCTCGTGATTTAAATTTTTAATAAATATTCTAGGAAATACATCGTAGTTGTGTTAAAGTTCAGAAGAGCGAACACAACAACAACACCAACAATGAGAGGAGGAGTTCAACCCAATGACCTAATTCCGCATCGTCGCAATAATTTGCACATCTTCTTTGTTGGAAGGGTTGACGGCGGTTGGATGTGGTGCGTGGAGCGGTTAGTTGGGCTAGGTTTAGGGGTTGGCACTGGGGTTGGGATTGTGTGCTCTTTTTGTGGACACTTCTTGGCTGTGACAACATGCCACATGCTGCTGCAACTGACTTGTGATGGTTGGAAAACTTATCAAAGAACGGAAATGACTTCGGGGAATACGAGTATAAACGTAGCTCACCTGCAATCGTTTAGAACTGGCAACTTCAGTTGACCCTAACTAATCCACTCGCCAAATCAACTTAAACGAACCAAATTTAAATAAAATGCCCGGATTCATCCTTTTTCACATTCTCTTACCATATCTTTTTTACACGGCTTTCCCAGCAATTTTGTTGCCCCCAATCTTGTCTCGCCCGCAAAACCCTAAATCCCAGTTGTGCAAATATTGGGGAGATGTCCTCTTCTTTATCCCGACTCCATTCTCCTTTCCCTGTTCTCTTTTCAACTCACTCGACTTGTCGCCTCATCCCATTTGGCTCTAAACCATTTCAGGAGTATTACACAGTTTGTGCCACGCCCTTTAGTCCCATCACCGACATCAGCAAATGTCCCTAAGTCGACTAATAAAAAAAAGGTAATCCAGGTCCTTTTTTTATTTTATTTATTTATTTTTGCTTGTTGTGTTTAAAGTCCTGTATTTGGTGGTGCTGAAGGGAGGCAAATACATCCTTTTTATGCCATTTATCTGTCTGTCGCCTACTAGGTGTGGGCGTGGCCAGAGCTTACATTTATCTCACTCTGATATCATTTTGGACAACTTTACCACGCAGAAAGAGATTCTGCACTGCCTTCTCTCTGCAAATATTTTTCATTTCTTTTTAGGATTGAGTGTATACTCAAAAAAAGACCGGTAAATAACAGAACAAGGGATCCATTTTATTTTGGCTTTTCTTTTTAAAAAAAATGGGTGAAAAAAACTATTTTTTATCAGTGTATGCTCTCTTCAGATCTTTCACTTTATGTCTTTCTATTCTAACCCTTTAGCTTCTCACATTCATCATTGTAGTTCTTGCTGGCAATCCTACGAAGGCTGTTTCTGAAGTACATAGCTACAAACTTTAGGAAAACATGTTTTATTTCTTGGACGTTTTTTTAAGTGTTGAAGCAGAATATAGTTTGAGATAGCAAATCAGATGTTCTAAAAATAAATGCATTTATATTGTTTTTAGGTCTGCCAAATCCCTTCAGCACCAATTTAATTATTCTCTTCAAATATTATATTTATATTTATTATTTTGGTTGAATAAAGATTTATTTAAGTGTTGTCATTAAATACAATTTACTCTAAATAGTTGGTTTTCTCTTCAACTGAAAGAATTTTTAAAAAAAATTAGGTGTTGTTTGCACAACCCTCGTAAGAAGCCGCAACTGCCCAATGAGCCTTTCTCATTTCCCTTTTTGCTGGTGATTTTTACTTATTTTTTTGTAACTATCTCGTTTCGACATTTCTTTGACTATTGAGAGATTCATCTGTTTTTGCCTTTATGCTTTATTCCTCCATCTTGAGCTTGAACTCCATTTTTTTTTCTTGTTTTCCACTTGGCGAGTCGAAGGTTACACAGTCGCCATTTAAATTGGATATATGCCAGAGCTGAAGCACCCTTATATCGTCTCTCTCTCTCTCTCTCTCTCTCTTTCTGTTTGTCTCTTTTACTCTCGCTGGGTGGCCTGTCCTTGGGGCACCATCCAAAAGGAAGTATTTACAGTTGTTGTGCTCTTCAGTTATGCGGCTCTTCAGCTTGTTATTTGGCCAATTTTGGCATCATTTGCCGAGGGGACAGCTGAGTTGAGCTGCTGGGATCTGTCCTCATCCTCATCCTCACCCTCGTACGTTGATTCCTACATGACGTTGCCAAAACTTTGCCCTTTGCTTTCGGGCCCAAGACAAGTATAAGTCAAGCCTTTTAGCTGCGTCCGTTTCTTGGGCGAAGCCGGAAAAGTTTGCCACGGATTACAGCGTCGTCGACTTGGGCCAAGAATTTGCCATATTAAAATCGTCGAATGGCAGAAACTTAGTCAGAAATATTATGAACTTGCCCCCCATCCAAATATTTGTAACATAAAGTCACTCCTCAGTGAAGATGAGAAGGGGGAGTTGGAGGTAACGCCTTCGTTTCGACAGGCAACGCTGCGCATGCGCAAAAGAAGCAGAAACTGAAGAATGAAACTATCAATGTCTCTTGTCTCGAGATAAGGTTCAGTGAACTCTTGTTTTAATTGCACAGCTCTGAGGCAAAGTGACAATAGTTGTAGTTGTAGCTGCAGTTGTTGTTGTTGTTGTTGTTGTTGTGTTGCATCCAACAAGAGAGGATGTTGCACAGTGTGGAAAGGCAACCTGACCGCGACTTGTTGTCGTTGCAAAGTTTTGATGCCTCCGGGTAGTTGATTATAAACTTGTAAAATTATGCAAATAAAATGAGCTATTTACAACGGCTGCTGCCTGTTTGCCTCCCCTCTACCTTCCATCCCTCTGTACAGGGTGCTGCTGCGGGTCGGAAGAGGTTTCATAATCGAGAGCAAAAAGTTTTCGTTTGTTGCTTTCCATAATTTCATTAGTCTTTGGGCTGCTGAGCCAAAAACTTTTCCAAATTGCAAACAAATTCGCATTAAAATATGTAATTCCAATTTTAAGCCCCCCTATCCATTGTGAACCGAGCAACTGATGAGAAATGTGAATTAAGTGTTGTTGTTTGTGTATTTTGGGGAAACCGGAAAAAGTTTTGCCTAGTAAATTCATTTGAGGCAGCTGCAATTGCAAAATCGATTAAAAGCCTCCAAGCAAAAGCAGCTGCGCATAATTATAAATTAGAAAAATCACTCAAGAACAATTCACAAACATTTACGAGCATTAAACTAACGACTCAATATTCTCAACGTCTTCCCACACAAGTTTGAGAACATCAGAGAGAGTGATGGGAGAAGAAATCCAAGATGCAAGATAACAATAAAGCCCCAGTCACACTTACTTTATATACTTCTTGTTTGTCGAAATTGCCTGCATTCCTCATTTATTTAAAAGTATAAACTTTCTGTTGTAACTTTATGACAACTTTTAACCTTTTGTGGTCTTATGGATTATGTAACTGTCAAAATATTAGACACAATTATTACTTTGTGATGAAGCTAAAACCAAAAAATTCTTTATCTAAATTATATTAAAAATGCTGTAGAGAACAGCATAAAATTGCGTTCATTTTCACTCAATTAGCAAAAAAAAAAAAATAGTTGAAAACATGTAAAAGAAGATGAATTAAATTTTTTTTTGCATCAACCGAAATACTCGAAATATTCTTAAATCTAAAAGCTAGTAGATACTTGTGAAAATAGTGATTAACCCTAAAAGCGATTTGCATAACAGCCTGCGCATAATTAATCCGCATTTTCGCCCATTTGAGCGGAAAAGTGGGTGAGGTCGACGCCTACTTTTCTAGACAAAGCCAAAGATTGCGACGCAAAAAAAGGCCGCAAAACACTAAACTGACTTTAATTGAAGAAGACATGATGAAATTATGAAAATTATAAGGCCTGACAGCTTGGAATGGGTGTAAGTCGAGGACGGTAGTGGAATTGGGTGGTTGGGCCGAGGGAAAAAGAAAAACGTGATGGAAATGTTTCAAAGAAGATGCTATCAAAGGCCCAAAAGAGAAATTCCTTTAGAGAGAACAAAAGAAAGTGAGAAGCGGACACAAAAATACAATCAAAGAAAATAATTGCGTTTGAAATAAACTTTGTGAACTCAGAGAAAGACAAAAAAATACTCTAGAGAAAATAGAGAGATAGAGAGAGAGAGAGAGAGGAGTAGTGCTTAGAACGAAACTTGGCCAATGAATTGAACTTGTTTGCTGAAGCAATTAGCTAATGGAGTTTCCACACACATATAAAAACATATTCGCAATAAAGGAAAATACAGCAATACAACAGAAAGAGATAATAGTGACTCAAAAAGTGGAAGTTTTTTAAAAAGATTAGCCAATTAAATAAAAATTTTGAATTGGAATATAAGAACTTTTTATAAAAAATAACTAAAAAAAAGTAATATTTAAAAAGCTATTTATATGAGAGTGAGCATTTTACTTATTTCTTTGAAAATTGACAATAAAAGAGGCATAATCAATAAGAGCTAGAGAGCGAGTTAAACATACACAGAGAAAGATAAATATACCGAAAAAAATAACAGAATCACACAGAACAGAGAGACAACAGGGAACAAGAAAGACCATAAAATGTTAGTAATACCAAAAGTTAAACAGAGAAAATGAAAGCGAAAAGAAAAGTTACAGCACACACAATGAAAATGTGAAAAATATGATAAAAATGAAGTACGAGCAACGACATAAAAAAACAAATGAAATTAAATGAATGAAATGAAGAAACGCCTCGAGACAAAAGTCAAATAAAAAGTCTTTAGCGACGCTTTTGTGTTTGGCCCCAGCAAATAATTTATGTGCCATTGTCTCTTAGTTTTCCGCTTCTATATGTAGTATATATAGACACATACATATGGTTATGTATGTGGGTACATATGTAGAGAGTGGCGACTATGTATCTGTTTACTTATAAGTTGTCCTCGCCTTCTTTGTTGTCCAAGTTCAATGTTTTGCAGGGAAATGCGCTTCATTAGACCGAAGCAGCATGTGTAGACAAGGAGAGACTTAACAGGCGGGTAGGATCGGGGTTAGGTAGGGTGTTGTGAGGTTGGTCAGAGCAAACTAACTTTATAACTCTTCGACTCGTTATATAATTGTATTTTTTGTTTGTTGACAGCTGATGATGATGATGAGAATTTGCTCAGCTCGAATTTCTCGCTCCGCTTTTCACATTCCGTTTTTTTTTTTCTTCGAATGGGGAGAGGGGAGGGACTGGCGCACAGGGGCCTTGACCTTGACAAATGTGTGAACAGCAGAAACCACGGAATGACTGATGAGGTATGCCTCGAACCAAACGATGCTGTGTAGCTGATGATGATGATGATGATGCTGTTAAAGATGATAATAAAGTCAAGCGCAGCTCATTACGAGACAGCTGAAAAGTTGAGCACGTAACTCACCGAGGGGCGCCGCAAAGTCTCTGATTTATGTCGGGGCCCATCGCGATTGCAGGAGAAAAACTGGAGGGTAAAGAAAAAAGTCGAGCGAGCCGAACTGTTAGAGACCCTGTAATTCTTTAGACAGTATCAGAATAATAACAAAATAAAATATTATAAATAATATATAAAATGTTATTCGAAAGAAAAAAAATGAAAAAACTTTTATTTAAAAATATTTAATATAAGAAAACCTCTGACGCTTTAGCACTTTTCTCTTTATACAAAGTTGAAAGACCATTTGTCTTTTTTAGTGCAGGTTATAAAAATAAAGTTAATCAAGTTTGCTAAAGGAGCCAACTTTCTGTATAGCAGAGAATTCAGCAGTTTCTTTTTTCAAGGCATTACTTACGTAAATGATCGTCGGATGGCGACGCAGCAACTGTGCAACTGTGTCAATATTTTACGTGCAACGCCCACAACTATGCAACAATGGGCAGTTGAGGCAGACAGGCGGACAGGCGGACGCCCTGTCCAAACCGCTGACCAATATTTCACAAACAATGCCAAAGGCGGATGCAACCAAACAGCATCAAAACTACGGCCTGCTGTGGCATGCAACCGCTGTGAAAAACCAACCCAACCACCCACCCAACGCACCCGCAATCCTCCGCCTCAGTTTGCTGCAAAGGTGGAGCTCTGTTCCTGCTCTGTGGGAACGGCAGAATGGCAGTCTGGATTTTTCCCCCAGCACAGATCCTTCAATTATGCAATTTTCTATTTTTGCACAATTTGTAACTATAGAGTTTAGCAGAGGCGGAGTGTGGTCGTCGGAGTAGGCGTGGCTACCTGTCTAGGCATGACCTATTTGGGAAATTCTACCATTATTCTCCAAGTTTTTGATTAAGTTTTTTGTTATCACAATCAGAATTGCAACTTCAGTTGCAGCTCCGACTTGTGCCTGCTTTCAATTTGTGCTTTGCAATTGGAGCGCACACAATGGGGCAGGCATTGTTGCAAGCCTTCTATTACCATTCTATTGGCTGTTGCATAACTCTAAAAAAGCTCATCTCGTACACATAAATTATTTACTGTGTGTTTCCCCCTACGAAGAGGAGGCTTCTCTTGTGTCACGTGCCTGGCAAATCAATTTCTCTTATCGCTTGTTATCACTTGAGTTTAAGAGTTGCTCGCAATGAGTCAGATGCCAATTTTTCAGTACACATAAAAATAGGAAATAATTGACGTTGCTTCAAGTGCTTTTGCCTCTTCTCTCTCTGCCCCTCTCTAATGGAACGATATAAGAAAATTTACATGAAGTATCCATTGGCAACGCTCTGTTCTAGGCTCTTGTCGCACTTGATTTCTAAGTCTCCCCCCAAAGAGCATCACTTTTGTGGGGCAATATATATGTATGGTAGAAATAATGGCTGCATGGGCGCCCAATTGATGGCTGGTTATGAGTTTTCCCATATTATTAATTTCAAGTGCCGCAAAATGCGGCAGTAAATTTGCACTGCCACTTGTGTACTTTGGTTTTACGCCCTTGTTATTTTTGTGAATGTCGGCGGAAAATTGTGGCAAATAGATTGTGAATGTTGTGCAAATTGTGCTAAGTAGTTGCCACTTTATTGTACAACTGTATATGGCTATTTTGTAGTCCCAATAGCTGAAAAGTTTTTGTTTTAAGGACTTTTCTTTGTCAAGACTTCAACCTTGATTTAATTTAACGATTTGTACAAGGTTTGGGAAGACGTAATTAATTTAATTCGGGGAGAGTATTATAGTCCCAAAAAGGGTAGTAATATTTACTAGGTCGTCAAAAACTATTGGAGTACAATTTTATACAGATGTTTTCTTCTGTGAAGAATAATTCAAATATATGCCAGACCCATATTATAGACTATAGACTTCTTAAGACAATCGACAAGAAAAATGATCAAAAATCTTAGTATCAGTTATTATATGTTTAATCAATATTGGTTTACTGTAGTACGTAGGGTATTAATTCTTCGGTAACCGGAAGTTAGTTGGTTTTTTATTTTAAAGTACTGTTAACTGTCATTGCCGCAGACACGTTGTTCAAATGGTCACGTTTCGATTTGGGAAACCGCTGTCAGGTAGAGAACACTCGCAGTTTTGGCCCCACCTCGTTGAATGTGATGAATGCGAAGGTGTTGCTGTAGTTGCTGAAAGAGAAATGAATATAGAGAGAGGGAGAGAGTCAGTGAATGAGTGCAGCACATTTGAAACAATGGATGGGTGTAGTGCGAAGTCAGCGCTAAATGAATAATGAAAAGAGAAAAGTGAAAAAGCACATGGAAAAGTAAAATGATGAGGCAAATGAAAAACAGAAGAAAAGCACAGCTACGTACAGGCATAATGTTGAAGCTTATATACTCTTCTTGATATATTAGTTTCAAATTAATCACGATTAATTTTGACCATTTGAAAAGATATTCGACAATTCGTGCAACTAACCAAATTTGTTTAAAGATACATTTTATTCATTAATCAACATAGCTCATAAAAAAAATGTTGATATTAATTCGAAATTTAATAAGATTGATTAAATGGTCAAATCATTATCAAAAATCAATTTAAATCAGTTATTTTTTCACAAAACTAGAATATTTACTCATTGATATTAGAAAGAAGTAAAAGTTAACAGTCGCGTCGATTAGATAAGGAGTTACACGAGTTGCTCGACAGTGGTACCAATCTCTGTGCATATGTATAAATTTGTATGTCTGTTGATTATAAGCAGCTTTAACAGCTGTGTCGTTGCTTGTTATCTGCGGAAAGAGCTATAAAAGCTGAAAGTGTAACACAGCACGGAATGTGGCTCGATAAAGCGATATGTTGAATTAGCCAGTCTGGTGTGGTTTTGTTATCGCTTGAAGACTTAAAGTCAGGCAGGAGAGCTCACCGACCACCTACTCCGCTATCCCTACAAATGCCTGTCTCCTACCAACTAATTGAAAAAACGGGCGCAGAGTGGCGAATCAACGCGTGCACTCATTCATGCACCCGACTCATTCATTGATTCGCCCGCCTGCTCGGTGAGTGGCACACTCGCATCAACTGAGGAAATTAGCATACGGCTTTGATGATGAGAAGTCGTTGACAGAACAACGTTTGCCATTTATGATGAGACTGATGGCAAGCGGGGGCGGCGTGGAATGGTGTTTGCCACTCCCTATCTACCATAGTCATGGATCGCTTCAGTTTGAGGTGCCTTTGCCTGGGGCAAACACTCATACAGTCAATGCAAACAAATCCTGATCCTGAGGAGGAACATTTATTGCATTTTGAGATTAAGCAGGCAGTTTAATGAGCAACCATGTTGCTACAGTATTTACTCGATAAATAAAACCAGTTTTAAATGAAATTGCCAGAGATTTGCAACAAATGATTGAATTTTATAAACTTATTCGCACTAAAACTAAACGAATTTTATAATCAAATATAAGACTTTGGTTAATATGTTAATGATATATTTTTTATGTAGGTATTTATATGATTTGAATATTATTTTAAATCTTCACTTTATCATTAGCGCCTGCTTACTGTACTGTTTAATTTAAAACAAGTTCATTGTGTTTGGCAATAAAATACACTTCGACTGCTGTTGCAGATTTTCAATTAGAGCATAGTTGAAAATTGTACAGATGTTTGACCTTAAACCGGTTAAGTCTCATCTTGATCCCTTTAAAAGCCAACTCAATGCAGCTTTGTCACGTGCCACGCCCACCGCCCAACCGCATACAGTAGACTGTCATTCAACTGTGAATTGTCGATGTCAATCAATGGCCATGTTTTATTTTGTAGTTGTGGTTGTCGTTGTCGTTGTCCTTGTTGTTAGTTATCGGGTCGGGGTCATTCGAAACAAAAGACAAATAAATGAAAAACATTCATTGCAAAAGCAGAAGCAGAATTTAGATAGATACCTGGTGGCCAGGGTGATAACTGGCCAAAGCTGGCCAAAGCTTTTAGCTGAAGCCACAAAAAAAAAAAAACACACACACAAAAAAAAGAGAAAAACTAGACACAAGAAATTAAAAGCAAAATCCTCGTTGCATCGTTGAGTTCAGCTGGAAAGACTGGAGGAGTAGAAGGGCAAGTTAATTCAACGTGACAAATTTTATTTTGTATCCTTTTTACTGTAAAAGGCATTTTAAATTTCCCTTAGTGTGGAACTCTGTCTCTTTATCGTCATGCTCTCGAGAACCTTTCACCTTTTACGCACCACACTTGCCACAGGCACTTGACGCCCACACAGAGACAGTACAACAACCCAGCCTTAGTCAAATGACTGAATGTAATTTTACTGTGGGTATTTGAGTGTGCTCTGTGTGATTGTGTGTGTGCTTGGGAGGTAGGTTAACTTTATTATTCTCTGTCGTCTGCTGAGTTTAGGAGAGCTTGAAAGTCATAGATCATACGTAAATAGACAGCAATATAAAAAAAAAATTCTATGTGAAAAATTATACATTTTAAAATACCTTTTCTCTTTTTTTTACATTTTGTGCTTTATTTATGATTAAAGGACACAATCTTAATCTTTTAAGAAATATAAATTTCAGCGCAATATATCTCAAAATAAATAATTATTTATTGTTTCTTAGCTCCAATATTATGTTTAAATATATGCAGAGAGAAATAAAATTTTAAGTGGAGCGATAAGTCAAATTATTTATCAACGGAAGGTGGCATATAGATTTAGTCAACTCTGGAAGTAAAATCAAGGCAGCTTTTAACAAAAAGAAATATTAAAAATATTTTGGGTTTCACTTCACAGTGGCAGCATGGCAGTTGTCACATGTGAACTACTGAAATCGTGAGAATCCCTTCACATTTCAGTCCTGCCCAGGAATTTGTATTTCAGTTTTATAATTTGGTTTGAAAATTTTTGAGCGCCTTGTAGTTTAGATGCTAGAGCTGACGATCTAGGTACAAAAGTTGCCGGCTCAAATCTGGAATCTCATTCAATGTTTTTAATTTATTTTTATTTGATGCGCCCATTATTAACAATTTATATATTTATAAAATATGAAAATACCGTTAATTTTTTGTTGTTTTGACTTGCCAAAAATGTTGTGGGTTGCATTGTAAAATTTTCCTACAGTCAAACAAATGCTTTTGTGTCGTGACGTCACTAAACAAATGTTGTCAAACTTTCACCCTAAAGTATGCCAAAAATACTAACTTTTAATTGAAATTATTGACTTTTAATCGTGTTTTTTTATCATCTTTATATTGGCATATGTGCCTGACTTTTCGTAGTCAAGGGTCTGGTTCTAGCACCCTGGCAGGAAATTTTTCAGTACAAGTTGTTGTTGTGACGTCTGGCACAAGTGCTCACTGCCATGCTGCCACTGTCAAGTGAAAACCCTAATTGTTAAATTTTCTAAAAGCTGTCTGAATAATACTTCAGCATTTTTACCAATATTGTTTTCAGACTGTTGACTGTATTTTAAAAACGTAGTTTATCATATGTTTTCAGTCAATGTCCTACGCTTTTTGCGACATCTTGTTTGTTTGCACTTGTCTGTGTTGTTCAGGATCTGGACACGGGCTTCATCGTGTATTGGATTCCTTTTGCATAAATATTTGGTCAGTCAACTTGTTAATAAAACGAAAATGCCAACGGCATTGAGTACATTCACATCATCATCAACATCGACAACGACATCGAAAAATGCTTGTCCCTTGCAGTTGAACTTTTCAATTTTATTTGAGGGCAAAAGGCATTTAAATAAAGAAGAGCAAAGGCGGGGACAGGGGGCAAGAAAGTGTAATGGGTCTCCCAAAGGTCCATTGCCTAAAAGTAATTAAAGCATTCACTTTAAGTGGGTGGTGTGTCAAAGGTCGATGCTAGGTGAAAAACGCATCGTCATTTGCATGGCAACCGCCAAGAAATATGGAAATAGAGAAAGTTACAGTTGATATTCAATTTGTAGCAAATGTTTTGAAACAAAAAAAAACAAAATCGAACTTTATCAAAGTAAAATATAGGGAAGGGGGGAAAACGGAAACTCGACTCTGCATAAAACTAATGAACCTTAAGTACGGCCAATTCAAATGCGACTACTTTCAGCTCCTGACCGACAGGGCGGAGCTATACAGAAAACCATCGGGAGTAAAAACTTTGTACAACTCTTGAAACTCTGTTTCCATTTCCTTCCCCTGTCCCTGCCCCAATTGCATTGCCAGTTCTTGTTTCAGGCCAATGATTGCAATTTGGTTAAGTGTGTGCGGGGCAAGTTGATACTTTTTAGACCAAGTTGCTTTCATAAAAAGACTGTGTATAGAGTGGCATTAGTTTAGCAGCTAAACTAAACTTTAGCTAATTGAATTGTGATGGGAACAGGTGGAAAATTGCTCTGGGAATAGATACACTTTGTACTTAGCGTTTTTATATCATTACATTTTTGTTTTAATTGTTTTAAAAATAGTTTAAGGGAATCTAAGGGAAATGAAAAATATTAAGAAAAGACTTTTATTTTGCTTAGTATAACTGTGATTTTTTATTACTTGACCCATTGTGTGTCTTATTTATACATCAATATGAAAAGTAAAATATTTCTGAACATAGAACGAGATTAATATGGCTAATTGAACTAGGAACAGTCAGCAGATAGCTCTGAAAATGAAAGTAAAAAACATTCAGAGGCTGAGCATTTAGTGGGATTAGTTTTGCTAATTGATTTGTTCATTGCTGTGAACAGACAGAAGATAGGACTGGGAACAGTCACTTTACGGTAAAGTAAATGGAAACATATGTCTGGATTAGAGACAAGTTTAAGCCAACTTTGCTGCCTTCTCTCTTGCATGTGTGTGTGTGTGAGTGTGTGTATGCGTATATGATTGAGTGTGTGTGGGAGTTGGGTTGTTGAGTGTTTGCATTTTAGTACTACATTTTGTATGAAGGTGGACAAGAAGCTGCTCGGAACCGTTTTGGGACGTTGTGTGTCCTCCAACATAATCGCTTATTTACGAGCTGTGCATGTGTGTGTGAACCGGAAATTCATGATGTTTTTTGGTCTGTATTTTGAGCCGTAATTAATAAAACATGAATTCAATTAGTTTAAAAGGTACACAATGTTCGAAATGCTTAAGCACCCTAGGGAGTATAAACACAGAGAAAGAAAGAGAGAGAAAGAGAGAGAGAGCAGATAGAGAGCGTTAAGTCGCCATTTTTCACAGAGCTCTTCTCTTTTTACCTGTCACTTCAAAAATTCCGTCAGTCGGCATTCCGGAAATTGCGACGAGAAGCGTTGACAAATTGCTCAAATTTCGAATGGAGTGAATAATGGGTGAACTCATTAGAGGAGCAATCCGACCTACGTGTACTTTGTCATTTGCTCCTGCTTTGCTCAATTGTTGCAATTAGTTGCGGCGATTTGAGAACGTCCAAAGTTTGTTCTTGCCCTTGTCAATCCTTTTGACTGTGAAATTAAATATATTTTCAATTACATTTCCGTCTGTGCTTTCCTTTCTTTGTTTTGTCCTTCTTTTCTTACTTCAATTTAGTTTACTCGCTTTACATTTGGAACTGAGCAAGTCTTCTGGGCCGGAAGACAACTCAATTTGGAAGCCACATAATTGGTAAATCTCATCCTGTTAAAGTTACCAACTTGCTACCAAATGTTGCACATTTCTAGTTAGCTTGTAGCATAAATCTGGGCGTATTCAAAAATATGTAGCATATATTAAAGAGCACTTGATTGCATTTTTCAATTTAATGGAAATGAAAAAGTTACTTCCGCTCGTTGAATAAAAAGTTGACCAAACTCGCATTGAATTTTAAATTAAGTTTAATTTAATTCGACTTTGACTTGGTCGCCTCTTAATTGCCAGCGTAATCGTCTTTTGAGAACGTCGAATTGGAAATCAGCAAGAGAAAAACTTTCACCGTCAGGTAATTTGATTGAAGTTCCGTCTTTCCGCTCGCCAATTTAAGGCGTTTATTTTAATTGGCAACCGTCGAAGCGAGTCCTGGACCATGTCCAGTAGAAGGCGTCGTAAATCAAAGAGAAGGCCGACAAAACAAACACTATAAGCAGTATTTGTGGCGCCCTATCATGACACTGCATAATTTATGGCATGGTTAGACGGAAAATGGGGAAAATGGGGGACAAGTCGGCTATCAGAAAGGTGAATGCACTGACACATATGAGACATAGAAAGAATGAGAGAGGGAGGCAGAGAGTGAGACAGAGCAAAGGCAAATCTAAAATCAATATAACTAAAACTGTTGTGGCCGCTTTTTCGATCCCCTGCCCCCCTTTTGGAAAACCCGCCGGAATGAAATTAATAAAGGGAACTGCCGCTTGTAAGACAAGAAAATAGGACAGGAAACAGCTCCGATGGGGGCCAGGAAAGCAATTTTGCACGCAATCCCAGCCAGTAAATGCCAATAACAATGGCGAAATGTGGGTTTCAGCACAACAGGAAAAGGTTAAAGCAGCTCTGAGTGTATAGCATACCCTCCCAGTGGTATTTCTAATGGGAACGCGTCCTGGGTCAGTCAGTAATTGCTCCCCACCTTAAAAGATGTGTGTGTGTGGGTGGGTGCAGCTGGTGCTCAACTGATTGCCAGGCTAATGAGTGCAGAAAATGAAACAAAACGAAGTGTGCCCCATCACATGTGCTGCAAATGTAAAAAAAAAAACACTTTCTTGGAAACTCCTACATTAAGAAGCTCAATTCTAAGTACCAGTTGATTATCACTTTATTAGTTAATGCATAAATTGATGTAAATATATCCACTACAGAGTTTAAATAGTTTTTACTTTTTTCCCCTTATTTAAAATTTAAACTCTTGGGAATTTACAGCCAATCAATTAACCCTTTTTTAAACATAATAAAGTATTTAAAAAGGTAAGAAATTAACATTAAGTGTTAAGGCAATGGGTATTTGCTATTATTTAAAATAAACTATAATACATTCGTATCTTAATAATACTAATAATAATATTATACAGATCATAATCAAATTTTTACGACTTACTGCATTCCAAGTAAAGAAAGTTTTAATTATAAATAAAGTTTTTCAAAATTAGAATCAAGTTAACAATTAAAACGTTTAAATTTATTTATAATGTTATATGTTTTGTTAAAAATTTTAAAATCTTCTAAATTCTCTTATTGTAATTCTTTAATCCAACATATATTGGAGTTGACATGGAGCTAATTTTTGTAAAATTCAGACTAAAATAGTGTCAATAATAAACCTAAATAGTCAGAATTCCGTAAGTCAACAGAAAGGGAAAGATTTATCAGACTATCCAGTTCTGCGAATAATGTTTTCTGATGAAAACAAGACTGTTTGCCCACTTTGTGGAGTTCTAGAAGTTGTGTATCTTCAGAGAGAGTCCAAACGGGGGTTCTTTGAATCGTTTTGTCACTTCAACTCTTCGCTTGCAGACACTTATATACCTTAAACATATCATAAGGGGCTTGTGAGCAACGTGCCACGCCCAAGACTCGCCCTAATTTAACCACAAACAAACTTTATATACGTTTATACATATGTGTTTGTATCAAGTTGTGTGTGTGGTTGTATGTGTCTCTCAGACTCTTTGTCTGTCGCCTGAATTGCCAAATTGTAGTTTTAGTCACAATAGCTGAACCTCATTTATTTTTATACCCTTACAGAAAAATGAATAGTTTTTCAACAATTTACTATTTTACTTTTTTTTTAAAGAAACAAACTTTTATTTTATTAAAATAAATATGACAAAAACTTTTTTTACTAGATTAAGAATGTGTTCTTTAACTTTATTGAATAACACATTTAAAATTTTATTAGCTTGATATTGAATCGAATTAGAAAAAATAGAATATTATTAAACGCCATAAGATAATTATATTTCAAGATAAATCAAACAATTAGGACTGTTCCTGTTTTCATTTTCGGCAAGATTTTTCGGAAGAATACCGTAAGTTGGTGAATTTATGTAAAATAAAGTGAATATCGATTTTTAAATACTAAGCATAAGTGCGACGTTTTAAAAATATCATTTTAATAACTGCTGTAAAATAAAAAGTGACTATTTAAGAACTACCACAGAGAAAGAGTATTAAATCTTCTGTACAGTTTAAGCAATTTCCCGCTTTTTCACTCTTTCATTTTGCCACTTTCAAATGTTATTTGGCGTAGTTTTCCGCCGTCGACCGAATTCGATGTACGTCAGGCGTTTTAGGTTTTTCTATTTGTCTGCTTTTTCATTTGTTCACCATTTGCACTAATTTCCCTATTGTTTACAACTATGCACATCACACAGCCAGAGAGCGAAAGACATAGTTAGAAGAGAGAGAAGGGTAGACGGAAAGTCAGAGGAACTTTACCACAGGCAGACAACGATGTCGCCCCGCTTTGTGTTGCATGCAACCAACTACATTGTGGGAGGGGAACAATTTTTGTTTTCTGCGGTTTGTTGCCTCCCTTTTACCATACACATATTGAAATTGTGGCTAGTTGACGTTGTTTTTGTTATTGTTGCTATTGTTGTGGCGTCTGCTGTCATCATCCTGATAAGACAATATAAAGTTTTTAAGTGGTTTAAGTGTCGATTGAGAACCAGCCCCAGAAACCGCGTGGGTCTCGTTACTCCCGATTAGTATAATGCCATCCTTTTTCCAACGTAGTATTCACAAAGTTAGTCGTCGATTAGATTAATACCGAATATTTTGAATCCTCTGGGAAACATCTTCAGAAGTGCGACCACAAAACCAACTGGTTGGAATTTTGTGGAGCATGCCAATTGATTGGAGCCAACATATGGTGAACAATGCCAGCAATGCGTTGTAATACACAAAAAAAGAATTCCAAACCGACTCCTCTGCAACATGCGTCGAGATTCGCGTTTCGCTTCGCCTCCCTGACTCCCATCTCCCTCTAAGCTCCCTCAATATGTAGCGTGCCAAAAATAAAATGCGCACAGCGTAAACAAACAGTTGGTTACCATTGCCCTGTTTCCTCCTCGCCCACCCCAACAGCGCCTCCAATGCAGCCAAATGGAATCTGTTTATGCCGAGGCGCTGTCTGTGCCAAAGAGCAAGGGAATGTGAGGGGGGAGTAACAGTCATGAAGAATATCTCGGAGAAAATATGCTGAAGGTCTTATTTTCTTGTGTATGATGAACTAAGTACACAACTATACGATGAGAAATACCTATCAAGCAACGAGTTTCAGTTTGAATGCTTTTACATTTCAGGGAAAATTATAAAAACGAGTAGATTAATACAGTAGTCGTTCGTTAAATATAACATTTTATACAAGTCACATATTTCCCATGGAAAATATTAAAATATTGGAAAGATGTATTCAACCAAAAATATAGAATTTATTTTATTTTTTACTCTAAGTTTAATATTTTTAAATTAATACAGAATGGTTCAGACTTAAACATTATATTTATAGCATGCAATAAAACACATAGTGAGATTAAAACACTTCACTTCCGAAAAATCTTACCGAAAGTGAAAGACGGAACAGGTACACTAAGAAAAATATGCCATCCTAAAATTAGGTACGACCGTACTTAAATTTATACCGTTTCGTTCTTAAAATTTTAAGATTGCTGTGTACTAAAATTCTTGAATTAAGTATAAGTCAATCTTAAATTTAGAATTCTGGATTCACATTCCTATGGCAGCAATCCGAAATAGTAGTCCGATTTCAACCAGACCAAGGCAAATATATAATCCGTCAGTCTACTTCCAGAAACAACTGAGTTATTTGTACTAAACTAGTTTAAGATGTTTTTGTACCTAAAATAGTTTTTTTTCAAGATTTAAAGGAAGTAAAAAAAAGGACGTTTCGTACATTGTGGAACCTTAGAATTCTCAACTAGTTTTAGCGACGCAAATATGGCGTTAAGCTGGGATCGCTGGGAAAATCAGCACCTATTCCGAAATGTCGCTGACTAAGAAAATACAACATTATTAAATGTTATTTAAATTTGGTATTTTGCTTAATTTTAAGACACATGCTAGTGTATGTATTAACATTAAAATTAATTTGTTGTGACAATATTTTTAACTAGAAACAAGTAAATTTTGGATTTAGTTCTAGATTTTTGTATACTTAAAGTAGTGTTTTCAATTTTTTCAGTCTCGAATTAAACCCAAAACGTGCTTAAAGTATCCCCGAAAAGTCTCATTTTAAGATTTCCGTAGATTTTTGTCCTTAGCTTTGGAAATTCCGAACTTAGGCAGCTTTTGAGATCGTTTGTACTTGGAAATGGCCTGTTTAAGAACGTAAATCTTGATTTTTTTTTTCAGAGTCCATGATATATTTTTGTGTCAAATTGAAACTATCATTTAAATTTAACGTTTTAAAATTGGAACGAACTTAGAAATTAGAATAGCGCATTAAATTTGTAGCTATATTTTGAACGAAAGGAGAGGAAATATGTTTTTCTTTCTTTTTCCACATTCTTCTAATGTGGAAAAAATTTAAAATTCAGTTGGTAAAATTAACTGATATTGAGCCCTAAACAATTTGAATTCGCTTATCGATGTAAGCTCGTCGGTGGGCGTTGAAAGTGGGGTGGGTGGAGGGTGTGTCGAGGTTGGTCGAGCAGCTTAATTAAATTGCAATTGCAATTTTCCCGCCGGCAATGGCGGCACAGGAAACAACAACAACAGTAAGTGAAACAGGCAATGACAATGGCGTCGCCGCTGCCGGCGGAGTTTTTGGCAAAGTCGGCAAAAAAAAAAAAACTATTACGCCAAGGGCAAACGTGGGGGAAAGTTCGCTGGGGCAGCCAGACGTCCACAAGTTTCTGACGCTGGGGGAAAATTGTGCAAAAATGACAAAAAAAAAAAAAGAATCAAAACTAAAAACTGGCCGAGAGCAGTAGCAAATGCAACGACAACAACACAGGCAGCGTGAAAATTCATTATTTTCCCTGTAGATGCGAAACGCGACGGCGACGTAAAAAAATCTTTTGCTGATGCAAATAAAAAGCAACGAGAGTGTATTGTTAACTGACAGTGGTTGAGGGTTAGAGGGGTAGGTGATGGGAGGGGCAAAGTGGGAGGGATGCCTGCCTTCCTGGCTTAAACCAGGCCAAGTCTTCGTTTAGTTCGCACTCAATCAACTCTTGTCGGTGTCTAATTTTCCTCGTCCGCTTTATACACTCGTTTCAATTTCTCTCTCTCTTGCTATCTTCACGTCTCTTTATTCCTTTCATATTCTGAGTGTGTACGCGCTTTATCGTTTCATCCTATGCACCAAATCTTGTGGTGTAAAGCAGCTGCAAATATAATTATAATATTGGCCCAATTGTTATGATAATCAGCAAACAAATCGAACGAAGCTAATAATGATGATGCTGATGATGATGATAATGAAAATGCTGAGGACTAAGGCATGAATTGAAATATTGCCGAATTGTTACGCATGAACCTTGAACCCATGAATCGCCTCTTCAACCCGAAAAGTATGCAGTAAACAAAGCAGAGAGCTTTGCCATAAATCAACAACAGCTCAGGGTAAAGATAAGATGTTCAAACGCTTTGCCGCTTTTCGATATCACACAGAAATATGTCTAATATATATATAGTATATAATTTATATATAGCCAGTCGACTAATTGCATTGCCATTTCATATATAACCCAAGGCTTATCAACATTATCGCAACTCTTTCTCTCGACTTTCTTTCTATCTCTCTTTCTTTCTGCGCTGGACGGTGTGAAAATGCTATAAAAGAAAATGCACATAAATTTCGCGCAAGCAGTTTCAGTTGCTACACAGATGGAGTTGGGAGGTGTGGCGAGGGGAATTGATGCTGGCAGCTGGAGACAAAAGTCGTCTGCTTTAAATATTATAGAATGCTCATGGGCGTTCGTGCGCAAATCCTTGTAAAAAGTGCGCAAAAAGCAAAAGGCAAATGTCAGACAAGCAGCGCGGGAAAAGAGAGAGAAGAGAAGAGAAAAAGAACGAGGAGAAGAAAGAGCAAGGGTTTCTTGCTGCAGGGGATTGACGTGTAGCTACTTCAATATTTACGTAATAAAAAATTCAATTTAGCGAAAGTTTTAAACGTACGCCAAAAACATCGATGCAAATGTCGACTGAGGTCTGACACCGACACCGAAAAAGTCCAAGTCGTCGTAAAGTTTTCCATTCGAGTTTTTGGCTGGCATCAATTTCTCATCTTGGCCCAATAAATTTGATTTAGCAAGTGCAAGGCAAATAGCAAAAATACAGCCATCGATTATCGTTAGTTAGTTTTGCTTGCTCTTTTAAATCCTGGATTCTGCTTCGCTGCGTTTGTTCAATTTTCAGCATGAAATGTTCAAAAAATACCACACAAAATTGGAAACAGTTTGCGCTAGAGGCAAACACTTACACACACACACACACTCTCATTGATGTGTATGTGCATCACGTGCTGTCTGACACTTTTACTGAGATTTTTGCTCTTTTGCCTGTCTTTTCTTTTTCTACTCTTGCAAAGGGTTTTAAAATTTTGCATGAGAAACTATTGTTTCTTGAAATGTCTCAAAGAATGTCACAGCTTTACAATTTAGTAAATCCTGAATAAATTCGGCTAAAATTAAACTACTATATCATATTGTTGTCATAGGAATAATCCGACCAAAATTGTGTACAGTAAGGGTATCAAATCTTCGGCGTGCCCAAGATAACTTCTCTCTGGCTTATTTTGTTTTGGCAGACACTTGCAACAGTTTCTGCTTTCATTTTGGCAACAAACCCAGTTACCACATTGTGTGTAACACACTGCGGATGCGTAATAATAATAATAATACGTAGATACTCATATTGATAAGGTCATTATATGATTATATGATTATGACAACGCCTTGGCATTGGCAACGAGCAGCGATTGTTGATTACAACACGTACAAATTGACCAAAGTCAATTTATTGAATCCCCCCTTTTTTCCGAAAGAAAGCAACGACAGGCAGAGTGAAGACACTCATGTGTAATGAGTCCAATAAAGTAGATGAAGATGCCATTCGATTGGACCTGGGCCTCGGACTTGTCTGTCGTTGCTCTCGTTGGGCTTGTAAATAAATTAAATTTCCGTCACGCCGTAAACAGAGGACGCATATCGATGCTCAGATCAGGTGCTGAGCTGAGCGTTGAACTGAGAAGGAGAATGATGGAGGGAGGGCATGGAATGGAATGGAAGGGAAGTGGAGGCATGGGAAGATGTCTCTGTCCATGAATATTTCATAAAGCTTCCAGGCTGAGCTCAGCTATCCACCTTATCCGCTATCACATTGCACTTTGCTTTATTAGCAGCAAATTTATGGCGTATTTTGTATTTCCCGTGCGGCAAATGCGTTCAAGTGGTTGCCCCTGTTGCAGCTGCTGTTGTTGCTGCTGCTCCTGCTGTTGCTGTTGCAAATTGTTTATCAATTTATGCAAGAGGAGTGTTGGGTTGCCACTTAAGCTGGACCCCGCTGAACAATCCCAAAATATTGTGGAATTTTATCACAACGTACAGTGGGAAAAACTAGTAAGCAATTAATATTATCTTTGTCTAGTGTAAATTGTGGAATTTTTTAAGGATGTCATATGGACAAAGACATATTTAAAAAAACGCTTTTGAGACACTAAAACTATAATTAATACAAGTTAGTCTAGTCCCACTGTACGTCGGCTGCAGTGCATCAGCTTTAGCATCAACATCAACAACATCCACGGGGATGACCCAATTTCCGAGTACTCGTCGCCCAGGATAGTTTGCGGCTATTTTCAGACTAGGCCCGTTGACCAACCGACCACGTTCAATATTTAGACTCAGTTGTTGTTGTTGTTTTAGTTGCAAATTCTGTTGTTGGTGTCGTTGTTTTTGCTTTTGATGCTGCCATTCCACAGCTATTTTCGTTAGCCTCTGGGCTTTGTTGTAAATTTGCAGTGTCGCAGCAAGAAATTCCTCGGCATTTATCATCGGCGTCATTGAAGCAATGCTAATTGGCCTCCTCAGTGGCCATAAGTTGTTCAATCCCAGCGATATGCTATGCGAATTAATGGTATCAATATGGAAGCATTTTAAGCCGTTGCCAAGTCGACTGTCGAACGAAGAAGAGGGCAGACAAATGATAAAAATAAATGAAAATGCATAAGAAAATTATTTAAATATAATAATCAAAAGAAAGGAGAGCAAAAATAAGCTTTAAAATTAGGTAAATTTCGGGAGCATGTTTACTCAAAGTTGATGAAAACACACGAACATTCAAAATTATTTTCGTATAGAGATGGGGACGTGTCACGAACTCAAAGAAATATTAAAAGAAGTAAATATATAAAATATATCAATCACAATCACAGCCATATTTTTTATTGTTACGTCAGCTATCATTGAAAATTAGTAATAGTAATTAGTAATGTTTAACTAATAGGCAGCTAAAATTTTAAACTATCTACTTTCTTTGCACATACACATATAGTTTTATTTTACTTCACTTCTTTCATTCCGTTTAAGTAACTTAGCATTTCGTAAACACTCAATAGCTTTGGTTAGACTTCGTGTCACGAGAACACTCTCATCTCATATCTCAGTATTCTCTTTTAGGTAAACAGATATCCAAGCATATGACAAGTATTTTCATTAGTATCATCTCACCTTAGAGCTTAGCGATGTTGGTTTACCCTTGGCACTTGGGACCCACATTTTGACACTCACCTGCCTCACCAAAGTTGCCTCCTCATTGTTGTTGTTTTTGCTGCTGTTTGACTTGTTTTGGGTTGTTGTACACAATTCAGTTTTAGCCTCGTGCGATTGGTAGTTTTATATGCATGGAAAGAGCATAATTTAATTTACATGATTATCCTACGGGAATTGCCAAGCCGTGGCCTTCGTCCTTTACCATATCATCTACTCTGTCTCGCTCTTTATCTATCTGTCCCGCCTTCACACACACACACACACACACACAGTAATCCTGGGCGGATTGGTTAGACAGCCGAGGGATTTGGCCATGGCTAAATCGTGTACTGTTCAAGTAGCCAATTTTATTGTTTGCCCTTAAGCTTGAGCCGCTTTCTAATTGAAGTTTGGGCCGTGTTAAATGGTCTAGAAAGGCTGAGTGGACAACCTCTGCGGTTTCATCTATTACCTAAACAACAATAAGCTGAGCCGTAAGAAATTTCTTAAACTATTTAGACATTTTCTTTAACAAGCTAAAGAAGAACAGCCTTGAATGAAATAATTTATAAAAAAAAATATACACCGTGTATCATAAATGGCATTTTAAGGTCAAGAATGTAAAAAAAATTAACTTTCCTCGGAAAATAAAAAAAGAATAGACATTTTCTTTTGCTTCATTTAGAATCGAATTATAAATTTTCATTTGGAAAATTTGCACGCTGTTTATAGATCGTGCTCATTCCACTCTTGACTATGTTTTCCATTCTTATTATAATGTTATTGTTTATAATGCTCTGCACACAAAATTAAAAAAAAAAAAATTAGTTATGCTTTTCATACATGGTAAGATTTTGGATACTTCTTTGAATAGTGAAAGAAATACTAAAAAAAATTTTGGCTTGAAACAAATATAAGCCTGATGCACGATTTGCCTTCACGCGTTCCTGTCTTGTCGCGTATCCGCCAGTTGGTAACACCAAGGGTTAACAGGGCTTTAGACGCTTATTTCTACCAACGTATCTGGTGTCTTTCTTTCCTTAAAGATTAGATAATATATATAATCCTTAACTCATGTTTTTTTTACAGATATAAAATGTTTATAATTCATCTGAAAGTGTATTCAAGCTTCTTGATGCTTTTATGTCTGTTTATAAACGTAATGTGTTGTTGTTAATTTTCTATTTTAATTTTGTGTGAAAATAAACAGTAAATGCTGTTTTTGTTTTTCTCAACACATTTCATTTATCATGACCTTTGCCCTCAGCTCTATTACTTAGATCGATTTGCTTAGTTCGGTTTTATTTATTTAATTTTGATTTTAAACAATTTCTAGTGCAAGTTCAGTGAACGCTATTAGTCTTGGTAATCATGCGTTTTTGTCTAAATTAAAATGTAGTCATCACTCTTGATTTAAAAATATACTTTTAGGAAATTAATCTCGATATAAATAAGAATTATAATTTCAATTTTAAAAAAAAATCATGCATTTATTTTATGCATTAAAAACTCTTGCACGAATTAGAAACTTTCGTTTTATTTACCAACCTTGCTGTATGACAAATTTTGGCCGAGCGTTTTTTATGCGTGGTCATAAAATAAAACAATGATAAATATTTGAGCTGAAGAGCACGTTTATTACTATTTTCTGCTTTTTTTTTGCTCCCAAATTTCCCTCCCAAAATCAGATTCAAAAATGAATCATGAGCGGCACTCACTTAGAGCTTAGTGCTTTCAAAACAGCTGCTCGTAAAACCCTCGCGAAAGAGGGGAAGAAGAAGAGTGGAATAAAAGTAAGGGAACAGTTTTCAACTACAATAAAACGCGCTTTCATTTTGCAATCGCGACACGAAATCGCCATAGCAAAAATGTCGGAAGGATGTCGACCTCCAAGGCGTTAGCCTAAAAGCAGGCAACAAAAAACAACGACAGTGGGTCTCTAGAGGGCTGCAAGATGAGTGGGCGTGGCTGTCAGGCAGGTTGACAAACTTTAATTCATGCACATTAATTTGCCGCGTCGCCAAGTAAAAACTAAACTACTTCAATTGTGTTTTAAGACCCTGTACATAAAAAGTGAGGAGGAACTATTTGGTTTTTCGAAAAAAAGAAACATCGAAATGTTCTTAACAGGTAAAAGTTATATATATACTTATTTTTAGTATCAACAGGCAAGTGGGTTCTTGTTTATTCTAATCATATCACATGACCCTTCGAATCGAAAAAAGCTACATCCAAAATACGTACAACAGTTTTGATGTGCCATAAATAAATTTAATTACGATTTAAAACATAAAATTCGAAATTATTTAATATAAGTTTGTTTTTCGGAATGTTTGCTCGATTGTGCATGTATCTTTTACTGCTTAGGTACAGGATCTCTCATAGTTGGATTGTCTCGGCTTTAGCCTTTTTTACCAGTTTTTTTTTCTTTTTCTTGTAACTAGGCGCTTCAGGCGACACCTTTGCACATTCTTCATCTGCTTGTTGCAATCGTTGAAGTTATTGTTGTTGTAGTAGTTGTTGCTGTTGTTGCCGTTGTTGCTGTAGCACTTGCTAAACGTTTGTCTCAACTTTTGCCATGTCGCAGACGCACTCAACCGAAGCAAATTAGTTTAGCAGCATGCAAAATGTGCGAGAACTTTATGTGACTGACTTAATGAGGTTGAGGCAGCCCCATATTTCCCCTTCTACCTTTCCACTGTCCCTTTCAGTGTCCTTTTTCCACTCTGTCTTCTTACAAAGAGTTGCCTTGCCACATGTGGCAAGTACACACACATACAGCTCATGCATTTATGCAGCGAGTTGAAAGGTGACTGTACACCTGCAACACACTCAAGCGGTTGACACACTTTGTTAACATGACAAACCCCTTATCTGCCTTCCCACCTACCTCACCGCTTCATTCCCTGTTTCTTGTGGCCAGGAGCGTGTACACAATTTTATTGGTGCGTTTTGGTCAATGGGCCGCAATGGAGTTTGAGTTTTTGTGACTTTATCAAAGCAATTCGCACGTCGCAGAGTTTCCTCTATGATGGATGCGAGTATCCTTGTGTATCCCAGTGTTGTCCAAGGTTGTTTCTTCTGCTTCTTGCACACTTTGTAAATGGGTGAAGGTTGAAGGCTCGCTCGTTGTCAATGCATAATGCTGTAAAGTAGCTCATGCATAAACCAGTTCGTTAAAAATTTAGCTGCTCCACAGCAGCAGTTTCAGTGGCAGTGGCAGCTAGTTACGCACGTTACGTGGCGGTCTGTGGCACGACTTTGTGGCACGGGTGATAAACTTTTACACTGATAACTAACGGCAGGTGCAAGTGGGCGTAAAAAGGAAAACTCTTCATCTTCTTCTTCTTCTGACAACCATATCCACATATCCATTTCCATTTCCACATTCTTAACCATATGAGAGTACGTGATTTGCTTGTGTTATGAACCGACAAGAGGAAAAGAGTGGCAACAGATAGATGAGCTCTATGAGTGCTACAACAAGTGAAACACATCTATGAGTAATGCCTTCCTTAAAGTTTTTATACCCATGCAGAAGGTATTAAAATTTTAAAACGAAATGTGCAATGCATCAAAAGGGTCGTGACAGACCCATCAAAATGTATATGCCGCATTTAGTAAGAAAAATGTTCTCTCAAATAAACTCACAGATTGTAAATTTGATATTGTCTTATATAATAGCTCCCATGTAAACGATCGGTTGAAATTCAACCTTTTTATGAAAAACTTTCTTATTTTGTTGAGATTACGTAACCAATCTTACACTTACACTATCCACTATATCCTATACCTGTCATAGAAATGATAATTCGAAAATTAAGTTTTAGTACAAACAGCTTTTTTGTTTCTTGAAATATATAACCAAGAAGAAGATTTTTTTAATCCTTTTACATACTTACGAGTATGGAAAACAGCAACCTGTAAGGGTATCAAATTTTCGTCATTCCGATAATAATACATTTTATTCTTGTTTTTATTTATTCTTTATCTGGGCAACATTTGCATATAGCTCTAACCCTAATGCCAATGGCTTTAACAACCAGTCAACGTCCAAAGCAGGTTGAGGCCATGTTCAACCAAACTAATTTAAATGTAAATCATTTTGTATTTTCAATTAGCATTTTGTGTCTCGTACACACACAACGATAGAAGTTATATAAGGTTAAACAGTCTCAGATTGTACATTGCTTGACCTTTCTACACGCCCACACAACAAGCGTCAATTGAGTCTGAGTTAAGATCCCAATTTCAGCTTCCACCACCATTCTCATTCTCATCTGTCTTTATTGCCCCAGCAGCTCTTATAGAAATAAATGAGAGGAGCGCGCGAAATAAAATGAAATCGTTAATTTCGAGCCTAATAAACGTAAAGTAAAAGAGGAAAGCAGAGAGAGTGTCAAAAAAGATAGTTAAAGAGTTAAACGACAAAATTTCCTGCAGACAGCTCACAGATTCTCTATAAGCAGCTGTTTCAGAATATGGTTGATAGCTTCTTTTCCCTTTTACTTAAATTTATGGGGAGCTGTAACACATCTCTTTGCAAGGATAAAGCGTACAAAAAGAACGGTGTAAATTAAAAGCAAATAAAAGCTAAAGAGGCTCATAAAGAGATGGAAAAAACGCTTAGGGTAATCAGTGGATGTGGCTCAACCACCGGACGGTGTCAGTGGGTCAGTTAAGTGGGTAAGAGAACGATCTAAATACACGTGACTGTAAAGTAGTTTGCTTAATTGGGCACAACGCCAGCTCAGGGACAATTCAGCTATAATCTGAGTTATAATTATTATAGAAAACGGGTAAACATTAAATGAGCTTGATTTAAGCTTAAGAGATTAATCAGAAAAAAAGGGTTATCTATATATATGATTTTATTAATTTAATGTAAATTAAAGCCGGAGAAAAAATGAAATCAATTGTATGTAACAAATATACATGTGTAATTCTTGAAGTTCGAAATTGAATAAAAAAAACCGTTTTAACTTCAGTGACTTTTAAATCTAAAAGGTATTATTACAGGTATTAAGGTATATCAAATAAATTACAATTAATAACGAAACTAGAATTAGGTTAACAATATTCGACAATTAGTTGGCCATTAAATATTTTCAGCTCATTTTCGAGTGGTAAATAAATAGCTGCAACATTCCTGTCATGTCCTGGCTATGAAACGCGATACTCATTAAACTAAACGTTACAGACAACTATGCTTTCGTGACCAGGCGATTAACACCCATTCCACTCACGAATACATATTCACTATTCGTTCAATTTCAAGTACATGCGAGCACACTCCTACGTACTCGCATACATCCATTTTGGGTTCAAGAGTCTACACAGTATTGATCCTAGCATCGGATTTAAAAGTCCGTGAGTCCGTGTACTTATCGGAGGGGGAAAAAAACCTCTGTCGAGTCCCACGGATGGAATAAATGCACAGCTGCTGCGTTGCATTTGCAAATCATAAACTGTAATGACGCCTCGAATGTGATTCGACCCGTTGACTCTGCCATGTCTGAGTATAGAGGTTTAGCTCCCGTCGACAGATTAAGTAGCGCGCGATACGCTGATAATGATAATGATAATGACCCTGCACATATTCGTACTCGTAAAGGGTTCAAAGCACTTACATGGTCAGGCAACTGAAAATAAAGCTTCACACTGAATTTGGCTTCCACACAGTGAAACATCTACTTTAATTCCATGAAAATATTTAGTAAGGAATGGAAAATGCTATGGACATTTTAACTGAATAAACACAATGAATATAAATAATATATTAAAGAGAATCTTCTTTTAAACAGTTATCACAATCGAATTAATAATTATACAAATATCGCATTGGTAAATAAATTTGTAAATAAATAAATAAACAAAAGCTAGTTTTGATTTATAAAAGTGTTAAATTTTAATACGAATAGTTGAATAAATCATAAGAAAGACCACATTTATTAACATACAAATCTGAATAATTCATGTTTTATTTGTAATTAATCTAATGGGTAATTTATGTGCATAAATGTTATGTTTATGATTATATTAATCATAAATGCTGCATAATATTTCTCTCTGTGTAGGCGTGCTTCATCCACAAATCTAATGAACTACAGAAAGGGTTGGGAATGGAAATAGGAAGAATAAGGCGTTGCCTTTCACAACTGGACAACGTTGCTTTGTTTCGCTCGATCTTTCTTTGTTGTCTACACGTATGCTCAAAATGCTCTACCCTACACTAAGCTTTTTCCTCTTCTTTTCCCTCTTCCTCGTTCTTTCTTCCAGTGGGGGCTTTTAGCATGCTTCCTTCCGCTGCGCCATATTTAACTTGTTTTATCTGACGCCGCGTCCAAGTGTGCGCTCATTATGAATATTATCAGACTGTGAGAGGAAAAGTGGGCGGATAAGTTGTCGTACATTGTGTGTAGAAGCTTAGTACATGTGTATGTGTGTGTCTCATATTCTTTTCTCTTTATATTCTGCGCTTTACATTTTATGTCTGTTTATTGAGTGTCAAGCGATAAAAATTCCTTTTTAATTGCCGGACACCGTGAAATGAACGAATACACCAATACATGCACACATCGTCTGACCGTTTGTGTGTATGTGTGTGCAATTAACGGTAGAATAGACACAATTATTGTCTGGTTCGGAAAATTGTTGTTATCGCGCTTTTCACGGATCTATGCGGCAATTAAGCTGCAATTAACTTTAAATAGAAAGCAAAATATGTATATTGCATTTTCCATTATGGACTGTTATGCAGATGTGTACATCGATAACCAAAATAACTATAATTGTAATAATAATAAAAAAGAAAGTAATATTAACAATAAGATTAAATTGATATCCTTGTCACAGAAACATTCGGCAGGTGAATACATGACTTTTTATGTGTACTTTTCCTTCTCTTTTTCTTAGTCTATCTCGTTCTCATTCCTTTCACGACACTTTCATACACGAATAAACAATTTGAAAAGCTGACATAATGCTCGCATTAAACGACAAAACCGACAGCGAAAAATGGCAAATATTTGCGGTGGAATGAATGAATGTATAAATGTCTGAATGTATGTACATTTTTTATGCAAGAAATAAATAATACGACAGAATGAAAAGGAAAAAATAAGAGAAATGCTACACATTTGGTTTGGTTTGTTTGTTTGTTTGTTTTTTTTTTTTTTTTTTGGTGCCCAGGATGGGGATGTTGCTTTAAAAATGACAACGAAAATTGTTGTCAATTGTTTTAAAAGATAAATTTCACGCTGGCTTGAAAAATGCCGGTAGACCCATTTCCTTGTCCATTTTCCCCACTTTCCCGAGGGGCCAGCTTTGTTTTGACGCGACACAAAAGATCGTTAAGAACTATTGAGTGTTGTACTTTAAGATACCCTGTAACAAGTATTCTGAGACTATCAGCGTCAAGTGCAAGATTATTGTATCCTTTATCCGTTTCATTCACAGGGTATAATTAAGAATGAAGAAGGGGGGGGGGGATAGTTTCAATGTTTTGAGTTTTTTGTTTTGTTTTTTTCCTGCACAAATTGAACTCATCGATTTGCTGTGCTGTCGATTTTGATTGATTGCCCATTTTTGTTTTACGCTTTGTTTTGTTTTTCTTTTGCCGCCTCTGCAAGTGACAAATTTGATAAATTTTCAGTACTCTCTGTCTCCCAGTCTTTATGTCATGTCAATTGTAAAAAAAGACAAAAATATGTTATCAAACCAGCACAAGAAAATTGCCGACATCGTCTTTGTTTTATGGTGTTCGTCTTGGCAATGACCCAGACCCTATCCAATTACTGCCACTTGAGCGTAACCACCGGGCTCTGCCCCAAGCATCGAGCTCTGCGGCGCAAGGTTTGCAATACCGTAGAATTAAAAAAAAAATAATACAAATTTTTTTTTATTTTTTTTTTTTATTATCTTTTTGGAAACTCTGGAAAATTCTGCACTCATCGAGAGTGTAATATGAATTTTAAGTTTCGAGTACTCATTTAATTGCTCTACCTAGTGGTGGCCTTCGATTTCATCAATTGCCACTTGATCTGGCCTATTTTCCTGCAGCTTTTCCATTTTCCGTGACTCACAGGTTAAGTACTCGTATTAATTTCACTGGGAAAGTACGAGTATTATATGTAAATGTCAAGGCTTATATAATTAAATTCTTAAATAATAATATGAATGCTGTTTGAATACTTTCCGTTGGCAATTTACAATTTTTTAAGAATTTCGTTTCGTTTCGTGCTTAAACTGGTTTTTTAAACGAAATCAACTGGAATGCTCTAGCTATATTTTATAGAAATACAGACAAACTTGCATGCATTTATGCAATTACAGTGAACGCTCGCTTATTATAATTTGAGGGAAAATTCTATGGTTGCTGTAGAGACAATGAAATGAAATTTGAAAGATGTGCTGAACAAGCGCAAGCAATCCTTTTAAATGTCCAAATATTTTGTGTAACATATAATAAAATTAAAAATGTATTGAGTTAAATTTAATAAATTTTTTAATCAAATCAAAAAGAAAATAAATACGCTTCAAATGAATTTCTTTATTGCTTTAACTAAGTTTAAATTAAAATCTAAAATATATTTATGACAGTCAATTTTTGTGACTCCAAAAATATATATTCGAGGAAAATGACATTTTGACATTTTAACAAACACTGAAATTTTGTTTGGATGTTTTTAAAAGCAATTCAATGAAAAACTTCCAGAGTTTGTAGAAAACACCTAATAACATCGTTAGCTGCACATATCAGAATGTCCTGCAATCGAATTACACTTGCATGTTTGGGTTCCTTTATATTAATTAATTACCTGAACTCAATGTGGAGGTCTGGTTTTTAGTGCAGTCACACATGCGGGTTAATACAATTGTTCTTATGATGCAATTAGCAAACAATGACAGCCAGCAGCAGCAACAACAACAACGACAACAAGCAATTAAACAGTGTGTTTATTGCGCAAAATCCATTACGAAAAATATTGAAAGCCGAGGCAGCTTAAATGCGTCAGTCAAGAGGATTGAACGGCAACCCTTTTGTTTTTGAGGTCAACCATGGTATATTGTCTGTATATATATATAAAATAAAATATATAGCATTTATGTGTGTGTGTATGTGGCACATACACTGTATTTCTCAGGTTGTTGTTGTTGTTAATGTTGTTGCTTATTCATGCATATGCATATGTCGGAAATTGTAACGATTATACGCCGGACACGCACAGGAAACGCCGTAGCCCATCACCTTTACTACACCCCCTTCTTTGCTCCGCTTTGCTGTTCCACCTTTTGCCCTAACCATCTTACATCGTTCAAAACGCTTGTTGAGCTGATTATGCTTATTAGTGTTCATTTCAGCCAGGATCAGCACATGGTCCGTAAGAGAAAATTGTATGTAGTCTACTTAATAGCGCCGATTGCGAATACTCGATTGTATTCGCTATACATTAAACGAGTGCTCGTAATTACGAGTACAAACATCATTTGTGCTAATAGCTTTTGAATTTATTGTGTAATTTTTAATCCTTCTGACTATGCGTTTATTGTTGTTTTAATGCATTTTAAATTAAAACAAATATAAGACAGACTCTCTCTATATCTCTTTTACTATCACTCTCTTTATCTCAGTGTCTGTCTCTCACAGAGCAAAACGACTGCTCGAAATTGAACCCAACAAAAAGGTCATTAAAAGTTTTGCCATGATTTTTGTAGTTGCAAAAATAGAAAACTTCAAAAGCAAGTTTTGCGGCATGAAGACTGAGTGATTGTGGGAGTGAGTGCAGAAGTGAATGCCAGAGTGAGTGTATGAGTGATTGGGTGTGGCATGAGAAATATATGCTGCGCTTATTTGCATCTTGCCTTTGATGCTGGCACAGCTCATTATAAATTTGTTGATGCTGCATATCTCAGGCTTTGGTTATATGGAAGGATGTCAGGATAGCAGGATGTGCTGCGCTCGTTTCCTGCCAGCTTCTGCTGCTGTTATCCTGCTGTTGCCTTGGCCATATCAGCAGCTTTTTATGCTTACAGCAGCAGCAGCGCAAGAGCAGCAGCATCTTTGCCATTTCATTTTTGCCCGGTTTACGAGCAAGCGAGCAAGGGCGAAACTTGTCTAAAAATCACGCATAATTTATTTACCATAAGCAAGATGATGAACAAGTAAAGCCGACAACGGGCGGCCACGTCTCTGATGTCCTTGGACATACAGACAGACATGACTGTCTCTGGTTAAAGTTGCTGCCTGTCAGCGTTACACTTTGCACATGTGCCGAGCAATATTACGTATACGCAACGTTTGCCTGCATTGCTTTAGGGATTGTTGTCCAATTTATGAAGGATGCTGTTGCTGCTACTGAAACATTCCAATATATATGAAAAATGCATGCAACGTGCAAAAATTGAAAAACAACATTGAACAACAAACAACAGCATGAACCGAAGAATGAGTACAGCAATAAAATCCGCTTTATCTTCATTAAGGCAAGCAAAGATATCATTGCTTCTCACACATGCACACACACACACACACACACAGATACAGATACAGATATAGAAACAGGCAACAAGCCAAACAACGAGGAGAGACAGCGCCGAGAGCAGTCTAGGACCAGTACGGTGCTCCTGTTACCACATTGAATAATAAATGCAACGAAAATAAAAATAAAGAAAGGGAAAAAGAAAAACTCGGCAGTCAGAGAGAACTCGCTCGAGCCAGAGGCAGAAAATATAAAGTACAGGGATGTTTGGATAAATGGTAGAATCATGTACATACACGTTCACCAACTACCTGAAGGATAAACAGTGGATACATGAACGCCATGAGAACGTGAATTGTTTTTTAGCGGTGCATACAAGTCTTGTTCCAGTTTCAATTGCAGTTCCAGGAAGAGGTGTAACTTGCTTAACTTAACTTACTTTAGCTGTTTGACTAACGTGTGGTCAGATGTAGAGAGAAAGCGGCAGAGAAGAGAAGAGAGATAAAGAGACAGTCAGTTGGACAGTCAGTTGGACAGTTTGGTCAGCTGTCATACCACGAAATGAACGCCTCATCAGAGTTGCAAATGAATACGGCCATGAGGTGGATACAGCAACTATATATGTTACACACACATGTGTGCACACACTCAGAAACGAATATGTCCTCATTTACTGCTAAAAGTCATTGAGAAAGTGCAAAAGGTTAAACCCATTTAAGCGGCAATTGAACGCAATTAGCGTTGTCGCAACCACAGCCAACGAAACACGGTTAAATCGACATAGCTATTTGTAAACTGTTACTAACATTTCTAACATTTAAATAACATTTATTAATCTATGAGTTATTTATTTAAATTAAATTTGTATTCAAATTTTCATTTGGAAAATATGCTAAATTTTATATATAAATAAATAAACAAAATAAGTATATAATTAGAGGTATGGATAAAGCTATTTATAATTTATTTTGTAGTATTCTGAAATTGTAAAAAAATTAATTCTATAGCATTAATCATATTAATTATATTCTATAAAATTAATAATATACATATAGATTTTAAATATTTATAGTATTATTAATTTAAAATAATGTTGATGACCACAGTTCATTTAGCAAATCAAATACTATATCATATAAAAATTATTTTTTGCATTAAAAGAATACAGTAGCTCTCGGAAGTAATAGCAATTTGTTGTGAAGCTGACATTCTCAGAAGATTAATAATGTTGTCATAAAAATTATTTTAAGTCAATTGCAATTAATTTTCAAATTTAAAAATTTCTATAATTCGTTTTATAGAAGTCCTTCTGAGCAAATTTCCCTTGAAATTTATTATATCAGGCTTTAACTTAAACGCATTGCAATGAAAATAGTTTTTATGAAAGAAAAATTCAATTTGGCCTAAGTGGTTATTACTGAGAAAACACTGAGTGATAGTATAAATTTATTGATCGATATTCATATACCAATTTAATGGCAATGAAGGTTGATGCTCTGTGTGAGCAGCATATTAATATACTCAGCAGGTGCTCACAGCTCTTTAGATGTTGATGTTGTATCTACGCACTGCCTTTTATGGCATGCATAGGGGGGCGTGGCAAGTGATTGCATTTTTATAGGCGAGCGCACAAAACAATTTATTGAAAACGAAAAAAAATATTTGCATGAATGCAGCTGAACAACGGGGAAAGGTGGTAAAGCGCATATTTCAGAGTGTGTGTAAATATAGTAGTCTGTGTGTGTGTGTGATGATCAGGGTAACAGTATTTGGAATGCGGGAATCTTTATGTACCGATGAACACCGATTGATTGGCGATTGGAAAAGCTTTCTTTTGCAGAATTTCAATTAATATTAAATCTATTCATTTCATTTGTTCTTACAGGCGAAACGCATACAGAGCAATGAGTTGGCCGCCATCAAAGTCATCAAATTGGAGCCCTCCGATGACATTGGGATCATCCAGCAGGAGATCTTTATGATGCGCGACTGTCGACATCCCAACATCATTGCCTACTACGGCTCCTATCTGCGACGGGATAAGTTATGGATCTGCATGGAGTTCTGTGGCGGTGGCAGTCTACAGGATATCTACCAGGTGACTGGACCCCTCACCGAAGTCCAAATCGCGTACATGTGCCGCGAGACACTTAAAGGATTGGAATATCTGCACCAGATGGGCAAAATGCATCGTGATATCAAGGGTGCCAACATTCTACTCACCGAATATGGCGACGTTAAACTGGCTGACTTTGGAGTCTCCGCACAGATAACGGCAACCATAAATAAGCGCAAGAGTTTCATAGGTGAGTGTGAGAAAAATTCAAGAGTCGTGATAAATATTAAATATTTTTATTAAAATGTATCTAATATGAATATCGTACGCTAAGTGTAGAGATTGATAATTTTACCAATTATATTTAATGAAGGGAACTTCTAGACTTTCGATCATATTCTCTGCTATTATTAAAAATAAAAATCACACTTATTTCAAAGCTTAACTCCTATTCTTTTCCAACGTTAAATAAACAAAAGAGGTCATTAAACAGATATATTTTAAGGTAGTTCTTGTATATATTGTAATTCTATGATATAGTCATGGCTATCAGTCAGACCTAAATTATATATTGAAGTAGATTATCTGCCAAAAACTACTAATGTTATTCAAGTTATTTAACATACTCGCATGTAGCTAATTGAGAAATTCTTTTATAAAGGAAGCCAGCAAATATTTCATATGTGTTATGCTGCGTATGCGTGATGTAGGAACTGTAGAGCTAGAGCTGCAGTCAATTAGTTAGAGTTGTTATGGAATTGTTTTATTTATTTATAAATTTTAATTGAATTTATGGAGTTGGTACAACAGTTCCCAGGACGATGACTGATGCCCTGTTGCTGTGCACGATTCGTATATCTGTTGAAAATTCGCACATATTGAGTTGAAACAAATTTGCAAACATATTGCCCCCTGTCCCTTCCCCCTTTTGCAACTTCCCTTCGGCTGCAACAACTGTGTTCTCGTTGCGGTATTTTGCCACTGGCTTTATGCAAATTTAATAGAGCCATTTTTACGATTAGACGAAAAAGATAGAAAAACTGTGATAGAGAGAGGGAGAGAGAGAAGGGAATGTGTTTGCTGAATATACAAGTAGCATTTTGGTAGTTTGGCCAAATTTAACTGGCATAAAAAACCACAAATCTTAGTCACAGGCAAGCTGTAAAAAGGATACACGAAGGAGAGACACTGAAACCAAACTGCAGACAACTTGAACAACCAAATGACAGACAGTTTTCATCAAGTTGGCATAAGTGTTTATCGTGCTGTGTGTGCTGGCATATTGTGTATGCAGAAACATATAAAATATAGAAAAGAGAAAGATATAGAGATGTAATAGAGAGAGAGAGAGAGAGAGGCTGGCACAGTGTGGAGTGCTAAGAAAACGGTTTCATAGTATTGACAGGATTCTGACAGTAACCACAATTGCTTTTCACGCTTTTAAGCACACACACACACACAACAGCTGTCAGTAATAACGGACATAACACTCAGAGGTAATGCGAGAGAGAGAGAGAGAGAGAGAGAGGTAGTCAGAGAGAATGAGAAGCACAATGAAAGAAAAGTAAACTCAATAACAGCAAAGCAAAATATAATAAATAGGAATAATACAAATAATAATACGTTTTATAAAAAATAATAAAATGCCATTAAGATACGCCAACCACTCGAGAGACCGACAGTGAAGTAGCAGGGAGAGTTAAAGGAATTTTAAACAATTCAATTTGAAAGAAAATATCAAATGCAGACAATGTTACAACTCGAAATGGCAAAGCAGGGAATTGCAATAAAAGCAACCAAAGCGTCGACAGAACTGCGACAAAGACGAGAACGAAAAACTAAGATGAAAAGATAAGGGAGAAAGAGAACTACAATTCAGTTGGGTCAGGTAGACGTTTTGGCAGACTTAGTATGGATTTTGGCCATTGTATGGCAACCGCTGTGCAGCTGTCGAGCTCCCGTTGAGTTGCCGTCAAGCACAAAGGAAAATATAATTTTCCTCGTTTTTATTTGTATGTTTTAAATGTCCTCCGTTTGTGTGCGACTTTTTTCACGACTAATAGATTTCTGCTGCGATGCGTTGAGCAGCTTTGCGAAAGCTTTTAACTGCTTAAAGCAGCGTCCAACAACTGGACATGAACATTTGTGTTCGTCGCGTCTTTAAAATGCTTCTGCCAAGCACGCTAAGCTGCAGTCAATGACACAAACAACGTGTCGTATACGCAATTTAAATGTAAATATCCAACTTATCAGTCCAGACACCCCGCACAGCAAATTGTTGGCATCGAGACAGACAGACAGCACAGGAAAAGTGGGTAAGTGGGAAAGCGGTACGTTATTCGTCAGCCATTTTGCAATTTTCATGACAACATGCAATCTCATGACACGCAGACCCTCAAATACAACGAGTATATATGTACTTATATACTCACTATGTGTAAGGAGAAGAAAGAGAGAGTCATTTGCATGAATTTTCATACCCTGTAGTCAGCAAATGACTCAAAAGGCTATAATAAAGCTGTATAATCTGGTCAAAGGAAAGGGTTCTCCTATATGCCTATAAAGTGAGTACTTATGTAACCGAAACTGGAATCATAAAATAGTCATTATAATGAGTAGCGCAATGTTTTTTTTACCGAGTTGAAATACGCAAAGCACAAAAGACCTTTAATGTCATTTATTTTACCCTTACATAAATGACTGTTATTACTTTCTACAAAACTACGCAACAGACAGTTGAAAGCATCACTTGACTAGCATTCAGGTTATTAAATTGTGTCTAATTTATCTTGCTTACTAGAAATATATATTTTTTGACATCATACAAATAATTTATTTATTTGGAAAATCTACAGAAATATAAATATAACTTTAAGGTAATAGAATTATATAGTACTTTCGGACGTTTATTTTTTTAGTTGATACTGTCATGAATATATAAAAAAAAAAAAAAAGGAAAGAAACAAAAAACATAAATCAAACTTTTGCCGTGAACAATCGATTTCAGAATTAATTCTCCTGTCTTATTCTTAGCCTCAAAAGCTCTAATAAATGCTTATGAATAAAAGTAATTTATTTGAAATTCACGTACTTGCTATTTGATAACACTCTACTCATCTATTGTTGTTTTTCTGCCAAAGGTGACAAGAATGCAGAAGACGTTTATATAAAACGTTTTAAATCTTGACCATAAATCAGCCCACAGCTTTGAGCCGAACAATTAATTTAAGCCTTGAAATTCCCAGCGAGAGTGCAGTTAATGAAAACTTTTGAGCTTTGTTCGCTTAATCAGCAGTCAAGACTGGGCGTTAATTAAATTATGACATCAAACACGCCCCTGCCCCCTCGTTTTAACTCCCATTTGTCTTAAGCCTATTAAAGTGCTTCCTCCTTCCCGTTAAGTCCAACGACAATAAAGTGGGGTGACATTTGAGCTGTGATTGACATAAAAAAGCGGTATGAAAATGATTTGTTTTTTTTACGATTACCAACACTGAGAATGTGATTTATGAGAAGCCTTGACCTGGCTAAGGATGAAGCTAACAGGCTTTTAGTTCCTTCAAATCGAAATGTGTTTGCAGTCGTCATAAAAATCAAAGTGCTTTGGCATAAATTTTTAGCTTTTACAGCATTTTCTGCTCTTTATTTTTATCCCCTTTTTTGGTTTTCATTTTTATTGTTTTTGCAATTGCAAATTGCAATTGTTGCTAATTGTGCGAGCAATTTAATATTTGCTGCTTCCAACGTTGGCCATTAATAATCTTTGAACTTGGGTGCAAAGTTCATTGCGCTCGATTGCCTTTTGTTGCCCGCAACTTTGCCACATGCCACTTGCCACTTTGTTGCACTTTATGACATTTTTTGAGAGCTCAACTTTCTTTTTTGTGGCAACAATTAGCGAGTTCTTGCCACACATTTCAATTGTGCGCCCAGCGATGACGCTGCAAAGGAAAGACACAAAACCTTCCACCGACGAACAGTGGTTCAACTGGCCATTTTAGGCGTGTTACATACTTTCCATATAATATACCCATTTACTTAGTTTTTAAGTACCGTTTATAAAAATCATAATAAGTATTACTTGTAAATTTTTATAAAAAAAATTTAAAATAAAAATTGAATTCAAATGCCATTTTATTTGAAAAATAATAATTATTTTTTATTTTTATTATTTAAATTAATTGTAATAATTAAAAATGATTTTTAAAATAAAAGTTAAATACAAAAGCTTTTCATTTTTTAGAATTTAGCGTACAAAAATATATGTTTATTTTTCGCCACTGTTTTTGGACGATTTGTGGGGTTTAATTTTTCAAGCTCATCATTATTATTTCAGGTCCCTGCTGTTTAAAAAGCGTCAATAAATAAATAGTTTGGCGACACGAAATATTCCAATTTTTAATGTTTATTTGTAAGTTAAAATAGGTTTTAAGAAACATTAAATTTGTTTAGCACAAAGTAGATTTTAAAATAACGATTGAATATTTTTGAGCAAAGTGATTAATTAATTCGAGCTTATATGATCTATTGGTACCACTGTGCCACCGTAAGGACAACATAAGTGTAACTGTGAACGACGACCTATGACAGTGACTGTAAGGTATGTGGGTTGGGTGTATGTGGCATGTGGTATATGTGGGTGTGTGTGTGTGTGGTGTTTATGTCTGCAGTTGTCAAACAATGTGACGTCGCTTACTGTTATCATCTCGAGTGCTTCTTCAATGCGACATTGTTGTTGTCGCAGCTGCTGTGACAAATGTGGTGATAAGCACACAAACGTTGTCTGTCTGTCTGTCTGCCTGGCTGTCTGTCTGTTCTCCCTGTCTATTGCTGTGTCTGCATATGAAACCACAAACAAGACAAATAAAACACACACACATTGTCAATACAAGCCAGAAGGGTTGGCGACAGCTGCCTGCGTTTCATTATTAAATAAAAAAAATACGAAAGGATGCTTACGTTTGTGTTTAGTATCATTAAAAAGTCAGCGACAACAAACGACGCGTCGTTCAACGTCATCGTTGCCACCTTGCAACAAGCATCCACAACCATGACTTGGCAACAGCTACAAATGTGGTTGACTGTGTCCGTCTGTCTGTCTGTCTGTCTCTCTGTTGGCTGTGAGAGTCTTAACTGCCCATTGACATCAGGTTAAGGAGCAGTTTAGCAAAACATTCTGGCTGTAAGTCCTATGAGGCAACATTGTATACACTTTTTAAAAGCGTTGATAAAATGAAATGTATATTTTGAAGATTTATTATAGTTATTATCTATCAGAGGTGTGTATTTATCGCATTTATATTTAGAATTTGTATCATAGTTATTAACTATGAGAGGTTGCAAAAATTGTAAACAATTGAGAAAAGGATTCCAAAGTGAATTTGTTGTTTGCATACACAGATTTTTCGATTGAAAAATAATCTTCCCTATGCCAAGTGCAACTGGCAGCGTCTGATTGCGTTTAGGGTATTCGCAGGTCTCATTCACATTGGCATTCACACTGTTGACACGTGGCAATTAATAAAACGACACTTGAGTCAGGCTGATGCCAGTTTATGTTCGCGTCTCTCACTTATTAATTAAATTGTGTGCCAACTGTGGCAGCTATCAACGCGTCACCTTTTACATTCAACGTTTAACGTTGCATATTGAATATGGAATTCCAAAACGTTGAAAATTGTACGAAATTTAATTGAATTTTTGTCCTAATTCAATTATAAATACATTTAAAAGCGGGAACACGCACACACACGCATACACAAACGACATCAACATGGCGTATGCGTAATTCACAGTGTCAGGCCATAAATCGGTTGGATTGCATAATTCAGCAAATTGTTTACTGCATAATTAGCACATATCGCGCCAATAAAGTTAATTCAATTAAAATTAAAGCAGCCAAAAAGGCAACATGAATAAATGACGAACAATTGAAGGGGAAAATGCAATGAAAACTCGCATAAAGGGATAATTAGCATACGAATCGATAATAATGCAATCTCTGATCTCTTTCTCTCTCTTTCTCTCTGTTTCTCTCATTGTCAGGCACTCCCTATTGGATGGCTCCCGAGGTGGCCGCTGTGGAGCGAAAGGGCGGCTACAATCAACTTTGTGATATTTGGGCCTGCGGCATAACAGCAATTGGTAAGTAATCAATGCAAGTTAATCTCGAAATGATGACTGTATTAAACCTTTATCGTTTCAATAATAGAACTGGCTGAATTGCAACCGCCAATGTTCGATTTGCATCCAATGCGCGCCCTGTTCCTGATGTCAAAGAGTGGCTTCAAGCCGCCCACACTGAGCAATAAGGACAAATGGAGTCCAACGTTTCACAATTTCATCAAGACCGCACTGACAAAGAATCCAAAGAAACGGCCAACCGCCGAGCGACTGTTGCAGCATCCTTTTGTCCAGTGCGAGATGCCACAGCGTGTGGCAAAGGAGCTGCTCCTGAAGTACCAGAGTCCCAATCAGCAATTCTATTATTGTCTCGATGGCGACGAGGAGGTGAGGACAATGCTCCCTTTCCCTTTTACCGTCCCGTCCCTTTTCCGTCCACTTCAAACTGTGGCAAGGCCAACGACTTTGTTGCAAAGCCACTTGCCACCTTTTATGTAATTTATTTGCGCTTTTAGTGTTGCCTCGTTGCCTCTAGAGTCTAGACCAGAGCCAGAAACGGAGCCACGTTCTTACTTACTTCGAGTTTGCTTTGTGTGGCGTACAAAATTGAAGATTTAGTGGGCCATTAGACACCTTGGGAGTTTAATATAATGGTGGCTATCCAAAGCTAATGCCTGCCACGTTAATGATATGCCAACTTGCAACTCTTGCCACTGCTGTCTGAAAAATTGGGGAAAGTTTTGATACTTAATTGATAAACAATAGAGTATAATTCCAATTCTAAGAGATGAACTTATAGTTTTGTGCAGATGGACAAAACATATAATACATAAACTTAAATTTAGTAAAAAGACAAACAAAATAAATTTAAAATGAATGAGAAAAAATCGCTAGGTAAACATAAAAAACTCTTTTGGTTCTTGAAATAATAACATTTTTGGCTGTGTGTTGATAAAATATAATTAATTATGCATAACAACCGTTGAGTCAAGCCCAAATAAAATATAAAATATTTCATATAACTTTGATTTGTGGACATAAACTGCGATTTTGTTTGTTATAATTTATTTTTTTATATTTATTTGACAGCTGAATGATATATTGCTTTTATCCTAAATTGTGCGACAGATTTTAAAAGAATTTCTTTAAGCTAGAAAAATACGATTTATCTTTAAAAACATTCAAAGATTTTTGGCATATGCTTAATAAATATTCTGTATTCTAGAATTAAAATTTGAAATATGTGCGCTTTGTAATATACTTGCTTTTTATTTAATCTAAAAAAAAATTCAAACTAGAAACTATTTTATTATTAACTTTTAAATGAAAATTGTAGCTAGTTTATGCTAACTTATATACCCAGTAATTTGGGAGGTCAAAACTTAATGCCACAGTCTAGACATGTAAATTCCGAACTCACAAACGCAAATTTAAGGGAAGAGACACATTTTTGATACGCTTTTGTAAGATTTTGTGTGCCGCATGTCAACTCATAAATCTTCAATTTGTTTGGATGTTTTGAGGCAAAACTTTTCACTGCCTGTCACGAACCAAGAGAGGTGAATGGATGGTAGGGCCAAGAGGGGAAGGAGGAGTGTCAGACTTGCACATACAGTGGGTAGCAAAAGTGAGTACAAGCTCACTATCTTTGTCTTTCGTCATCCACAATAACAAAACACTAAAAGCAAGCCTAAAATAGTTATTTTCAAAGAGTTTAAAATAAAAAACCAAAAGAACTCGCATGTACTCACTTTTGCACTTTTCGTGAAAACTGAAGAGATCAAATAATTAAAATTATTTTGACATAGAAAAGAAATTTCTGTTTTTCTTAATTTATAAACTTTGGTACATTCTCTACCATATTCTCAAATATGTATTTTGGAATTTGATTCCACTCCACTTGTACACGGCGGACGGCAGTTCGCGCTAGTGACGAAAGCAGGGTGCAAAAGGCGACTAGCAATATATACAGCTAACTTGGAAAATTTTCTATGACTGTCCGATCAGATCAAGTTATATACCGATCAAAAGGTTTAGTCCTAACTAAAATGGCATACCAAAACTTTCTCTAATTCACCTGGGTCATTAAATGATTGCAGCTAATGGGGCTGTTGGGGCCTTTTTTTAAAAATTCTAATTAAAAATACGCGCCGATTGATACCTCGATCACCCAAATCCGATAACTGGTCAAAAGATAAATAAATTGGCACATTTTAGTGGACTTCTCAAAATGAAATGAAAAGTCAGTTTGTTTGTTTGTCTGTTTTTCCGTTTGCATCAACGCGCTAAAGAAGCGAAAATCTAGAAATGTTTGTTCTACGACTTATTGAAAAAACCGCTAGTTTAGCGGTAAAACGCTAAATCCCGCTAAAATTTATAACTCAACAGTTTTCAAACCATAGAAGCTACAGATATGTCCTATATATCATTGGAAAGGTGTGTTAGAGTGCTTTAAGGCACCTTTACCTTTGAACTTTTTATCTTAAGTACTCAGGTAACATTTTATAGGTGAAATAAGGTTTTTTAGCTTACATTTTGCTCACAGTGCACAATGCCAATTTTCGCTTTTTATTTTATTAATTTATATTTTTAATTAAAATTTTTAGATTAAACTGAATTTTGTTCGTCACAAATTTTATTTATTTTTATTTTAAACTCTTTGAATACAACTAACATATATTAGGTTTGCTAGTTACTCATATTTTTTACAAATTATATGATAAATATAAAAAAAATCATATTTTGGCCGTTGCTTTTATTGTTTTGCTATTGTGAATGACGAAAGACAAAGATTGTGAACTTGTACTCACTTTTGCTCCCCACTGTATATACTTGTGTATATTCAAATTTTACTTAGCGCCAAGTTTTTGCCTAAATGCCTTAAAGTAAGGCAACACTGTGGCTCTGGGCTCTGGGCAAAAGGCGAATATGATTTTGATTTTGATTTATGAGATTTTATCAGAAACTTGAAAACTTTGTCACTGCCTGACGATGGATCATAACGGCACTTTGGCTAACCCTCCGCCTAAGTCTGCTCTCTAACTCAATAACTTTATCTGTCCTCTTGCTAACACTCTCTCTCTCTCTCTCTCTCTCTCTCTCCCTCTCCTTTCACAGACAGTTGCCGGCGTTCCACAGCGCATTGCCAGCAAGATGACGTCGCGCACCAATGGGATTCCAGCTCAGAATCACACGCTCAAGACAGGCAAGTTAGCAATTTCATCACCTGGCCCAAATGGAACTCACTATTAATTACGTCTCCATCACCCTGTATCTCTCTGTTCCTCTTTCTTTTTATTCTTTACTCTTTGTTACTTTCTGCAGGCATGATGACGAACTCGACGTGGTACGAGCGTTCTTCTAGTCCCGAAACGTTGCCAAGTGACATGTAAGTTGGCCCAGAATATACTATAACATTTCCACATATAATACATATATACTTATAACAGTATGTGTATAACAGTTACTTGAGTCGCGTTGCCTGAAACTTTGCTACAGCTTTGAATATTTGTTGCATTTGCTGCCTTTCGTTAACTGCTTTAGATTGTCATTTGTTTTTAATTCATACATACAAAACATATACACTCACAAATACGCCCATACATAAACATGCTTATAAACCAGGGACCGTAACTGTTATAAATTTTCAAATCAAAATTGCGACATATCAATTCAGTTTCAATTTGTTATATATTGCTTACAACATTTCTTTTGAAATTTGTATCTTAAAATTGCAGAATAATAATTAAATTTCAATTTGTATTTAAAAGTTACAGAATGATCTACGATTTTTACTTTACTTACAGTTGCAATTAAGAGTTATTTTGAAACTTTTTTAAAATCTTAAATAAGTTGTAGGTAAAAATAAATTGAATATAAAAAAATTGTATATCGAAACTTAAAAAAATATTAAATATTGTACAATATTAGTATTATTATTAAAAATCTTAAATTCGAATTAAAAATGATTTATTTCTTTAGTTTAAATTTGGTTCCATTTAACAGTCATTCTCGGTCCCTGAGATATGCATACAGAAAAGCTCACCTGGAAAATTGCTGATTCTTTCATTGCCTCTCGCTCATCTTGTATGTTGCCTCTTGTTCTCACACTGTTTCTATTACTCTCCCTATCTCTCTCTGTATTTTTCTTTTAGTAGTCCATCGATAGAGCGACCGAGCTGCAGCGGCACTTTGATTATGAACATGTCCTTAAGGTTAGAGTCTGGCTCAAAGCTGCCTCGCTAGAGAATTGCTCGTTTTGTTGCCGTGCCGCTTTTTGTGGCACAGCCAAGTTGTTGCTTCCGCAGTCGCAGCTCTTTTGTGTCTGTCGCGTTAATGACATTTAGCTTTAGCCTTGGCTGCCTGTAGAATTTGCGACAGTGCTTGCCACCTGCAGCTTGCAGCTTGCCACACATTTGGTGGCATATTTGACACAGGCGTCGAGGCACGCGCCTCTCAACAAGGCACAGCTTCATTGGCCTGAGTTGCACGTGTGCCAGAGCTGTGCTTACTACTTGTACTTGCCGCATATTGTTGCATGCACACACACTGACACACACACACACTTTCAAAGAGTGAAAGACACGTACACACAATTGAAGTTACTCGTTCGCGTTACGTGCCTGCAACGTGGATTACGCCGTGATAAATAATTACCACTCGGCTGTGGCAGTTGAATTTCCTCCATCTTGCCACCCAGTGGCAATGCTGCAATTTGTAGCTAAGCTCCCTGGCTATTTATTTTGCTCGACTCAAGAGTGGCAGCGAGTTGGAAAGTAAAAGAAAAGAATGAAAATGCTATACAATAAATGAAAATTGCAACATTTGCAATGAAATCAATTAGAAGAAAACTCGCGCAGCACACATACGCCACGTTGTACGCTCAGCTGCCCCATAAGTTATATTACACGATTACATTGTCAAAATCCTTTTTACCTTTTGCTTATGCTCATGAGTTTGAGCCACTTGCCAGGATCCATCTTGCCTCATGTTGTGGCTTTGTTACTTCTTCACTTATTTTTATTGTCCCCATTAAATTGACAGCATCAATGCTGATGTGTTGCCAAAAAAGCGCTTACTTGGCGAACTGCCACGCCCACTTCTAAGAGCACTGCTCTAAGTGGCGTCCCAGAAGTTTGCTTTTAGGATATTCCAAGTAATTCAAACACCAAACAACAAGCAACAAACAACATTAATTGGCCCAAAGTACTGAGAAAATATGAGCTCATATTTTTGCTGTTTTCCTTGATTTGTTATTTTCCTCATCTTGTTTTTAATATACCCATTTTGGGTTTAGCTTTCATTTATGTGCTGGAAAATGTGATATTAAAACAAATTATGGCCTTTGAAAATTGGCTAATGCGTTTAATTGGCCGTAACAGCCAAGAGAGTGTGAGAGGCAGCATTTTTTCTCATCATCTTGTCGCCTTTTTTCTTCCTTTTCTAAGTATTTTCCCAATTTTCTATTTAACTTTTTTTGCACGGTTTGCCTGATCCCGAGGCGTGTTTTTCTTGTCGCCTTTTCTTTGCTTTGCCTCTTACTTAATTTTGCAGCAAATCAACACCGAAATGTACAAATAAAAAGCTATCATAATTTTATAAATATAATTAGTTGATTCATCAAAGGATTTCGTAATGCTTCATCTACAAATTCTGGCTGTAGTTTTAATGCTAGTTCAAATATTTTATTCGATATTTTTCTATAACAATATCTGGGGCGATTTTGAATGATTTTTGATTTGTTACTGTTTATTACATAATTTTTTTCTTTCATTTTGTTTTTGAACTGGAATCTTAACCACGATTTCTTTTTTATTTTCTTCGTTTTCTTTTTTCGTATATTTTTATGTGTTTGATTTTTGTAGGAGCCTCTTACAGTATATTGATGAGGAACTAAAGCTAAGGTAACTACACATGAATTAATTTCTAATGCGAAAACGAAAAACCCAAATTAGACATAGCTGGGCAACTGACACCCTAGAAACAACACCCCACCTCCAACATTTACCAATACTTCTACACACACAACACGCAAACGTATTGTAAACTAACGGTTGATGTTCTTACTTTAAGTTAGTGTTAAGTTTAATTCCCTCAGTGTGTTTCTTAGTCAAGTAAGCAGCATTATCATCAGCTCAGTTTTTATTCTTAAACAATTTCATCCTGCATTGTTTTTTTTCGGTTATTGTTAACTTTCATTCAACTCATATTAAGTTAAGATTTTTCTATACAATTTCCACCTCTCTTTCTATCATTATTTGTGGTTGTCTCTCTTACTTTTTGTTACTTTGTTACATTGTGTGTATTGTCTTTTGTTTTGTGTATTGTCTATTGTATGTTGTTGTGTCTCTATTCGGTAAAACTTTTGCTGTACGTATACGTAATTTGCTTTTTGTCTAGTACGCACATTACGCATACGCACTGTGCACGCCTCATAACTAAGTTATGCACAGCAAACACACATAATACGACATCTAAGAACAAATCTCACAACAAATTTGCGATCGCTCAAAACACGAAACTTTACGGTCTAAACAGGCTCAAAGGAACACGCTCCATTTGTCGCCTATTCGTGACCCCAAAGCATTTCGACCCTTTTTCAATTTTTACTGTTTATTTATTTTATGTGAATGTGTGTGTGAGTGTGCCAATGGTTGTCCGCACATTGCTTTTATTGTTATTATTATTATTGGCGCGGCTAACTAGTGCCAATAATCCCAGGGTAAGCGTGTGTTTGCTTTCTTTATTTATTTGTTTGTTTGTTTGTTCATTTTTGTAAGAATTCTGGCAGAGGAGACATTTGTTTAATGAATTTTAAGAGAGGATTCCCTATATATATTTCCATAATGATGCTTGTTTATAAGACAATAAGACAATGTTTATTTTTATTTTTTTTTTGAGAAAATTTGGGGAAAGCAATGTGGGAAATTTGTAAAAAACATCAGTAATTTTTAAACACACAACAATTACCAAGAATACTAGTTTGTCTTTTTGGTGGACCAAGAGCAAAATATCAACCATTTAAAATTCCGTTCATAATCCGCAAGCTTAGTTAAATTTATGTTATCCTTAGTAAAAGTATTTGCAGTTTTAAATCTACAATTTTGGTTTGGTTTTGTAAAACAAAAAAAATATATTCTGCCAAAACTCATATCTTAAAATATAATTTAAAATACATTTAATATATTCATTTTATATTGAATTAAAAAATGGGGGACTACACTTTTATATTTCTTTGGTGATTTTAATGTGACTGAAAATACAATATATATATATATTTATTTACCCTGTGGAACCCTTTAGATAGACAGCAAAATAATCCATTTCTTTCGTTGCTTTTATTTGAGCAATTTTCATTTGCCTGAAGCAAACATTTTACTAAATAGAATGCAAAGCTTGTTAAAATATGCGCACAAGCGTAACTTTTTCTATTAGACCAAATAGCAAAGAATTTTCAAATGTATAAAAAGTTCACTCTCTTTCCAACGCACTCCCCGCTCCTTTATTTTCTCTGACACTCTTGTGCTAATTGAAGAACTGATAAGTTGAGACATTGCGTGCCTCAGGACGAACAAATTGCAATTATGTTTACAGACAATCCAAGAAACTAATTTACGAATGAACAGACAACTCTATTCCATCTTTTCCACTTTCTTCCCACTGTTTCACGCCCATCTTTTCTGAAGGCAGCAACACCTGCTGCTAACATTTTACAGCACATTTATTTTCTATTCGATACCCAGTACAAATTACATAACTCTTAAAACGGGTATATTTTTTCACAACATGTTTAAAGAGGGTTTAAAGAGACTGCATTAGCCGAAAGAGTCGGTTTATCTTTGGTTCTATTAACATAATTCAGCAGTTTTATATCTTTAACAGATTAAGATACTAAAGATATATTTAGTTTTTAAATTTCTTAGCTCATTAGCAAAGCTTACTGGGTATATTCAAGTCTAGCAGACTCTACTAGTTTTTCTTGCTGCTGCTGCATTTTATGTTCGTCTCATTTCGCATTTTATTTGGAAAATCTTTTACTTTTCGTTTATGAAGAATTAATTTTCCAGCATTTTCTTCATGTTGTTTCATTTTCTCTTTTCCTCTCTATGTTTTCTGTTTTTTATGTGCATTCATGTGCGTGGCAATTTTCTATGTGGAGCATGTATGTGTGTGTGTGTGTTTGTGAAAATTTGCATGTGAATATGAGAGTGTATGTGTGTTTTTGTTGAGTGTATTTGATTCGCATTTGTTTTGCATCTCATGCATAACTTATGACTCATTTATTTATATTGTGTCTACTCAACAAAACACAATAACAACAACAACAACAATAAGAGAAACAATAAACAACCACAAAAAGCACAAGTGGCGAGACAATAATTGAGTTAATATCTTCAAACGTTTGTTAATCCTTTCTAAATTCGTCATGGCGAGCTCTTAAAGTCTTATTTTCAATCCTGCACGCTAACACAAATAACAACTAGAACCACCAGCACCATTTAAACTATAAGAAGAAGCATAAGAAGTACACTAGTTGACATCATTGTTTTGACAAAACAGACAATTGTCTTTCCTATTATTTATTTCGAATTTTAAACAGTGTAATATTTTTTTAAAAATATATATAAATAAGGCAAATAATTAATAATATCGAAATTCTTCTATGAACTTTGTTGCAAACCGTTTCCTAAAAGTGTTATTAAATAATTAGATTTTGTTAAATTTAAATCTTTAAACGTTAAAATTAATTTCATTTTAATTACATAACATTTTATATAGTGTTTTTTTTTATATTTAAAATTAAAAACTACATAGTAAATAATTTACAAGCAGGCACGTCTTTGCTCTTGCTGCTCGCTGTGCTCAAACAGTTATGTTTTAGAAAGTGGCGCCAAAAAGACGCACAAGCACTTAGACGAACAGTTGCCGATTTCTGATGTATTCTCTACATTTTACATTGTTAAAAATAAGAAATAAAAAGTAAGACGACTGTTTTGGTCAAATAATTCTATTAGTTAGTGTAGTCTGAGGCACATCTCCTTATTCACCCAATGGGAGAGAGAGGGAGACACACACACACACACGCACACGCATACTGTAACCTGTCTGAGAGGAAAGGGCATGCAACTGACAGCCACCCAACACTCCACACACACCTGCAACTGCCCCATTACTAAACACAACAGTTGCAACACTTAACCCCTCCTCTCACCCCAGCCAACGTTTGCCCAGTCCCTCCTAGAGGGATGACCACTAAAGTGTATGTTTGTTGTGCGTGTTTCAACGAAAGAAGCTCAAACACCTTTGGCTTTCTCTTTCTCTCTTTCTCTTCCAAACGCGTCTCTCTTCGGTCTGTCTCGCTCTTAGAGCAACATTACCATTGAACGACACCAAAGATTCGGCACTCGGTGCCGAGTGCAGTTGCGCCCACAATGGCGTCGCTGGAGGCGCCGTTGCAAGCGGAGGTGGAGGTGGGGGCATGGCCTCCATAAATGGGGGCGGAGCAGGAGGAGTCGGCGGTAACGGTGGCGGAGGCGGAGGCGGAGGCAGCGGCAACAGCAGCCGCGCCAGCGTAATCGACAGCGGCAACGGTGGAGGCCATTATCATCATCACCACCATCATCATCATCATCATCATCAACAACAGCAACAACAACAACAACAACAGCTACATTTGGGCACTGCAACTGGCACACAGCACAACCACAATCACCACCACCATCTTAACCACCAATCAAGCAGTGCACTGACTTCGTCCAGCACCAGCAGCGCCTTGGCCACATCGGTCAACTCCAACTCAAGCTCCAACTCGAACTGTAATTCCAATGCCAATTCAAATTCCAATTCCAATCCGAATCCCTTGAGCATGTCCGCCTCGCTGGCCTCCATGCCCGGATTGAGCGCCTATCTGGGCTTATCCAATTTGCGTACGACCAGCATTGGCGATGGCGATGGCGATGACGATATCAGTCTGGACGTTGACATTGCTATGAATAATGCAGCTCCTCTCGGTTTGGGTGTTGCTCCTACCGCCGCTGGCTCGGGCTCTGGCTCTGGCTCAGGTGCCGGCTGCTCCGCCTCCGCTGCGCATTATTTGCGTCATAGCAGCAACTATCGCTCGGCGGCGGCTGCGGTCAGCTCAGCCGCTCAAGCATCATCTTATAGTGCTGATGGTCATGGTCTTGGCCTTGGCCTTGGTCTTGGTCTTGGGTTGCTTTCATCAACATCGCTCGCATCCAGCAGCACAACAGCAGCAGCAACAACAACAGCAGCAGCAGCGTCAACAGCATCGTTTTATAATCGCCTACTACTCCTCGATAATTCCAGCGGCGATGCAGTCGGCGGCGGAATCGGTGGCAGCAATGGCCTGGACAAGCATGAGGTCAGTGCCACGCCTCCGATTGTCACTCAGTCAGCCGGTGATGGCTTCATGCATTCCAACTGCGCCTCCACAAGCACAGCAGCTGCAGCGGCTGAGACTGCAGCATCCACAGCAACTGGTGCTGGTGCCACAGCGGGCAACTCATCCCATCTCTACCAGAATCTACTGCGGAGCAGCGCTGCCAGCAGCACAGAGACACCACAGACGGCAACGGGAGCGGGAGCGGCAGGAACGAGTGAGAACAGCAACTGTGATTACCGTAACGAGAGCAACCAGGTGAGTAACTGCAGCTAAATCATCTTGCAGTTCTCAGAATCATTCATCCCCTCTTTAGAATGGAGTGGAGGACTCACCGCGTCGCCATAGCTCAATGGATCAGCTGATTGGACTGCTTAATGACATGGGCAAGTCGTCGCGAACGCGCAGCCTCAGCGACGGCGGTGCCCAGGACGATGACGAGGGTGAGTTGAGTAGTACCTCAGTTAAATCAGTTAAATAAAAATGAAGAAAAATTCAATGAAAAAACTAAAATAAATAAATATTCCAACTACATTTTGAAAATATTGCAACCAGGGAATCAAACCGAAACAAATATCGGTTCTGGCTCCGGTTCCGGTATAGGTATTATTAAATTTTTTATTATTATTGCATACTAAAACTTCATTTTCGATGTATCGTTTAATGGCAGCTATATGATTTAGTGGTCCGATCCAAATATACAAAATAACTTGATCTGCCTATGATATCCCGATACCTACATACCAAGTTTGAAGTCTCTAGCTCTTATGGTCTCTGAAATCGACGCGTTCAAACAGACGGACAGACAGTCAGATGGACAGACAGACGGATGTTACATACATTCTGCATGTTATATACATTCTGCCAAACACATTATACCATTTTTCGCCCATTTTCAATGGGCTCTGGGTATAAAAAGTTCTTTTTTTTTTAGATATCTAAACAAAACTGACAGAATATGCATCTGGGCTGGTATTATACAACCTGACCATATTTGGTTCAAATATGGTTCCACTATATCATATAGCTGCAATAGAGACGCTCAATCGAAATTTAACTCTTAGTATGATAAAGTTTTTTGTTTATTGAGATATCTTAACCAAACTGTTAGTACCAGGGGTGCCACAGAAAACGAAACCAACGGAAAATGTCCCAAAAATGTATGAAGTTTTGAAAGATTTTCGGTTGGTTTCGCTTTCTGTGACACCCCTGAATATGCGTTTAAGTTGGTTTTGTACATTCTGACCAAATTTGGTTTAATACGGTTCCATATATCAAATAGCTGGGGTATCCTACTGGGGCTCAGGGTATCCGACTTTCGAGGATACCCTACTTTTTTTATTAAATCTTTTACGAAACTTATGTTTGCTAAAACAACTAATTCGTAACCCTAAATAAATTGCCCTATATTTGGGGGTTTTTTTATTAGAGGTAGTCCGTCGCCAACAGACCATTATCAAAATATATAATACCGATAGTTTTACTTTGAAAATGGCACGCTCGATTTGAATTTTAGACCCATGGTTGCTGGGGCAATTAGAATTCGTCGTAGATTACAATTTTAACAACCGATTGATGCATTATTTTTAATTCACCCATAATGTCAATGTCTTATGTCCATAAAACAGTTTTTTTAGAGAAATCTCAATTGAATTTATATCTATGTTTATTGTAACAAATAAGCTTGTCTTTTGCTATCACAATTTATTTATTTATTTTAAATAATAGTAAAAAATAAAAAATAAAAAGAAAATAAAAGTTTTTCTTAACGAAAAAAAATAATTTTAATTTATAAAAGAACAACCATTTTTGTCGTATTCACAAAGTTTTAACTGATTCAATATTTGATGCAAGAAAAAACTACAACTGTTTACTACTAACTACAATATAAAATAAAGACTTTTGATAGTGGGAAAAGGACTCTTTGGGTTGAATGCTTAATTAAAATCAACAATTTTAATCATTCAATTTTTCCCACTCCCCTCGCAGTGGAGAAAGAGGCGCAACCGGATCTGCTGAACAATACGCCGCCTGTGCCGCCAAAGCGTTCTCATCGGCGTCGTCATACGCCGCCCAGGCCCATCTCCAATGGTCTGCCACCGACGCCCAAGGTGCACATGGGCGCCTGTTTCTCAAAGATCTTCAATGGATGCCCACTGCGAGTGCACTGTACCGCCTCGTGGATTCATCCGGAGACACGGGATCAGCATCTGTTGATCGGAGCCGAGGAGGGCATTTACAACCTCAACATGAACGAGCTCCACGATGCGACCATTGATCAACTGTTCCCACGTCGCACCACCTGGCTGTATGTGATCAAGGATGTCCTCATGAGTCTATCCGGCAAATCCTGCCAGCTTTACCGCCATGATCTGGTCGCGTTGCACTCGAAGCAGACGGTGCGCTTCTCGCTCCACATGAACAAGATACCCGAGCGTCTGGTGCCGCGCAAATTTGCCCTGACCACCAAAGTTCCGGACACCAAGGGCTGCACACAGTGCTGCGTCACTCGCAATCCGTACAACGGCTACAAGTATCTGTGCGGAGCGACACCCAGTGGCATATTCCTGATGCAGTGGTACGATCCCCTCAACAAGTTCATGTTGCTCAAGCATTGCGATTGGCCCGCCACAAGTATTCTAGGCGGAGGCTATGGATGCGTTCAGAATGGCCATACGCCGGTCTTTGAGATGATCATCACGCCGGAACTGGAGTATCCCATTGTGTGCACGGGCGTACGCAAGGCCCTCAACGGCTGCCTCAAACTGGAGCTCATCAACATGAACAGTCAGTTGACAGTTGTTCCCATTGATCAAAGCTATAAGAAACTGCAATCATGCTCAAAATCAATATTGCTGCTACTGATTTGATTGCATTTATTATGATAGTACAAATTATTATCTATTATCAATTTAAAACAAATGATTGGAAACTCATTCTGATTTCAGTTATTAATTAATTCAATATTTTTAATTGCAATTCCGTAAAATTCAAGAATTCTGCTTATATGTTACATAGGAGCCAATTTTAAAGTCAGTTGACAAATTTAATAAGGACAGATCAAAGATCTTGATTTGATTAGTTATTTTAACCAAATCTTTGTAATAATTGTTTGCATAATTTACTTAAAAATTTGTTGCCTATTGCAACTTTTACAATTAAATTAAATTTAAACATTTTTGGTTTCAATCATAAAAGATTGAATACTTTATATAAATTTTGCGATTGCCCTTCGGCGATATTTGGATTATTCCGGCATAAACTCTAAATATAAAGTTAGAGACTTGAAATTTATTTTGCATGTTAAATAGACTGGATTAATATAATTTTTTTTTGAAATTGGACCATCAGCCTCACCAAAAAATTCAATATATTGGTAAAAAGTCTAAAATTTTAGTTCAACACTTAAAGTATCTACTTTTAATTATACTAGCTCCAAATCTTGAACTTTATGATACCTAAATTATAAAATTGTCCATAGTGGATTGCTATTAAATTGATTGCAGTTTTGAGCAGCTCTGTCATTAAATTAACAGCATTTTAATGATATTTAATTTTATTTGACAGGTGCCAGTTGGTTCCACTCAGAGGATCTGGAGTATGACGCCATGGCCACGATGGTGCCGCGTCGCGACCTGCTAAAGGTGGTGCGCGTCCACCAGGTGGATAAGGACGCCATTCTCGTCTGCTATGGCAATGTAATGCAGGTGGTCACACTTCAGGGCAATCCCAAGCAGCACAAGAAAATGGTTGCCCAACTCAATTTTGATTTCAATGTGGACAGTATTGGTAAGCGAGGATTAACACATTAGCAATTGATGTATCCACTATTGTTAACAATTGTAATCCTCTTGCAGTTTGTCTACCGGACAGTGTATTAGCATTCCACAAGCACGGCATGCAGGGCAAGTCGCTGCGCAACGGCGAAATAACGCAGGAGATCAAGGACATGAGTCGCACCTATAGGCTGCTGGGCAGTGATAAGTGAGTGTTACTCCCAAATCATTACCCAATATACTTAACTCATATTCTTTACAGGGTTGTCGCCTTGGAGAGTCAACTGTTGCGCACTGGTTCGCTGGGCAGCGAGGAGGGACATGATCTGTACATTTTAGCCGGTCACGAGGCCAGCTACTAGGGGCACTAGTTGTTATATTTTTAATATAATGCAAGATAGACAGAGGGGAAGTGAGAGATACATACAAATAAATTTTAAATGCAGCTGTCGTCGGGCGGCGTCAACTACTAACTGTAATTTAATTACTCGTAGGCCCTAAGCTCTAAATTAAACTCAATTAAAAACGAAGCCCAAGCATTTAGCAATTTCAAGAGCTACTTAGCGCATTTTATTCTAGCAGATAATGAGGCAGTCACGAACTAAAACCATAACTAAATCAGCAAAAACAAGAGATTCTTAGTCCTCCCATTAATCCATTCTTTGCCAAAAACAAAAAAAAACGGGATAAAGGAATATCCACTAGAAATACATAAATTATATGCTACTTATAATAGTAAGTATGTCGCACACTCTATCCAATTCCGTTGTAGTTATTATTATTATTATTATATTTTTGTATTACAAAGAAAGAAAATGCTTTAAATTATATGCCTAACTTTATTAAATTATGCATATATTACTTTTAGAGATTTTGTGTAACATTCACAAAGCAATTAAATAAGTTTCAAGCAAAATTAAACCACAAAGAATGAAAATGAGTGTTAGGAAGAAAGTCAACAGCGGCGAGGCAAGGCGAGGCGTACGCATTAAAATTACCGTAATTAATTATAATTCTAATTAATAGAATACAATAATTACAAACGTATGCATATAAACAACAAATTTTATAGTTTTTAGCAATTGTAAATCGCAAATGTTTTTGTAGTTGTTAATGTAAAGCAGAAATGCATTAGATTGGAAATTAGGCGCTATGCGAAGATCCAACTTAAGAGAATGGGAGAAAGAGTTGCATGAATTACGGTTTGTTGGGAAACAAAATAGCATAAGAATTTTCTAAAAAAAAAAAACAAAAACACTAAAATTTAAAAAATTTTGAAATAAAATTTAAAATCACAAAGATACATTGCAAATTGTAAAAGAGCTCCATTTGGGCCCCGTTCTGTACGTTAAAAACTGATTGTCATAGGTACGATATTTAGCCTAAGAGATTATCTTTCCGAGCAGCACATTTTCGTCTTCAGTTGTAAAAATAATAATTTTTAAGTTAATTAGTTCGTACGTTCGTAAAAAAGCGATAAACCGAAAATTATAAATTAATAAAAATACAAAAAACAACCTGTTGAACTTTAGTTTAGTGCAAAAATAAAAAATATTTAAAACAAATTCCAAACGTTTTATTTATGAAAGCTCTGCAAATTATAAATATGTTCAAAAGAGCAAATTCGGCAATTGTTCAAAATTATTCGAATATATTTATTGTCGTTTCTACTCAGAGAATATAAAATATAAGAAATTTCCATTTTGAATGAGATGAACTCTAAAAAAGTTAGCTGCACGATTCATTGTTCCCACTTTAGCTCTTTTGTAGCTAGATCTGGATATTTCCAAAGCTCGATCATAAAAAAAATTTTAAAATTGCTACCCTCCGGAATGTTTCCGTCAATAAATCGATTGTGACGTGCGCTGTGTGGCATGTAGCGCCGTCTTGTTGGAACCATATCTCATCCACATTCATTTCCACATTTCCATTAACGGTAACAGCTTCATTTCGGAACAAGTATGGCCCAATGACTCCACCAGCCCATAGAGCACACCATACAGTCAGTTTTTGTGGATGTAATGGCCTCTCAAGGGTCTCATGTGGATTATCTTCACCCCAATTCGGCAATTTTGCTTGCTGACGTAGCCATTCAAATAAAAATGAGCCTCATCACTGAACAAAATTTTGCGATGAACACCAGCATCGAGATCAATCTCATTTTCGGCCCATACACCAAAATCACGACGCATTGCATGGTCTCGCGGCTTTAATTCTTGAACAAGCTGATGGACGGTGCTGGGTGTAGAATCGATTCATTTGGGTCCTCTTCAACCCTTTGCTCTACAGCGGCAATTGTTTCTTCGGTGCGCACTGTTCGACGTCCCTGCGGTTGCGTATTGTCACATAAAGTAAACGTAGTGCGAAATCAATCTATGGTTAACCGAATTAATTGAGCTATGTCGGCCATAAAATGGAAGGAGTTCACGAACTAAACCATTATTTTCGAGATACATTTGCACAATTTGCAAGCGATGTTCATGATAAAATGGCAAAGTAAACTAAACATAATGGCATTAGAGTTGCCAAATTTAACAAAAAAATTTCAGCTTTGTCGAAAAATTAACCTCTAAGAAAAACACCCTTTATAGTATGTAACAGGGAGATGGAGGCATCTCCGGCCCTATAAAGTATATATATTCTTGAGCAGCATCAACAGCCCAGTCGATATAGCCAAGTCCGTCGGTCTGTGTGACTCTCAGAGACTATAGGAGATAGAGCAACCAAATTTGGCACGTAGATCCCAATGGTGCACAGTGGGGCCATTTCTCATTTTGCGTTACAAAAATCATATCTTTTGAAATAGTGAAAACAATTTTAAAATTTAAAAACCATTTCATAGAAAACTTCTTAAGCTTTACAATTACAACTTATTGGCCTACTCAGGCTTGTTGGTCAAAGTTGAAAAATATTTTTTGTGCATATTTTACATATAAAATTGAAAAATAATCAATTTTTTTTGTCCAAAAGATTCATTTTAATCTTTATCATCACTTAAACATCATTGTTTAAAAATTAAAATTTTTTTGAAAAGTCTTGTTTGATGCCTGGCACAGCGAAAACGATTGAAATTGCACTGCGTTCTTCCTCCTCTACTACCATTTTATTGCGAGGTTGCATCCCTTTTATTTAATAAGATTTCAATAATTTTTTGAATTCGTAATCTTTGAAGATTACTATTTTTATTATTTTTTACGTACGCTTTTGTCAAAAAAAATTATTTGTGCCACTGTCTATGGTCGGGATCTCGACAGCTCTATGGATTTTATATTTCTGTTTAATAAATGTTAGATTACATCTTGGTATTGCGGTCATACTTTAACCACAATCTGAAGCGGCGCGCAATTTAATTTTTTTAGTTGTTTAGCAATAATTGAGAAGACTATTAATACTCGTAGACTAATACTAAGTAGACTATTAATATTAGTAGATTGCATTCAAGTGTGACTAAGACGTTGCGTAATAATAATTAAATTATTGTCTATGTTTTGTGTAATGTGTTACTTGGGACCAGCCCCTGTGCGTTTTACAATTTTTGTTTCCCTCCACACAAGGGCCTGCTTTATATAGCTTTTTCGTTTACTCTGTACAAATGTGAGGGTATTTCCCGTAAATACGGTAAATCAAAAAATAAAAATTTTATGTTAAATTTTGGCTTTATCCAAAATAACAAATTGTAGAGTCAGATTGAAACAACAATACGAGTGTACAGTCAAATTCGTCAGTTTGTATTAAAGCTTCGAGATACGCACACCTATATTTCTATAAAGAAATATTTTAATTCATTTAGATATTGTTTTAGAGTATATTTGTTATTGGACTACATTTATATTGCTGAGAATGTGCAAATCAAGCTATTCTCTAATAATATTGAGCATTATTATTTCTGAACTAACAGCGGATATTCCCGGGTGTGACTACTTTGATACAGTCGATCTTAGCAATACAATAAGCTAAGATACTTTAATACCAATTGACAAAGTTGGTTACTACACAAATCAGACATCGGTCTACGGTGCTGTGATAGAGGTTGACAGCTACCCGAGAGGATGCATCTGTCAAGTGAAGTCTTGTGTGCTTTTCTGCTGTGAACCACACAAGGCGATCCGCAAAATCATCGTGAATATAATTCTTAACAACGGAACAGGAGTGCTGGTAGATGTTTTAAAAGGATTCGCAGTGCGAGTAAAGCTTGAAATATCGTGCAATCAATTGAGGGTAGGGACACTGATGAACAGGCTCAAAGTAAAAGGGATCTTTTTGACCAAAATAGTGCTATTAAAGTTGTCTTTGTTTCTTGTATGGTTATTACCATTGCTGTGTATTTAAACTTGCGCGAGTTTCATACAATCTATAGCAAGTGCTGCCTATGGTACTTTATTTGCCTAACTTTAGGCTTCCTGTTAATGTGGACTGAATTACAATATAGAGAAGTGGTACCTGACAGAACAGTTTGTTATATTCTAGGTAATTTCAGACGCATAATTCGTTGGATCAACACAAATTTGTAATTCACCATCTAGGTTACTGCAGATATTACACTGATATGACCGTATTCCTGTGGCTCTTAGTTATCAACTATGATTTGTAAAAAACATTTATAAATTATGGTATGATGGAACTTCATGTACATTATCGTAATTAAATTTGTGTAAGCAGCTTAAATTATTTGAAGAAAATTCAAAATATAAACCGACCAAACTGAAAAATACCGATAGAGTTTTAAATCACTGAATAAGTTCCCTCGTTCATTTCAATAACTCGTTCATTTGAACTTACTCAGAACTAATCAACCATTTTATACTTAAAATATACCAGAACATCTGATATTTAATAAATACTGAATAATGCAAAGTTATAAAATCCAATAACTTTGCATCAAATTAATAATTTCATGAAAAATTTAAAATTTGAAATTAGATACAATTAAGGAAAATATTTCAGAAGTTACAAAATTAATTCTAAAAATATTAGTAGCAAAACTTAGCTGAAAATATATTTAAAATAGCCAGATTTTCAGCTAATTAGCAATTTTGAAATTTTTCTAGCCTCTGGAAATAGCTATAAAAGTCATAACTAGCTAAAAACTAGCTAAGTTGGCAACAGTGTCTGGCGAAAACAAACCTATTTTTTTTTTTTTTTTTACTAATTTTGACAATGTTCCCAAAATGGTGACTGTCTTTCTCACCAGTGCTGGCAACCGTTCACGTCGGTAGCCGTCTCAACACTGACGGCCAAGCCTGCCATTACTGACAAAAATTGCATATTTTAAAATTCAAAAAAACTCAATAGAAAGTTAATAAATTTGATGAAAATTAAAATATAGAAATTAGACAAAATTAAGCTTAACATTTTAAAAAAGGTTTGAAGTTCGTCAGCCGTTGGGAAGAGATGTTATATAATTTAATTCTAAAAAAAAAATTATATGGAAAAATCAAGAAAATTCTAAAAAAATTATGCAAAAATTTAAAAAGTTCTAGAAAATAAAAAATCCGAAATTAAGTACAAAAATGAAAAACACCCAATTTCGAAAATGTACTTGTTTTTAAAGTACAAAATATCAAACCAGATCGGAAACTTTTACCGGATGGGCAACCTTCGGTTTCACGTGGTTGTGTTTGTTTGTTGTTTTGATCTCCAATCAATTTAATAATATAAAAATAAACCATGGCGTTTGTGGTGCCTCCTTGGGAAAAAGGAGCCGAAGTAATCCAATTCAAGCCGGTGCCTGGCGCAAATAATGGAACTGCTGCCAGCAAGGCGAAAGCCAAAAAACTCAAAAAGAAGAAGCCAAAGAAGTTAAAGAAGTCTGAAGGGGAGAAATCGACGCAGCCAAAAAACACAACTTACAGACTGGGCCAAGGACCGCTGGCTCCTCCGCCGGATTCCAATTCGTCAGATGACGAGGCGGACGACGAGATGCGGGCCATGCACAAGGTGAGAAGTGGGAGGATTGAAAAGCAGCGACCGCCCGCAAAAGCAGCGAAGGATCAAAAGAAGCAGTTGACACTGAAACCAGCTCTGGTTCAAGCCGCCGTCGAGGCGATGGATACGACACACGCTCCGGCAACACAAGCCACGCTGGCCAACAAGCTGCAGTCGGAACTCCTAGGAGGTCGCTTTCGGTACATCAACGAACAGCTGTACACAATGAACAGCAAGAAGGCCGAGGAGCTTTTCCGCTCGGATGCGGACGCCTTCGAGGCCTACCACGCCGGCTACCGTCAGCAGGTGGAGAAGTGGCCCTCGAACCCGCTGACACGCATCATCAAGACAATCAAACGGTTGCCCAAGACAGCTGTCATCGGTGACTTTGGCTGTGGCGAGGGTAAGCTGGCGCAATCCGTGCCCAACAAGGTGTACTCCATGGATCTGGTGTCGACCGGCAACGGGATCATTGCCTGTAACATCACAAACACTCCTTTGCAGCCACAATCACTGGACGTGGCCGTCTACTGTCTGTCGCTGATGGGCACCAATCTCAGCGATTATCTGCTGGAGGCGAACCGAGTGCTCAAGTTGCATGGCAATGTTTACATCGCTGAGATTCAATCCCGATTCGAGGATGTGCGCGAGTTTATGCGTTGCATGAACGCCTGCGGATTCGATTTGATTAAGAAGGATGTGGCCGTGAATTACTTTTACTTCTTTCACTTCCGAAAGATGCGCCATGTGGGCAAAGATGTCAAGCTAAAGCCTTTCTCCCTGAAGCCGTGTCTTTACCGAAAGCGATAAGAACGATACATACAATAAATAAATGTAGTTGAAAATTTAAATCTGTAAAATGTTTATTTTTGAATCTCTGCTGTGAACGCTACGCAACAGTTGAGCGTTAAGCGTTGCCACCTAGGCAAAGTAGTGGGCACTCACAGCTGGATTTGAAATGTATCTTTTTCTTGTGAGCTGTGACGTCACCATTGAGATACAAATGTATCTCTCTTGTGAGTTGATTAATGAGTTGGTTGGAAAATGCGGAATTGTAAGGTTAGTCTGCAGTTGTTTATTTTCATTTTGAAATTAACAAACTTATCCTACTGATATGTATACAAATATTTTTAAAGTTTTTCAAATTATTTAAGTATAAATTAAATTGTTTATTTTTTAAACAAATTATTACAACTCCATAATTTAAGTTAAATTTAGTAAGTAAAAGTTAAGTCAATATAAATTTGAGTTTATTTAAATTTAGTGTTTTTTTTAGTGTCTGACTATAAAACTAGACCTCAAGTCAGCTAACTTAACCTAATTACACCTAACCTATGCATAAAATAAAAAAAAAAAACTCAAAAATTTTAAAACTTTAGTACATCAGTGGCAGCAGTGGCGTTCGCCCTTTTGAATTGAGAGAGCGTACAGTCTCTTGACTCTACCTTATTGGTTCCACCATGAGTGGGCAGTGGTTGTTTGGCAACTGCTACTCTGTCGCTACAATACGAATGTATCTCTCAGTACTAGTTTGCTCTTCGTGCGCAGCATTTCGAATATTTTACCACGGTACGTTTGTTAACTGAAACGCAGTCGCAGGCCAATTGGCAATAAGAAAAAAAATAAAGAAATAAAAGAGGCAAGAGTAATGCCAGAAAAATCGAAGCATCTGTGTGCCAGTTGCAGAAAAAAGCGCGCAATTTTGTGTTTATAAATATAACAATATTCTGTATTTAATTTATCAACTGTTGTTACAATTTTCAAACGCCCACGCCTAGTTTCCACCCTTTCTACACCCCCACGCCCCCGAATACCTCTCTCACTCTCACTCAATATTCTCTATTACTCACTCAACGTAAATTTTCAACAGGTATTCAACGACGACGACGACAACAACAAATTGTCTTTTTTCGTGCTGAATAGAAAAAAGTGGCCAAGAATTTGTTTATTTGTATGTGTGTGTGTGTGTGTGTGCGAAGTCAAATAGAATCTTTTGTGAAAAGTGAAAACAGCACGCAAACCCAACTCACGGCTCAAACAAAATCAAAACATAGCTGAAGAAAAGCGCCGCAAAGTATTCAACGCTTCCCGTGGATTAACAATTGAATTCTAAAGCAAAGCTTAATCTCGTAAGTAACGGCCACTTTAACTTTTCCTCCAAGTTCCCATGAAATGGAGTTGTGCCATTTAACATTTGATCAGCTAACGTTCGTAATTATTATACTATTTTTTTTTGGGCTGTGGTCAGAGTTTTCAGTTGCCTGCTTCGTTTACGTCTCCGTCACATTTTATGCTTTTGACATACACACATTCATAGCAAGCAGAGTATGACTTCATAGTTCCCGCACTCTCTCAAAGCTATTCGAACACCGCGCTCTCGCACACAAACGCTCTCTATCAAAATGCAGAGAGCGCGAGAGTGTGAGAATGTGAGAGCGCGAGAGTTGACGTTGACGTTGTCGCTTTTTAGCCATAGCTTCGTCAAGCTTTTATTGTATCTTCTGTACGTAGCTGTTTTTGCTTCTTTTGATTTTCTTGCCTTTTGCAATTGCGACGAGTTTGCGGCCCACATTGTTGTTGTTGTCGTTGTTATTATTGTTGTTGCTGTCTCACTCGTTTGACAAATTTTGTGTTTTACTCAGTTGCTTCGCATTTTGTTTTGGCTTACTTTGGAAAAACGGGGGCTGAAACTCGAGATATTCTTATTGGCAACGGAGTGGCGCGTAGTCAAGGAAACAGATTCAACACACAAACCGATCAGATACGAATATAAATATTTACATATGTGTGAGAGTGTGAGTGTGTGTCTGTGTGTGAGAGTAATGTAGCAAGCAGCTTTGTTGTTGAATCACAGTGGGACTGAGTGTGGCGTTTACCACAATGGATACAAAACACGAACCAACATGAGGGGTACATGAATGTAATTATAAAAAACAGCGCATTTCGACGCGATTGTGGTGTCGATGTCGACGTCACTGGCATAAAAATAAACCAGCAGCTACCATGGGAATTGATCGTTGAGCAGGTTATTTTCTTATCACGAACCTCGAACCTTCAATAGCTGTTTGAATTTCAGTGCTTTTTCTCACTACTGACTTGTTTGATATCAGGGCTGGAAAGGCAAAGGAAGTCTGAAAGCTTTTTTTTTTGTGTGTATACGATCACATTGATAAGCGACGAATTACTCAGATACTCGTATTCCGATAAGATTTCAAAACAAAACACCGTGCGAATTCTTATCTAAAAAAAAAAATATCAATGTATTTATGGCGTTATGAATGGCAAGTGACTCTTTGGCCAGGATTATCAGTAGATGGCCAATGCGTCAGCCTTAACGGCTTTTCACAATCAACGGAAATTGGAAAAATCTCGTAGAAAGCCGTCTTTGGACTTGACTGAGATGTGGAACAAAAGCGTTGACCTAAATATTGCAGGCAATGTGAGAAGACATTTAAACACACAGACATTCACACACATTTCCATAAAAGTCTTCTGGACAATGCAAGACAGAATAGCCAGAGAGTGAGAGAGAGGGAGAGAGAGAGAGAAGTTGCATTAGAAACCGGTTACTACTTGGCCAAGAAATTGGCTACATAGCAGACAAACAAATAAAGGAAACTAGCAAAGCAAATGCTAATAACTGTACAACAGAGTAAACTGTGCAGCTCGAAAATTATAATAAAAAAATTGTGGAGAAACAGAGAATGTGGCAGAGACAGAGACATAGGCAGAGAGCCAGAGCAAACGACTTAACAACACGCAACACACACAATCAAACAAACAAACGTGAAAAACACTGTGAAAACCTGAATTCAACCAACAGCCAAAGCCTCAGCTCAGTTATAGCCAAGTTAAGTTACCCCTCCCCTCACCTCTGCCAACAGCAACAGCAGCAGAACAAGGTGTGTCTGTGCCGTTGGAGCGTTAGAAGAGACCCCAAAAAGAGTGAAGACACACAAAAAGAGAGAAGAGAGCTGAAGAATAGAAGCGTAACAGAAATGCCTCTCTGAGCCTCAAAGTAAGGCTTTATTGTTAACTGCTCGCTAACTGGAAATTTGGGGCATTGCAACGCGCCAGAGTTTGACATTTGAAAGTGTTGTTGCCTGCTTAGCAAACATGATTATCATGACGCTCCCCAAGTTACTCTCAAATTTATGCTCCCCCTTTTTAAATTGGACATGGACCTATTTTTGAGATGCTCCTCGATGCTCCCGCTAGTCAATTCAATCTGTCAGCGTTTTCACTTACAAGCTAAACGCTTTCCCCCCAAGCACACACACACACACACACACACACACACACACACACACACATATATATATATATTTTCGCATTCAATTTTCTATTTTTATTTGTTGTCGCATCGATTTTTATTGTTGTCGAGGGGGGGATTTGGAGAAGGGGCTGGGAGAGACTATGATTTATGTGGCCAAAGTGCCAGCTGTGTATTTTGGTTTGTTTACTAGCTGAATGGGGGCCACCCTCGCATTGCCAACTCCAGCTGATTCTATTTGTGGCCAAAGTGCCAGCTGTGTATTTTGGTTTGTTTACTAGCTGAATGGGGGCCACCCTCGCATTGCCAACTCCAGCTGGATTCTATTTGTGGGTGGGTCCAGAGTTCGTTGGCCAACTTTAAAATGAAAATATATATGTATATATTTGTTGGGGCGTATATGCGCGTCAGTCACTTTGACTCACTTTCAGTCATTGCAGTCACTTTTGATCAGTAGCGAACAATTAGTCAAGCCCCATTGAGTGCTCGTTAAGCTGCTGACAAATACCCGAATTGAGCACATACGAAGATTGCACATAAGTCAATAATGTACTTACTTTTGTAGTCAAGTGTTTGATCCACTTTGTACACTGTGCAACAGCAAATCACGTATTTGCCACTTACTCCGTTATGAGCTGGCGATTGCCGGTTCCTGCCAACTGGAGCGGATGAATCTGGCTTATCGTTTCGCATTTCGCCATTTGTGTTTTAGCGATAACCGCAAATAGCAAAAATATCCGATGTGGATGTGGAATTACTTATAAAACACTCCCCGAATCACATTATCGATTGACCCATATAATTATGTTATTTTTCTCGTTGAACAAACCAAAACAACTTTATTCTTTTGCACGCACACCCAAAAAAAAAAAAAACAAAATGAAAGAAAGAAGGAAAATATGCGCTGAAATATCTGAGCCTTCTGTGTAGTCAATAAATTTGGATTTTCATTTCCTTCATTTGTATACCCTGAACTAATCAAATGTATTTCAAAGAAAGAGGTATATGCATAGAAATAATTTTAAAACGAGTTCTCGTTCTTTTCCCAAAATCCCTCTTAATTTATTTATAATCTATCCAAAAATATTTATAGATCTTATGGTTACAGTTGTCCAAGTAAGAATTTTATTTATTTATTTAATGTCTAATAAAATTAGTCAACAAAATCTAATTTAAAATAAAATAAATTGATCAAGTTTTATAAAATTAAAAGTCTGCGGTTCTATTGATTGTACAAATTGACAAATTGTTGATTGCAGCCCTATAAATATGTGAGCCAAAAGTACAGGGTATATTTGAGTCATGCAATGACCTTCAAAGACGTTAAAGTTAATAATTTGTGTATTTAGGAAAAATGCAAAATAAAATTTCATAAAATTAAAAGTCTGCGGTTCTATTGATTGTACAAATTGACAAATTTTTAATTGCAGCCCTATAAATATGTAAGCCAAAAGTACAGGGTATATTTGAGTCATGCAATGCCCTTCAAAGACGTCAACGTTAATAATTTGTGTATTTAGGAAAAATGCAAAATGAAATTTCTCGCGGAAATAGTCCGAACCATGGTCTGTTCAGGCCCATGGTTATTAACGGATGTGGGCACCGCCCGCAACTCTTTCACTCATTTCTATACAAAATACATTTTGAATAGAATTTATGGTTAACGCTTCGTTGATTCTCAAACAAAGTCCGACGGCTAAAAGTTTTGTGCATTGTGCATTTCACAGCATAGAGAAACGCGTTATAGTCATGTTTTTTTTTTTTTTTTTGTAAATATTAAAGCTTACATCGAGGTGGTTCCGTTTACAACAAGACTTGCAAATATCCACACCTTCCACACTGACGTCACTGGGAACAGCTCAAAACTTCAGATGACATAATGCCATGACGGAATGTGGACACATTCTCCTCATGCGTTTGACTGTGGAATGGATTGAGTTAAGGTTCAGGTTCATATTCATCAAGGTACATATTACAAAAGGCCGTTGTTGTTGTTGCCGCTGCTGAGTAAATTGAATTTGATTTAAGTTGAATTAAATTAAATTTAATTAGGGGAATCGCTGAGGCATTCACAGTGAGTGCAGCACAGTGGCAACTCAATTGAATTGACCGCCAGTCAAGAAGTCTGAGACTGGCTCTCATTCTTCTTTGCATATTCTCAGAAACTTAAGTTTGGAATTCTTTTAAGGGGTATTATGAGTGCGTATGCATACCGGTCACGTATTTGTTTTTTGTCTGTCTGTCTGTCTGTCTGTCCATCTGTTGATAGATTCTTTAGCTGACGCCTCGATGAGGCAGTGAGGCAACATTGCCATGATTAGAAGCACACCCAGACATTGTCCCAGCCCCAAGCTCTCTGCTGATGATACACACAAATACACTGGTTGTATCTGTGTGTTGGGTGTGTGTGTGTGTGTATCAGCTACTTGATGAATTTCACCTCGACCTCCTTCAATTGAAGCGTTCGTTCTTCTGTTCTTCTTCTGTTTTTGGGTGTCGGCGGCATCTTGCAAAATATTTATATTGCGCTCGCTTGTTGCACGGAACAATAAAATACGTTCAACAATAACAAAATTCATAATTTGTGGAAATGCCTCTTGAGTCGATGCCACAAAATACATTCTACTAATACATTGCTGACGCTGTTTACGATGATGTCATCATTAATGCGATACAAAAATAAATCATAACGCCATTCTAGAGCACAATCCAACTAAATACGATGTGCTTAATGCACTACAGGGATGGCTCTCATTTGGCAAACTTTGCGAAATTCAACTCGAACTATCAACAAACATTTTGGTAACTATATAAAGTATTTTATCAGGTTCCTAGTTGTTCCCGCAGTATTGCTTTTAAATTAAAGTAAGGGCTGCAAAACATCAACATTTTTAACTAAACAATTTTTATCTTTTGAAGGAATATTACTCAAGATTTGTTTTCCCACTGTTTTAAAAATTTGTAATAAATAGTAGTGGATTATAAATGAAATAAAATGTATATCAAAATTTCCTTTTCAAAAATAAACATTATTTTAATAATTTATAATCAATTTGGAGCTTTGATTAAAGTGATACAATTGAGAATAGATATTTCTTTAATAATTTTTAAAAAATCCCACAAATTGATGCATTAGAGTTAGCGAACTTTCACTGTATTTGTTATAAATTACAATAATCACTAATCATTTTAACTCGTTTTCGATTCGTTTGCAACGATCTGTGATGAGGCATCACAGCAGATAATCATTGCGATTCATGTGATTCATCTGGCATTCGTCAAGCAGTGAAGTGTGCCCCGAGACACGAAGCACTTCATTGTCGATTGACTTGGAATGTAATTCATGAGGTGCAATTGCGATACAGTTAATTACTTCATGTCGATTTCGATGTTGATGATGTCAACTATGAGAACAGATTGCCCCAAAAATAATAATAATAATAATGCTTTCAAATATAAATGCTTCTGTTTAATGTCTCGCGAGTTGAGGCCGCGTAGACAATAAATGGATGAAAATAAACACAGAGACTCAAAATTTAAGTATATACATAACAAAATTAGATGTTTGTCTGTTTTGTGCGTTTTTTGTTATTTTGTGTATTTTTTCGGATTCTCAACAGTAATTTAGCAGGCTCGATGACGCCACCAGCTTTGAAATTGTGACGCGATCTTTTGTATTTTTCGAGAGGTTTTTCGCGTTTTTTGGATTTTGATTCGATGCCGCCATTAAAAATTATCTACACAGATGTATCTGTGTCTAGTAGCTTGTAGCTGTATTTGTTATTTGTTATAAACTGAACGCCGCGTGCTTTTTGTTGCCTTGATCAAAACTGGTTCAGCCTGTCCGGCGATCGCAAGTGAAGATTTTGCCTGCCCCATGTAACTCAGCTGGAACTGAGAAATTGAAAAGAATGCAACACATTTAAAATCAATTAAAACAATAAATTGATCACTTGCAATTACTCCTGCTTTTCCACTAAACCACGAATTAGGGTTGTTGTTTCTGAGTTCTCTTTCGAGATACGGTTTTGGGTGTGGTGCAACCCGACGAGAGTAAATAAGGCATATTGTTGTGATAAACCACACTCTTGAGTGTTTTGTTACACAAATATATATTTATTTATTTGCATTTTTCATATTTTTCATAATATATATATATTTCTACATTTGCTCGGGTTGTTGCGGTTTCACGCGGGGAAAGAGGAAGACTACATGACGCTGCTTCCCATTGCCGGCTTATATAACATCATCCAGCATAATCTTATAAGAGTATTGAGAATAAATGCAAATGTATATATGTATATGTGTGTGTGAGACTTATGTCACTACAGTGCTCACTCGCAGAAGAGAATGCTTTATAATTAAAGTTAATTCTAGTTTTGGAACCAATTATAATAATAAATTTATATTTTAAATAAATAAAAAATTTAATTTCAAACAAAATTAAAAATCTTTCTTCTGCCCGCTTATTTTTAATTTGCTGATAAACAACATTAATGGTTTTTAGCTAGATTAAACAGTAAATAATGGATTATTTTTAGATCTTTCTAAGAAGTGACAAATTCTACATATCGAGTGACTACAGCACTTAGTTATTTGCATTCGCTTGCTCAATTCAGCTCAACTCAGCTTAGATTTACTTTCAATAACAAAGCCAAGGGTATTTGACTTTGATTTATCTACAAAAGTTGACAGGATGTTGATCTCTTTGGGTGAAACTTCCCTTTCCTTTTTGTGTGGCATTATTAGATATTACAGTGGGACATCTGTACATTTTTCTCAATTTAAGAGGGTTGCAGTAGAGTGGTCATATATGTAGCTTGAGTTTAATTATGAGTACATCTTGTATGACTTTCTGCGCTATACTAAGTACGAGTTTTTCAGCTGAACTGCTTTTTTTATGGCTGTTTCGAGTTTAACAGTTATGTGTGGCGATTAATTTGGGGTTTTGGCTTTCGCTAGTTAAAAATTTCGAAACTATTTTAAATAGTAACAATTCTCATATTTCTATTTACAGCTCGGCGACAACAACCGCAGCACAAGACCAAGAAGAAGAAGAATAAGTTATTGCAGAAAAATAATTGAGCTTTATTCAAGTAAGTGTGATTGTGAGTGTGAGTGCGAATACGATTACGAGTACTCGTAGTTATTCATACAATATACTATAATGTCATCATGTCGCATGACATCATGGGTCAGTCTTTGGGGTGGCTTTTCGTTTAGCCCATAGGGAGCACCCGTTCTCCTTTTCCTCCTCCTTCACCTTCCTACTCCAATTGTCCTGTTGCCTGCAATTTGTGTACAGTTGAAGTAATTTCATAGCCTGTGTTCCACTTGCTTTACGAGCTGGCGAATCGCGTCTGGCGCCAAACGAATATAAAACTGTGGAACGAACTGACTCGACTGAAAGTTAAACACAATTCCAAGTTGGTCGCCTAATGAACGGAAAGTCGACCACACGCGTTCATTCGCTTGCAGTCAGCACATCCGGCGTGGCAGGATTTATTTTTGACAAATTGGTGCCTGAATTTCGGCTTCTTCGAAATCAATTGACCAGTTCATCTTCTTTTTCCTGCCTCAACTCTGTCTGTAAGAATTCATTTTAGTTATCAACTAAATACGAATTCAGGGTACCTCCAAGTCGATTTGAGCTCTATTTTATTTGATGAATTTTTACTCATTGATTGAGTTATTATTGCAGCGACCTGTCTCACTCTCCTGCTGCATCCATCAAACTGTCTGCGTAGCTGAGGGCCCGAAACGATGCCGGCGGAAATTAAACCATCCGCGCCTGCTGAGCCGGAAACTCCGACCAAGAGTAAACCGAAGAGCAACTCATCGACATTTTCAAAAGCCGCTTTGGCCCGTGTCACACTGCTCGATGGCTCCATTCTGGACGTGACCATTGACGTAAGTACTCAAAATCTTTGCTTTAAGCTGAAATCTTATTTTAAATGTTGTTGCAGCGCAAAGCCAAAGGGCGTGACCTGGTTAACTCGATCTGTGCTGGACTTAACATCATTGAGAAGGACTACTTTGGCCTGACTTATGAGACGCCAACCGATCCGCGTACCTGGCTGGACTTGGAGAAGCCCGTGGCGAAGTTCTTTCGCACAGATCCCTGGCCATTGTCGTTTGCAGTCAAGTTCTATCCTCCGGAGCCGTCGCAGCTGCAGGAGGACATCACGCGCTACCATCTCTGCCTGCAAGTGCGCAATGACATCCTAGAGGGTCGTCTGCCATGCACATTTGTAACTCACGCCCTACTCGGCTCGTACCTGGTGCAGTCGGAGATGGGAGATTATGATCCCAAGGAAATGCCGACTCGCGCCTATCTCAAGGACTTTAAAATTGCACCCAATCAAGCTCTGGAACTAGAGGACAAAGTCATGGACTTGCACAAGACCCACAAGTATGTGAATCCAAATGAAATTCTAAATACGATCTTTAAAACATACTTTTATTTACTACAGAGGTCAATCGCCCGCTGAGGCCGAGCTTCATTATCTGGAGAACGCCAAGAAGCTGGCCATGTATGGTGTGGATTTGCATCCCGCCAAGGACTCTGAGGGCGTCGACATTATGCTGGGAGTCTGTGCGTCCGGTCTCTTGGTTTATCGCGATAAGTAAGCTGGGAATTTGTAAAAGTCAATTCAAATTATAAATCAAATTCAATCAAATCTCAATCTATTTTTAGACTGCGCATTAACCGTTTCGCTTGGCCAAAGATCTTGAAGATCTCGTACAAGCGTCATCATTTCTACATCAAGATACGACCGGGCGAATTCGAGCAATACGAATCCACCATCGGTTTTAAGCTTGCCAATCATCGGGCTGCCAAGAAGCTTTGGAAGTCCTGTGTGGAGCATCATACCTTCTTCCGTCTGATGACGCCGGAGCCCAACACCAGATCCACGTTGTTCCCACGCTTTGGCTCCAAGTACCGCTTCTCGGGTCGCACCCACTACGAGAGCAAAGCGACACCTGTCGACCGTACAGCACCCAAGTTTGATAGGGCTCTCTCCGGTGTTCGCCTCTCATCCCGCAGCATGGATGGTTAGTGCTTGACTTTGACTGTAGATCCCTAGCTAATCGATTCGTTTTTTGCAGCCTTGGCCATGGCTGAGAAGGAGAAGGTTGCTCGCAAGAGCAGTACCTTGGACCATCGTGGAGATCGTACCAATAATGCGGACTCGCACGGCCGTAGTCCCATCAAGAAGGACAAGAAGGATAAGGTAACTAAAAGATCGAGCTGATTGACGCTAGGGATGGGTATCGAAACGATATTTAATTAAAAACAATTTAGATGCATCGATTTTTAGTAACATATATATATCGGGAAAATACCACATTTCTCAGTTGCAATAATTTTGAGTTTAATGAGCATTTTTTTAATTTATCACATCAGCATATACGACTTATATTTCTGCTATCAGGTTCAGAACAACCTACATATCTTAACCATATGCAACGCGATTTGTCCGATATTTATTATGATATGATATTTTCCATTTGATATGCTATGTAGTATTTTCCCCGTTCTTAATATCGATAGTTTTTAGCCGATACCCATCCTTGATTGGAACTGCTCAACTTGAGAAGAACTCGTTAAATAATTATAATCACCAATAATTACTGAAAGTTAACCAAACATATTTTTTTTACTTATATTTCTCGGTTTGTTTGTTACTAACTCTTATTCACAAACCAAAAAAAAAAAATTAAAATAATAACATGCACACACACAAAAACACAACCATTAAACAACTGTAATCGTATATACCGTGTGCCCCCTTCAATTCTGCAACGTTACGATGTGCTCACTCTAAACACGAATTGTTGTGGCAACCCTAACATTAAACCGTTAAACCGCTATACCGTTATACCGTTAATCAGTTAATACGCGAATCGAGCACCGGTACAGCTTCAGCCTCCTCGCAGAGCTCACTCGAGGGAGACTATGAGACTGGCATCGCTGCTGAGGCGATTTCTGTTTCAGCTTCTGCTGTTGCCGAATTTTCGTCTCCTCTTCAGGTTACTTTTCACACTTTTCTAAAATTTTCCTACAACCAATTTGCCAATTTATCAATATTATTTCTTTGGCTTGAACTCTGCTTTCCTCCTTATCTCTTTTTGATTGTTGTGAGCTTCTTAAATAGCTAAATTGTGTATTCCCATTTCTTCCAACCGATCCAAAGATTTGGAGTATAAAAAAAACCAAAATAAGTACGAGTATTATCCATTTACCAAATTATAATTTATTTATTAATTTTTGCTTGATTATATTTTTATTTTGATTACATCATTGATCTCTGGTAGCCCATGATCGAGGACTCCCTATATATGGTAATTTATATGTACAAAATGAAAGAATACAATTCCATTTCGATGCTATTCTATTCTATTCTGTCCTTATCTCTGCTCTATATAAATATAAATTGTAAAAGTTTCGTCTGATTCATATATGCTTACACTATTCTGACTTTATATAAATTTTATCTGTTATTCTGTTTAGTTGAAATTGAGCTCATAGTGTCGTTTATCTCATTATGCAATATATTTTTAAACGAATATTTCTGTAAATATCTATCGAATGTCCTTCATTACCAAATACTTAAGCTAATCAAAACTAATGCCTCATACATGTACAGTCTACACAAAACCTTCCTTTCTCTTACTAAAAACTAAAATACTGCATTTAAAAATCCATCCGAATCCAGTAACATTTTTGTTGCTTGTAGAACACATATTTTCACATTCTTCTTTGTTAATTTTGTTGCATGTTTGTCCGCATTGTAGTTGTAATTGTCAACATTGTATTAAATATATTTATACTTCCAAATAGGATGAAGAAAAGGAAGCTAAATTGCGTGAAAAGAAACTAAAGGAGAAGGAGGAAAAGGAGCGCAAGGAGCAGGAAAAAAGAGATCAAAAGGAGAGGGAAAAGGCAGAGAAAGCGGCTAAAGCAGCTGCTGCTGCTGCCTCCGCTGCAGCCGCCGGAGCTGGAGTTAACGGTAAGCAGAAAATCATACCCAACGGTGGAAAAATTTTCAATACTGTTGGATGTATTATTTTTGAGATTTGTCTAATCAAACTAAAACTCATTTTTGGGGCTGAAATCCAAAAATAAGTCTCCACATTATTTAAATGATGTGGAGGAAATCACACCCTTGGGTGGAAATAGTAAAATTAACAATGGTTACTAAAACCAGAAATTTTTCAAATGTTTTTTATATCTTATTCCCTACTGAAATTAAAAATCCATTTTCCAGGTAATATTTCGTATTTACATTTCCAATCAATATTTAACTTTGTTTATTATTATTTAACAGGCAATGATGACCTAAATGACTCCAATAAATCGGGCAGACGTGTAAGTATAGCTGTATATAGACAATTATTTATTTAATTATAATATATCAATATATTGATTATACATTTATGATCTAAAATGTAAAAAAATAATGTTAGATCTGACCGCACTGATTGCGCCCGATCTCGTGTAAATACAATCCCCATTACTCCCATCCAAATAAAAACTCAATTCACACCTAAGTTTAATTTCTCAGTAATGTTAGTTTGTAGTGTTAATCCTTTAAATCCAAAATTTCCTTATATGTTAAGTTGAATTACTTTTAATTTTGTATTTTCCCCCTTCCAATTCTTTATCTTTTTATGTTTCAACCTTTTTGATCTGATGATTATGATTTTTGATGATTGGAATAACGGGAAAACAGGGCGTTGGTATTTTCTCATCGGGTCGGAAGAGCAAGAGCGGTTCACCGTCCAAGGATGGCAAAGACAAGTCCAAGGATGGCAAGGACAAGGATAAGGAAATGGGTCGTCTTGGTTTGGTCGTTACCTCGGGTCTTGGTGATCAGGACAAGGAACAAAGCGATGCCAGTCGCAATGCTGGAAATGCTGGAAGTCGTGGTTCCACCACACCTGGCGTCACCCGTCCCTATGAATATGCCGTGGATGCCGATGGCAATGCCAGCAGTCCGACACGCAAATCTTATACTCCCGGCGGCTTCCGTTACGACCAGGATCCGAAGAGTGGCAAACTACTAGGTCCCGATGGTCAGGAGCAACTATCGCCGACATCGCAGCAGAAGAAGATTGGGCTGGCCTTCAATTATGCTCCTGGCAATGAGAGTGCCCTCAAGGAGACCGCTGAGAAGATCAAGTCCGGTCAGCTGTCACCACGTACGCAGGATAAGCTCAACCGGGGACAGTTGTCGCCCAAGTCAAGGGCTAAGCTGCTCCAAGATGGCAATCTGTCACCCACAACGCGTGCCAAATTACAGGGTAGTGCTGTCGATGCTGCTGCCGTGGGACTGAACGATGCCCAAAAGAGATCCTACTCACCTACCAAGGGAGCGGGACAAGGAGCGGGCTACTCCTCGGGTGCTCCGGGCAGTTACAAGCCGATCTCTGATCCCACAGCCGATTTCCTCGAATCGCAACGTTATAACAAAGAACCTGGCTACGTGGGTCTGGCAGCTGGGGCCACCAAACCTGGTTCACCCAAGAAGTCTGCACCTGGAACTGGATCAGGAGCTGCAACTGGAGCAGGTCTGGCCGCTGGCGTTGCTGCTGGTGCAGCTGCTGCAGCTGCTGCTAAACCGAAGAAGAAGCGTGTTAAGATCATGGTCATCACCTCGAAATTCGATCCCGCCACGAAACGCATTGATGCCGAGAATGGCTCCATTGAGCACTCCACGGGCATCTTGGATCCGGCGACAGGTCGCATTGATACCAAATATGGTGTCATCGATCCCAAGAATGGCACCTTGGAGGCATTGAATACCAAGACAGGCAAAAAGGAATTGTTCCAGGGTGATCTTGATCCAAAAACAGGCAATCTGCATTTGGTTTCCGGCGTATCAGATCCCAAAACCGGACGCATCGATGAGTCTTTGGGCCAGATCGTGTGCATCACGCCACAGGATAATCCAGTTGTTGAGCTCACCGTCATCACCAGTCGCATTGATCCCGCCACGGGTAAGATCGATACTGTTAATGGCGATGTGGAGCGTTCCTTGGGTGTATTGAACATAGACACAGGTCTCCTGGATACCAAATATGGTGAGATAAACACACGCACTGGTGAGTTGAAGGCCATCGATCCGAAATCTGGCAAAATTGTGGTTACCAAGAATGTTAAGGTTGATCCTGGCACTGGACAGATCACAATACTGGGCTTAATCGATCCCAAGACGAACAAGATTGATCCCAACCAAGGTCGCATTATCGAGGTTGGTCAGCAAATTGATCCAATTGTTGAGGTCACTTCACTGGCTGGCAAATTTGATTCGAAGAAGAATGTTATCGATCCGAAGACAGCTCAGGTGGAAACCTCGGGCGGACAGTTTGATCCAAAGCAGGGCAAGATCGATACGAAATACGGACAAATTGATTTGGTGAAGCACACGATCACTTTCACGGATCCCAAGTCTGGCAAGACAGTGACCCGGGATATCAAGATCGAACCCGCAACCGGACAGATCGTGCTAAAGAACCAGATCAATCCGAAGAACAACAAACCCGACAAGGACTACGCAAGGATCATTTCACTGCGCATCGTTCAGCAACGTGTGGATCCGGCGACAAAGGCTCCAATTGCTCAAGTCAGTGCCGCCAAGGATAAGGACATTATTGTTGATCCCAAATCCAACCAGATTTGGGTGCCGACTGGTGCAAGTGATCCTAGCACCAAGGAGCAACAGTATATTTCCAGCAGCGTTGATCCCAAGACCGGATATGTCATCACCATCTATGGCTACCTTGACCCCAAGACCAACGAGATCAAGAAACAGACCAAGCTCGACCCCAACACCATTAAGATTGAGCCATCGTCCGGCAAGATCTACACAGCCACCGGAGAAGTGGACAAGGCCACCGGTGAACCGCTTTACGCCGCCACCCAAGTGGATCCCGAGTCCGGTGAGGTGTACACCAAACTGGCTCGCGTTGATCCCAAGACCGGCAAGATTGTGATCGTGAGAATTTTGCTAATATCGAAAACGGACGAGCGTGGTCGCCCAGAGGAAATCGATCCAGAGACATGCGAGATTGATCCCGTTTCTGGGCGCGTTCTTAAGTTCTTCAACAAAACCGTTTATGTTTACAATATGATTGATCCGGTAACTGGTGAAATTGTACAGGTCGATCCCAATGATCCTCGTTTCGCCGGCGCCCGCACCACAGTGACCCACACGATGACCTTGACCGGTGAAATTGATCCGGTGACGGGACGCATCAAGAGCGAGTACGGCGACATCGATCCAAATACGGGTGACATCGATCCGGCGACAGCGGTAACAGACCCGGTTACGGGCAAATTGATACTCAACTATGCCCAGATCGATCCCTCGCACTTTGGCAAACAGGCGCAGGTGCAGACAACCACAGAGACGGTGCCGATCACACGCCAGCAATTCTTCGACGGAGTCAAGCACATTGGCAAGGGTGCACTGCGTCGCGACTCCGAGGGCAGCTCGGATGATGACATGACCCAACAGTATGCCAGCGATCAGGTTCAGGATCTTATGACGAGTCCGGCAAATCAATCGGGTGTCACCAGTAAAAATGTGGTGGGCAAAGCCGTGAGCACACCCACCGTGGTGAAGACGACAACGAAACAGGTGCTGACCAAGGACAATGACGGTGTCAGACACAACGTCGAGGAGGAGGTGCGCAATCTGGGCACCGGTGAGGTGACCTATTCGACACAGGAACACAAGGTTAGCCTAAAATAAGGCACAAGTTCTCTCTCTCGCTTTCGCTTTCGCTGTCTGTCTCTCTCTCTCTCTCTCTCTCTATCAGTCGATCTTGCTCTCGATTGATTTGAGTTCGATTAACTTTTCATTTCAACTCGAATTCTGCTATTGCTATAATTGTTGTTATTGTTGTAATTTGAAAATTGTTGTTGACTTTGCACTAACCACATAATGTAACCACTGAAATCGTCACCCGCCCCCCACACCACCTAGGCTGATGCAACACCAACCGATCTAAGTGGGGCGTATGTCACAGCAACCGCAGTCACCACACGCACAGCCACCACGCACGAGGATCTGGGCAAGAATGCCAAGACGGAGCAACTCGAGGAGAAGACGGTGGCCACCACACGCACCTTGGACCCCAACAATCAGCAGCAGCGTGTTGTCACCCAGGAGGTGAAAACAACGGCGACAGTCACCAGTGGCGATCAGGTAAATCAGGGGCAACTCCAAGCGATCTTTTTTGCATGGCTGCACTTTTTCATTTAATGCATGAATTGATTTTCATTTTACATTTTACGTTCTATTTTTTTTTTGCAATGTGTTTATTGTTGTTATTGTTGGCATCCGCGTAGTATCAGAGACGCGACAGTGTGTCATCGACAAGCTCTGGCGACTCCGGCACACCCATCGATGGTCCATACGATGGCACCAGCGTGATACGCACTGACAACCAGGTTTGTTAACCACTCTCTCTCTCTCCCTACTTCCTATTGTCTTCTCTCTTTGTGTTATAATACTCTTGAAACGATTTCAACTTGATCTAACGCTGTGTCTCTTCTCTAGAAATCTCCGCTTTATGCTTCAACCGCAACCACATCCACCGGCCCACATGTTGAGAGCACTCGCGTGGTGCTCGGCGAGGACACGCCCGGCTATTCAGGACATGGCGAGATCATCTCTACCCAAACCGTCAGCAGTAAGACCCGCACCGTGGAAACGATTACCGTAAGTACAACCCCAGAGTGCTACAATCCCGAATTGATCAAAGTTATAATCAAATTAAAATGAGTACACGGAGGTAGGATTTTGTAATTGAAAACAAAACTCGAATTTCCTGTATACGTATGCGCTATGTCACTGTAAATTCCATATGCATTCGTCTCTTGTTTCAAATTGGTTATAGATACTACTTGTATATAGATCTTGGTTAAAGGATTAAGCGTAGGATTGCAAATAATTATCAATTGATCGGATAACATGGATTTTTTAAGTGCAAGCAATCGATTCGAATCAATGTTCTTTGAGTTTCAAATACTTCGCGATCATCTATCACATCAACAATTGATAATGAAACTATAATCTGCTTACATTAATGCCATTATTATATCACATTATTGGCTGTCTTAAATTTTATTTGAGTTTAAGCTTTTTCCAATAATCCGAAACACAATCGATTGTTTTTTATGAAAAATCGTTTATCTGAGAATTATTTGCAGCCCTAGTTAAAAGTTTGTCAACAATGAAGCATTACCAACTCATTATTCTCTTCTCCTCAAATACAGTACAAAACCGAACGCGATGGCATTGTTGAGACTCGTGTGGAACAGAAGATAACCATACAATCTGATGGCGATCCAATTGATCATGACAAAGCTTTGGCTGAGGCAATACAAGTAAGTTCTTTAAACTCATATCTCGTATTTTGATATCATCTCATACGATCTCTCCTTTCATCTTGCAGGAAGCGACGGCCATGAATCCGGACATGACAGTCGAGAAGATTGAAATTCAACAGCAAACGCAGTAGATTTTATAATTATTTAAAAACAAAATGAAATACGAAATAAAAACCAGCACAGCTTCACACACACACCATACACCATACACCATACAGCACTTGCAGTACACCTTTTATACTATCCTACATAAACACTAAAAACTACACTACACACACATATGACTACAAGTTCAATAATTCTGTATAGAAAACGAGAGCTATCCATAACGTTTTGGAGTAATTGCATCCAATTTGTATTTTGTATTTTGTACTTTGTATGTTTATTATTTTTTTATATATTACAAACTGTTGTTTAAACGAAGAGAAAAAGAAAATATGAAAAGCTACCTTTTAATTATTATGTCATAAAGTATATATTGAATGTGCAAAAGCAAAAGTTTAGTTACAAAACAATTAAGAAAAAAAGAAAATATATATTATATATTAAATTGTAAACCACAATTGCATTCTGAATAAAAACAAAACCTAAATGTACACACTATTCCTATTCACATTGTTTTTTGTTTAGTCTTTTGAATATTCGATGAGTGCACACATCGGTGGTAATTTCACATCATTGCAATTAAAAGAAATTACCAGCAAAAACTAAAAAAAGAACCTTACAAATGGAAAACAAATGAACACATTGGGGGTAATTTGCCCCCTTGCCACACTCAAGTTGCAACGTCCACAGGACATGTGCTGCGATAAGAACTTTGCATTAACATGAAATCCAATTCGCAATTTCAAAGTGCGCGACAACTCGCGACCTGCAACAAGGCAAATTATTGTAATGCAATATTTATGGCCAAAGGAGGAGGGCCAGAGGGGCAGAACGGGGGGTCTGGGGTCTGTTAATAATATTACGTTCCATGGCAGAAATTCCTGTTACCCTCTTTTCACATATATTGTTCTATTTGTTCTATGCAATTTTTAAATTGTGGCCACAACATGCGAAAAAATGTCAGCAAACGATTAAATTAAAAGCGAATACTACTGGATTAGGTGGGGGAGAGAGGGGAAATGAGAGAGAGTGGGAGACAGCATAAAAAGTAGTAATTAAAGTGGAGCGTACAAGGTGACTGACTAATGCATTGATTCATAGTTTAGATATAAAACCGCGCCAAACAAACGTGCAACCGGCGCTTGGTCAATCCATCAGTCAGTCAGTCAGTCAGTCAGCCAATCAGTCCGTCAGTCCGTCAGTCATTCTGTTAAGAATTGCAAACGGCCTCATGGCTAACCGCATTCCCTTTCCGGTGTGCAACCCCTGACCAACACACTCCACCCCTTTGGGGCACGGACATAAGAACAGCAGGAGGTGGAAGGAACGGAGGCACAAGGGTTCCATGGACACGATAACTGACCGCGTTGAGTGCTTTCAGCTCATGCATTTTTAAATGCGCGTGGAAATATCCTCTTGCGAATATTTTTGTTATTGTTTTAGTTGCTCGTGTTGTTATTGTTTTTTGGCCGAATGTCCTGCATATTGCATGTTGTTGTTGAGGTCAGTCTAAAATTTCACAAAGGCCAACAAAACTTGTGGCCAACTCTTGCCTCAAGTATGTTGTCGCTGCTATTAAGTCGACCTCATGCCACATTACCAAACTGCAACCTGCAACCTGCAATTCCTGTGCACAAAGTTCCTTGCCACATGAAACCCAATCAATGGCATTGGAATCAATTGAATAACAAGAATTCTTGACTTACTTTTCAATCAAACCAAAGCCAAAGCTATTACCAAACCATTTCCAATCTGAGCTGCTTATAAATAAAGATAAGCTTCTTTTTTTTTACAAAAACTCGAACAACAGCTGCCATTTAATAATAGTATTGAATAAATAAATTCAATCCGAAATCATAATTTAGTTTATAGGCAAACAAAATTGGGTTAACATTGCTTTAGTAAGTTTCAACATTGAGATTTGATCAAATTTTATCTAGGACCTGCATATTGCAATATCTCAAAAATATCAGAATTTGACTAGCATTTTAAGAAAAAGACTCCTACTATAACAAGTGGGCGGCTACAGTCGAGCACGCTCGACAGTAGGATACACTGTGCCCAGGTACTCTGTACTACAAATTTATTTTCGACTGAGCGTCTCTAAGTCAGCTATATGATATAGGGGTCCGATGTGAAACAAATTTGGGCAGGATGTATAATACCAGCCAAGATGTATATTGTGTCAGATTGGTCGAGATATCTCATAAAACCAAGAAGTTTTTGATACTTAATCCTCATTTTCGATCTATGGTTCCTATGGCAGCTATATGATATAGAGGTTCTATCCAAAAAAAAAAGACAAGCTTGATCTGTCCGCGGTATCCAGGAACCTACTTACCAAGTTTGAAATCACTAGCTCTTATGGTCTCTGAGATCGACGCGTTCAAACAGATGGACGGACAGACAGACGGACGGACGGACAGACAGACGGACAGATAGACAGACGGTCATGGCTCAATCGACTCGGATGTTGATTCTGATCAAGATTATATATACTTTGGGGGGTCGCCTTCTTTTGCCTGTTACATACATTTTTGACCATTTTCAATGGAATCAGGGTATAAAAATTACAGCCTTCTAACTTTTTACGTTATTGTCCTGTATTGATGCTTTTGTCAGATAGGACAGATATTGTTAAATATATTTTATTTAATAATATATGTCAAACAACTTTACAACTCTAATCGAAGTTTTCGCATTAATTATTTAACATTTTCATCTTATTTAAAAAAAAGTGTTTAGAGCATGCGTTAATTTATATAAAACGGACTTGATATGCTTAACAGAGCTATTGGTCAAGTCAAAATAGTTATACACACAATAATTGGTAGTTCTGTGATACAGGAAACGCCTTTCCCAATAAATTGCACACTTCTTGAATTGGTTGTAATATCCACAGCAAAGTGAATTCATTGATCAATTTCAAACGCAGATAATATGCTCGTATTGATATATAAATAAATTATATAGAGTCGACCGTGTGATTCCCATTCCCTAAGTTGAATCGAAATCAGTGCAAAAAATCAAATCGCAGCCCGGCAATTTGAGACTCAGACATTGTCGCGACTCGCGACGTTGCCAATTAGATTTGATGGCCTTTTGCGCTAAAACGTTATAAAACAAAAGCCAAAATGAAAATAGTGGGCGTGGTGGCATTGACGGTGGGGCGAAAGCGAAAAAGAATGTTAAGCGCAGCAATGCAAAATGTCATGAGGAACGCAAAACAGTCTAAAACATGGCCATAAAGGATTCGAGGGGACAGTGGGGGGAAGTGGGGCACAGGGACTTGTGTATCGTGAAACGCCAATTTGCATGTCTGTCTGAGCTATCCACCTGTCCGTCCGCCCACGGGACTAAGTAATTGCCTTTTCGAATGTGCCACATGCCACATGAAGCGCTTTGCAATCAGCAACAAGTGGAGAGGAGGCAATTATAAAATAAAAAAAAAAACTAGAAATATTTGCATGCGTTCTCGCCAGGATAATGCAGCAGGACGATGGAGTGCGGTTCTCTCAGCAATGTTTTGCAATTGTTTGTAAACAAACGCTTTCCTTCAACGCTCCCAAATTGCCCGCCACATTGAAAATTTACGCTCCCAAATGAGGTCGACGCATGCGCCTGTCGAATTGCCACAAAAACTGTTATACGCCACATTTCCCCAGTCGCAATGAAACTGATTTGAAGATAGCCCTCGAAGAAGATGATCGGAAATACTTTTACTCTCTCCACATGCACCATGCCCCATGCCACATGCCACACATGGTAACTGTTTGGCCCATTTTGGCTAATTACTAGACCATATTCTAATGGAATTTTCCGTTAGCTAGCAAATGGTCTTGTTGGTCAATCGCTTAAGAAATTATCATTAGAGCCCATTCCACGGCATTTGATTGACAGTAAAAGTGGCCTAAGGTCTAAGGACTTAGGACTAAGAAGGACTCGACATATGGGGAATATTTGGTATGAAGTGCTCCCCTCCCGAGAATTTGTCAACAAATATTGAACAGCGTAATTAACGACCATACTCGTAATTATGCACCCGAATCATTAATCAGGCCAAAAACTTGGCCTACCCTTTCCATTTTCATTTGAAAATCATCGTTAAACTCGGAGACAAACTCAAGTATTCAGGTGAAATTTCAACTTATACATAACTTTCTTTTTTTACCTTTAATAGCCATACTATGCTAGAATTTCATGACGATTTACAATGAAATTTAAAATATGTATATTGTTTTCAATTTATTTTTTAATGAAACGAAACTTAGTGTTATCAGAATTAACCAAAATTAATCCTTTCAAAATTTGATAATATGCAAAATTCGAAGTCTAATTATAAATCATACAATACTGAAAAAATATGTATATAAAAGAAGTCTAATTATAAATCATACAATACTGAAACAATATATGTATAAGATCTATAAATCGACTTCATATAAATAGTCCATTCAAAATCATAAAGATTTAATCCTTCTTGAATTTATTTAAGAGATTTAGACCAGGTTAAGCAAATTTATTGGGAATATTTGGATGAATATTAGAATGTTTCACAATAATATTATGAGAAGAAGAACAATGCATTAAAGATGCATTGGGAATACTAGAGTGTATCACCTGCTTTTCATCTCTGCATTGCAGGACATTACAGCATTCCCAAATTGTCTCGTATTCTCAGCACGCAATTCGCATAAAAAAAAACACAATAGAGAATATTTTGCAATCAAATTGAGACTCAATAAAAGGCCTAAACTGACCACACAAAAGGGGATACGGCTAACTCAATTTGGGCTTATTGGCTGCACACACAAATATTGAAAACAAATTTGCGCTAAACACTTTCAATTGCCAAAGATGATATTTCGGCCATATAAAAATGGCAATAAATGCAAATGAAAAGCGATAAACACACACACGTACACAGACAACATCCACACACGCACAACCCTTCGTTGAGCCCAGTTAAAAAGTCAATTTTCAACGCCCAACCGAGATGTGGCTCGAAGGGGGTTAAAGGAGAAAGGAAACGTCACAATGGGTTAACAAAAAACGCATTTTCAATAAATACCAATTATGATCTAAGCCAGTTTTGTTTCAATTCTGGATTTGGGCATGCGAATTATTGTTGAATCTAAACGATTGAACGACGAAAGGACGGCAGGACTTCAAGGACCAAAGGAGCATATGGTCAAGGGTCGAATCAGGTGGTTATTTTCATGGCCCATTTATGGAATTATGCCACCGCATAAAACATTGATGAGCTTCCACTTTACAAGTGGTCGCCGCTTCTCATATTCTCACACAGAAAGCGGAGAACTTTACTATAAAAAGAAGTCAACCCAACTAGTTCCCATAGAATTGCTCCATCCAAAATTATCAGTTACATGTCTTTGGCATACGTGTAACATGAAATATTCATGGTCAGGCCAGAAATGCTTCCATATCTCCTTCCCCTTGCACATAATTAGTTTGTTGCTGCCAAAAAATAATTACAATCTCTGCTCGACTATTAGATACCCGTCATACACACGCAAAGAAACACTCGGCAAGCCACGAACGTTAGATGGCGCTAGTGCTCTCTCTCTCTCTCCGGGCTCAGTGTGGCGAAATGCACTAATATAAAATTAATAAAACTATGATTTGGCTCTACAAAACTAATAATTTGTATGTTTAAAATTATTTGATTGGACAAATTTATAATACCCCTTTGGAGCATAGGGTATACAAAAAAACAAAATTGTACCCAATGTCCAACTTGGATATGACGCAGACAAAATGATTAACTGCGTATTGGTCAATAATAAAAAAAAAAAAACTAAAACTAAAGAATAGAATATGGCAATTATTAGATCTCACAGTTAGATTGCGGGCATTGAATTTCTGAATTTGACTGAATTTCTGAAATTTGCGCGCTTATCATTGTAATGTCCATTGGGTGACCCAGTCCAGAATAGATAGGACACATGTTGGTCATTTCCATTTCGCATAATAAAGGTCATTGTGTTATTAGTCCTTTCCCCAGCCCCCTCCCAGTCCTCAATCCATTCAGCGTACGTAATAGCCGCACAATTTATATTATTAATGCCTTACATGTGCGCACACAACGGGAACACTTATGGTTTAATACCCCTTGACTAAAGCGACAAAGGGTGGAAAGGCTTTCAGTTTTCTATGGGGAATTTAAGGCACAATATTGGATAGATTCCAACAGATATTTATCTACGAGAATAAATGATTTGATCATATAACACGCATTGAAAATGTATATATACGATCTTTATAAATATGCTATGATTAAAAAGCTCCAGAATAAAGTTTACAAAAAATAAAAAAGATATTTTAAATTAATTTTAAAAGACACTTTTAAAAATATACCAATTAAATTCTGTTAAGTCTGCATATTTTGTATAATAAACAAAAATTATAAAAGCAAAAATTATAAATGATCCAACATTTGTTGCTAGGATTGGGGAAAACCCAGAAAAGCCCAATCAGATCAATTAATAGGTATTGGAAAATTGCGGATTTTAGGGAAGGCCCTATTTATATTTTATATATTTTTCTTAGAGTGTATTTTGTACAAAAACAACTTCAAGAAACCTGCAAGTCTATCTTGACTTTTCAGCTCTAATTTCAAGAACAGATTAAAGGATATTTCGTGGTCGACATAAGATAAGCTAAGGAGTTGTTTAATCTTCGAAACTTGCGTCAGGCTAAGGGACTCGAAGAAACTTCAATGAGCTCAATTATACGATCTATTTAAAAACCAAAATATCCTAATAATAAACAAGTAATCGTAGTAATATAAATAGTTATTCTTAAGCTCGTTAGCCAAAGTATCCTGCCGAATTTGTACTCATTGGACCAACGAAATGCCAAGAGAATTTTCAGTAGTGCTGGCAATTAGCTTCAAGGATAACAATGACGTGTTGGGGTGTTAAAAATATAAGGCTCGTCACGGCAGGGAAATTGAAGGGAGGGGAAAGGAGAAAACGGGGAAGACAACCAGTTAGCATTGACAGCACACACAGAAATTATGCGTTTTAGCGCAGTTTGGGGACGCGTCTATTTCTTCGGGTGTACTTAACAAATTGCCTGACCAGTGTTGCATAATGTATGAAGCGCAAACAGGCGACAGAAACTTTGTCAGTGCACACAACCAAGTGTCCAAGAGTCCTTGTTTTCTGGGGCGACATTTTTGCCAGTCCAAATCAAATATTGTTGCCCCAATATGGCTAATACTAATGGGCCTAAACAATGGCCATTACCAATGTCACTTTCATGGCCTTTTGTTTGGGTGACAGTTGAGGTTCTCATGTACGCATGGGCAGTTAGAGATTTGGATACGGATGCCCCAACTGGGAGGAAAGAGCACACACATGCTGACCATACGAGTATTCGTGATATTGCGCATTGAGGAGCGCTCTCCGCCCACCTTAGGGGTCACGCCCACCCATCAAAAGATAATTTAATAGTCGCACATAGAATACACGTATCGATCGTGTGAAGTCCAAAATGCTTTTCCGAATTGCGTGCCAAGTCCGTGGTCAATTTTCCGAGCCGCAAATGAACAAACGAAACCGCAAATGAAAAACCTAAACTCAAAGCAGGTGGAAAAGTGGGCGGGGCAGAGCGCTGGGGGTGGGAGGGGGGTTGCTTTCATGGCATGTGTGTACCGCGCACATGAATTATTAATTGACAATTGCCGAAAATGTCCATTATCAGGTGAATAGGAGGGAAGGGGAATAGGAACGAGGTCATACTGCTCCTGTCGCTCGGAAAATTTCAATTTGAGTCTAATGAAAATTGTGGCAAATGCTTGTTTTCCCTCATCCCCCTTCTGCTTTGCGAGGCAATTGCCATAATGGGGTTAGTTGATTTTACTTCTCCTACTTCTTCTCCCATTCCTACACTAATAAAAAAAATGTTCTACAATCAAGATTTAGATTTTAAAACTACGAATTTTGGTCTAAAGAATGCGTCGAGAACATAAATTTCTTAAATTAAGAGCACACATATTGGTTTTAGGTACATTTGGAATAAGACCAAGTTCTTACTTTAAGGATAAATGGTCTTAAAATTTAAGTCAAAAAAATAAATAAATGTGATTTTTAAATATATAATTTTACTTAGCTGTTTTTATTTTGATTTTAATACATTCTCTCTTTAATATTTTTATAATGTTATTTTAATTTGTTGCGAGTGGGATTCGAACCGGCGCCTGCTGCTTTCATAACTGAAGCGGCTTCTCTAACCAGAGCTCCACGGATCCACTTTGTTATTCATATGAAATAAGTGGTATATATTTATACCTTCCAAACAATTTTTATTCTTGTATTATGAACTTTGTTTTTTTTTATTAATACTCTTAGTACTATTAATATGGTCTTAAGTACAAAATATTTAAGATGAATGTTCTTGATTTTAGAAATTGGTTTTTTTTTTACAGTGTATTCCCATTCCTATTCCCATTTCCATTCCCACTCCCAGTGTGCTATGCAGGTGTTTTCATTTCGGCCGCTTTTCTTTCGGCCAATTGCAAATTACAACTTCCGCTCCTGTCCCTGTCATTTGTGCCATGTGTGTGTGTGCTCTAATGACATTCGGCAATGACAACGTCGAAATTACGCACCACAGTTTGTGGCACGCCTCATTGGCCAAAATAATAGAAGAGAAATACTGTTAGATAGCTAATCGGAACGGCTTTAAATGCTATTGCAATTGAAGCTGAACAAATTTGGCCAAATGACATTTCCATCAATCTCAGCGGCCTCGAAATAATGAAAATATTATATTGAACATTTTAAAAGTTTCCAATTTGAATGTATTTGTGGCTGTGGCATTACATAAGGGGACACAAGGCAACAAAACGAAAGACACAACAACAAATAGCCAACGGCTTCTACTGACGTGTTCAAAAGTCGTTCAACTCGATCGAGAACTCTGCGCTCTCTTCCATGCTCTCTCGCTCTCGCTCTCCGCGCTCTTTGAACAGGTGAGCAGTTGAGCAGCTGGAGAGCCAGAATTGGAGTCAAAGCGAGCGTCAGAGCCAGGCTAAAAGCCGCGTGGCTATAGCAACCAAACAGTTCTTGTTGAGCTAAGCGAAAAGTTGCGAGTTTTTGGCTCTCAGTGCCTCAGTCAGCGTCACCAAAGAAGGGTCAAGGTGTTGCTGTTTTACAGCTTAAAGTTTACAATTTGCGAATAAGAAAAACTAGCAAAATGTTCAAGTTGTTGTTAGCCATACTGCTGGCCACACTTCAGGCCAAACTTGGCTGGGCCATCTCTTGTGGCGGCTGTGTGGACTTGGACGAGATCAACTTTGACAAGACAATTGTGCGGTTTCCCTATGCGTTGGTTAAGTTCGATATTGCATTTCCCTATGGGGAAAAGCATGAGGCATTTGCGGAATTTTCCAAGGCGGCGCATAAGGCAACCGCCGAGCTGCTGGTGGCCACCGTTGGCATCAAGGACTACGGCGAGCTGGAGAACAAGGCGCTGGGTGAACGCTTCCAGGTGGATGAAAAACAATTTCCAGGCATATTTCTCTTCAAAGGCAACGTTGACCAATATATACAATTCCCCGCCCATCTGGATGTAACGCTGGATAATCTAAAGAGTTTTGTAAGCAGCAATACTCCACTCTATATTGGACGTGAGGGTAATCTCAAGCAATTCAACGATGCAATCAAGAACTACGCCAACAAGGAGGACAATCAACAGTTGGCTCTGATTCAGAAGATGATTGCCGAGCAGCAGAAACTAACACAGCCCGAGGAGCAGCAGAATGCCAAGGTTTATATCGTGTATATGCGGAAAATCAATGAACATGGCTACGTCTTTGTCGAGGAGGAGACCAAGCGTCTGCTCCGTCTCAAGGCCGGCAAAGTTACGGCCGCCAAGAAGTTGGAGCTGCAACTCAAGCTCAACATTCTGGAAGTATTCCGCGTCTCGAAGCTAACTAAAGCTGCCCAGGAGAAGGAGGACAAAGCGGAGCTATGAGTAAACTATATAATTCCTGTAGAAAAATCAACCAAACTCCATAATTTTAATCCTAAGATAGAAAAAAAACAATTGTACATTAAACTTAACTGTTACCCGAAATTTACTATTGTTTGGCATTTTGTTACTTTTCCATGACAACACTTACTCCAGTATGCGTGAGGGTCACCAGAACATATTTACCATTAAATATACATACGAATATATGAACAAATTATAATTATAGCAATTAATTTAAATATTACAAAGTAGCTGCTTTTATATTTGTTGACTTTCAGCTCTTTTAAACGCCCCCTGAAAGTATGTAATACAATTTATTTTTGCGTTTCGCCGCAAAGTATGCAACAGCTGCTGCTCAGGGAAATTCCTACATATATTTTCGCTCCCTAAAGTATGCAGTGGAATGCGCAAACAAAATTCCTTTATAATTTCACGCCTTCAAATACTTGTAAATTTCCTTTTCTTTTCAAATATATTATTACATATTAAAACAATTGTATTTCGCAACAAGCTTATAATAAAATAAAGGAGAGAAAATAGTATCGAAAAAAAATTATATATTAAGTTGTTAGTAAAGTCACAAAATTTTAGAGATTGCGTTAACATTTGCGAGCATTCACTGTGATACGACGACGGCAGTGACTGAGGCCATGCAATATCTTGCCCCACTGCAATACAAAACGGGCAAACTCATGTACGCGTGTGTGTGCGTGCGTGCCTGTGTGAGCTCCATCGGGCCGCTCTCTTCACACTTACTAGGCTGATCGTGACAATGGCAAGCGACAGAGGCAGCGGCAGAGGCACCGACAGCGACAGCAGAGAGAGAGACATTCGCTTGCAGTTTTTTCCACACTGTTTGATCGCTGTGGATAGAGGGGGAAGCAGGGAAGCAAGAGAGGGGGGCTTGTTTTGATGGCGCTGCTGTCATGTCTGTGTGTATAAGTGTTTGTGTGAGTTTGCGTTGTTATCGCTCATTTTCACTTTAATATGAGTTTTTGTTGCTTTCTTTGGAGTTTGCTCTTTTGTGCACGCTGCGCTGCTGGGCAGCCATATTTATTTATTTTTTTTAATTTTTTTTTTTTTTTGGACCAGCAGCAACACACACCAGAAATTGTGTTTTCTTTAGTTGCATGCGAAAAGTCAATGAACTTTTTCGGTGTTGTCTATGCATTTCTGATATACTGTTGTTGCTGTTGTTTTGCGATAAGTGTTCATGCTGGTGTTGAGCTATTGGTGCTGTTGTTGTTGTTGCTGTTGCTGCATTGGAAGCAATGACGGATACGAAAAATAACAACAACAATAAAGAAATTACAAATTTTTGAGCTGCACAAATGGAACGGCAATGGCAACGGGTTCCTAACGTGTCTTTATGAGTGGTGGAGGGAAAGGGGGAGGGGGTGCGGAATGTGGCGGATAACACGTTTTCCGCTTTCGCTTAGCTACAATATAATAAACACACACACACACACGTATTACTAATTTTCCTAGAGATTTTTGCGCTTATCGCGCAATTTATCAGCAATGCAAAAAAAAGAGAAAGAAGAAAACAAAGAATTAAGAAAAACACCCGCGGTTTTTAGCTGCAGCAATTGGCAATTGTTAATTTGTATCTAAGGGGAAAACCTTTGACCCGCAGCAGGGTCAATTGACAGACAGCAGCCACATAAAAAGCGGAAAACTCAATTGGGAAAATTGCCAAACTAACAAAAAAAAATTCTGCTGGTTGTACTGCAATTTTCACACACTCCCAACCAAAGCACAGAGAACTGATCTGCACCTTTGGATGGGATCATGCAAATGTTTGCATTTCCACAAACACAAGTGCATTTTTAGTCCCCCAATCAATCAGTCAATCAATCTGCGATCTGTCTTTCTGTCAGTTGGCAACCCTTTTCACAGATGCTCTGGGAAATTGTAAGGGGATCGCCCACGAAACGAACCCTTCTCAATTATCATGTGCATGAACCTAACGTCAATTGCATAAACCTAACCTCAATTGCTGCAGGCAGGATAAACAAAATGCGACGTAATTTGAGCGCTGAATGCAGAATTCAAAAATTCAGAAACTCCGAACTTCATAAATTGAGAAATTGAACAAACTGATTGTCGCAGTCGACGCCTTTTTTGACCAGTTTTCTTTTTACAGTCATAACGTTGCGTCTCGCCATCTTTTTAAGCCATAATAATAATGCAAGCCGATCTTCAGGTAAGATCGGTGTGGCGTGGACTACCTGCTGTTAGATTTACGTTTATGCATTTCATTTTCATTGTTTGCTACGTTGGCTTTTTGGCCATAAAAACAGGTTTCATCTGTCCCGAGATTCTTTTTTGGGCCTAAAAAGATTTATCTCGCGCTGCAGATCGCAGTGCAAAGAGAGCAAAGAACTCTTCTACTCTTTGTGACTCTACTGATTCTTTTGGCCCGCCTACAAGTTGACAATCAGAATGCATATAATATTCGTATCAATTCCCTTTTGGCGCAGCACTAATCGAAGGGTTCTTTCTCTCATCGTCGAGGTCAGGTCAAAGCAAATGCATTTCATGTGTAATCCCAGATACGAAATCTGTGCGAGACGTCAGACATTTGACTTCAACTTTAGAAAAACATTTTCACGACTTGTCCGACTCTTTTTTTATATTTTCTTGTGTCTTGTTTTTTTTTCGCGTCTGTCTTTTGGCTTGGGGGCTCTGTAACGATCTTGATGCTGGGCCGGATTCGGACTGGGACAGGTAGCCGCACATTTTGAAGCGCTTTGCGCATTAAACTCGATTTTTAGGTTCGTTTAAATGCGTTTTTCTCAACTTTTTTTCTCTTTTTTTTTTTTGAAAAATGTTTCATTTTGAGGTTTTTGCTTTCCTCGAACCTTCTTTGATTGCATTGCCAAGCCAAAGCCGCGCCTCGGACTCAACGTCAGTTTCAGCTTAGAGATTCGACCTCAGTCGCTCTCATGGCTTAATTGCCTGACTTGGTCGAGACGCAAAACTTGCTCCGAGCAGCGGCAGCGGCAGCGGGGTTATGGGGAAGCGTCTTGGTCGATTGGCGTTTTGGACCGGCAGTTTTCTCGCGATGACGATGGCGATGACGATGGCAATGGTAATGGCGGCGTCACCGGCCATTGCACCGCAGATGCAGATACCTTTTTCCCCCCGACCCGAAAGTCAATGACTTGTGAGGCATTTTCGTGGGTTTTTAGCGCCCCAGCCGAGGCACGCTTGACAGATTTATACATAAATGCATATGAGTTTGCCCCGAAGCATTCTTAATTAGGTTGGGAACAACAGAAAAATTCACGTTGAATCGAAAATGCAAAACCGCCTTAATCGAAATTCGATTGGAACTTCTAAGCGATGCGATCTAGCACCAGCATCTTTTCTTTTCCAAACATTCCTCTGTTGACAGGACAACTTCAAGGTAAACAATGAGTCAAACCCTTTATGACATCGCTTCCCAGACAATGACGATGATGATCAGCGGGTGTGCTTATTGGGACACTTCGGATACTTGATCTTGGGATTGGAATTGAGGTCCGACTTATGAATGTGGCCCTCATTGCTGTTGGTGGTTCATAATTAATGTCAAATAATTGGCAGAAATTTGTTTGCTATTTAATTGTGGCATTTTCCACAACAGAGCGTGGTCCGTGGTCCGTGTCCCTGATCTCTTGTTCCGCCGCCTTCCCTTTCACAAATTCATTTTCACATTTCACAATTTCTCAATCAATTTTCTTTTATTGACAAAGATGCGGGCGCCACACATCCCATAGTTCCATCTGAATTGCAATTGCAACATTTCGGCTGTTCGATGTTTCGGCACCATGTTTATCACTCCCCGACCCCGACCCCGTCTCCGACCTCGACTCCGATCCCAATTCGTACCCCAGACCATGCAGCCAGGTCGTTGACTCTCGTGTGGCACTCGCGACTCGTGATGCGTCTGTTTACGCATACTCATACAGTAGTCTATCGCAAAATAGATCACCTATTTACATATTTATGTTTAATTCTTTTTTTTATTCTAGAAAATTATTCATTCCTGCAAACGAATCTAAATTAGCTGAATTATTATAAAATTGCGCTTACAATTATCTTTAAAAAACTGTGCCATACCATACCATATAGAATAGAAAATAAAAATAACTTTTTTTTTTTTACCTTTCAAGAACAGTTGACTAAAATTATAAAAAAAAATTATGCAAAATATATAAATTTATAAATTAAAACTGAAATGATAAAACTAAAACAAACTTAAAAATTTAAGTTGTTTTCCATATTTAAAAATTGTTATAATCAAATTTGATTTTCTGATTTTCATGCGAAATGTCTTTTTTCTGATTTTCATGCGAAATGTCTTTTTCTGATTTTCTTGCGAAATGCCTTTTTTTTTATTCTAATTCTGCAACTAAGTTTTGTTTATTTGTTAAATTCAAATGAATTCACAAGTTTTCATATTTCCCTCTTGAAAATTTCCATAGCTTGAAAGGCTAATAATTCAACCAAAACTGTTCCGGTTTCCAAATGAAATATGCTTTGTTCATTTCATGACATCTATTTCGATTCTGAAACTAAATTAAGTTTGTTTCTTATATTTATATCATTTTCGAAAACTTTTAATTATTAAATAAAAACAGATTTCTATATTTTTCATCTACTATAGACACACAAATGCAACAATAATCAATACACATTAATCAAATGCATTCGAATAAAAAATTTAAAGTGAAAATACATGTTCAAGATTAATTAGGAATATATAATGGATTCGACTATCGAGTGACTACTGTAGCAACATAAAATGCAAGAAATGCAGCGGGGTCGTGACCGAGAGTCTCTTTGCTCAATGTTCTTCACTCTTTGCGGCGAATAAAACGCGACGCGTAGCTTTTTTCCGCCATTCCGAAATTCCGGAAGCAAAGCCATAAAACTGCTTGTGTGTGGGTGTGCATGTGTGTGGTTGTTTGTGTGTGTGTGTTTGTTGTGGGATTGCTATTATCGTACTCCCAAGACTCTAACAATTAACAGAAAGCATATCCAAAACGTAGACAGTAGAACCTGCATCATTATGTTGCATGCTGCGTTTCGGCGATCAACGATCGCCGATCAAAATCCACAAATGCCGAGGCATTGTTTATGCGCAGGATTCGCGGCGTTCCCACAGTGCCACACAATGCCAATGCGAATGGGCATAAATTTATATAAAAAAAAAAAACAATCATAGATCGATGGATCGCTGAATCGAGGCTGCCTCGAATCAATGTGGCAGGAGGAAAAACCCAAAAAGTCACATGTGTGTAACAATGTGGCTGAAAAGAATCCCAGCCAGAAATCGCTTAAGGTTAACACATCGCCAAACAATGGTCGATGAAGGTGGGGGACAAGTGTCGCGGTATCATAACGAGGGTAGCTACAAACCAGTTTTCCTCTAGTGCGAGGACAGCCTGTACCTGTCAGCCTGTTGCAGTGTTGCACTGTTGCGAGCCCTGCTTAATTTGGGGGTAGGGGTTAAACACTCCGATCTCCGTAATCTGCGCTATCGCTCCTGGATGCTGAGTCAGCGCCAGAGTAGCAATTCCCTCATCAAACTGCGTTGCAAGATCGCGCAATGAGAATGGGAATGAAAATGAAAATGGAAATGGACGTTGCAGGTGCCGTGTAAGTCACATACTTGCTGCATGCAACAAAGGACCAAGGCACAAAGTCAAAGTCAAAAGAATAACACTGGCCAAAAAGGGACGAAAAGAAAACACACACTCACACTCACACATACACGCACAACAAAGGGACAGCCTAAAGGCACATGCAAGTGCACATTTTCATTTTCATTTTCATTTTCGACTATAAAATTTATTCGCATTAATCGCCGTCAGAGATAAAAATTAACGAAAGAAGGAAAGAAAAGATCGTAGAGCATAGACGAAACAGGGTCAGTCCTGAGGATGTCGAGGGTCGTGGGTCAAAAGACGTGGGACGTGGGACGTGGGACGATTGCAGACACTTCTGGCCAGGGGTCGGCATGATAAGGCAACAATTGACACCTTCAACTGGGACTCAACTGGAGACTTGTCTTCTTCTACCTGCCACGCAATGCGGCGTTACGTTCTCCGCATTTCTGATTGCCACCAGTCCGTGTGTGTGAGTGTGTGTGTGCGTGTGTGCTAAAGAGCAACGAATTTGCAGAGACTGTACATTGCCTTCGTTTAGACACTTGTCGTCGCCGCGAAATGAAATGGTCTACCCTGTAACCACTGAAAGTAGGCATTATATCCGCATTTGATCGTATGTAGCACTAGATGAAAGCTTTAAGCAGTTTTAAAACCCAATATATACTGACAAGAAAATATTTTGTCACTTTATGTATACCTTGTAACCTGTGATAGTCGACAGTAGAAAAGAAATCCTAGAAAGTATTAAAATATATCCATTGTACTTGTACAAATCGTAAAACTATTACTTCACTTGATGTACACTTAGAAAAAGGGTGCATTAGTTTTATCCACTTAGATCTGCGACATATAATGGTTTTTTAATTTTAATTTTGTATGTATAGTTTTCTGAATTGCTTAAGTTTTTGAATATCTATAATGAAAATATATATTAATAAAAAAAAACCTAACCTAAGTAACTTTGTTTTCATAAAAAAATATAATTTCAAGCAAATTAAATAGAGGGGTGCCTAAGTTTTCGGCAATACTGTATATTTATACATTTTTTTTAAATGTTTATATTTATTTATTTATTTTATTATTTAGGCTTCTGTTCTAATTTTATATTTATGTATAGCTTAAAATAATTTATCGTATTATTATTTAATTATTCTTAATTTTAGTTCAAAAAAAAAACTTGTTTAATTACTTCAATTGCTTATAGTTGACGTTAAATAAATAAATAAAAATAAAATAAAGTACCCTGCAACGGCTTTAATAAGGACAGGAATAAAGTACTAGACGACATCCTTTACACAAATATACTTTTATGAAATTATTATTTAACTGTTATTTTTGCGATTTTAATTAAAGACAATAAAATGAAAGTGTATACCATGTCTTGTGTATATCCTGCTCCTATTTTGATTATCTTTTGCATTTATAATTGAAATTCGTGAAGTTAATCTAGAATTCTCGTCTGGAGCACCTTTTATTAGTTATAAATTTTTTTATATTTAAATTATTGGTTTGGCACCAGGTAAAATGTAGTTTGAATAAATGGGTTGTATCTGTCATAAATATATTAGATAAGCTGATAAAAAATAATGTTCTAAAATCCAGATTTTGGTCTCAATACCTAGAATTTTGGTCTCAAAAATGCGTCGAGAACATGAAATTCTAAAAATAAGAAAACACATCTTGTTTTTAGGTACATTTCAAATGAGACCAAGCCTATTTTATTTTAAGAATAAATGTTCTTAAAATGAAAATAAAAAAAAATAATTTTAATATGATTTTTAAATTTATAGATTTTGTAATTTAATTTTTATATAATTTTTTTTGTTACCAGTGAGAATCGAGCCTAAAGCAGTTTCTGTTAGATTAATATTCTTAGTATTAGTAATATAGTCTTATTTTAAAAACAAAATATTTAAGATGAATGTTCTTGACTTTAGAAGCTGGTCTTATTTTTCAGTGAATATCGAGCTTGTCTTAACTTTAAATTAATTAAATTTTTTTATTGTGTTTTAATATTTATATGACAGTAATAATGTACAAACGAATATTATCATCAGCCAAGCAGAGAACGTTGGATTAGATGCCTCTCATGCTATAGATCTGTACAGTGCAGCATCCAGGATCTACTAGGAACAAGTTGGACTTTTGAGGAAGTGGACTACTGGCATAATCTTTATTTGGATCTATCAGCAAATAAGGAGTTTAATGGTTGTTAATTTTATTAATATTTATTATTATTTATTTGTAGATCTCCGAGTTTTAAAAGTGCAACGACAGAGAGTCCGCTGCGAAAAATACTAGCGAAATAAATTTTTTGGGCCAGTTTAAAGAGACCGAATTCTGTGCCCCAATGGGATGTGAGTCAGGACGGAGTGAGGCGTGCTGGGATGGGATGGAATGGGATGGGGTGAAATGGTGTGGCATGGTGGCATGGAGCGGGGCAACCACTAGCAAAGTGGAATGAAGCGTATGCGTGTGTAATTAAGTGTCGCAAAAAGACGCAGAAGCTCAGGCAGATAGATGATAATGTACTGGGCGCTTTACATGTGACGGTAATCGGAGTCGGATGCTCGGATCCGGATACTCGGATGGGGTCTCTAAGTGTGTGCATGTGTGTGTGTGTGTGTGTGTGTGTGTATATGTAAATAGGAAAAGCATGTTGTTGTGCTCCTGTACAGGATACTGTTGAGAGTGAGGGTGATAAAAATGTTGATGTAAATTGCAAAAAACAGTTTTTATGTCCCATTGCCGCATTTGAAGTGGGGTGGGGGGTTGGAGGGGGTGGGCGGAACAAAGGACAAGTTGATGGCGGCCTGCGTGTGAAGTGGTGCAAAATATATTAGACAAGGGCGGCTGGAGCTGAAAAAGCTTCAGCCTGACAGTCGAACAGGATAGCAGGATAACAGGATGATTGGTCGACTGGTGGTTGCTTCCGCTTTGAAGTGCCATTGTTACTCTAGTTTTCGATCTATTTATAAATCAAGATTTATTTCCTTAATATTCGTTACTCAACACTGCCTGACAGCTTGGACACATTTTTAACACTGCCGAGTAGTCATTGGCAATTCTGTCAAAATGTGAGGAGAGCAACTTTAATAGAAACTCGGAGCCAAAAGTCAAATGGGTAAAAATCAATTGAAAACCATAGCATTTGGAAAGATTTCTGATTGCTGTATTTGTATCATTATCTTTATCTTTCGACTAAAGTTTCCAGAATCGATTGGAAATGGTGAGTTGGATGCAGTTGCTCCCACATGAATTCAAATTCGATTTCGCTCCCCACAAGGCTCTCATGGTCAAACTTAAGCTACCGAATCGTGTCCAGCCGGATGTACTACCACCACCTGGTATGTGTGGCACCCACACCAACAAATTGCACTACATCAAAAAGTATCTGCTGGATGAATTGCCCACGAAACCATTTGCCCCTGACTTTATGCAGCCCGTGGACACGGAGGTTCTGCAGGTGCCCACGTATTACACCATCATCCAATGTCCCATGGACGTGGGCACCATCATCAAGAGGGTTCAAAATCGATTCTATCACGGCGTGGATGAGCTGATCATTGATTTCAGGCAGGTGATAAGCAACTGCTACAAATTCAATCGCCCCAATGACACAGTCTATCGCAATGGCCAAAAGCTGGAGAAGTTCTTTCTGAAGATTCTCTCGCAAATGCCCGAGGGGGACGAGATTCCCAGCTACAAGGATCCCCGAGCGCCACGTAGTCCCCCCGAGGAAGAGAAGGCTTCGGCAGTCACGGAGCAACAATGTCGAGAGGATCTAAAGAAGCTGCAGAACGAATACGTCGAGGGGGTGGATGGGGAGTTGCGGGACTTCTTCAAGGACAAATGGACAGCACTGTCCAAGAAGCTGAGCAAGCATCAGTTCAAGTCTGTCGAGGAATTCCATCTGCACATCGATGGCATCTTCCTGCAGTACAAGAATCAGGCCAAGCGAATATACGAGAATACATTTTACGAGTCCCTGGATAACATCTCCTATCAACCTGTTAATAAGGAACTCAATGAACTGCTCTACGAGACGAAGAAGGCGGAGGGCAGCTTAAGGGAGCCTTACAACTCCCATTCCAAGTGGCAGGATACTCTGGTGAATGGACTCGATGCTACAATCGAAAGACTGCGAAACAATCTCGACACATGTCGCCTTAATGAAGAGGAGAAATCCGCCGGAGGGGAGGGAAGCAAGAAGAAACCGAAGATGCGGACAAAGGTCCGCGGAGAGGATCGTCCTCAGAAGCTAAACACACTGATGAATACCCTTGAGCCCAATTCACCTGATAACAAGGACACGGAAATCGAAAATTTCAGTGAGGTGGAACGGCGAGCCATCCAGCAACAGTTTGTAATGCTCCCCCTGAACTCCAAGATCGAAATAATGCACATCATCGCACAGACTGAGGATATCAATACAGAGAACTGTGACCTACAGTGGTTCGACATCAAGAACTTTGGCGTTGAGACATTGCATCTAATGAAGAAGGCAATGCATCCGCATACCAAGCTCAATCTGCGGAATATGAAACCCGCCGAGAAGGAGGATCTACAACGCAGCCTCGAGAATCGATTGCGGAACATCAATCAAGTGCTTAATGGCAATCGACGCAAATACACACATCGAATGCGTATTCGCTCCACGGTGCAGGCCAAGAAGAGATCACGTCTCGAGGCCAAAGCCGTATCCGGATCCGGATGCGGATCCGGCAAGAGCTTCCAAGCTGTTGGCGCTGGTACCTCCAAGCAGCGAGTCGCAGATAACAGCAGCGATAGCGACTCCAGTGACTCCTCCGACTCCTCCAGCAGCGACAGCGACTCGAGCAGCGACAGCAGCGACTCCTCCAGCGATAGCAAAGAATCCAATGTGCTGGATTGAGCCTAAGACAAATTCGCAATTTGCATAATCATTTTCCAAAAATAAAGTCCGATCACAGCGAAGGAAAAACACATCCCGATCTCTATTAACATCTCCACTGTCTATGCAACGATCACGTAAAGCGAATTTTTATGAATTTTCCAACAAAAAATTATGCAAATGTGGTCGAGTTTCTCACGCTCGGCAAAATTGATGAATCTGCGCCTCAGTCTGTCTCAGTACCTGACACCGCAGACTAGTCTACGAAATTAGAGCGTTGCCAAAAGATCTTGCACAGATCTCTTGGTGAGCCAAAGAGGGTTTTCCGTTTACGTAAAATTTGCATAATTTCACAAGATTTTCACTTGACAAAAAAGGGTTCAGCCAAAGGGGACAGACAGAGAGAGAGAGAGAGAGAAAGAGAGAGAGAGAGAGATCAGATGTGATCCTAATTTGCATAAGGAACATCGACTTGCGAAAACGTAAAAAGGAAAGTGAAAATAGGAAAATGTGCATATGCTGAAAAGGAAATGCCACAGAGACGAGACGAGACGAGACAATCACACAACAGGGGTTAATTATGCACACAGTGGACGGCGCCAGAGAGAGAGAGAGAGGTATGCACAGCATGCCGGCACGCTCGCACACCCTCTTGCTGGCAGGGGGTTGAACAGGGACAACAACATTGGCTAATTTGCATAACATCGAAAAGGAATAGGAAAAATAGGAAACTGAAAATGTGAATGTGATGTGCCTGCAATTTATTTCCTTGTTTGATTTTTGGCCAGGCAAAATTATGTAAATTATGCGTGCAAAAACATTGAGAAAACTTTCTCACGCTCAACTCCTTGAGCAGGACCTCTCAGTATTGCTCACTTTTCGGGTTAAGCCAGGATGCAGGGTGCAGCATTCAATATACTTAGTCTTGTTTGGGTTTCCGCGCACCAGGCAACAAATCAATTTTTGATCGATATTCATTCAGCTCTCGATTGATTTCAATAATTTGCATATTTGTCAAACTTAGCATAGGTTATGTGCCTATAAAGGGGCATCCTTAAAGATCCTTAGGACGGTCGAAAAATTATGTAAATTTTTTTAAAAGATTTTTCCTTTGCAGCCTTTTGCAGCGAAAGTAATGTGGCATTTTTTCCATTTGACATGCAATTATTGAATGTTAATTTTCATACATTAGTTTTCTATCAAATTGAAAGGGGTATTGATGTTCAATCAACGCTGTTCAATCTAAGTGCACAGCTGCAATTACAGAACATAATATATAATTTAGCCAGAGCTTAAAATTTAATTTATTGCAATTAATTATTTTTTTTTTAAGTGAAAATTAATTTATTTCAAATTAAGTACGCAAGAATTTGACAATTTTTTAAATGGTACTAATTTAATTATTATTAAAAATTATGAACAATACTTAATATAGTTCATTTTAGTTTATCGGTGTCAAAGATTTCAATTTCCCCACCACACCTATTCCAATTTAATTCTTGTTGGACACAACTGATCTGGTTGAAAGGGGTTAAAAGTAGTTTTACTATTCAATTAATTGCACAGGTGCATTACAGAGCATTATAAATGATTTAGTTAGAGTTAAAAATTTAACTTTTTTGGTATTCAATCAAGTTAAAAGTGATACCGCTATTCAATCGAATTGTACAACAAGCTTCGAATATTGTTCTAGGCGTAAAAACAAAGTAAAAATTAAATTGAAGGAGTAATTGCTGTTCAATCCCACTTAAATACCTGATAGGTTTATTCAAAGTCAAGGAACATTCGCCATTTTTGCAACAAGTTTTCGCACAGCTCCTCCCACCTTCCGCTTCCACCACCAGGCCATGTAGGGTGTCGATTTCAACCCCGAACCCAACTTGGCCACAAGCTTGCGAAATCGCCAATGCGATTTGCCAAAAAGGACGATCGAACAGTCATCATCGCAAATAAAATTGCACTTTTCAGCCAATGCGAATGGTTTAGCAATCGCAGTGAAGTAGGAAAAACAGGGAGAGATACAGGAAACAGGAATAGGAAAGGGAGTAGGAATAGGAATAGGAACAGGAACAGGAATTGCGAGTGCAACTGAGACTGAGACTGAGACTGGGAACTGGAGGAAAGCCAACAACCACCGTTGTGTCTACCACCCAAGCGAATTGAAAATATGAACTTTGATGTTGTTGCCTCTGTTTTGGGCAAAACCATAAAAAAAATCCGCAAAACGAGGGTTGTGCCTCGTAAAGTACTTATCGAAACACCCCAAACACACACACTACCCTCCCTCCTATCGCCGTTTCCCGCTCCCCTCTCCCCGCTCTACACTCTACACTGTACACTCTGCTCTGCTTGCCTCACCTACACTCAGAAAAAAAAATCCAGATTTCCGTACTTAAGCGGGTTATTTTTATGTACAAACGATCTCAAAAGCTGTTTAAGTACGAAATTTCTAAAGTTGAGAACAAAAATCGTATTTCAAGTCAGGTTTTCGCTAGTACAGAAATCTTAAAATGAGATTTTTCGGCGAAACTTTAAGTACGTTTTGGGCTTAATTTAAGTCTGTAAAAATTGAAAACATACTACTTTTAAGTACAAAAAAATCTTAAACTAGTTTAGAACAAATAACTCAGTTGATTCTGGAAGTGTCTAAAAGAGACTCACGGATTATATATTTGCCATAGTCTTATATATTCTGACTAAGTTTGATTAAAATCGTACTACTATTTCGGACAGCTGATATAGGAATGGGCAGTCAGAATTCAAAATGTAAGATCGATTCGTACTTAATTCAAGATTTTTAGTAAACAGCAATCTTAAAATTTTAAGAACGAAACGGTATAAAATCAAGTACGGTCGTACCTAGCTTTAGTATGGCATATTTTTCTGAGTGTAGTTCGCATTATTGCTCGTTAAATGTGGAGTGCGTCACGTGTGGCATGTACCATAGTTGTTGTTTTTCTGTATCTAGTAATTTTGCAGCGGCAGCATGCAAATTTTTTTGTTTTCCTTTTTTTTGTTTTTTTTTTTTGTATTCCGTTGACCTGCCATGTTGTGGTGGTTGAAGCGAAAAGCTAAGCTGCAACAGCAGTCGACAACCCCAGGCTTTCAGGCTGCGCCTTTTTGTGGCATGGAGTGCGATTGTTGTTGTTGTTCTTAACGCAGCTTATGCCAAAAAGAGGCGTCAAATAAATATCAGCAAGAGACTCGCAAGTTTTTCCACCTTTCTTATTTTTATACACTATTCGAGGGTATATTGGGTTTGTGCAAGTACAATTTATGAAAGAAGCTTGACAGATCTTAAACCATATATATTTAGAATTTGGTAAAATTTTAGTGTCAACCGCTTTGCCCATAATGAAAAAGCGAATCACAAGAGATATTTTAAATCTAAGGACTTGCATTGTGGCCTGGGACTGTAAAACATATTTATTATTAATCATTCACTATTAGTAACTTTAAAAGAACGAGAAACATACCAAAGTTCTTTTTTAAGGAAGATCCATGCATTTTCAATATACAAAAGTACGATCTATTAGATTTGAAATATACTTTAAAATTTAAAAAATAATCAATATCTTTTGATTTAAAAATAAAAAAAACACTCATGAAATAGTGATTATTCCTTTTTTTTAGCTCAACAATTTTATAAAACTCATATTATAATTTTGATTTTTATGGAAAGATTTATGTATACTTTTATGCAGTAAGCGAAAATTAATATATTTATTATTAGGATTAAATTTTTGTATAAATAAAATGTATGGAAAGTTTAAAATTACACTTGACTTTATTTTTAAGCAAAAATAATCATTATTTTTGAAGACAAAATAAAACTAATGGAAAATTAGTAATACTTTTTGTTTAAGTTTTAAAATATTATATATTAAAATATTATAACTCTATATTAATCATTAAATTGTAAGTTTATCAATAAAAATTTAAAAAAAAAAATCCTATTTTTGTAATTCCTATAATAAACCTAATCGAGTCCTTCCCGCGGAAGTAACGTAAACGACATTTTGTCAATTTTTTTATGCAATTATGTTGACTATTACCAAAATATTTCAAAAGCCAATACAGTATAATAACTAATAATTATAACGCAAGCGACACACGACATACGAAACACGACACACGATAATTCAAAAAGAGTATCTAATGTTAAATTTTATTTTAGCCCCTTACGTTATTTTCGCGGGAAGGGCTCGTTATAATGGATACTGTCCCTGGTTTTGGAACCTTTGATTAAAATCTAGGTATCGAGGGGCTTAAAAAATTTCATCCAAACTCAAAATTTTTAAGCTAGAGATTTGAATAACTGCACACATTATAAGTATCTAAGTATCAAAGGAATTGGACCAGGGTATCTCGTAGTCGATACGTCCGGACTTTAGCTTTCTTCTGTTTTCCCCTTGCTTTTTATGGACTGCACTTGTGAGCAAGGAACTGGGATCAACCAAGATTTGCTCCTATTGTGTGTCTACAATGATCCCTATCTAGGAGTCTCATATTTGGCATAAATTAGACGCCATAGTTGGCGACCCGGACAATGCCGAGAACCAAGAGGGATAGTTTTCGGTTTCACGTCGTTATTTTTTTGGGTTTTTTACGCGACAGCGACACCAGCATAAACAACAACAAGGATAACAATAAGAGATGTCAAAAAAAACGCGCACTCGTCGCGCTTCACACGCGCAAGGATCTTAAAAAAGGATCCTATTACAAAAAAAAATAGATAGCTGCCAGTTTTGACTTGAAACATGTTTGAAATTGTCGCATTTTTTTGGTTGTCGTTTGTGTGTGTGCCATTCTTTTCCCTCTTTTTGCTCCTTCTCCTGCTCCTTCTGCGTGTGTCAGTCGTTTGCTGCTTTTTGTCTTTTGTTCTCCAGGCCCGAGACTCGGACGCTGTCTGCCCCCATCTCTTTCTCTCATTATCTTCCTCTCTCTTTTTGGCTCATTCTTTGGCTTGGCTCTTTTGATAAGCATTTCAGCGTTTCACTTTCATTTGGTTTTCCTTTATTTGCAGGATATCTGTTGCCTTGGCTGGACCTCAACGTGTGTCAGCCTTGACTATTGTTGTGACTTGTTGACCTTTTGTGGCCAAATTAGACACAGGCAATAAGACATAAATAGTATGTGTGTGTGTGTGTTTGAGTGTGTATGGCTGTATGATGGCAATTATGCAATTGCTTTGTAATTTGAATGCCCCTCACAGCCTAGCGACGTGCCACATGCACCATAGAAGAGTACACCGGCCCAAAACTGAATTTAATGTTGGCGTAGGGCCGCCATCGCCATCGCGCCACATGCGGCATGGAGCAAGCAGCAATAACGAGCACACAAACATATGTACATACAAACATACATACTTGCATACATTTGTCTGTTTGCCTTTTTACCAATTGCCCTTCCAGTGCTAAGATGGCGTCGCTGATCAAGTCCAACGCAGAGAGCGCTGCGCCCACGTACAGAGAGGGAGCTCTCTCGCGCGCTCTCGCTCTTTTTGCTTCTATGTGTGTGTATCTCTCTGACCCAACATTGGCATTTTCTTTTACTTTTACACAATTTGTTTTCGTTCTTCGTTTTGTTGACATTTCCAAAAATGTATTATCTGTGTTGCCTTTGCTGCTGTTGCTGTTGCTGCTGCTGCTGCTGTTGTTGTTGTTTTTCTTTGCTTGATTGGCGGCCACGTCTGTTCTCTGCTTCTTCGTCGATAAGTGCGTTCGTGTGAGAGTGTGTGTATGAGTGTAAGAGTGTGTTTGTGTGTGACTGCACATTGCACTGAAATCGCCGTTTTCGCCGTCAACATTTCAACGTCTCTTCTGTTCTCTTCGCTGCGTTGCTGCACTCAATTGCGTGGTTAATGCTAATTATTTGTTATTCTACAGTCGCAGCGTTGATGTTTGCGTTGTTGTTGTTGTTGTTTTTGGTGTTGCTGCATTTCCAAAAACTTAAAAAAAAAAAGAAAGAACACATTTTGGAAGACACGCACAGAAGACCGAAACGTGCAATTGCTGGCGATTTCCGGCTATGCAAGCAGAACACACAGAACTATTTGACGACTGTACCCACAAGTACAGTAAACAATGACTATGAGCGCTGTAAGCAACAAGACTAGATTCAAACTTTATTAATTTAAACTTATATAATCTTGAAGCTCGCAAGTAAAAGAAACAATTCCATTTGATTTAATTCCAGTTGTTCCAGTTTCATTCGCTGTCGAATTAAGAGCAGTGTTGAGCGACAGTTAAGAGATATGTAGATGAAGAAATTCACGTTAGTTGTTGTTGTCAATTAAAACAAGGAGCGAAACAAGCAGTGCAATTTAAATTTGTTGTGCTGCAATTTGAAGTAAAGAGATTAGAGTTAAGAGAGTAGAGTGTTTATTAGACAATGGTTAGTGCTGTTGCACTGCTTCTGCTGTTAATTAAGACCAAAAGAGTAGTCTATGTTAAGTTGTCATTAAAGTGATAAGAAGAGAATTAAAAGACTGCATAGAAAATGTGCTGCAATTTCGAATAAATAGAAGAGAGTTAAGAGAATGCAAATTAATTGCTGACAATCGCAAAAGAGACATTGATAAAATGTCAGTTATTTATTAATGTGAATGTGGTTGTGTGTGGCACTCAAATTGTAATTAATGGCTCGCAATATTTACTCAATAGCAGAGACACATTGTCGTCTCTTATGCCACTCGTGAGTCTTTCTCTGGCTTAATAGCCGCTGCCAATCAAAAGATAGCGTCTTCTTCTTCTTCTTTTTTGGATCATTTCAATGCCTCATAGTAAAACTAAACAGTTGTTGTTATTGTTGCTGATGTTGTTTCTGCTTCCATGTACTGTGCACACACGCTTTGAACAATGCAAGACAATTTTTCGGCCACTTGTCAAAATAATTTGCGCCTGTTGAGTAGAAGACTTGGCCCAAAAGAATCTTCACATACACACACACACACACGTACACTTTTCTTGACCAAACAGTGAGCTGTTGTTGCTGTTGTTGTTGCAATACCTGCCGTGCAATTGTTGACTTAGTTGTTGGCAGATGAGAATGAAAAATGTGTGAAAATTTCTTAAACAAACTGTTCTGTGAGAAGTGCAAAGGGGGAGGGGGAGCGGTCAATACAGGTAGAATCCAAATGTTGCATCCACATTGGGTAAAAAGTATTTGCTACTTACGTGGATACCCTAAGTTGTAAGCTTGCTAAAGGTGTAGATTAATGCGATTACTGCAGATGCATAAACCGATCACTTGTCTCTGAAATGATCACCTGTGCATAGACGGATTGAACAATAAATTCATTGGAATCAATAGTTCAATAACCCAGCATTACAACAACGACATTTACAACAATAGGAAACCAAAAGAATGACGAGAAATTATGGCACACAAAAAGGATAAACGTTGAGATAGAGAGAGAGAGAGAGAGAGAAGAAAACCAAAGCGAATGCACAAATTGATTGCTGCGTCTGTTGCAGGGGCGACGGCGGAGGAGTTTCGGGTCCTGGATCTCGGGTAAGGGTAAGGGTATAGGTAAGGATATGCGTGCAGGACGCGAGCAACAGGATACACACACTCACACACATGCACATCTGTAGATATGCGGGACGCGTCTCGGCAAAAAACCCTGGGAAAAGTTAACTTATTGATTTGAAGTAAAAAGAATCACATGAAAAAGTCACACGATTTTTTTTGATGTTGCCAGTTGATAGAGAATAGGGAACATGTTGCAAGTCAGTCCGTCTGCAGCAGCAGCTGAAATGCAGCAGGTTGCATCAAATGGATAAACAAGGGGAAAAACATAATAGACATTCAGTATCAAAATAAGATGGGGCCAATCGACACATGATCAATTGTTGTGGTTTTCCCATCATGCGAATTTTGGGCTTATTGTTAATAAGCTTACGGCGTATAAGATCGCTGAGTTGGGACAAGAACCTCGCTGTTAAGGAAATGTTAATGAAAGCCCTTGCAAAAGCTACAAGCCACAGAACTGTTAACATTTTGGCGAACGTGCTGAGAATCAGCAAATGAAAAAGTAAATAAAACATCAATTGAAATTGTCAAATTGTAAAAAAAAAATACTTATTTTAGGCTACCCCCAGATATGTAAACTTTTAATTTGCTTAAATGATTTTTATTTAAATTATGTATTACTTATTTTAATTAATTTTATAATTGTTTTGACTGTTTTAAATAAAACTAAGGTTGAATAAATAGAATAGAAATAAATAAATTAATAAAAATGCTAAAATATTTTATTGCAGATTTAATATGTAAAATAGCTATTAATTATTTTATATTGATTTGATTTCTTTAAAAGAAACTGAATTTAAATAAATAAATAAGTAAGCTATAAATAAATTAAAATGATCAAATGTTTTATAAGTATTCTTGCTTTCTAGACAAGCTGTAATGCGAGCTAAGCTTATTCCAAATACTAAGAATAAGCACAACACGCTTTCCAGAAAGCTCTTTAGAGTCTGTGTCTCTGGCCACCAGCTAACCACGTGTCTCTGACAATTCACTTAATCAACACACATGCGAAATACGCGTAGTAAATGGAAAGAACAACGCCGGAGAAGAGATAGAATAGAATAAGTTGCCTCTCTTCAGTTCAGTTCACTTTAGTTGAGGTTAGCAATTTTTAGCTTTTGAGTTGTTTTTGCGCAAAAATGGCGACTTATCTGTGCCAAAAATAAGCAAAGCAAGCGAAACACATAGCGACAGCTTTCGGCTCCCCATTAAAGCTGATTGGTCGGCTGGCAAATTCGCGAGTAAAGAGCCGAATCGCAATTTTGCATAAAAAAGCTTCGGCAACTGTCGGCAATGCTCGGCAGCGTCGAAGTGAACGAGCGCAGAAAAAGATAGAGAGAGAGAGAGCTGTTATTTACTATACCCTACAACTTGTAAGCTACAAGTTGTGGAGTAGGAGCATCTTACTCTTAAATGAATTTGCAAATTGCTTAAATAGGTTACTCAAATGAACGAATATTCAAAAAACAAATGAGTTTATTTTAATATAGAATATTTGAGCATTTCATAGCTTAATTAAGTAATAATAAATTAGGAAAGTATAGACTTGGGCACATTATGTTTTCACACAGGGTATCTTTTAGTCGAGTTTGCTGTTAACAACGCGCTAGCTTGTTATTGTTTTCGACATGTTTTTGCGTTTTTTTTTGCCGGCATTTTGCTCTTGAATTTTGTTTTCGCAGTATTTCAAGTTCAAGTTTAGGGACGGCGGCGTCTGCTATCGGTTCGTGTTATTGTTGTTGTTTTTTAGCTTTTTAACGTGCTTTCTGTTCTAGCATTGTAGTTGTATGTACATAACACGCCCAGGTTCGTCTGTTGACGTAACTTGTTACTGTTATTTTGCCACTGGCAGCGAATGAAATGTCATCAAAAATTAGCCAGTATTACTGAACTAGTTTTCGATCTGCCAAAAGCTAAAGCCTTGAGCTACATTTATCCGCTGATAGATAAACAATTACATTTACAACATTGAAAAAAGACCTTCCGTATTTACATACAAATATTTTTAAACAGACACAGATACACACACACATTGACCCTGGCACAGCCGCGACCAAAACAACAAATTAATGAAATTTGTTTTCGTTGTAAGCGACACACAACTGCTGTCGTACACACACACACACCAACATACACATTTTTACAATTTATTATTATTTTTTTTTGCTTCGTCTGCGATATTTTTCGCTGTAAACAAAAATTGTGTAACAATTAAGTGACCCTGAAAAGTTCTACAGATAAACAACAAGCCGACCAAATGGCGGTTCTTGTTTTTCTTTTTTCCATTTATTCCCTTGTCTTTAATTTTGTTGTTGTTGTTTTTTATTTTTGTTATTTGCAAAATACTTTGCTGGCGTAGAATCGGAGAGCGTGAATCTAATCGTTCTCCGGCAAAGGGCCGCCTGATAATTTTATGCTGCTCCGAGAGCTTTTCTCCCCCCCCTTCCCCCACTCCGCTCTCTCATAGTTGTTGTAACGTATAAATTTTGTTATTTTTTTTCTAGTGCGTTGTTTTTTTGCTCAATTTCGTGAGTCAGTTGATGCCAGAGTATGCGTGCTTTGTATATAAGCGACTAGTATATAACATGTACATATGTGGACACAAAAAAAAAGAGCTTTTGCTGCCTCTCTGACGCTTTACTCGGAATTAGTTTCAGAATTTGAAATCCAGCAACAGCAACAGATTCAGTCGGCCGGCAGGCAGACAGTACGACCCATACCCCAGACTATACCCTATAGGTACAATAGGTACATAAACTACCTCAGACCCTTGGTAACTTGTGTCGACTCCAAGGTCAGTGCACGTCGATCTTTCGCAACAGATGCCGCTCGGACTTTTGTTACATACTAAATGCCGAAAGAATATATTAAAGAAAAACGCGAAAAAAGCAGAAACATAAATAAAAAAGCTTGTAAGCTTGTAACCTCTGCTTTTGTCACTCTCCAGCTCTTCGGCAGAATTTCAGATGTTCTTTAGCCATTTTGCATAATGGCCGAAACACGGTCGGCAATCGGCCAAAACGTCGCGAGTTTGTGATAGAACAAAATACGTTGAAAAATGTGCAAATTTATTAAGTGAGACACGTGGCGATAAATAAAATAAAATGCGAGAACAAATTGCAAAAATGTGCAAACTAAAAGTTATATACAAAATGAAGCATAATTTTCATTATATACAAATAAAAGTATCCATGTGCAAGTCTCCAAGTGAATAAGAAATATATACAAATACAAGTATCTTTGTGCAAATCTCCAAGTGAATAAGAACGTGTATTCGCCTGATCGGAAACAGCTTAAAGAGTTCACAAAGGTAAAAATTAAATGCACGACATCTTACAGTGAAACTTTAACTTATTTTTTGCAAACAAAAAGTGCTTTGATACAATTCTATATTTAAATGCCAATCACTTCTATGTACAGCTACTCTCAGCTTATGTGACCTGCTACTCTTAATTTTATTTATTAATTTTATATATTTGTTTAATATCAAATAAGAGCAGGTGACTAAAACTACAATAAAAATATGAAAAGTATGTAAAATTCAAAATTAAAACTGAAATGATAAAAAAAAATAAATTTAAAAGTATAAAAGTATAAGGAAATAAAAAAATTATTAAATTATATACACATTTTATTATATTACACATTTACAATACATTTATCTCTTAATGGAATACAGAAATAAATCAAACTTAGCAGCAGATTTGATTAATTATTCTTATGCATGAACAAAATGTTTTTATTTTATTTTTGATGTGTATAATATTTGTGTTAAGCAATAAAAACAAAACATAGTTAAAAATGTAACCGAACATATAGCATAAGCTATCTCAAATATTTAAAATATTATACTAAAAAAAACTATCCGCAATTCAAGTAACAAAAAAAATTCACCCCACAAATATTTTTCAAAAAAATATACATAGGCTATTTTCGCGGTTAGGGCTCAATATGTACTCGCATTTATGTATGTATGTACTTACATTTAATTGAAAATGACATTCCCGAACCGCCCCCGTTCCCCCTCTATGAGCAAGCCTTAGAAATTCACATTGTGCTCGACTTGAAAATTCGTTCAAATTCAAATTGCTAAAAATAAATGCTGGGAAATGTGCGTGTTGTATTTTTCTTCACAATATATATTTTGTATTTCTTTTTTTTTTGGTAGTTTTTGGTGAAAACATGAAAAACGCACCCCATGCGCCGCTTCGCTGCCGCTGCTCAGTTTGCTGTACTTAAGTTTTTCACATTTTCCACATGTGCAGCAAACTGCAACTGCAACAGCAACAACAACAACTGCAACACTCGAGTGGCGTTGGCGGCACAAATGGCATTGCCAAGGGCCAAGGGCCAGAGGAAAAGGGAAGGGGAAGGGGCAGGGGCAGGAAAGTTGTGCTATAAACGCAATGGCAATGAGAGTCGCCGGCGTGGGCGCTATTAATAGAAAGTGCATGTGTATGTTAGTGTAAGTGTGTGTGCGTGTAAATGCAGGCGAAATTAACGCGCTCATTCCAACAAAATGGCGGCCAATGCAAAGTCAAAGTTGTTGGCGCAGTCGCAGTCGCTGTCGACGCTGCAGTCAACGTCGCTGTCTCGTTTGCAATGTCCCCCATTCCCCCTTCTTTCACATGCTTATGCACATGCATTTGTAGCTGTGTCTGTGTTTTAATATTTGTGCTCGCCTCTGTCTCTCTCTCTCTCTCTTTTCCTATCGCTCTTTCTCTGTCTCTCTCGCGCTCAATCTCTCACTCTCTTATTGTTTGCTTTCGCCTAATTTTTCGTACGCTGTTTTTTATAAAATTCTCGTCGATTGTTGCCTTTTGCTATCTATGTATCTTTGTATCTGTATCTGTATGTTTATTATCTACATATGCATATGTTTGTCTGTATGTATCTGTGTGCGTGCACGCGTTGCTGTCAGCGTTGCAAAAGTGCAATGACCCATGCGTAGCGCGAAAGAGCGCCCCCTTTCTCTTCCCCTCTCCCGTTCACTCTCCCAGTTCCCTCTCCTACACATATACACCGGCCCTGCCCCTGACGCCGCGCCGCCAACACGACGCACTGTGGAACATTAGGGCGTAAGATCGTAGTAAAAATTATTTTTTGATGAAAGCGATGTATACATATATATATATAGAGAAATTTTCAAAGATGTTTCAAAGTTGATCCATTTTTCAGAGTTCGCTCAAATGTGCAAATTTAACAAAAGATATAATCTTTAAAACTGAGTTGCAGACAAGTTATGCGACCGATCCTTATGTGTAATCTGAAAAGTATGTTCATTTCTTATAAAATACTGAACAAATTTGTTTCTTCACTTGATAACTTTTTATTCCAGCAATGTTTTAAAAAGGCACTAAATTTAGGCCAACCTCGTAGAACCGGTTCGGTTCGAACTTTTAAGCAGCCTGAACCGGATCATGAAGCGAACCCTTGAAATTATTTACTTTGCGAACCCGAAACTAAACCGAACCGCTTTCTAGATTAAAGGTACGGCTCGAAAAAAACATGTAATTACATACATTTTATGGTTATCTAATGTAACGCAATTATTTTAGACTTCGGATTAAAATAAGTAATATTTAAATCTTCAAATAAATTTAGTTTTCCATAAAAATTTTATTTCTTTTAAAAAAAATTTAATTAGTTCAAAATGTAGAGAAAAATGTATAATGATAAAAATATTTTTTTGTATAAAAGTGAACTAAGGCTCGAACCCAAACCTTGGGTTCAGGGGGTACATAAGCCAATTCGCGAACCGAACCGATGTTTTGCCCTATTGTTCGAACCGCCGAACCGAACATTTTACAAAATTTTGGAGGTTTGCAGCCTTGATTTTAACAAATATATTATATATGGTATGCTGCTTGGTTTCAGGAATAGAGATTTGTAGGAAGCACGTGAATATTTGTATTATAGCAATATAGCCTCGTGATCATAAGTCTTTGTGAATTTTTGCAATGACCCCCCCTCTGCCTACCCCCTTGAACCTCACAATACGCAATTACATACGTTATCGCTATGTCAGGCACCTTAAGGGACTTTCAAAAACAAAACAATCAAATTAATTAAACTATTTAATTCATATATGTTGTTTTAAAAAAATTAAATAAGATTAAAATGTATATTTCAGACAAAAAAACATTTTTTTTTTTTAATATGCACAGAAAATATTTTTCAACTTTGATCGACTCACCCAGTGGGCCTATCACACTGTGTAAACAGTTATTTCAAAGCATAAGAAATTTTTAAAAGTTATGATTTTTGCAACGCAAAATTAAAAAAAGGCCCCACTGTGTGACGTCGACGTCGCAGCTTTGGTTCTTTGGCCTATGCCTACGTGCTGCTTTCCATACTAAAACGCACACAAACATACACACACACACACACACATACGAAGACCCATCGAGTTGCAGCAAATGACGCGCGCGATAAATTTCCAGCGTTTTCGATTCCTCTGCTTGACGTGTTGTTGTTGCTGTTGTTGAAGTTGCTGTTGCTTTTGTTGCTTTTCTCTCTCCACACACACACACATTTCGTATTTCTTGTCTTGTTGCATTTTTATTAATTTTGTCCGTTGCCTGCAGTTTTGTTTGTTTTTTGGCTGTTGCTTTATACACACACACTCACACACACACACTCGCAGACACACATTATAAATAAATATTTGTTAGATATTTCGTATTTTTGCCCTTCCGTCAGACGAATTTTGTGTAAACATTTGTTAGACGTGCTAAAGGGAAGGGGGAATATAGTATGATATGCCAACTGTGCATCGATTCAATGTTGATATATTATTACATTATATTCAAAATATTTATATATTATATTTAAAGATTTTTTTTTAACTAATCATAGTATTTAATACATAAGAATATACTGCCTAAAAGTAAATTCGGCTTAAATTCAAGATGCAAAGTAATTGAATCAAGTATTTTTAAATATACCTTTATCTGTATCATTTAAAGAGAATTCTTATAATTACATTTAAATTCGAATATCGAGTTACGACTAAATTCCTCAACATATTTTTTTATCAAACTTCAAATAATTAAGAAGATTTTTAAATAATTGCTCTAAGTATAACAAATAATTTAAAAAAATTCAAAAATTTAGAATATAAAACTCATAAGCTAAATACTTTTTAATAATGCAGACTTTTCCCTGTCTTTTAATTCAAAGCTAAGATTTGAACTAAATAGTAAAGAATTACAAAAAGTATTTTTTTCTCATTATTTCAAGTTTTTTAACACACTATAAATATTATATAATTCCTGGTGTATCCTTTTCTAATGCTTTGCTCTCAAGTCTGCCGACATCCATTAGCACCATGTTGCGAAATGAGATTGTCGAGTGCAGTTTATGACCAACGGGTCAACACATGAGATGTGCCATGTCCTGATCCTGGCCGGAAAGAAAACGCCGTTAACCTGTGCGCTGCAGGTCGCCCATTGTCCGATTGTCGGATTGTCGAGGCGGCACGGCGGCTTCTGTTTCTCTGGCCCGAGCCGAGCATCTCCCGAGATTGAGCCTGAGTAAATAAATACACTGATAAAAAAATTATCTTAAACCAAGATTTTGGTCTAAAAAATGGGTCGAAATCAAAAAAAATTTTGAATTAAGAAAACACATCTTGATTTTAAGAAAATTTTAAATAAGATCAAGTTATTATTTTAAGAATAAATTTTCTTAAAATTAAAATCAAAAAACAATAAAATTAAATTTATTTATTTATTTTTTTTTTTTAACTTGATTATTATACCTTTTATTCTGTCTTGGTAATTTTATAAGTGGGACTCGAGCCGGTGTCTGCTCCACCACTAAAGCGGTTTCTCTAACCAAAACGCCACGGGTCCACCATTTGTTTCAAATAAATTAGTACGTATTTATACTTTCCTAACAACTTAAGATTTTTATTCTTGTATTAAGAACTTTGGTTTTTCAGACTAATATTCTTACTATTAGTAGTATGGTCTTAAAATATTCTTATTTCAAGAAGAAAATATTTAAGATGAATGTTTTTGATTATAGAACTTGGTGTTTTTTTTTCAGTGTAGTCGCTGTTTTTGCTCTGGTCTATTTGTCGGAACTGAGCGCTAATTGCCTTTTGTATTGAAAATATTTAGGGAAATTGTTTCGACCATGCCGCTGCAACATCAAAGTTGCACATCGACAAAGACGGCACTTGAGAACCAGTTGAGAATGAGAAATGAGTTTAGGCCAACACGGCAACGTTTGTCAACTCACAGGTCACAGGTAGACGAACCCGAAGTGTTCGAAAGGGTTAACACTCGGAAAATGCAAAAGCAGAGTTTTCTTTTTGCATACACTTTTCTGCCTCATGTTTTTTGTTTGTTTGACAAATGAGAAATATTTATTTTATGCAGAGTTTTCGGCACGACATTGATTGAGCTAACGTCAGTGGCTGATAATGAAGATGATATTGCAGGCAAAATACGAAAACATTTTCCTGGAACTGAAACCTCTCATCCTTTCGGTCAATGGTAATGAGCCAGAGCAGACCGACAAAAAGGGTTAGATGTACGGTCATAAAACCGCATACATTTTCCAGCGAACAATTTTCGCACTTTTTCGCAAAACCTTAATAGATATTTTGTTCAATAAAAACATAAACCCAATACCGAAAACCCTTTACCAAAGAGATCATAAACCTAGGCAGCAATTTCCTCGAATGTTTTGTCGCTTCTACTTTTGCCATATGCTGAGAACAAAGAAAACCCCAAAACTGATAAAAACTTATCGCGAAAATGTTTTCCGTGGCAAAACAGAGAAAGCAAATTCAAATGGCGATAACTCTGAGTGCATTTCCGGCTAAGTCCACAAATTTTCATAGCGATTATCGCAAATTGACAACATTGAGAACAATGCAATTTTTGAGGTTAGAAAATTTGGAGGTTAACCTTTGTTCATAACTCTAAAGACCCCAAGGTCATATATTTCGAATTCGAAATCGATTTCTAATGCAATTATCAATTGTCCAGAGGGGAACTACCTGCCACTCATTATGACGGCTCCGGCTTACAGCTTCATTGACTGTGGATGCGGTTGGATTATGTGCGGATTTTGAAAGGTTAATCCCACATAATGACCGCTCACAAATAACTTCATTTGAGGATTGTGGCTATTGCAAAAACAGAGTCAAAAAGTCAGCAAAGACCATTGAGGATAATCCATTTACGGAATTTCTACAAGTTGCTTGACTCAATCTTTTACACATGTGCAACCTTTCAAGACGGTACAGTTGCCGGACAATTAACAGCAACCGATTACCGATTACTGAATCGCCAGCTCTTATCGCAACGAGAAAAAAATACAGAGAAAAAACTGCAGCGCAACTGCAAGAAAATTAAAACTTTCACTGAGACAGCGACTTCAACTGCGACTGCGACTGCGACAGCCGAGGAAAATGCTGATAAGATTAGAGAGGAGACCGACCGACCGACAGACCGATCGACCCTACACACACGAGCTCATAAACAATATGCCGCAGATTATATGGAGCAAGTCTTTAATGCAACTTTTTACTTATGTATTTCAAATTGTAATTGTGTTTCTACACTATATAGAGAGTTCTTTGACAATGTGAATAAGTATGTCAAGTATTATATAAGTTTATTTTTATTTATAATATGTTTTTTTTATTAGTTATTATTTATTTTATTTATTTATTTGTTTACTTTAGCTTTAACTCTAGTTATAATTTTAAATTTTTATAAAATTTTAGTCAACTGTCCTTAATAAACATTAAGTAAATAAACTAATAAATAAACTATAATTTAGTTAATATAGAAGTTTTTCAAGTATTTAATGTATTTCTGTAATAGTTTTGAATATTTTTATGATCTTTAATATTCAAAAAGTCAGCTGCGAATCTTTAATAAAGTTTTTTCATTGAAAATGTAAGAGTATTACAGAAATAAAGTTAATGAAACGTGAATAGTATATAACTTAGTATAGGTACAGTATTATGTGTTACTTATTTATTGCTAGTGCCCTAAATATACTATTTCCTTCAGCTTTAAATTGAAAAATTTATTTCATTAACTGTCATATTCAAAAACTCAATTCCGAATCTATAATAAGGTTCTTTTATAGAAAAAGTAAAGTTGATATAACAAAGAGAACGTATATCTTGGTAAAGGTAATTCCCAAAATATACAATTTTCTTAGTCTATTTAATGAAAAATATATTTATAAAGTAACATTTATAATAGTATTTTAAATACATCTACTAAATTTAGCTAAAAAATTATGTAATTTAGTTTTAGCAATTATGATTTTTTGTATTTTGAATTTTAAATATTCTATTCCATAATAGCATGTATCTATTAGAAAAGTGGAAGTGCCTAAACCATTTTTTAATAAAAATGCATACAAATATATTTGGAAACGTATTAAAACTTCGTTATGCTGAATCCAAATTTCTTAGTTTAGTTGTTTTTTATTATTTATTTGTTGTATTATCAGCGGGTGGCAGGGTGGGGGAGTTGAATGCACTTGCGAACTAGTTTGGTTAGCCCTCAGATTTAGCTGCTTGTCAGACAGAAAAAAGCACATAAATAATAGCTGAAATACATAGATACAAACACACACACACACTAGAGCATTCAGGGAGTTGTGTTTGAAACTCGAGACTGCCAAAAATGCAGTCGAAATGGGCTGGTGAATGCGGTTGACCTTAATTTCCTGGTCATGATTAATGAATCAAGCAAGCAACAAAAAAAAGATACAAAAAATACAAAATAAAAAGTCGACCACAAAAGCAGCGCCAGTGGAGGCGTCCACTGTGCAACAGCCACACAAAATTAATGATGCACAATTAAAGGCAACAGCAAAGCGCAACAGTCAGTTGCAGGTACCTCAAACTAACTACATACATCCATACGAAGCAATTAAATTGTTTAATTAAATGTGCAACAAATGCCGCGAAAATTGAAATGATTGCCATATGCAGTCATCATGCGAGCAAGTGAGACGACAACAGTTGCACATGCGGCTATTGCGGATGCTGCATGTGCATGTGTGTGAGTGTGAGGCGAGTCAGCGATTCGCGGTTCGCTTATAAACTGCACACACACACAACACACACACTGTCATTCTTGTATACACATTTATACTTGTTAATAGTTGAATTAAAATAGCAACTGCAATTTTTGCTTAGTTGCAGTTGCAATTGAGTTGCAGAGTTGCAACCCTTCTGATATTTTTGACCGTTACACAACTGTCAAGGCCAACTCATTTGCATAACTGTAAATAGTACAAAGAGACAAAAAAATACGCAAGTAAAAGAAATCGTCTTAAGCATATGCAAATTTGCAAGCGACCCTCAAAATAGAAAAAATTGAATTAAAATAAAAATGCATCAATTGCATTCATCGGATATTGATTGCTGAAGGTCGTCTTAAGGGACAAACAAATTTGCATAACTCGGGCGAAATGCCAATAAATTCTGCTACATGTCTCTCACTCTCCTTACCCTTTTGTCTCTCTTCTTCTTTTCTACCTACTAAACGTTTTATGCTCTTAGCTTGTATAATTAGCAATGGGCTCTGAATAAATTTCAAAGATGATCAAAATAACTGAAGTTGAGGCTAAAGGCAAAAAGGGGTTTCTTGCTTGCGGGCTACGAGGTAACCAGTTTTTTTTATTACATACTGTACGCACTCACACACACATACACACTCGCTTACAACCTGCAGCCAGTTGGGCAATTTGAAAAATAAAAAAAATGCAGCCGCCACACTTTTTTTATGTATGTATTTCTCCAACATACGCCAAAAAGAGCATAAACTTACACTAACAAAAAAAGCAGCAAATATACATGTATGTGTATACAAACGCACTCTCACACACACTCACATATGCACATGGCTCTCTTGGGTGCCAATCGCAGCGAGAGCAGCAGCCGCCATATGCAAGACTCACCCACACAGAGACAGAGCAAGGCAGCGCAAAAACGTACACAGCTGCAGACTGCAATGTCTGCAGCGACAGCGACTGCGACGACGACGGCGACTGCGACGTTAGCGTATTGCAGAAAGAGACAGCAAGAGGGTTGACTGGGAGCGTAGCACAGTTTTGTGGCTTTTCCTTTGGCAGAGTTCCCCTGCGAGTGACGGTTTGCGTCTTTCTGTGAGTGCGCTTGTATGTGTGTGCGAGAGTTACACTGTGTGCGTGAAAAATGTGCGCGCTGTCTCGCTCGGGAAATTTTGTTTTCAATGACTTGCTGCACACGAGCGCCGTGGCAGTTTTATTCAAGTTTGAGCGCTCGAATCTGCAACAACGTGCCACGCAAAACTAAAAAAAAAAAACGCAAATCGTACGTCTCGCTGTTTCTTCTTCTGAGCACTCCAACAACAACAAAATCAAATACAACAACACAATAAAATATTAAAAAAATTATATAAATTAAGAAAACACTTGGATAAACTGCAAGCAGCAATTTTAGGATTTTTTGGTGTCATATTTGTGCGTGTGTGATTTTTATTATAAAGTAACAGTTAACGCAATATTGCTAATTAGAAACTTATAAGCAACAAAAACAAAAACAAAACGAAAAAATAAATTTGCAATTTTCTTATTGTCAGTTTAAAGCGAATGTGAGAGTTAAAGCCACAATAACAAAAACAGAACTCAAAGCAAATGGAAATAACAAAACACGCTTAACTTAAACTAAAAATAAAAATAAAAATAAATATTTATTAAAGTGCATTTGCAATTGATATAAAAGTCAATTGTGCAGGTGCAGCTGCGGTATTTACATTATTTTGTGGTAAGTTTAGCAATTTTCATATAAATTATATTTTTAATTCGGCAAATCAAATTGAAAAACGTTTTTGTACATTTTTCAATACAACATTTCGCAATTTAAAATTGCTATACGTGTAAAAATTAATAAGCAGAGCACACAACAACTACTTAAGGGCACAAACAACAAACAAACACAAAAACAACAAATCCACAAAAAATAAGAAATAAAACTGGAAAATCCCAAACCGGTTTCCAAGTGCATTTGCTTCAATGACGTTTCGCTTATCATTTTTAAATTTACGAGTCGTTAGCACAACAAAATGGCGGTCGCTGTTAACTTGCTGTTAAATTTTACAAATAAAAAAAGCTCGCAAACTTAAAGCTCACGCTTGTTTATCGCTTTTTAGCGATCACGTCGCGTCTGAATTCGAACTCGAATTCGCCGTATAAGAGTTTCTTTTTAACGAGGCGTTGATCCGATTCCATTATGATCCCATTATGCGCGTCAATCGTGCTTCTTCTTCTTCTTGCCGTCTACCTGCGAGCCGCTTACGCAAAAGGCAGCGCTATTGTGAATAGGGATCATTGTGATCGTCGCACGGCAGGTTGCACGTTTTTTGCCCATTATCCAATTCGAGGCGGACAATGAAAACTATTCGGGCAGACAATGTCTTGAGCATTTTCCGCACTTCAACGGCAGACAATGACGTTCATTTGTTTTCCGTTCCCCTCCTGCTTTATTTCTTTGTCTCCCTTTGACGTTTTCCTGTTGTTCCTTTGCCATTATCCTGGCAATTTTTTTTTTTTGTATTTCTTATTTTTAACTGCGTCGCACTTGGGATCACTTTCGTATGGGGGCAGAGGGGCGTACCTGTTGGTAAGCGATCGTTAGATTTCCACGAACGACGATTCGCTTATTGGCAACACATGGCGTTGCATGTGGCATGTGCAACATATGCGGCACATGGTCAGCGTCAACCTTTTTTCATAGGGTCAACATATGGTGACCACTTGAGACTGGAACATGCCAAAAAAGTATTTTTAACGAGTTTTTAAATGAAATTCGAGTCTTGCAGCGGGCGGATCGGAGCGGGGGTTAAGAGCAGCCGCAACGGGAACGCACACACACACGCACACACCCTTGTATTATACCCCTGCTCCCAAAACCAGAAAAAACAGGAAAAACAAGCCAAGAATACGCATACAAAAATGAATGAAAACTCTGTAAAGCAAATTTATTGCAAGTTTTTCAGTTTTGCTGTTTTGTTGTGCGTGTATGTGTGTGTAAGCAGTTGCTTTCCATTTTCCAGTAAAAAACAAAAAAAAATATGTAAAGCAAAACGCGCGAAAAGCAGCCGGAAAAATACGCGCACACGTTTTCCGAGGGATGTTTGCATATTTTTCCCCCATTTTCATTTTTTTTTTTTTTTTTTGGTATTTCCGCGTATTTTTGTGCCACCCTCCCACTACCACCCGACGCCTTTCCCGCCTCGCCCCGTTCCCCGATCCTCTAATATGCCGTCTCATTCTAAAAAGGCGCTTTCACTTTTTTATGGCGCATAAAACTTGGCCAGGGTGGGAGTTGGGCATAAATTTAAAAAAAAAAAGAAGAAAAACGAAAATATAAAAAAAAACAACCAAGATTTTCCGCCAAAAAACCAACGGAAAAAAGTTTTGCAATGAAATGGCTCAGGAAATTTGGTTGATAGATGAACGGAAGAGGGGGCAAGGAGCGGGAAAGGGAAAGGGAGAGAGTGAGTGAGAGTAAGAGTGCGAGGAACCATCCCCAAATACACAAATATTTTTGCACACCTGCGGGGGAGTGGTGGGAGGATGGAGGGGGAGGGGTGTTCGCATAATGAGTCAATGTGGAAAGGGAAAAGTTAAAACGCAAATCTGCAATGTGTTATGCCGGAGCATGAATAGCTAGGGAGGGGAGGTGGGTATTTTGAAATCGCACATTCTAACTTAATTTTCTTATTTCTACTCCCATTTCGCACTGTCACTTTTGTTGCTACTCCGTTTTAGGATATTTACTCCCGTTTGTCTTATCTACATACTAGTCGTCTTCTCCCACATTCCCACATTAGTTTGTAGTCTCATTTCCTAATATTTATTATATTTAGCTACTTCTAAGTCACTTACCAAATCAGCATTATTCTACTACTAATTTGCCTTTTCATCTCCAAATCTATTTCTACTTTAAACTACGTTCTCGCTTATGCCATTTGCCTTTCCTACTCCTACGATGTGTTTCTGTTTATTTTTTACTCCTGCTCTACTTTCCTCTTTCACTTACTTGAATTTACTTGTTCAACACCTTACTATCTTCTATCATTCCCTACTTATCAGCTCGTCTCTTTCCACAGCTTCCACTCCCCCTTCTAGCGTTTTTTTTTTTAGCATTTTCTACTTGCTACTCCCATTTTTTGTCCCTACCTGCTCCTTTTTACTACTGTGTACTCCTTATGCTTGTATTCACATTCATTCTCCAATTATTTCTGTTCGCTACTTTTTTTTTATACTCGGTACTGATATATTTAGGCTTTTATTCTTACATGCTCCCGTTCTTTTTGTATATATTCCATTGCTTGTACCTCCATTTGTCTACTCCACTTTTCTATTTCCTACTACTATTTACTACTTCCGTCTCTACCTTATCTTCTGTTCCTATTTGCTACCTATTCTGAACTTGCTTTTTCTATCACCCACTGCTCTTTCTCCTTTTTCACTTCCCACTTCCATCTTCCCAAATCTAAATCTCAAGTTCTCATTTACTAAGTAATATTCCTTTGCTTGCAACTACTTCCTACTCCTATTTTCTACTCCCTACTCCACATTTCTCAATATCCAGTCCCCTCCCTTTTGCCAATTCTCATAGATTATAGCAACCCGTGCAAAATACGATTTCGGTTTATTTGGCATTTCCGAAAAAAAAACACAACACTGTGCAAATCTTTCACATTGAGGATTCACATCGTTTATTCAAATCGAAATCTTTTGACTAATTTGAAACGTATCTCTTCTCTTTTTTCCCGTTGTGTCCATTTTTCGGTCACGCTCGCAGGCAACTGGTGAACTGTAAGCCTTAAGCTGGCGCTCAAGGTCAGGAAGCATCTTGCCTCATATTCGCCGACCCTGTTGAGCGCCGCGTTCACGAGCCTGAACAGCGCCTATAACAGCAGCAGCGACACCGCACCGGACGAGGATCCGGACCAGGAGCAGGAGCAGCTGCATCGACAGCGCCATCGTCACAATAGTCACAGTCACGGTCACAGTCACGGTCACAATCCTCGGGAGAGTCACCACAATCCTCAGCAACTGAGGCCCGACGAGATGGGCGGACCGACGCCAGTGGCCAGCAGCGAGGGTCAGACGTACTGTCTGCGCTGGAATAATCATCAGACGAACCTCGTGCAGATCCTACATGCTCTGCACGAGGTGGGCAGCTATGTGGACTGCACCCTGGTCGTGGATGATGAACAGTTCAAGGCACATCGCGTTGTCCTTGCCGCCAATTCACCCTACTTTCAGGCCATATTGCAGGATGTGCCGCAGGATCAGTGCAGCATCATATTGCCAGGGGTGAAGGGATTCGAGATTGCCGCCCTGCTGCAATACATGTACACGGGCGAGACGACGGTGACCAAGAGCCAGGAGCCGGAGATACTGCGCACCGCCAAGGAGCTGCAGGTCAAAGGACTCTACGATAACCTCATGAAGTTCAATCACAAGGCCATCTCAGCTGCATCCACTGCAAGCGAGGAGCGTTCACAGAGCCATCAGTTCCAGGGCAGCACTCCAGCTGGACACCATCATCATCATCATCATCATCAGCCCACGTCCAGCTCCGGCGGTAAGCCGCTTAACGGTGGATCCGATGCTGCCTATGGACAGCACAATTCCTCATCCGTGATCTCAACATCGACGCATATTTCACCCAGTGCCGCCATCTCGAGCAGCTGCTCGCCGCCTCCGCCTCCCTTTGGTGCCTACCAGCCGCCCTACACGAGTTTCCCCGCCTCCAGTGGCGTGCCCATGAACATCAATGCCCACATCCCAGCTGGCGAGGCTCCTCTGACTCCCACACACTCCACGCCGCATGCTGCTGCCGCCGGAGAATCTGGCCAGTGGCCACTTTCCCCCTCTGCCGCCGCCGCCGCCATGTTGAATTCCGTATACGAGTCGGCGGCTGATATGAATCCGCTCAAGCGCAAGAAGCTATCGGCCATCTCGAGCATGTTGCTCAACAGCACACGGGACACACCCATTTTACGCAATGTGTTGGCCCAGGCGAATCCCGCAGACTCCTCCCAGCCGAATCCTCTGATGCTGCCGGGCGTCAAGAATCCCGTGGAGAAGACGCCAACCCATCAGCATCCACATCAACTGGGCAGCGGAAGCGGAAGCGGCAGTGCTGCCGGCGCTGGTAGCCACAGCTTCAATGGTTCCGACTACGGCGGTGATAAGGAGCCGCTGTCGCCGCACACGGATCGCTCCTTTGATGAGGAGACTGGCGGTCAGGGCAGCGGCAAGAAGCCGGAGTGGAAGCGCTACAAGCAATACACCCGGGCGGACATGATGTGCGCCATCCAATGCGTCCGGGAGGGCATGAGCGCTCTCCAGGCGAGCAGGAAGTTCGGACTGCCCAGTCGCACCCTGTACGACAAGGTGCGCAAGCTGAATATCAACACCGGACGTGGCACCCATCGCACTCCAAAGCGCAGTCCGCCGGGTGAATCCTCGGCAGCGTTTCCCTATTCCGCTGCCGCGGCGGCGGCTGCAGCTGCCCACAACTACGGGCAGACGGAGCTGAAGCACGACCAGAAGGAGCCGGGCTCAGGACATGGTCATCATGGTCATGGTCATGGTCCACATGGTCATGGTCATGGTCATGGCATGCCGCCAACGATTCCACACTCGGCTGCTGCTCTCTTGGATCACGCCTTCCTGCAACAGGCGCTGGAGAACCGTGGAGGCGACATTGCTGGCCGGGAGGCGCTCCATGCCATGGCCTTGGCGGCAGCTGCTCATGCCGCCGCCAATCGCATGTCCAACAGTCCGCCGGGCTCCAATGGCCATGTGCCACCTTCACGTTCACCTGTCCACCACTATGCTGAGCAAGAGCACGATCAGGATCAGGAGGAGAAGCACGGCCAGGCGCTGATCAAACGGGAGGCTATTGAGGAGGAACGCGATGCCGATGATGAGGATGATCATGATCAAGTGGAGGATCTGTCGCTGCAGCGCAAAGAGCGTCCCGAGTCGCCCTATTCGCCACCTCCGCCACGTGCCGCCTCCCCCATGGAAAGCGCCAGTGTCATCATGCACTCCTCCAACTCCGCCTCGGTGTCCACCAATGGCAAGGAATCCCATGACCTCGAGCCGGAACAGGAGCGGGAGCGGGAGCATGAGCTGGATGACTTCAATGAGGCGGCATCCCCAGCTCCGGCTCCAGCTCCAGCTCCAGCCATGGGATTGGGTCTAGGCTTGGGATTGGGCATGGGCATGAAGCGGGAGCTGCTTGGCAGCGATGAGGCGCAGGCCCGCACCGACTGATTGATGCTAACGATGGCCTGGCAATATGCGACCGATAGCCATGACTCCATGTTCTAGGCCAGCACCCATTCACGATCCTTTAATCCACCCTGTGTATAAATCCTCCTTCATTTTATTCTGGTTCGGCGTACAACGTGCAAAACTTATATATGTTGTGTTCTCCAACATCGACATGCTCCGGCATCGATTAGCGGTAGTGAAGCTTTAATAAAACCCCCTTTAAAAAGAAAATTACCCGATATTCCTCATATCAATCAATTAGGGGCAGCACTTCAAGAAAGAAATAATCAAAAACAAAACATTTAGAAACACTAATAAAAGAATACTAAGAGAAATTGTTGTCAGCATCACTTTGTGCCTAAAGAAAAAAACGAATAGAATTACGCTCTATATACATATTGAGGTTAGGTTTGTAGTAGTTTAGTTGAGGTTATGTTTTAGGCATTTTAGGTTAGGTTAGACCTTAGGGCACCCACACAAAAATATCCTCCACACATACCCATACTATTGAAGCATATATTGTCAACTGTACACTCACATAAGACTGAAGGATAGTGGGCGTGGCAGAGCAAAAGAGGCTCAGTATAAAAATAGATATATACATATAGATCGATAGGAGATCAGCAACAAGTTAGCAATACTTTTTAAATGCCAGTGATTTGTTTAAAAAATTAATTAGTTTATGATTTCTGAATATCTGAATATGAATACGAATACGTTTATGTGTTTGAGCTGCGTATTGAACCGAAACTACCTCAAATAGCTCAAAAATATCGATTGGTATATATTTTAATGGTTATTATTATTAGTTTTTAAATTTTTTTTGTTACATTTTAAACTAATACAAAACAAAAAAAACTAAATAACAATGTCCTGGGTTGAATTTTATAAGACTGACACCGACTCATTTGTAAACACACACACACACACACACACAAACACACCGTATAACAGTTAGACCCGATCATTCAAGTAAATGCGTACAAAATGAATTAAGTAATTAATTAGTTGTAAGCTTAATTGAATTGTAATTAAAATGTAATTAGTAATTAGTGCAAACAATTAATGCAAAAATCAAACAAACATGCGCTGGGGGCAATGCAATAGGCTCTATATAACTAAGTACCTAGTATAAGTATAACACTTAAGTCTTATACACACACATACATACATACATACATATACACATACGTCTTATCTATATCTGTAACGTTAATTCATTTGTTATACAATTATTGTTTAAGTAAAACCTACTTTTGTACATAAATTAATTAAATGCAAACTAAGTATTTTGCCGTTATCTAAATTTAGTGTTAATTACAACAACAAAAGCTCTTATACTTGTATGTACAATGAATTATCATTTATATAACACATTTTCGGTAATGTTAAATAAAATGACTGAAGATATATATGAATTATATATAAAAATATATATTGATTTATGCTTGTCTTATTTCTACTTTTCCCTTCCCCTCGTTTGACCCTTGTACTACGACTCAGTATAACAGTTTGTCTTCAGCTAAGGCTGTGACCAGACTTATATACTAAAAATTAACTATTTCACTTAAAATCTGTTGATATATATGTTCAATAAAATATTGGCAATTTCTTGCAAAACTTTCTAAATTTTTCTGCACATTAAATCTGGTTTTATCGTTACAACTGAATGTACAACAGATTCTTCCAACGGCTTTTCACCATCAGGTGTGTTCAAGAGAATTAAGTGATTTTCTACCATTTGTGAACTAAAAATAATTTTAATTTTATTTAAGAAGTTTTAGGATTCATCGAGTATCTCATAGGTGGCTGAAAATCTTAAGAAGTGAATCTAAAATGCGTTAAATAATTGGTTTACAGGTAAGCTCACATTTATTACACAATTTGAATAAAAAAATATTTGTACATATACATATTTATATATATCTAGGGAGACACAAACACGCAACAGACTTTTGCTATTTGAGTAAAATAGTAATAACTTAAAAAAAAACTAACTATGCAGGACTAAAGAACACGGAATACAGAATTGTATTTAAAGGGGGACTTTACATGCAGCCCACACAATTGGGGGGATTACGATTGTCAAAATCGCAGATACCGATGGCAAAGCGAAAGGGTTTGTGTTGTGGCAGATGCATTGGTCGATTGGAGTGCCAGGGTATGTGAGGGATGTCCAGCACCCGCATTGTATACTGTCGCACCTTGTTGGGCTCCTTGGGCACGGGATTGCTTATAGAGAGCGCATGATCAATGCAAATCAAGGGCGGCTCATCGTTGGGACTGTGACGCTCATGCTCACAATGGGCCAACAGTTTCGCCTCACTGAGAAACTCCAGGCGACAAAAGTTGCAATGATAATTGATGCCCTTGCTGTGCAGCACCTGATGGCGATCCAATTGATGTTGGAACTCAAACTCGTCATGGCACTTATGGCATATATAGAAGCCGCGATTTTGCCGATGCAGATGATAGTCCAGAAAGACCCTAAAAATTATGTTAAAAGATTAAAGTAATGATTTAATATGATGTTGAATCATTTCTCACTTGCTAGTGAAGACATCGCCACATTTGTGGCAGTAGAACCAGCTCATCTTCCAGTGCTGCATGTAGTCGTGCTTCATTAGGTCCACCAACGTGTCCGTCTGATAGCAGCAATTGGGAACAAAGCAAGAGAATGCTTTCAGTTGCACCTGTGTCTTCAGCAGATCCAGCAAATATAGATCTGTTAATGATGATGTTAGCAGAGATATGTGAAAGCGGGAGGATCACCTTACCATACTCCTTGTCCGTCGTTATCTGTGACTCTTCCAACACATAGTCATCGTAGAGCATTGTCAGATTGATGGCGCTGTTGCTGTTGCTCCGACTGTGGTTAACTATCCAGTCCCCAGTGAAGTTCATGCGTCTCGTGTACATCGTGTCAGCCACAGAGGTTGCATCGTCATCCTGCTCCCCTTTCTCCTCATCGTCAGCCTCATCCTCATTGTCCTTATACCAGGCCAAGGAACAAGCCCGAGAACGCGAACGTGTCGAACGCGTGGCGGTGACTTCTTGCCCTTGCACAGCCTGAAAAATTGATAGATTCATTTTCATATCATGTCTATAGAATGCTGGCAGGGAGAACTTGCCTCCTGCTTGGCACTGCATATGGTATGGTGCAGCTCCCACTCGTATTTGGTGCCAAACTCCGCTTCGCACAGACTGCACCGATGGTGGGATTGGTGTGTGGTGCGTTGATGCTGTCGCAACGCAACAATTCCGGCAAATTCCTTAACACAATGTTTGCACTGAAAGGTACGGGAATGACGTGGTGCCTGTGTCAAGGTTTGATCGTTATAATCCTCCTCGGCGTCGCCATTGTCGTCAATGCTGGCTTCGTTTAGCACACGACACTTGTGATGACGCTGCGTGCTTCGACGCCAGCAGCGACGTACATGAAGCGTATAAAGATCCTTGCGGAAATAGGCACGCTCACAATGCTGACAGACGAGCCGTGTACGCCACTTCCAGCCGTCCAAGGCGTTGCCATTATTATTATGCATGCCCCCCGACTCGGTGGCCGTTGGAGATTCTGGTGGTTGTGCCGAGTACGCCTGCAGCACCGAGCACGACGAACTGGTTGTAGCCGAAGCCACATCAGCAGCATCAGCGACATCCTCCAGCGGCAGTGGACCGCCTGTCGTAGACACCTCCGCGTCCGCAATGGGAGGACTGCATTGCTTGCTCTGGCGCTCGGCCTCCGCTGCGGTTCCACTCGCCTTAGTCAGACGCTGCAGGCGCTGCATCAACGTCCGCGTGACTTCAGAGTGCATGTTCAACTTACAGACGCACTCCACGCAAATCGCCTGAAGTGTCGTATTTATGATATCTGCCTGCAAATGAAGTGATTGATAAACTGCAATTTGATAAAGATTCTATAACTTACAGGCAACTTCCAGTCCCTGCTGAGGCGACGCTGCATCACATTGTTGGCACTCAAGTCCATTACGGATGACGAGGACTTTGATGTGCCACAGATGGAACACTCCTGGATACCGCTTCCCGGCGCATTCTCTTGTGTTTTGGCCGTCCGCTTACCGCTACTGCTGCTGCTCGGCTCGGGCTCCGGGGCATCCTGCATTACGCTGCAGGCACAGGACGCAAACGTTAGCAGTTGTGAAACAGTTTCGACTTAAAAATAAACTACATGTGTGCAATTGGACTGCACTGTTGCCAACATAGCTATTTTATATCAGGATCTGGCTTTTTTTAGATTTCAAATTGCTATTAGCTGAAAATCTGGTTTTTTTTTAAATATATATTCAAAAAAAACTCCATTTGTAAATGAATTTTTACATTTGCTATTTTGTATATTCTGCCAAGTTTCGGTTTTAATATTTTTGGTAAAGCTATGCAAAAGTGCCCACAACAACAAATATAGCAGAATTTAACAGAAGCTGTTATTGTTCCCCCCCAAAACTTGCCAGCACTGGTGAGGAAGGCTGCCACCCGGTCCAAAGGTTGCCACCCTGCAGAATTTAATGATGTGGCAATGTGAACCATTTTGGGAAAAAATTGTCAAAACTGGTAACAAAAAATTTGTCCACCCACTTTTGGAAAATTTCGTAATTTTGAAGCTAGAATTTTTTAGTTGTTTGCAGAATTTTTGTTGGAGTTTTCTAGGTTTTTTGATCCTTTTTTAAAATTAACTTTGAAGCTTCTCTCACCTGTGGGTGACGAACTTCAAACCTTTATAAAAATGTTTTCCTTAATTGTATCTAAATGCTCATTTTAAATGTTCATCAAATTATTAATTTATTTCAAAGTTATTGCATTTTGAAATTTGAATTTACCTAAATTTAAATTTTCAAGTCTGGCCACACGCGACCAATAACGCGTTCTAATTAAAACTGATTCAGTATTTTTTAGTTGCCATCTGATATACCAGAACAGTTTGGTATATCTTAGGTATAAAATTTAACGACGCTTCTCCTCATTGGCAATTCGCTCCTCACTTAACGCGCACTGCTTAAATTTTTTTTTTTTAGCTTTTTAGCATAATTTGCCTCGGCCCGTGCTAAAAGAGTTAACTAGTATTTTCATTGCAATTTCAGCTATTTTTCGGGTGCTTTCCAGCCAGAAACAGCTATTTATTTATCTTAAAATTTGTCATCAGCTGTTATGCTACGAAAACATAATTTCCAAGCTGCTAACACATTTGTTTAACCCTACAGTTAACTTACTTTTTTTTCTCAAAGAAAACAGTTGCAATAATTTCCAAATTTTATTTCAACTTGAACTGTTTTAATCATATTAACTACCTGTTTCATTTATTTATTAAAATTGCACTTTTTGTCTGTACTAAATATTTCAAGCAATGGCCAACACTATGCTCATTCAACGTTTTCCAGCCTGACTCCTATTTATTGAATAGATTGGTTTTTAACCAAAAAGTTTGCCAAGCTGTTCGTCCATCGGGGAGACAAGTTACAAAATTCAATTCTAAAAAAAATATAAAAAATCGAGAAAATTCTAACAAAAACTCTGCAAAAATTTAAAAAATGGTACAAAATTTCAAAATAAATTTTTTCTAAAATTTAACTATTTTTTTGGGTAAAAAAATCGAGCCAGATCAGACATTTTTACTGGATGGGCAGCTCTCAGATAAGAAAGAGAACGAGCACAACGCGCAAATAGTGATGTGATTACTTGATTAAGGATTTAATTTATCGAAGCCCATTTTGCGATAAGATTAAATCGAGAATTTAGACAATGATTAATCGTGCCATCACTAGACACAACAGCGTTGATAAGCGAATGAATAATGGATATTACTAGTGCAGCAACACTTTATTTACAACAATTGGGTAAACAGCGTCCAAGTATCTCGGATTTGAATTCTAACATATTCACCAATGGTGGCCCAGAGCCCTCGTCTCTTGTCGAGATTTCCGGTGTGCGAAAGAGCGGAAAAAGTCTTCTTTTAATGCAGCTTGTTGCGCATTACGTTCAACGATGTGATGTGATATTTTTTAATATTAGCAACAAGATCGATGCTCAGTTACTTGGAAGACTTATCAAAGACGCTCTCGAGAATTCTAACCCAAATGCCACTCCAGCCGAGCTGGAAGACAAGATCGAAAAGTGTATGGATTCATTGAAAATTATAAATTGCTTTTCATCTTCCCAACTTGAAATGGCTATTAAAGCTCTGGATCAATATATTCTGCTCGACAACGGGAGAATCAGCCTGATTGCCGTGGATTCTCTATGCGAGTTCTATTGGCTCGATCTTGAACCAGAGGCTCGCCAACGCAAATACACCTATTATATGAACTGGCTAGCTCGGTTGAAAAAGATCTGCAATAAGTTTTACGTCAGTTGCATTTACACCGTGGACAGCAGCTTTAATAGGAATCAATATACGTCATCGCGATCGATATCAATAGATTACAAATTGCATTTGGATTTATTAAGGAGTGGAGTGCGAACATTAAACGATCAAAATATTTGCATAAACGATAAAGGTGTACAAATTATTGATAAATAAAACCAATTTACAAAATTTACGCGCCTTTTTTTTTATCAAATTTGTGATGGGATAACTATCGGTGCATAGATTTTTGCCTATCGATAGTTTCACACTGACAATAGATTACGATAGCCAGTGAGCGATTTTTCATACTTGCTTGTCATCACAAATTTTTCTGCTCGAAGCGACGAAAAAACGTGCTAGTTTTTTTCATTAGCCAACCGATTTAAATAATAATAAAAAACTAATAAAATGGGTGTACAAGTAGTTCCAATTTCTGCCGGTGATGGTAAGTAGAAAAGAGAAAAAAGAAATGAGAATATTTTTTGTCCAAGTTGAAAATTTGCGGCACTTGGTGAGAAAATATTTGTTTCTCTATACGTGTGCATGTGCATGTGTATCTGTTGTATATGTGTGTATCACACACACTCACGCGCATTTGTCTTACAGGTAGCACTTTTCCCAAGAATGGACAAAAGGTCTCGGTGCACTACACTGGAACTTTGGATGACGGAACCAAGGTGGGTCATATAAATTAAAAATATTTGTTGATAAATGTGTAATAACTTTTTTATACTATACTCGCAGTTTGATTCGTCGCGCGACCGCAACAAGCCGTTCAAGTTCACCATTGGCAAGGGCGAGGTTATTCGCGGTTGGGATGAGGGCGTGGCTCAGCTGAGTGTTGGACAACGTGCCAAACTGATCTGCTCGCCGGACTACGCCTATGGCAGCCGTGGTCATCCAGGTGTCATTCCCCCCAATGCAACCCTGACTTTCGATGTTGAGTTGCTCAAGGTCGAATAAATGCAGGTCGAGAGCAAAAGAGAGATTCGAAGCGCAGGATTGTAACTGTGTGTGTGCAACAACACTCTCACACACACAGACAACAACAATAACATCACTTTGAAGCTGGCGCGCTTCGTTTGAATTGGAACAGAACCAAACCAGAACAATCCAACAGCATTTTAATTATATTCAAAAGTGGTCGATAAAATTAGACTTAATTGCCAACACACACAAAGATAAAAAAAAAAGATTGAAAAAGGGAAACGCATTATCTACGCATACAAATAAACATTTATTCAAGTGAAGACATTTATTTTTAATCTCTCTTGCATACTGCATTCATTATCTGATCAATTATCTCGTATCGCTCCCGCTGATACTTCTGCGCATGCTTCAGCCAGCTCTGGCGGATTTGTTTCCACTGCTTGACATTGGCAGCAAGCAGTTCCTCTTTGCTGGCTCCTTTCAGTTTCTCATCCCGAGTAAGTTGCAGGCGTGCCGGAACATGTGTCATCTCTGTTTTGCGGGGTTGGGGCATCTGCTTGACGACCTTTAGTTCGCCGCTCAGTAACTTGGCCAACATCTCCTCGCCGTCATCCTCGCGCTTGACACTGGGAGTGGAGCCATCTGTGTTGTAAATGGCGACATTGGGATTGCGCGGCTGGTTGGCCATCCAGGCGCGACAGATGGGATACAGTGGCGTCTTGTCCTTGTACTTGGACAGATCCAAGCTGCGCTCAAACAAACGCATCACGTACGATTCGCTGTGAGACTTTTGCGATGCTCCATTGTTGGATCCCTTTTTGTAAAGGGAACGCTTCGCTTTGGAACGACTTGAACCCATTGATATGGAAGCTGCTGCCACGGCCTTCATCTCCGGCTCCAGCTTGACATTGTACTGGGCGCGTTGCTGCTGCTTCTGCAGCAGAAGCTTCTTGGAGGGACGTCCTCGAATCGGCAGCTCGGATTCCATGTCGTCGTCTATGTGAAGCATTGGCAGTGGTCCCTCGTTGTCTTCCTTCGACTCTTCTTTGGCCGACTCACGCCGGCGGAGTGAGGACTCGCCGCCTGCTCCACGTTGTGACTTTTTTGGAGTTACCTTCATATTATTACTGTTTATTTATTTAATTCAATTCTTTTCACAGTTTTCAAATAAAATCGCCGTGAATGTCAAAAACGATAGTGATGGGCGACCACAAAATCGATAACCGTCACATTATTGATAGATAATTGGAAGCTGCTTAGATAACCAGTGCTGCCAACTTACTCGAGGAAAAATTATACAAAATTAAGGCTAACATTTTAATAAAGGCTTGAAGTTGGTCAGCCCCCGGGAAGAAAAGATAGAAAATTAAATTTAAAAAAATAATTATGGGTGCAAAAATTAAGAATACCCATTTTCGGATTAGTGCTTATTTTTTTAAGTACGAAAAATCAAACCAGATCGGGAAATTTAGCAGGGTGGCAGCTTTTGCTGTTATGTTGTTTATGCTCTCTCTCGGAGTGCACCCACGACAAAGAGTTGTCTGGAAACCACGGTGCGGAGCGGTTGTCGTGTGCGGAGCGCGAAAAGCTGTGTGTGTTAAGAAAGATAATAAAACTTTGAATGCAAATGAAATAGTGCACTTGTAGCAAATGTGCTTTAAAAATAATTAGTGAATACATAAAGGTGACGAGTTACAATTGTCTATGAATTTACTTAATGTGGAAGTTACATAAAAACGAAAAACTGTAACTGCAGATTTACAGTAAGTGTGCACTCTTGCATTCCTTTTCATTTGTTTTATCAGTTTGCTTCTTATTTGCGTATGTGTACCCCTGTTCCATCGTTGCATTTTGCGTCTTTTGCTCTTGTTTTGTTGATGTTATTTTTCTCTCGCTCGCGCTCTCTGCCCAATCGCTCTCTTCGTATATGCACCACGCAATCACCAATACTACGAGAGGTGTAAACCCCACTCCCCTTTTAAAACGAACAGTTTATAACTGCGTCGTTGTATTTCGTTGTGTTACTCAGTTCTCCCCCACATGTTCCCAAATTTACTTTTGTTTGCTATTTATAGAGAGAAGCAGCATCCACTGCATTGAGTCGCCTCAATTCTTTGCATTTGTGAGAGAGAGCGAATAAGAGCGCGATGCTGAGAGTAGCGATTGGGAATGGGGTGTGGACAGGGACAGGGATAGGGTCAGGGGATATATTTGTTGACAAGCATCGTCACACGTATTTCCTACTCGACGACGCTATTTTGGAGAGTCTTTTAAATGGGTATAACTTATGTATGTCTGATTGCATGTATATATATGTACATATATACAACTCCAGCGCTATCAGTGCCGCACGACAGTAAATTTGGTAGACTTAACGCAGGTTTGCCTTTGCCAATCAGGCGTTCGTCTGTGGATCCCACAGCTGTTCGTGACTATCGTGTCTTGTTGTCTGGCAAGTTCGCTGAACCTAAAGGTGCCATTCTAGTGCATACATATATATTTTGTAGTTATAAAATTAAACTATTTATCAGTCCATTTACCATGAGCACACATATTGTACCATAAATGCTTATCAGCATAAGTAGGCACTTGGAACACAACTACAACATGTTGAGGGTGGCGCATCTGGCTAAATGTTTTGATTTTCCTGCGTTTTACAGCGCGCTAACAGCGGTTCGAGTCCCAGCCCGTGCTTGTTGGCTTCTTAGACGATCACTCACGTTACTTGGCCGTAACTACATGGGCAACAGCAATTTTTTGCATTTTTAAATTTTAATAATAATTTTAAGCATACTTCCCGCTTAATGACTGGAACAGTTGCAGTATATAATTGATATCATCTTCGTTTTAAAATCTAACAACAATTGCGCTTTCACACGACGCGTCGTTGCTCTCTTGCTCTTTGACTTTTGCTCTCTTACATTTCTCTCTCTTATTGTGTAGTGACGTAATTGTCAGTCGTTGCAATCGAATTTCTTGTTTTGGTCTTATAAGAAAAGTGTGCTCAAACTGGTTTTGAGAGACGAAACTGCGCCGCACCAAAACAAACTTGGTTTCTATGAATGTGTGTTACGACGTATATGTATATGATGTAAATGAATGCGTAATTTGATGTTAAATGTACTGAAATAAATTTGTAAACAAACCAAATAAAAAGTGTGTGTTTATCGTTTTTTATGGACACGACCTTGACACGCTTACAACATTAAACAACAATTGATGGCTTAAACATAAACAAATGTGAAATATGAACATACATATATGCTCTGCAATTCGTATGATTTTTGTCGCTTTTGAAGTTGGTTCTTTTTTCATGTAAAAAAGAGCCTCCCCTATTGAAGGCTACACACTGATGACATCATCTGTTGAGCGTCCCACCTTCTTCTCTTTCTCTACCTTTCCCTCTCTTGTCGCACTCACTCCCCTGCTTGCTCGCTCGCTCTCTTGCATTAACTGCAAGCACAGTGGAGCAGAGTTTCAAAAGCTTTTAGTGAGTGGGTGAGCCACCCACTCAAAAGTTGCCACAACAAAACAGGCAACAGTAACAACTGGTTTTGCTTTTAGCCCTATTAACGGGCCTTTCGATGTCAGCCCTAAACTGGGTCATCTTGCCACGCAACCTGTCAACGACATATATATGTATACACATACTATATCCTCTTTTCACTACATAATTTACATACATATGTATGTAAGTATGAACATTTATATATATATTTTTCCAATATTAAAAAGTTTACTTTTGTTTACTGTAAAATTCCCAGCATACTATTTTTTTAATATAAAATGACTACAATTCTCTATAGATGTGCATTTACACAGTTACTCAAGAAAGTGTTTTGAATAAAAAAATTCCCATATTTGTATTTTTATTATTTAAAATAGTTTTATTCGTTGTAAGAAAGATAGACAACAATAATAAAATAAGAAATAAATAAATAAGTCATTAAAAATACTTTGCAAGAGAAATTGATTTTGTATAAACACTTTCTTGACCAACTTTATATATATAAAAGAAAATATGTAAAACCAGAAAATTGTAACATGGTAAAAAGGTATTTTAAATTGCTCCTAAACATTAAGAAAGTCTTCCCCATCTCAAGAAATCGATAAGAGTTGAAAACTGTAATCTCACTCTATCTTATCATGTCGTCTGTAAATATATTTTATTTAATTTCTTGAATTTCCTGTATATTTTTAGATTTTGTGGAGAACTTAGGCGCAGGCCTAGACGACAGCGAGAGACCGAGACAGAAACACATTGGGAGAGAGAGAGACAGAAAGCGGCACGATAATGGGCCAAATTGTTGGATCCCTGTCGGACAATGTGGCGGATGTGTTTGGCAATCGACGAAAGCGGAGACGCAGCACGGACTCCACTGCATCGCAAGAGGATCGGGATGGAGCGCAACTGGATAGCAAGTCACCCAAAAAGTAAGTAATCTTCAATAGAGTAAACATTAAATTAATTCTCTTTAATTGGCGCTGTGCAGAAAGAAGCTATTGACGACAACGCAATACATTTACCAGGCTTTATTCAAGGAGGAGAAGAATTCGGATGTGGCCGTCATGGCATTGGACAAGGTGTGGCATCTGCATAAGGTTTATTTAAGCCAAAGTCCCTACTTTTACATCATGTTCAATGGTTCGTGGAAGGAGGCAAAACAGAATTTTGTACACATTAAGATATTGGACGATCGGATCAACGTGGATAGCCTGGACGCTGTGTTTGGCTCCATGTACTCGGACGAGATTGAGATTGATGCCAAAGATGTGATACCCGTGCTAGCGACGGCCACACTCTTCCATTTGGATGGGATCATTGACAAGTGTGCCGAGGTGATGGTGGACACGATCAATGCGGAAACTGCCATACAGTACTATGAGGCTGCCTGTCAATATGGTGTGATTGGGGTCAAGAAGTCAACATTTCAGTGGTTCCAAATCAATCTACTTAGCATTTACAATAAGCATCCAAATCTGTTGCGGCACATCTCCATTGATCTAATGAGTGCACTCACTGCCAGCCATGATTTGTATGTAATGCAAACGGAATTCTCATTGTATACCCTGCTCCGTACCTGGATGTTCCTTCAGCTGCATCCCCATCACGATCCCGAGGATCCGGTGCAACGTGCCGAGGCCCAAAAGACGCAAGAGCGTCTGGCTAATGCCGGCGTGGAGACGCACTCACCCAGCGCGGATGTTGTGCAGTGGACGTACTTTGCCAGCCGGATGGAGGAGCGCTCCTTTCTGGCCACACCCGAGGGTCAGCCATACATTAAGGTATTCCAGAAACTACGCACGCAGTACCTGACCAATCACTATATGGATCTGAAGATCATATTCAATGACAACATCATACCCAAGGAATGGCTCTACAAGCACATTCACAGCCACTGGGATGCATTGCTGCGGATTGATCACGGCCAGGAGGACGGAAGTCCAACACAGCTGGACAATGAGCAATTCTTTGAGAACTGCATGCGCTGTGGTCGCCTGCTGCTGGAGCCCGGCTATCAGAAGTGGCGCTGGACGGGCTTCAACTATGGAATGGATCTCATACTCATCATGGACTCCCGCCGATTGAACATACGACGTCACCATCGCCATGAGCACGAGCGTGTGCTGAGCCTGCAGACGAGACGAAAGTTCATGATACGGACCACAGTAACATCAATCAATGCACAACGCCAGCCCGTCTTTACACAGACATCGGAGATCACAACACTGAGCCTGGAGAAGAATGAGGAGGTCTCATTGATGGTGCTCGATCCCAAGCTGGTGCATCCCCTGCTCATATCCATCAACATGCTTGTCGTGATGCCGCCAAACCAGAGCTTCAAGGAGATTGTTCCTCAGAGCGAGGAATCGGCCCTTTCAGCTGCAGCTATTCCCATTTCAGAGATTGGAGCGAGCTGTGAAAGATCCCTGACACCGCCTAGTGCCGATGACTCGGCTGTCTGTGTGGGTGGCGGCGAATCGGAGGCATCAACGACATCCTCCCCATCCATGGGAGGACTGCGACCAGCTGGACGCTACAGTTGGACCCGCAATAATCCAGTTATAACGAGTGATGGCGAGGCATTATGTCGCGACGTGGCGTGCTGAGCGCGTTCTTTATATATATATTTTATATATATAGATATATTATATATACACTCAAACAATCCTGGCACAATCCACCTTCGTTCTGTTCAAGGACTCGCCTCAACACGAGCTCCGCTTTATGTAGTTGTACATTCGTTTCCCCATTAAATTTATACATGAATATATTGTATAGCTAACTACTAACTGTATGTCACACATAAATATGATTGTACATTATTTTCTTAGTGTATCGCAGATATCGCTGCGATCTGCAAAACTTCTATATATTTTTGTAATATTTTTTACAATATCTGATAGTAATTAATGTAAACACAAAAATTTAACAAATAACTTAAGTTAATTGCACACTCTTTGTGCCCTCACACTTAAATGCATATACCATTTATATATACTAATTATATATGTACAGACTCATATCTAAGCCATAATGTTAAGCAATCGTACTAAAACCTATTCGAATTATCATTACAAATTGCTTACATCATTAAAATTATTAACGTGACCCCAAAAAAAAAAACCCATTGCATTTCAAGTAATCTATTTAAATTATTATTAAATGTGTGAATTTATATAAAAAGCAAGAAAACAATTGTACTCGACTGGAAAATGGATTCTAAATTGTAGTGGACTGAAGTTGATGTCTAAGTTGTTCTACCTATTTGAATGAATTGAATACTTTGTCTTAATGTGTAAATATTTTGCATAACTTGAAACTGTTGTCATAGGTTTGGTTCAGAGGCTTGAATCTGAGAGTTTCTGGCTTTAGTAACATCTTAATTTTTTAAGTAATTATACTTAATATAATTTGAATTAAACGGAATTTAATTGGAAATACTAAAAATAAAAGAAATGGAATTTAAACAGAGTTTCTTTTTAAATTGAGAAACAATTTGAGACCTCTTAAATACAGAATTCCTTTTAAGTATCTCTACTACTTGAGCCTATTTCCAAAGTGTTGGTCGATTCGCTTTCAATCAAAAATTTGAATTAAGTTTTCCAACTTTTTTCCCCTGAGCAACAAAATACACATGTTTATAGTTAGATATATAGGTTTAACGAATATATTTATTTAGCTGTTTAACAATTTAATTTATAAATAACAAAAATGTACATAAAATTGACCCTGCCCGTAACGTACAAACAATTTTGCTAATTATATTATTAGATACTAATATTTATTCCTTTGCAGTATCTAAGTGCCCCTTTTAAAATTGATTGATGATTTTAATAATAGAACAGCTCGGGGAATTTTGTCTCGTAGACGGGCTTTTCATTATTATTAGCCTGAAGCTGGGCTGTCTTGTTGTCGCTTTGCGTTATTTGTCGCTCCACGGCAAGCGAGTTGAATAGTTCGTTGAGACGATTCTGGATGAGATCGTGCTGTAAAGAAAAGATAAAATTAGGTACCTTTCTTAAACTGGAATGGGAAGATATCTCTTACCTTCGGTTCGGTGCGTCGCATGAGGTCATCGAATTCGCCTTCGCGGAAGGTGCGTACAATTTGCAATTGCCGTTCGCGTTGCTCACGTTTCGCCGCCTCCGTTGGCTCGGCCAGGGCGCGTTTCATGGCATCAAAGTTGTACTCGGGTGATAGGATCTTCTTGCAGATGCCAGGCGAGCTGTTCACACTGTCCACATCGCCATTGTAAACCGTCAAATCGGCGGAGCTATTGCGTTGCGTCATGTGGGCGCTAACTGAATCGACCCAGGAATGACGATGTCCTGGATTATCAGTTTGATTCAGCATATACGGTGCTCCTGTATTGAGACGTTGTGCATCCATGCCGGCATTCTGCATGCATTCACCCAGCGCCAACTTGTCAATGGCCAGATGAGGCAACGACAGATTCAGATTCTTTGTCGACACCTTTTTGGGATCCATCAACGGCGGCAAATAGTATGTTGCCTCATCGCGACGTGCCTCGATTATCTTTTGCGCATATTCGAGTAGATTGTTGATGCCACTGACCCGTGAGATTAGCACCAGCAGGGCAATTGATATCGCATGCAAATTGCATCTGTGGGCGGCTTCCAAGGTCTCCACTGTGCTTGCCACTTGTTGTATGCTGTAAGTATACGATTAAGATACAGATACGAACTTGAATCAGTGCACTTTTTAATTGATACTTACCCTAAGATGAACAACAAGAACTCCTGCACCGTTTCGCTGCAGGACATCTCTACAATGAGCAGAGCAGCCGTATTATAGCTGGCGGACAGAGCATCAACCCGATCCGACAGTGCCATGCTATCGATAATGGCTTGCATAATATTTGCGCCGTACTTGTGCGTGAAGATGATGTCGGAGCGTGACGGTGGCTCCTGAGAAAGAGCCGGATACGGCTTAACGCTGACAATGCTAAGAACTTGCTCGTTCTGGTGACGATCGAGCAACGCCTGAAGGATCTGCATGACAATCATCCGTGTTGGATCGTGTGGAGCGCGCGCCATTCGCAGCAGCGGTTGCAGGAAAGAGGCGGGAAAGGCTTTCTCAAACGAGACCGTACTGTACTGGTTGCCCACCTTGAGCAGCGATTTCAGCAATATATTCTGCAGCATCTGATCGCCTTTGCTCTTCTTGGAGAGATCGGGCACTGTGTTCATGATGAACAACATGATTTCAATCTTCTGATAGTCCGGATGATGATTAGCAAACTCGCCAAGTGCATTTATCAACGCCTCCTGGTACTGCGACTCTTCGGTGGTTATCTCAGTGGTTGTGCTCACACTTGTGCGCAGGTGGGTCAACAGATTGTTAATAATATCCAAGGCAGATGGCCCAACGCTCTCTCCGGCGGCAATGGCAATAATCTTTGATAGCACCACCGCCAGGGAGGTGCGTGTCTTCGGCGATGACTTGAAATTGTTGTCCAAATGCTGCATCAACGTCTCCACAACCGTGTACGAATATTGCGGCTGGATTGAGATCATCACAATGCGGAATGTGTGTATAGCAAAGGTGTTTGGTACCCACAACTCATGACGGTCCAGATGGCTGTGTGAATGGAACGAAAATCAATTAAAAATAATATAAAGAAAAAGTAATTTCGGCACTCCGAAGATTAAAAACACTTGTGGCGGTCAATTTTAGAGTTAAATAAAGTAGTTTCAATTTAGAAGCAGACGGAGATGTCAAAATATTCTCAGGCACAACTCGATAGTGCCTTATAGCATTATTATAACATTTTCATTAGCATTAAAAATAAATATTATGTATTACTGACTCATACAAATTTATGATAATAAAATTACTTTTCACTTGAATTGAAAAATCTACTTCCAATGAAATGTCATTTCAATAGTATTGAAAAATCTTCTGTTAATGATATGTCATTTAACTGTCATTGTAAATACTAGTGGTAATTATTTAATTATTAATGTTACTAAATTAAGTTCTAATTATAATTATTAAATGCTAAAACAAAATGTTAATTCAAAGTCATTTTTCAATGCCACTAAAATTTCGATTCATTATTTTAATGCTAATAAAATTTCATTTATAAGCAACCTTTACAAAAGCAACATTCAACTGTAGCAATCTCTGTATTAGCAACTTTTTTGATTTCAAATTTTGTATACAAGCAACTAGTGTTGCTTTTTATTACAATTCCATACTTCCAAAAAAATGGATAAAAGAGCAGAAAACAGATTTCTTTAAAAAAAGATTAATTTTTAATGAATGGCAAGATGGCAAGATATCATCAGAGGTCTGCATAAGGTTTAATATCCATAACCTTACCTCTAATAAATCTTGTTTTTGCGCTGAATCAGAGAAAAACTGTTTTTAATAGTCTTAATTGATATTATTATTTTAACAAATAAAACTTCTTAGTTATCTTTATTTCGCAAAACGGCTTAAATTTAAAATTTATACTCTTCTTTTTCTATATAAGGAACTTTTTCTATATAGGAAACTTATTTTTAAATATAGACTTATGTGAATGGAAAGAATGTTTACTGCATTTAATATTTCAATTCAAGGGAAATGACATTAGCACTACTATTTTCAATTCTAGTCAAAACACATATTATTAGCAATAGTATTTTTAATTTGAGTGAAATTTGTTTTTCATAAGCATTATTTTTTTCAATGCCAATAAAGTGACCAATGCATAACAAAATTAGTTAATTAGTCACAACACTGGTAATTATCTGTCGTCCTGATTAAGAATATATTTACATGATAGACTCTGCCACAACTTTTTTAAAGCGTCACATATTTTTTGACACAATTATAATACGCTATGCAAGATGATGATAATGTCAAAATGAGATTAGCTTGATGCTTACGTCAAGAGCGGTTTCAGCACGCTGCGTATGTGTCCAAATGAGGCACGTCCCACCAGCTCACGTAGCACTTCCTCAGCCAGCACAGGCGGCGTCACATTGGTGGCATCCTCAACAGGTGTCAAGTCGCCAGACTGCATTGTGATAAAAGATGTTTGTTAGCATACTGTACTTCAACTTTTAAGTTACTGGAGATAACTGTAAGGAATTATTACTTATATTTATTCAGTTAATACTTATTCTAAAATGTTGCTACAAATGTTAGTTGAATTTTCAATTACCGCCAGTAAATTTTTCTTCACAAACATAACGTTCACACAAAACTTTTATCGATTTATTAATGTTCGTTATCGTTTCGTTATTGTTTTGTGTTTTGTTGTGTGTTGGGTTGAGAGTTACGTTTCGTATGCATTAACAAAATATACGAAAATAACAAAATAACGAAATTAGTTAAAGGTCTTTCATGGTCGATTCGCCAATTGGAAGTGAAAACGTTGACTACTGTTTATATTGGGGTTATTCGAATGAAATGAACTCACCTGCATGTTGAATAGCAGCGAGGGCACAATCTTCTCCATGTGCTGTGCCTCCCAGATGTTCTCGACCAGATCATCGGACACTGTTTTGCGTATAACACCCTGGAGTCCTTTAATGCCCGCCAAGCGGAGACTGTCACGCAGATCCTGACTGTCGCTGTGACACATGGACGAGAACTTCGAGATGAAGAAGTCGTAACGCCGATGATAGCTGGGCGTGTCCTCATTAATGTTGGCAAACTTCACAAACTGGGGAAGAGCAAAGGGATAATTAACATAAGTGTTACTCGAAAAATTGAAATCAATTTAAAGCAAATGTTTTAGATATCAATCATTAATTAAATAAAATTTTTGTATGTAAATCTATCTTTATCAATGAATCCGAAATTAACATCTCAATTTTATAAATACGCATCTATGATAATTTATTGTGGGGTTTCCCGATAAATCAATTGGTTTTAAACAGGGATAAAAACTGAAGTCGAAACCGCAATTTTTAACGGTATTAACCGATTGAAATTGTAAACCGTAACTGAAACCGTAAACTAAACAAAACTAGCCTTTTTTTGTACCGAAATCGAATATTAAAAATTATTCAAACCGAAATAAAGAATTGGAAAACGGTTTATGTTTAACGGTTAGTTTCGATACAGTCAAGTATAAAATTCAATTATGTTCTTTAGAGGTGGTCATCGCTTTTCAAACTAGTTTTGAATTTAAATTTAATATTGATCTTTTCAAATAGATCTAACTTGAAATCAAAGAATATTTGTTTATATATTAACGTTTTTTTTTTACATTTTAACAACTTTGTTTTGTTTACCGTAAAAATATCGGAATTTTGAAACCGAAACACACAAAAATTCGGTAACACAAAAATTAATCCATAACCGAAGCTTAAACCGATATTAGTTTCGGGTTATTCCTGGATATAGTTATATACGCATCTGTGATAATTTATTGTAGGGTTTCCCGATAAAAAAAAAAAGGTTAGAAAGCGTTATTCTTGCAAAATGATAATTTTTGGCGCTTCTGGTGCCAACAAAAGACTAGAGTAATTTTATAAATATGTACTATTTGAGATTGCAATTAATGATCAAAGTCTAAAGTGGTCAAGTTAGCTTTGAATAGATTTCAGATTGTAATTTATAAAATTCTGATTGCAATCATATCAGTAAACACAATCATGGATTGCCAAACATAAATAATTGCAGTTAAATTTGACTTATAGCTCTTTGCATATCCTACCGAGTTTGTGGCCATTATTTTTAAATTCGGATTCGAATCCTCCAGCAGCTTTTGGACCATTCGCAGAAATGATTCCACAAACAGATTCAGCGTTGTCTGCGCATGACATGCCTGCAGTAACAGGTCCATCGCCTCCATGGCAATCTCAGCCAGCCTGCAAGGATTCAAAGTGATAAAAAATTGTAGTCGAAATTGAAGCAAATGTGATTTACTTGTAACGCTTGCGATTGATGTCCTTGGTGGCCTTCTGGTAGAGATACTCGCCAATGCGATCGAGTTTATCCGGCGAGCTGAGCGAATAGAACGTCAGTTTCTCCATGTTGGACTTGACCAGGCCATCCTCTGGATTCACTGGAAAGATGTTGTCCACCAGTCGCTTGTAGCGCGGTCGCAAGGCGGAACAGCAGCCACAGCAACCTAGAAGAGCACAGGGAAAGGCACAATTCTTAGATGGATTTGGCAAACAGACGTGTATACAGCGATATGTAAACATGACGACGTCGTTGCTCCGTCTGCTTCATTGCACTTTCGCAGTCGAGGATTATTTTTCTCCCTTTCTGTTTTATTTTTATAATCAGCAAAAAGCTTCGAGTGTTACTCCCAGCGGGAGGTTTTTCGATTTAAGAGTGATGAGTGGGTGCGACAGCAATTTTCCCCCGTTTAGAGTCGTTTATATAGTAGTTTTATCTTATCGCCATAATCGTTTCAATGCTATTATACGAATTGACCTGCTTCGCGTGATATTTGTTTCGCGTTTTAAATGTGTTTTTGTGGATTCTCTTTTGTGGCACATCTTCACGAATAGACAAACTCCTTTTTGCTGTTGGTTGGGTAGTCATCGTTTTGATCGATTGCTCGCGTCATTCTTTTCGTTTTAAGGTCGAGGTCATTCAGTCGCCCGCTCATTGTTGAATTTTCACCCAATCACTCACCAGACATGTTTGTTCACAAGTCGTTATTTGTTACTTTTATTTTTATCGCGGCGTTAGATAATAAACGCTGTGATAAAACTGTGCTGCGAATGTAAATTTGTGTGTCCGAATTTTGTTATTCTCTTTCAACTTGCATAAAGTTGCCACACTGTCGGTTTTGCCAGTCTGGCAATGTTATTTACACAACATGAAGTTGGCTGCGCTAACCCTTGCTCAACACATAGCAGCATTACTCCACACTCAACGTTTTATGTTACACTGGTTCCGGCGCATAATTCAAATGTGAACATATTTTTAGTTAATTTAACAATAATTTTGACAAAAATTAATAGCTTGATGAAAATTTAATATTCGAAGAGTGATAAAATACAAGGTGACAATTTTTAGGAAGGTTGAAAGTTTGTCAACCGTCGTGGGTAGAAGTTGTATAGTTTGATTTTAAAAAATATCAGAAAGCGACAAAATTTAATGGAAACTTTGCAAAAATTATTAAAATTCTAGCTTTAATATTAAGAAAAATCCATATAAGACATTCTCGGAAAAATACATTGAACTTAAAAATGATCTAAATCAGTTTTATAGGTCTGGCAAATCAATATATATATATATATTTCCAGAAAACAAAATAGAGTACCCAATAAAAGATCTGGGACTCAATAAGATTTTTAAAATGCATTTTAAAATTGTCATATAAAACTAACTTTTTTATTTTTGCTTCTTGCAACTTTCCACTATTTTGTTTAGTGCTGGTAAACGGGCCATATGAGTGAAAAGTTACACAAAGCAATAATAAAAAGTTAATTTCATATAAAAATTGCATAATTATTTAAAAATTGTAGAATTTATTAAAAAACTAGATGAGTGCTGGATCATTTCTTTTATCCCTAAAATCTCTTTGAGGTTTATTTTTTAATTTTGAAACTTTCGGCGCCTTTTGAATATTAGAATCATCATGGATACGAATATACCAACACTATATATTTTAAATGGTGAAGTATTCGTAATAATATGCCGGAGTGCTAAAAGATTTTCTTAAAAAATCGAGTAAGAAAAGTAAAAGTTATTAAGGAGAAGGCTAAAGCGGAGAAAAAGCTACGTCAAATAATCATCAGATGCTTTCTTAGACGTCGCCCTCCTGTCGGACGCAGGCGAAATATGTCTTTCAATAATTTAAGACTTTCAATCATTGCCAGAAGTCAATGCGACAAATGCACTGGTAGACGAAATACTAAGAATTCATTTTAAACTCCGTAAAGAACTGCAGAATTATAAATAATAATTAGCGCAAAGTTGTATTTTCTGCAATATTTTCTTTCCTCAAGCCGAAATTGAGGTAGATAAGAATTTTGTTAAATTTGGCAAACAAAATAAATTTGTTTGTAAATATTTAAAAAAAATTGGTGTTCAATAAGTTAGCTGGTTTTTTTTTAATATATTGCATAAAAATTTTAGGGATTTTTCAGATGCCTGAAAATAGAAACCGATTTTTTTCATCTAAAAATAAAAGTAGAATGTTTTGTCTTTTGCGTTTACAATTAAAATGTATTGTTTTGCACAATTGCATTTTCCATTGCAGCAAAAAGACGAAGTGTCGAAATCTATGCAAACTGTGTAAGGAACTAACATAGTGAAGGGCTTTAAGGGAGCTGTCATAGGTACAATAAGAACAACAGGAGCTTGTGGAAAATACACACCAGGTGAATATGCTATGTTACTTATAAATACTAGCTAGTTTTGCTTTAAAATATACTTACAGCTGGGATCTGTACATTTCTGTACAAAACTGTCGAAGAACTCCGGCAGTTCGGGTGGCTCGAAGCAGCAGCGTATTAAAGCCATTTTAAATCACGTTCACAGCCTCCGTAAACAATTGTTGACCATGAACTTCAGCTGTTAAAGGGTTGGAGGGACACCTCTTGGGCTATTGATAGAAATCAGCTGTTGATACGCAACGGGAGAAAAGCTCTGGTTTCGCTGTCTGTTATATGTGTGCCAAGCTTTTATTGTTATTTGTATGTGTGCATGCGAGTGTGTGTATGTGTGAATTGGTGTATGCACGCGTGTTGGATTTTTCATTTATGGTTTGAGAAGATGATGACACTCTTGGCATTCATATAAGGTGGCGCCACAGACACATTGGTGATTGTGGTTGCGTGACAAGTCAGCAGCAACTGACAGACATTAGCATTCAAATAAAATATCGTATCAATTATTATGAATTGGTTATTATTTTTTTGAAAAATAGCTCATCACATTTTCAATAAATTAATTTTAATTAGCAATAAATTTGCGTTCACTTTTAGACGTCCTTGAACAAAAATCGGAGGCAAACTTGGCAGTTCACAACAAGAAAAACAACTGAATGTGAAAAGTTTATAGAGAAATTATTTGCGCACAAAAGCTGCGCTTCTGCACTTGACAGGCTTCTTCGTTGTCGAGGAAAAGCTTTCATTATGCACGATTAACAGCGAAAAGCGAAAGCTCAAGGGACTGCCAAAGTTTTCTTAATCACAGACCAAGCTATTGTGATACCGTTATACGAGCACACTTCAGAAGAAATGTTAAAGAGAGACGTACATAGGGTACTTGGTTCTGTCACCTCGAACATCGAACATCGAAGAGATAAAATAATGTGAATGCTTCTCACGACATATTCGTGCGTTGACAACTTTATTAAAGTTAAATGGGCTCCTTGGCAGTGGAATTTGTGGGGAGAGAGAATGGCGGAGAGCGGCTAGGGATGCACGGTTGGAGTGGACGTGGGCTGGCAACTTGGTGCTTTATAGTTTCTTGACCGTTGAAGACGATGACGATTGATGATTTATTTGTATATTTTGCTTATTTCTGAGATTTTTATATTTTTGATTAATTACTGTGATATTCAAATTGAAGTGTGTGGAAATATGTTGCGTGAGTTATTTGATTTCGGATTTTGCTTTTGCTTTTGCTACCTGTTGGACTGCTTAACTGCCTATATAAATATACTTGTTGTATAGTGAATGATATGCTATGTTTATCACACTTTGGCAGAACAATTCCATTTGGCTTGGGATTAGCGTTTTTGTTATCTACATATCCGAGACGAATTAATTAGGGAGTAGAGACTTGTGATGGAGCCTTGACAACGATTATAATTTAACTAAAGATCGTGATTGATGAGCATGGGGTGTGTTGTGGTTTGTCTGCAACTAGTGTTGAGCGTGTCACTGGCCAGTTGAATATTTCCATATTTTCTTTCAATGCGCCAACTCTCGAAATATATTAACGAAGATACAACTTGGCAACTATCCGAAGAATGTTTGGGCGAGCTGGTTTCACTTGTTTACATCGGCATCATCAACAAGAACCAAAACAACTGAACAACTTCTAGCAACAATATGACTGCTAACAACTTTGACTTGATTTAATTCAAAGCAAAAGACTTTGAACACAAACTTGCACATACACACACACACACACACACACTTATTCTCGCTCTCACTCTCAGAGAGCAATATGAAAAGAGAGCGCAAAGAAATGCCGGCTACCTGTCGTTGCTTCGACTTAGCTTATTAAGCTCTCACTCAGCGACGAGCTTTGACGCTCACGAATTCAGTTCGCGACAGATCGTGCCAGCTTTGAGTTGATTCGTTGCTTTTGTTACTTCAGTCGGCTTTTAGACGTGACGGTGTTCACCTGGTTGAACCTAAAATCGCCGTGTTAACTCGTCTGCATCTGCGCCTGCGTGTGTGTCTGTGTGTGTGTGTGTGTCGAGTGATTTGTTATTCAAATTGACAACGATTAATATACGAACGAACTGGTCAGCTGCAATAACCGCCCCCACCCATCCCGCAATTAGGAAACAGTTAATACAAACGCATTGCCAGCTTCTGTTTCTCGCTCTTTCTCTCACTTGAATATCTCCATCTAACTTACTGTACGCGATCGATACCCTCCCAATAACCGCGCGGCCCTCTCGTCCATCGGCACGTCCATTCAACTGCACTCAACCCACACAAAAATTAAAAAAAAAAGAAAAGGAAAAAAAAAAACAAACAAACGACTTTGTGCGCAGTGCAAAAAGTTAAATTAAATAAATGAAAACAACCTCACAAATCGTGATAAATTTTTGCTTAAATTGTGCAAACTATTTTTGGTAATTTGGCGACTGCGTCTTTACGTTATTACAACAACATATAACCCAAATTAACAAAACATTTAACAACGACTATCCGCATTCCATATTGTCTATAAACATATGAAAATGTGTGTATAAGTGTGTGTGTGACTAATTAAAAATTGATGTGCAAACACTTGAACTGACGGCAAGTGTAACAAGTTGTTGATACAACAACACTAATTGCAACAACAACAACAACAAAAAACAACAAGTTTTGTAATTAGAACTGCGCAAATTGCAAGCTTAGAAGGTGAGTCCCCCTCATCCCGTCAAAACCCCAGTAAAAATTGTAAATAAATATTATTTGAACAACCGTAGAGCTAATGCTAAAATTCTGACTCGATAACGCTTTCACTCTCTTTTAATCAAAGCTAAGTAAAAATTAAAAATAATATATATATTTCTATAAATATATATGTAATTGTACTAAGAACTTAACTTTAAAGAGTTATACTCTTCCGCCGTTTTGAATAATTCAAATATATGCCAGAATATCTTTAATCTTGAGCTGAATTTAGCTTTTATGGCCCTAGAATAACATTAGAGCTGTTCCAGTTACACAGATACACAAATACACACGCATATTATGTGAGTAGGTGGGTCGACTACCAACGCATTGCTGAAAGTAGACTCACATTTGTGAGTCATACCTGTACCTGGAACTATATAATTCTAACTCGGACCAAAACTGATTAATAGCACAAATTGATCTGTAACCCCTTTTGACTGTTAATTGAAGTAATTCGTTGGGTTAAAGTTGGTCAATACTTTATATTAACTACTTTCTTGCTTTCTTTCATTTCATTTGGCATTTGGCAACATTAATGATTAAAAAGAAAAAAAAATACAAAAAGAAGATATACGACCTCTATGGGCCTTGCCGGAGTTACGAGTTTCCGTGCTCAGCGATCGGCGAGTGCTTTGAATTTCGATGCAAATTAATAACCAATTATAATGTTAATAATAAAAACTCCTCTACCCCTCCTAACTGATAATGATAATGATGATGATGATGACGTTGATGTTATTTCGCATTGAAATAGAGAGCTGAGAGCTAGACAACACACAATATTATTTATGCCCCCATCTTTTGTTATTGTTAGTTGTATTTTTGGGATCTCTCAAACGGAAATAGAATTCTGAAGGTCTTACAATGCAATTCATTCGGTTGAAATCTCTAAGTTTTTAGTGAAAGTTTACAGCAAACTTTGGAAATCAGTCCACAGATATGGGCGTGATTTTATTAAAGTTTTTGAATATGCATATAATGAGGTGTTCTTTAAACCAAAAGGAAAAGAAGATTCCAAAGATTAATCGATGGTATTTTTCTGATTTCAATGTAATTCCTGAAGTATATATATATGATAAAGTTTGGTCAAAGTATGCGTTACATATTGGCTAACACAATTATGATACCCTCTGTAAGAGTATGTAAATTAGTCTAGTGGAATCGATTTCAGTTCTTAGACTCCAATTTGCATTGCAAATGTGATTGAAAATCTTAGAATTCGTGCAAAAATCCCCATAAATTTGGTGTTTATTTCGATTTGGAATTTTAATTTATGTATTTTCGCTAAATGTGAAATTAAAATTACATATATACATAACTAATTTCGATGCGATTTGATTGTCAGAGCTTTAGAACTTTCAAAAAACAAAGCAGTTAAATATAGACTTAACACTCGAGCATTCTCCATTTGTGCGCCGCTCGAGAAACTTGTTGAAATTATTGAAAAATACCTGCCTGTAAACAATATTTATAAAATAAAAATAGTACATGGAGCCTGCAAAGACTGTGGAGGATCAGAATTCCACTGATTTGGTTGGATGGCGCAGATCTGTCGTATGTTTCTTCAACTTGCCAGCGGTGCAATGTGCCCAGGTCATATTGGTTGTTGTGGGGGATATTTTGGCTCTTTCCAACTTTTATCCTTCGCACTCGATGCATATATCTCGTCCGTTTCTACTATGGCGACGGTAAGAAAGGATCAAGGCAATTAGTATGGACAAATGGAGCGACTATATATTTTTTATTAATGCCAATCTTGGAGGAATGAGAGTGATGAATGGAAGTATATTTTATATTGTCATTTTACGTCTTGAGGGATATTTTTATTCTATTACTCCACTGCTACGGATCGTACACTACACAGGCTGCCACAAATTGTTGCAACACATGAGCATATTCAATATTCTTGCCACAACAGCAGTCACATCTACAGTCGCAGCTTCAGTTCAATGCCAATGCCAAATGACGTCATAAGGCCGTTTCGTAGTGTCCCTGAACTGCATGTAAGGTGAGTCTGTATGTGCACAGATCTCTGTGTGTGTGCGTGTGTGTGTGAGTGTCACTGTGTAGGTGTTTTCGTTCGGCTAAACACCTCGTTTTGCTCCACAGCAGGTCGTTGTTATGTTTTGGGAGTCTGGAGCTGGAAGCTGAAGCCTGTTCCTGTTGCCGTCTTCAAACGCAGCGGCAAATTAACTCGACGCACACACATTTTGTTGCTCATTAAAAATAACTTTCGAAAGTTGCGACTTTTTGGGGCCGTCGACGTCGGCGTCTGGAAATAATCGACAATTTTTTAAAAGGAACCTGTGCAAAGACCGAGAGCCAACAACGGCAGCAGCACAAAAAAAATTGAAAATTCTCAAAAAAAACAAAAAAAAAAACAAGAAAACAACCAAAATGAAGCAGCTTTTTGTTGATGTGGCCAAAAATGGTGTACAGCCTTGCCTTGTATGCAGTCCTACGTCTTGTTTCGTTTTTTATTCCTTGCTTTTTTACTTGCTATATGTTTTTTTGTTATATTTATTTTGGGCAGGCTGCCGTTTTTGGTGTGCATGCGTCAAGGATGATTTGTTTAAATGCATGCAGCATTGCGGCAACAACGACAACAACGACAAATGCTGTGGCTCTCATTTTGACTCATTTAGCACCTTTCGAGTACTCATAACTTACACATAAACAGCCAAATTTTTACTTCCCCGAACTGTGTATATTTTTGTTGAATATTTTGTTTGTAATTGCGAATTGTAAATACATTGTTGCTGTTAAACAAATTGGCATAGCTGACTGGCTTTTAGTGTCTTTTGTTATTTGTCAAAAGAGTTGAATATAGTTGTTAATGAATGCGTGAGTTGACCTTACCTAATCGAACAGGGAGAGCAGGGGGCAACAACATTCACTTTCGCATCGTGCACTTTTAATTGCCCCACGGGGCAACTCAAAAGTCCAAAATCAAAATCCAAAATCAAAATCGAAATAGCCAAAAGTCTTCCAAATGGCGTAATCGCCAGTTGAGTGTTGGTGTGAGTGCGATGTGAGTGTGTGAATATATTCAGTCGGCCTGAAAGCCAACGACTTGTTGACTTATTGTTGATTTAAGCATGTTTGTTGTTTATGGCTTGGGGTAGGGGTAATGGGGTAGGGGGCAACAGCTAACAAATTGGTTAACTTGGTCGCGTTTGATTTGTAAGCCAAATAGGCCACACATAAACACACACACACACTTATAAGTTAGACAGACAATCGCTTGAACTGGCATTGATAACTTTTGTCGAGCGGAAGTTGAGATCGGTCAATTGAACGGTAAACAGCATTTGACACTTCACAAAACATGTGCGGAAGTGAATACTCGTTAAAAGCTCAATTAGGCTTGCGAATCATATTCATAATCGCACATTATCAACCGAGTTCACCTGGCCTCTCTCTGCCATTGCTATTGAGTATCAGATGTCAAGTGTTGCCGTTAACATTGGCAGGTGCAGATTTTGACTGCAATTCGACGCCCTGGGAACGGTCAGCTTCGATTTATTTGGCCAGAGATACACAGGTTATTTGTATACCCTCTAATCTGTTGCTATGAATACACCTTTGATTAATATCAAAGGTTATTAGATGCGAATTTTATAAAATCGTAGTGCCAATAAATTGCAAAGTCAAAATAACTGTGGTAATAAATGCTTTGTCTTTTTTTTTTTTACCAGACAATAAAGTATTTTAATTTGGGAATATATGTTTCGATATTATTTAAAATATGAGCATTAATTCCCCGAAAGATGTTAGTATTAAAATGTAGATTTTTGTCGTTACTTGGAAAAAATTATTTTACAGGAAGAAATTCAATCAATTTGACTACAATTTAATAGATTTGGGTACAGGGTATTAGCACTGTCAGATAGATCATTCTTGATGATTATAACGAACCAATCTCTGTCGCTGGATCGATCTGAAATGAATTTTCGGGGCGTGCATGATGTTAACCGAGAATGCTTTCAATGAAGTCATTAAATTGATGTATTGGCTGATAGTTTTGGGGGCTGAAACTGCTTAGCTTTCATCTCGAGCCAATTATGAATTTCCAAGAACTGCGTCTGGAAACAACTCCAAAGCAAAGCGATGAGATTTGTGTCCAGCCACAAAAATTTCACTGTTCTCTGGCCTACAAAGTGATATTTCTTTTTATTTATCGATCGAAAAGTGTGTGGGCTATCGTGATGTCATTGGGCAACAAACTCGTAATCATCAGGTTTTTTTTTTGGTGACATTGACTGCAGTGAAGACCCAGTCTATTTATGGCAACCTGTAACGATGATGATGATGATGATGACGGCAGTTCACATTGATGGAATGACCGAGCTCTTATCAACAGGCTTTCGTCAGTTTCGCCAATTGCATTTTGAGAGGTGGAGTCCAAAAGTTACATTTGTGACGCTTCTTTCATAATGGGAGGCAATGGGGCCGAACATTGCTTAATGTGCTCAACAGAGAAAAAGAGCAATAAAGAAAATGTTGAAACTGAGTCACCCAATACCCTCCATTTGCCAAACGGCATAAGTTGCCTGCTTTGAATTCAAATTCCAATTCCCAGTCCAAGTACGAATTTAAATTTAAACCTTTGCGGTCAATAACACTTGACGAAACTGTTCGAACTGCATAACAATGAACCGAACCATCTTGGACATATAATATCAGATATAACTTATATATTTGACCCACTGTCATGTCTTTGAATTTGAAATAATAATTTTAATGATATTTCCGCAATGCTGTTAAAATTGAAAGAACACTTAGCCTAACTTTTCAAACTTTTTATCAACAAAGTCATTTATCCATTGAATATGTTTAGGGTCTTATCTTTAAAAAACTCGATGGGGTTATCAATTATTGTAGTAAGATTTTAAAGTTATTATTTTGCCTTTTAATGAATGAAATCACATTGATTGATCTAAGATTTCAGCAAAAAACTGTTTCCAGCTACTTTGAAACATGTGTATAACAAAGAGACCCATCATTCACGTGGGGTCGTTAAAAATATCGATACATGCATAGATGCCACAGTAGTTTTGCCTTTCTATCAATCACATCACATCCAATCAAATGAAATATGGCCGCGTCAGATCTATCAATAATTGGACTGAGATTTGTGCAATAATTTGCATAAATTAGAGGTTAGTCGTAATACGATCGTTGCTACCGCTAGCCCATTTGGCATTAATTACCCGGCAGCGACAGATTTGGAAGGGAAAAAAGTGAAACTCGTGGATCGGTGTGTCTGTCTTATGCAAGGCGGAAGATGGGGCATGCAACGTTGATTATGACTTGTACTTGTACCAGAGACCCAAAGAAGGCAATCGCCTTGCATGCTAGGCGCCCTTTTTCCCACTGCATGTTGCATGTTGCATGTTGGTTGTTGTGTTGTTGCTTGCCACGTTGCACGTTGCAAGTTGCATGAGTGCCAAGTGCCGATTCGTTTTCGCTGCTGACCTTTGGCACCTTCAAGCTAGCTTGCCGGAAATGTTGACAGGCTGGAAGATGCAACCGTAACCGAAATCGAATTCGAAATCGAAACCTGCTCTTCGTGCAACCTCGCGGCGAGGCGCGCTAACTAAATGACTTAGGCAACAAACTTGGCTCATATTTGCCCAGTAATTGCGCACAATTTTCGATTCATTTAATTGATAAATAAAAATACGTTTTCGAAATTCACTGAACCAACAATCAAGGGCCAACTCAGCGTTCGCTTTATTGACGATCATTTCGAGCTTCAACTTTGCCGCTCGATGATCGATCGCTTTTTATACATTTTTTTCTTCCCATTTTTGGCAAACCTAAATTGCATGTACATGTGTGTGTGTGTGTGTGTGTGTGTGTGTGTATATACATATATGTTCGATATGGTGCCTAATTGATTTCCGTGCAGGTTAAAAGTCGCACAGTCGGCAACTGTGACATGGAAAAATGGCACAGCGGTAGACAACACACACTCACACACACACACACACACACACACACACACACACTCAAACTGGAGGCGATAGATACTACTCTCTGGGTTAATTATTGTATTATGAATTCGAAAAAGTGAAATTTGTGTAGTCCACACTGCCCGCTGGGAGCAGCTCAAGTCGAGAGGCTCATTAATCAACCCATTAGCCATCAAAGAAAAAAATTGATTTACATTTCTCATCAAAATACTTACACATTTGCAAGCATTTTAACAACGAAAGTACAATATCGTATCGTCTGCGTTACTTGTGGTAAAAATACGATAAGAAGTTTTAAAGCCAAATCTAGTATCGATTGTTGAACTTATCTACAATTGAAATTGCGCCTAGAGTATCTTAATTTTGATTTTTAATATAAAACTTAAAAAAGTTAATTTATATTTTATATAAATGTATTTTAATTTATGCCATTAATTTAATTATTCCTTTTTTATTATCTACGGAAACCTTTTTTTTGCTTACTTATTTTATTTTATTTTATCTATATATAAATTATTTCTATAGGCAATAGTTGGTCTTATTGATATAAATAAAAAAAGTCAGTCTAATAACTTTTAATTATAGCGGGCACATACATTTCTCATCACTCATTCAATAGATACATAAATTAGTGCACTGTTTCTATACAAGTGACAAGGGGTGTACAAGTACAAGCATCGTCCAAGTATGAAGCGAAGGTAAAGAAATTGCCACAAAGGCGCTAAAGTTGCAATGTAATGCCGCAGAGATTAACCTTCTAACATACATAATAAACTAAATATGTAGTCATAAATAATAAAAGAAGGAAAAAAGATGAAAAAGACAAAAAAAAAACGTGACGCTTCCTAGACGCCGGACTTCAAGATACAGTTTAGTTAGCTAACAAAGCGTGAAAATGACAGCGTGCTCAAGCACAATGCGATCAAGGGGTAAGGGGGAAAGGGGTTGCCGGCGAGGGTGAGCTGAATGGGGGAGGGGAACAGCTGAAGATCTGAGGTTGGGGGCACTGTGACTGATGGCAAGATTGACGGCCGTCCATCAACAGTCCAACAGCAAACAAAACGATGACAAACAATATGCGAACGGATGCGAGATGAACTCAAATGAAACAGTAAATAGTGCTCGACTGTCACATACTCTGTAACCATAACTGAAGTATGCTTTTAGGGCGTATTACCTTAGAATTTAGACTAAACTTCTATGATTTCAGAAAATTTGCTCCAGGCTTATGAAAAATGTATCCTATATTTAGGGGGCATCGCCTTTAAATGTAGAAAAACTTTTATAAGTAAAATCTAGAAAAGTTACTTCTAGATTTTTAGAAAAAAATAACTAAAATTGAGGCCCGGTCGTCATAGGGTTCTTTTTTGGGTTGGTTTTCTATATTTTAGTGTGAAAATCGACTGTCTTAGGGCGATTTTCCGGTAAGATTTTTAAGAGTGTTCTTTTGATATTTATTATCATAGTAACGATATAGACCAAGATGTTGGTAGCTCAATTTAATATCCAACTTTTTTATAAATTCTGTTTAAATTTTATAGAAAAAAATTATTTTAAATTCTCCACTGTTTTTATTTTATTCCTTGTGTACATATAATCATGCGGAAGAGATGACTTTACTTCGTTTAAACAATTATCATTTATTTCTTTGGATTAATAGGGTATAGAGAAAAGGAGCTACATACCCAATATGGTGTTTCTTTATTTTATAGTCTCTCAAACGGAAGGTGATCAAGACGGCATGAGAATGCCTTCTTCAGAATATGCTTGAATACAGGGTATAATGAGCTGGCATTGGTAATACCTATAACTATGCAAGTGTGTGTGGGCGTCGAAACGGATGTGCATTAGAATACTGTAGCAAGAGAGAGAGAGAGAGAGAGAGAGAGAGAGAGAGAGAGAGAGAGTGAGAGAGTGAAAAGATGCTGTGTCATTGTGGTCGCTGCTTCAGAGATGCGTGCACTGAGATATGCAATATGGCTCTAAATGGGAGTAGCAATTACTAATTTCTTTAGTAAAGCTCATGAATCAGGGGAATTTAGTTGTAAAAATCGAAAATGTGTGGACTCTAGTTGGACTGTTGCTGTTGTTGTTGGAACGTCGCGTCGCTGTCTGTGCGCTGTACACAAAGATCGGGTCGAGTGCGCTTGTCCGACCGTCCGTCTGTCCGTCTGTGCGTCTGTCCGTCCGTCTGCATGTCCAAGTGCCTGTCTATGTCTACTGAGAGGTATTGAAGCCCAGTGCGGCATCCACTCACAGATGCCTGAGCATAGATATCGAAATGCAATTAAGTATTTGCCAAGTCGGCAAATGGACGTAGCAACAACAGCAACAGGAACAGCAGCAACAGGAACAGCAGCAGCAACAGCGGCATCAACATCGACAACAGCAGAGCGCCACCAACAAAGCAAAAGGCGGCACGCATGGAAAAATGCGCTCAAGACGGGGCAAAAGTTGTCCACCGGGAGTAGAGTCCAAGTCCAGAGAGTCCAGCGAGTCCAGTGAGTTTGGTCAGCTTCTCGGGACTCGAAGCCGAAGCTTTGCATAACTTTAGCGGCTGCTGTGCGCCTGGGGCTTGGCCATACTTACAAATTGGACTACACCTTCATTTTCACTTCAGCCAAAGGCCGGCTGACTGGTAAGAGACTTGGGAGAGAGACGCAAGACAACTTGAGCTTGGCTTAGACCGACTCAATTTCTGTTTGTTGATTCGTTGCTGCTTTTATTCTCAAACTGAACCCAGAGGTCAACGCTGCTGGCGCTGAGAACACACGCAAAGTGGGCGAACGCGTTGTTTGTTTGCGTTTGCGTTTTGCGTTTGCGTTGCCGCACTTTTGGTTTCACTTGACACGGCTGCCAAGGGGAGTGGAGAATGGGGAGTTGGGTGAGACGGCTGAGATGGCTGAGACTGGGGGTGGGAGGTGGGCACTAGGCCTGAACTGGACTGGCCTGGACTGGGCTGGGCAGTTGCTATCATTATGTTTGTTGATTGTGTTTTCTCTCGCTCTCTGCCCGCCATTCGCAATGTTAAAGTTCAAGTTCAGAATCATTATTGTTCTTTGGAAGTCGTCTTGACATGCGGAGAGCGGCAGAGTGGGAATGAGAACAACTGAAACGATATAAATGTACACGAAAATAAAAACATTGTACTCATTTAAAAAAATGTACATTGTTTTAAAATCGCCGTGGTGCAAAATTATAGCATTTATTTACCATTTGATAATAGTTTTTTTTTTTAATTTTAACTTCACAATAAATAAACCTAATATAAGGAAAATTGTCTTCGTTTTAAAATCGCCATAATAGTAAGAAATATTTTAAATCTTTAGAAATACTTATTTTTAAATTAAAATGTATTACAATAATAATATAATTTTTAGAAATATCATTTCGGAAGTCTTAAAACTTTGTGTTTTTCTATTATACAAATTAGCTGATTAATTTTTATAACTATAATTGCAAAATTATCCCTTGTTAGCTGAAATTTTAATGCCCAAATCTTAGAAAATATGCCCTTAAATATTATTAAACTTCTGGAAGAAATGAAAGAAGAAATTATGTAGAAATCGATTTTTTTTATTTTATATCCTAGTGCTACAAGTTCTAGAAAATAAGTTTAGATTGTTTCAGTTTAGAAGAGCTGCTCTTTATAAAAGTTTTGTTAAACGTCATAAAAATTTTAATACATATTAATAATTTAACTTATTTTATTATTTAAATTTTTCAATTTAAATTTTTAGTTTCATATTTCATGTGAAGGCTGATTAGAGCCTGAGAATAATAAAATAAAAATAAATTTAATTAAAAAGAAATGACACAATTTGTAATGCGTCGTAGGAGACAAAGGAAAGGCAAAGTTCATGGTGAAAAGGATAACTTTTTTCTTAGTGTATATATATTGCGGACCGTAAACATATTAAATATTTCGTTCAGGAACTAAAACTGTCGTCTAAAAGATTTGTGAATTTAAAAAAAGTAGTGCTTAAGTGTTAATTTACACCGTTCTAGGAGATGTATGTATTTGTATGTATATAATTTGTATAATTTAAAATAATTTCTTGCAAAATTGGCTACATACTACCCAATTGTCATTTGGCGAATGCCATTGAAATTAGATGCCAAATTGCATTTGCCAAAGTTTAATTGAACGTGTCTGTCTCTCTCTCTCTGTCTCTCACACACTCTCGCTCTCTATGTGACTCTCTGAATGAGTGAATGTGCATGTGTGTGTTGTCTCCGTTGTGCGGGCAGCAACGAAGCGCTACAAATTTTATGTTTATTACACCTTAATAATGCGTGTTTACAAACAAATCACGTTCATGGCGCAATCAACGCGCAGCAATCGGCATCAGCATCGACAGGGGCAGGAACAGGGACAAGGGACAGAGCAGGGACAGGACAGGGACAGGGCGGGGACAGGGACAGGGGAGGGACAGGGACAGCGGCATCTTGGCCAAGTCATCGACTACACTGAAAAGAAAGATCAACTTCTAAAATCAAGAATTTTTGTCTTAAATATTTTGTTATTAAAATAAGAACATTTTAAAACCATACATTTAGTGCAAAGAATATTAATCTAAAAAATCAAAGTTCTTAATACAAGAACAAAAATCTTAAATTGTTAGGAAAGTATAAAGATGTACTATTTCCTTTAAATTGAATAGTGGCCTCGTGGCGCTCTGGTTTGAGAAACCGCTTCAGTTGTGAAGCAGTGGGCGATGGTTCGAATCCGACTCGTAACAAATTAAAATAACATTTTTAAAACTACCTAGACAAAATAAAATGTATATAAATCACAATTTAAAAAAAATATATAAATTTAAAAATTATTTTTATTTTTATATTTTTTATTTCAAATTTAAGAACATTTATTCTTAAAATAAGAACTTGGTCTTTTTTAAAATGTTCTCAAAACCAATATGTGTTTTCTTAATCTAAGAATTTTATGTTCTCGACGCATTTTTTAGAATAAAAATTCTTAGTTATGTGATCAAAATCTTAATATTAAAACATTTTTTTAGCAGTGTAGGTGGGGAAAGATAGAACCTTTTGGACCTCAAGTTGTGTCCATGCTGACTAGTCAGCTTCCCATCAACGTCAGTCGCTGGTGCAGAGCGCACGCATGCGCACTCAAATTATATGGTAAAGGATTTTTATTGGCAGCTCGCAGCGCTTTCCCCTTTTCCCTTTACCCACCCCTCCTCTCAACAGATATACTGGCCAAGGCTGAGACGCCGTCGCCATTGATGTCTAGTCGGACAATTGCCTCTTACTGTCTACGTGCATGTGTGTGTGTTAGTGAGTGTGTGTGTGTGTGCTTGTTAGAGTGAAAAGCTGTCCTGACTGTAAGTAAGCCAGTAAGTGAATGAGCAGCAGGGGCAATGGGGCAAAACGCGGTCTCTGGAACTCTGCCGTGCTAAAGTTGGACTTGGACCTAGACTCGAACTCGGACTCGGACTCGGTCTCTTGACTCTGTCCAGGTGCCATAATGGGCATGCATTTTCTAGACATTACAGCGCGCTCCTGCGGTTTGGGTGGGTGCGTGTCTGAAGCAGCAGCAGCAACAACAACAACAACAACAACAGCAGCAGCAGCAGCAGCAGCAACAGTGGGGCACAACTAAGACACTGTGTGGTTGCTGCAACTCTGCTTAAGTGGATACTCGTTGGATGCGCCTGCTTAGCGCACTTGTATGTGTGTGTGCGTGTGTCTGTGTGTGCCTGTGTGTGTGTATGCAGCATATCCTCGAGGCAGCATGCATTGTTTGTGTACTCGTATTCAAATATGAATACTTACATTATCGCGTTTGCTTAATCGCAATCAACAATTTAAATACCCTGTGCCAAGGGTAACATAGGTTTGTATAAAAATATGCAGAAGTAGGCGTGGCAGATCCCCTACAATTTATATATTTATGATCAACATTAAATGTCGAGTCGATATAACCAAGTCTTTATGAACAAACCTATCACAAAAATGTTAAGAGCTAGAAACACCAAATTGAATATGTAGACTTCTTAGATGTATCTGAAGTCAGATCAAATTTATTTCAATATCTAAAAAACTATTGTACGAGTATATGCTATCGGGAGAAAGGAAGAAAAGCTTGCATAATTTTTGTGTGTTTGTGATTGTGTTTATATATTTATTTATACACAGAAAAAATAAATCGTTTTAAAATTAATATTTACAATTTTTGACTTGGAGATGTATACTATTTTTTATATTCAGGATATTATTGTAAAATTATGCTGATAATATGGCAACAACTCAACATTAAAAGAATCAAGGAAGCCTTAAATATTTGATGTAACTAAAAAAATTTTACTTCTGACGTCTTCTTGATTTTATTCCGGATTTTTTTTTGCTGTGTATTTTGTTGTGGGTACCCAAGGACCTGTGTGCATAGTATCTCTTAGTCGTGCTATTTCTACTTAAGCTTTCTTACTTGTTTTTTTTGTTATTTATTTTTGCTGCAGGACACACCCAAATGTAGTTTGAGGAGAGAAGCAGCAGAGGAGGAGGAGAAGAATTAGGAGAAGTGGCTGGTGTAGCATAGCTGATGTGGAGTTAGTTCTTTCGACATTCGCTTTGTATTGGCATTCGCTCCACTCACTCACTCACTAACTCACAAAAAAAAGAATGAAATAAATACTCACACATTCATTCGCATGCCCAATTCGAATTCGTTCGCATGTGACAATGGCAAAAGGCGAATTAAATCGCGTATGCAGACAAACACCCTCATATTGTCTATGTGGTTGTTGTTGTTGCTGGTGTTGTTGCTGGTGTTGTTGTCTTCGTTGTTGCTTAAGTTAACGAGCATAACGCAAAACAAACTTGATTCGCTCTGCCCACTTCATGCTTCCCCTGCACCTTCCTCAACCTCTGTCTAACCCTCTCCTGAAATGATTTCCAAGTTGGATTCAGATTGAGATTGAGATTTGGATTTGAATTCAGATTCAGAGTCATTGGCTTTTTATTAATTGGCAATTATTCTTTTCCCTGCCGCTTGCTTACTTTGTTGTTGCTGTTTTTGTTGTTATTTTTGTCTTTCGTTTCTAATTTCTTATGTTTTATTGCGTTGTCGGCAAATGAAATTACGCGCGGCATACAAAACTCTTTTGTATATTTTTTTTGCTTGAAAGGAAACACAACAAATGTATCTTTATCTCTGGCTGATGGGATGAGCTAAATTTGAAACTTTGATTTAATTTTAATAACACTTTCGCTGGCATGTGAAGTAGCCATTAATAAAGCGCAAGTAAAAAGCAACAGATGCTTTACTTAACTTAGTTAATCCAATAAACTTTAACCAAAAAAATTAACGAGGTCGCGTCTAATCAGGTGAAAAGTCTAACAAACGACTCAAACACAACAACAAAATAATAATAATAATAATAATAATTCTGATAAATAAAAAACAACATAATAAATAATACAAAACAATTGCAAATAGCAAGTGATTTGACTTTGAGCCTTGTTTTTATTTTATTTCGAATTGCAGTTCAACTCACTTGACAACCCAAAAAAATTCAAAAATTTATAAAGGTTTACCTTAGGTTTATTCGACTGAACAAAATGCCAGAAACTGCAGCTTAATCATTTTCCCAAGTCAAGTGAAAATAAGCGAAAAGCGAACAACAATATCATACAACATCCAAACAGCAACAACAACAGCTTCGATGCCCGTCAAAATGCCACCGCAACCACAGCATTTGCCAGGAGCAACACCAACAGCAACAGCAACAACAACAGCAACATCGGCAACAGCTAATGGTGGACCACGTGTCAGCTTCAATCGAGATGTTCATGTGAAGCGAATAGGTCAGTGTGTTGTGCTAAGGAATATAACCTCAAAATAACCACAACACACACTCACACACATCTATACACACACTCGTACTTACACACTTATACCGTCATAAAAAGCTTGGAAATGAGATTTTTAACAGATGTTAGAATCGTCTTTTGAAATAATAATCGAATTTTACTAAGCAATTCAATCTATTACTTGTACAAAAAAAAATTATTTTATAAAATTAAAATAAACCAGGGACTATAATCATTATAAGTTTAATTATAAATATCAGCACATTTTCATTATTTTTGATTTTATTTTATATTTATATTTTGCTAATGATAATGAGCAAAAAAATAAAACTCAAGAAATAATTAATATTATTGAACAAAAAAATAATACTCATAAAATAATGATTATATCTAGAGTTTTATTTTTTTGCTAAAAAATAATCATTATTTTATGAGTAAAATAATAAAACTCATAAATTTTAAGATCATGCTGAAATTGCATAGATTAACCTTCTTTTAAGGATACTAGAAGTTAATGATTTTTTCAAATAAAAAAAAAAGAATCATAAATTACCGTCACTAAAACAAACACTTTCATAAGAAAGTATTTTACTGAAAAATGTTGCAAACTTGTCCAAAGACCTAAAAAATCAACTCTACTTTTTAATTTAATTCATTTAAATTCAGTGTAATAAACAGCTGTGTTTAAACTTAGATTATATTGTGAGTTTATCAGAATATGCTAGATAAGTTATATTAATATGCAGAAAGAGAAATAAACTTTATCCCATCGAAGCTTTAATACACTTTCCTCTGCCTAGTAAGTGCACATCATGTTGTACATACAAATACACACATACCTATGCATACGCTAATTTTGGTCAATCAATGTCGCTAACATCCCACGCTGCCCCTCCACATGATCAACGAAATTACTACATAATTCAACTAACTAATTAACTGGGCAGTCGCTGTCACAAGCGATTGTTCGACTGTTCGACTGTTGTGTTCTAAGATGGTCAGAGATCTTGGCAAGCGAATCACCTTCGTGTTGTTTCCAAAATGGTCGTGTTGCCCCGAAGGCAGCTGCACAAGCACAAGCACAGCAAATGTCATTGGGCTGCACTGAAAGAAAGAACTACATTCGAACTGAACATCTGTACCAATAAATCTCCTTTCTCTCCTCTCTCTCTCTCTCTTTCTCCTTATCTGTCTCATTCAAATGTTTCAATTTTATCTAAATCATTACTAAAGCACTATAATATTTTAGTAACCAACGGAGCTTTCTTATTTAATTACTATTAATGCTGATTTTATTTCATGAACAATTGAAAATCTTAATAGCCAGTTTCGTACATGAGCTTTAATACAAATAAATGGATTATACACGTACTGTTCATGAACAAGTAAATAAATTTTCACTTAATGTGCCAAGCAATAGTTAAACTATTTTATCTAATTGAACTGCAGATCTCAATTCTAATAATGATTTATAAAAAAGACAGCACATTTTCTTTATAATCTGGGAATTTTTATTTATATTCGTGTATTTTATATATTGGTCTAATATATTTATGAAATCTAAGACATGTTATTGATGTATCTTTTTTCTAAGTGCATTGTTGAATTGCATAATTCTTTGCAATATTTTGACGAGTGTCTGATTTGATATATTGATTATATGCTAGTGAGTTGCCAATTTGCGATTCTTCACATATGTTCACACATATTTATTTATTTATATTTCTATATATATTATTATAAGTATAAACAGAGCGAGTGAGAAGTGGGCGAGTAAGCCAGAACGAATGCCAAAAGCAATGCTCGTAACAATGCCGCCTCAACAATAAAATGTAGTTTACCTTGAGAGCTTCAGAGCACACACACTCACACACACTGACACACACTGACACACACGCACGTATAGCATACACAGAAAAATAACTATTTTAAATAAGTAGATATATTTTATAAGGCATTACAAGCTCTAAAGTAGAGACAACACGGCCACACTCTCTGTTTGCTGCGTCTGTCTGTTAAAAACTAAAGTATCACTTTGCACATCAGTCGAAGAGGTGGCTAGAAGAGGAAGAGCATCTAGGAAGGGATAGGTAAGGGAGGGAGGATGGTGGGGTTAATGGGGAAACCGAGGCAGAGGCAAAAACTCATCAGTGGCACTCGCATTAAATGTGTATGCCAAGTTGTGACTGAGACTGCGACTGCGACTGTGGCTGCTGTTTCTGTTGCAGCTGTCTGTTTGTCTCCAGAGTCGACTACATTATTATTGTTATGATTATGTCTGGCAGCAGCGACAGCATAAGCCACAACAGCAATAACAACAACAACAGGAACAACAATACTCGTAACAGCCGCAGCAAGAAGAGAAACAATCGCCAGTCACAGCGACCGCATTTAATTGCAGGGCAATGCGATTTATTCCAAAGTCGGAATGGAATTTATGGCGACTGTCTGAAATGAAGAAATTAAAAATTGATTATGACAAAAGCGGCACAAATGTAAATTATTTAGCTGCCTTTAATAGATGCGTCTGTGTATGCTGAACTCTCTGAGCCTTTGCCTCAGTTGGCTCTTCTCTTCTCCTCTTTCTCCCATCATCATTGCCTCTGACCATATGCATACGCTGAACAGCAGCGTGTTTAGTAATTGGCATGCCACGTTCGTTGCCTGAGTCTTTTGTTTTTGGGCGACTTGAATTTCCTTATGGCATGGCAAGTTCTCGACTCAGCAGTTTACATTGATCTCAACTGCACTCCAATATGGATTCTAGTTCTAATTTTGCTTGTAATTAACGTTAACTATTGCTCAAATTAAGTGACAGATTGTGGATTGCTCGAATTTGTCTTTTTCGGCCTTGTTACATGCTCTATCTATACTTGGTTAATTAGTAATTACCATAACAACTTAATAAAAGTGCTGAAAATCTTTTAAAATACAAAATTCACTTTTGATATCTAAATTTTTATAACTATAACAAAATTTAAGAAGTTCAAGAATGATTCGAAGTTAACATTTAATTTTTTTACAAGTTCTATTTTTTCTTTAAATTTAAACTAATCTCTATATATCTTTGTTAATAGACGTTTTTAAATACATTTGACGGAATATTTCTTAACAAAATCTGCAAAAATTTCAACCAAACTTAAAAAAATGGCGAGCAAAATGGTTTTATTCATTTGGTCTATTTTTAAAGCTTTTAAGTTTCATTAAGTTACGAAAATAAGTTTAATGTTTCAAAGTCCTATCTTAAAACGGCCAAGGCGCCATCGTTTAAAGTTTAACGATCGTGTATATATTAATAAATTATATTAATATATTTAGTATAATAATGCTTTAAATGACTTTGTTGCTCACATGCAAATTAAGGCAATTATGTGAGAAAAAATGATGATTTAATTTTTACTCAAGATGCGCCACACATCAAATGCTCACACATAAAGTGTGTGTATGTAATTACAAAGAAAATGATTCCACTGTGGGCCAAAAACACTTTTCATTTGAGTGGTTCTGTACAAAACGACTAATTTCAGCAAATTTTCTTAGTTTGTACGAATAAAACGTTCTTGATGATCTTACGAATGCGAGAATATGATTTTGAGTGCTAGTGTGAATATGAATATGAGTATGAGTTTAAATCAGTGTATGTGAATATTTCGCCAGGCAACCTTGCGAAGCGACAAATTTGGCTAAAACGAGTTACGCTGTAATAAAACTCAGCTGTAAGGCTGCCAGCTGGCATTTGTAGTAGCTGTTGCTGTTTTTCTCGTTGTGGTAGTGGTTATCGTAGTTGTAGTTGTTGTTGTTGTAGCTATTTAGGCGGTCGTCTTCGTGATGCACTTGCAGATTGGAAGGCGGACAAGTGTAGACAGACAAGAGAGCAATACGAGATTGGCAGCAGCTGTTTATACTTGCACAGTAGTCACTGGCTTATGAGAATATTTTGGATTGTAGAGTTACAGTATGATTCGCTTATAGGAAATACAAAACATTATGCAATCAAATCTGTTTAATTTGATTTTAAGTACTTTTGTATATATGAGGGACGACTGTATTGGACTTTAATTTCAATCTACAGCCATTAATTGACGCACAGCTGTAGCTGTCTCTATATATAGACCCATTCTGGGTCTTGATGACATAATTCACATAATTTATGTTTGAGTTAAGAGAACGTATCTCAAGTCGAGTTCAAGAGAGTCTACCAAGCTAATGCGACTCTTTAATTGTGGTTTAAATGTGATGCTACTGCTACAGTTAACCGACAACCATCTGTGATTGCGTAATACATACGATACGTAGTCGTATATGCAATTTGCACTTTAATACATCTCCGAGTACAACGTAAGTAAATGAACAACTTTTTGCTCCGTTTGCTACTGTGTTTAAATTGTATCTTTAAAGCATAATACGTATTTTAATGAGCTCATATATGTTTTAATTAATTATTTTAATTGTTTGACAGAAGAAAAGAGCATAAGCATCATTATGAAATTGCCATGGCGTTTCCGACTCGTGCATTTTTTGCACCGTTCGCTTGCTGTGATTTTTAATTTGTGGCTAGCTTTGAATTTGATTAGCTTTTTAAGTGGCCGTGCATACCCTACGTCAATAAGCTGTACAAAAATGGGTATGTCCAACTATGAGAAACGTGTGATTTCGCGTAGTAAGAAGAGTAAAAAGTTGATAAGTTTACATAAAATTTTGACTATAGAAAGAACAGTTACTCACCGTAAAGTTATCTTAAATGTGTTTTTAAGTTCCTAAAGAATGAATCGCAATAAAATTGTACCAGTGGAATCAAAAAAAAAAAAAAAAAAAAAGAAAGAACAGTATTTTCATATAAATGTTTCAAACTATGGCACATTTTTCAATTTTTTTAATTTTCAATTTTTAGTGTACACTGTACAATAAATAAATATATAAGTATAAAAAATAATAATAATATTTAAAATTGACCTTAGTTTTAAATATGTTTCTATGTGCTAACGAGGAACTCCAGTTCAAATTTAAATTGATATTTAATAATCATCAAGAAACTAATCATATTTATTAATGAACATAAGCCTTTGTAGGTTTAAATTCAATACAGGGTATTTTATAGACGAACATTCATTGCGTTTACCTACATATTTGCTGGTGATGGCTTTGTTTGTGCTCCTCCTACTACGCAATTTTCACATGGAATTGCCTTGCTCGAATTTGTCAAACTTGATTATTGTAGTTGGAACCGCGCAGCAGGGCGGTGGAATGGGGGAGGGGCAAGGCGGGGCATGGCGGGGGGACGACAACGACGATGATCTTTGGGGCTGCCCGCGCACGCCATCGCCACCATTAAAATGCCATTTATGTTTTTGCTTTTTATTTGTTCATAACTTTATAATTTGCATATTCTGTTTTATAGAGTCGACAACAAAAACAAAAACAACAACAACAAAAACTGTCAGTCAGGCCAAAAGAAACTTAATTAATAAGTAAGTCTCATTTTTGGCATCGCCTGCCCACCATTTCGCACTATTTTGCTTTTGTGACATTGGCGTAGGCAGCAAGCAACTTGCAATCCCCCTTTCCTCTCTCCCTTCCTCGCCCTCTCTCTGCCACCTGCCTTGTAACTGGCCGCTGCTCATTTTGCGCCGTTGTTGGCCAAGTCTCAGTCAGGTTCTTAGCCTGCTTGGCATTGGGTGTTGCTGTCGCGGTCGCCAGTTATTAAATGTGTGTGTTTTTCAAGTGTGTTTAACAACGGTGGAACGGGAAGTGTAGAGAGTGCGGTGGTGCGGGCAAATGGCAAATGGAGTTGTCGATCAGTTCAGTTTTTTGGCTAAATCAAGCAACTCGAAAATTCTCCCTCTTCTTGTTCTTCGTGGTTAACTCCGGACGCCACTTAGCCTGAATCTCGCATTGAATTGCAAAGATTGCGTCATTTGTTTATTGAAAATGTATATTGAAATGAGTCTGAGATTATTTTTAGCGAACTTTTTGGCACTCGGCTTGCCGTCTAAAGACTGTGTGTCTTTTGTGTGTTCGTTTCGCTAACAGTTGTTGTTGTTGTTGTTGTTATCGTTGTTGTTGTTGCTTGCTCTCACTTAATGTGATGTTGACAGCTGCTGCTGTGTGCAAAAACAAGTTTGTCGCTTAAGTCTTTCGTTAATGCCCGACTAGCGCGAATGAACCGCGTCCATTCTTTAGCGAAAGTTTCTATTTGTATTTGTTTTGAAAGTCATTCGAGATCAGCTAAATACACCAACAATAAACCGAAACAACAACAACAACAACAACAGCAACAACTCATGTGCATAGCAGCTATTTTAATTGGAGCCAGCGAGTAGCACGATTTGTTTGAGGCGGCAACAGGATCGAACAGGCAGGCACATGTCAATACAGTTCGCTTATTTACATACTTGTCACATTCGAGAACTTGGCTGGCTGCCTGGTTGGCTGCTTGGCATTTGCCTTCAAGGACGCGACGCGCTGCGGCATGGCTTTTGATGTGATTAGGAGGCTGGCAGCCAAGGCAGCCAAGGCAAGCCTGGGAATCCTCTCTCCTCTCTCCTCTCTGTGGAAATGCTCTGGTCAGCGATAAGCGCACAAGGGCATTCAATTATTTCAATTCTGGAATGAGTGCGCGGTCGTTTAGCATTGGAATTGCTGCACTGGGACCCGCCTAGATAAAGCTAAAGCCTTCGCCAGGCCCAGTCTTCGTCTCAGTCTCCGTCTCAGTCTCCGTCTCACTCTTCAGGCCCAGGCCCAGACTTAAGACCTGGCCCAGGCCAGGCTAGGCCCGATGAAATCGAAAGTGCGCAGGTTAATTGAAATGCCCCAAAGGCGCGCCGCACTGCCGCTCTGTGGCATGCCACAGTCGAACGGCCATGAGCCTCAAGATCTTTGGCACTGGCATGCCACTGCCCATTTGCCTTTCGCGTCTTCGTCTCGTGCCCCCTGTCGGTTCATTAGCGCTCCCCACTTGAACTTAGACCAGTAGTGGTCACACAATGCGGGTGCTCAGGAAACGGAGGGTGTTGGAGGTGCCAGAGGAGGGAACGCGACAGCCCTAATAGCCAGTTATCTCGACACTTGACAGCTTGTGGGCGCGATTGATATGAATCATGTTCAGCCTTGCGGTTGCTCTTAATGTTGCATCCACATGCCATCTTTGGGTAATCTAAAACAGACGCCAGTGAAAGTCGATTCCGATTCTGTCAGAAGTATCACTAAACCAACAAAACAGCCGCAGTCATGTCAATGTTGTGGCCTGCCACTACAGTCAAAATAATGTGCACAATAAAATAATGAGTAGCATTTGCGTTTCTGCAGTTTTGTTAAGCTTATACACTCCTCATCACTTGAATAAAACACCCCCTATGTGGGTTTTCGATCGGTGACTGCTCCCAAACCATTCATATATATTATTTATGAATGGTTTTTCTTGAAATTAAAAATCATATATTTGCTGTATTTTACCCAAAAGTTAATTAAATTAAAAAATATTCTTAACCAACACAGGCTGCATTTCGGGTCTCGAATACTGCATTAAATTGTTTAGTGAACTTCGAATTTTTTGAATATTAACATAACTTAATTATAGGATAGATGGTTCAATTTAAATTGATTGATTTGCGCTTCATTTAAAAATCAAAACCACTATTTTTGTTTTATTTTACTTGAACTAGTATATGCGTTTAATTCCAATATACTTTAAAACAAATTCTAGATACAATTGACGGTAATGGAACATAAATTTCTGACTATTCTTAATTACATGGCAGGCTGAAAATCAAACCTAGCAGTTTTTAAAACGAAAAGTTTAAAAAATGTGACCATTGAGCACCTGGCCACCAAAACAACTGCTAAATTTTTTATTTGATAGACATAATTCAATTCAAATTACTAGTTTTGAAAATACTTATCTATTTATGTATATAAAACTATTTGTCCTGACTGACTGACTGATTGACTGACTAATTAATATTCGTGGAGCCCAAAAAAAATCAAATTAGAAAAAATTTGAAATTTTGTAATATATTTTTTTTAAAACTGTTTAGCTTCAAAAATATTTTTTGTGTTTCTGAATTTACATAACTGTATATAGATCTTCTATTTTAGCATATTTGTCCTAGGTCATGTTTTTTAATATCAACATTATATTGAAGGGATAAAGTTTATAAGAACCAACACAATATATTGATTTATTTATACTATACTACCGTCTGTATGCCCTATAAAAATAAACCAAAAAGAACCGGAACAGGCGCCCAAGTTGTGGCAACTTGTAGCAAGTTGCCAAGCTGTTGCGTTCGGGACCAGTTTGCAATTTGGTGAAGGCTGAAAAATTGGATCAGATGCCTTATCGCAATGCCGCAATGCGCCGAAAGTTTTTCTTTTTCTGTTTTAATGTTGTTGTTGCATTTCGCACAACGGCAATTCCCGTAGGCACTTTTTATGCTCATTGAAAGTCGGAGTCGGAGACGGAGTCATTGGGGAAGCGATTCGGAGTCATTCGGCATGGGCATACAAATCATAGAGCCCGTTGGCCATGGTACGAATTCATTAAGTGGATCGATGATTAAATTAATGAATGGCTTTCAGCGCCTTTTGCGTGGTGTTGTTGTTCTTGTTGTTGTTGTTGTTGTTTTTCGGTCTCTCAACAAGCTATGCGCAATCAATCATAGCTGCACTCGTAGAAACCAAAGTAGAGTCAGAGTCAGATCATTGTTAAGATCGCTGAGAATGTGGCAAGGCAGAGGCAGAGGCATTTACTGTTATGCTTGACATTGACTTTAGTTTCACTCGCTGCCGCGTGGCAGGCGGCAACAACTGTCGCTTAGTTGCAATTTATGTTTTCCTGTTGCCTAAAAGCAGCCACCACCTCAAGCTAAACAACAACAGCAACATCAACAACACAATGTGATGGGCTTCACGAGTAACCACAACCTCGCATGTCGACTGACAGCCGCAGCAACCTATCAAACCACATACACACACACATACATACAGGTGTGTGCGTATGTGGTGCATGCATGTCTGTGTGTGTGGTGCATAGCCACAATTTACCTTGACACATTTAGCTTGACAGTTGATCGCATCTCATCATTTTGGCAAGTTGCGATCTCTGTTCGCAGTTCGCAAGAGTTAAACAGGTAACCACTCAATGGAATTGTGGTTTGCTCTTTCTTGAGCGCTTTATTAACATTTACCAGCATTTCCACTGATTTTTATCCAAAGCTTAAGTATTAAATGAGTTGTTTAAGAGACTCACTAAACTCACTTAATGATTGTATCAGCACTAAGAAAACAAAAGACTGGTTGAACATAACTAAATTAGGAGTGAATTATTAATGGTTGTGAAATATATCAGAAGATTCTACTTGTCAAGGTTAATCTTAATAAATTGGAAAAATAGAATGGGATCTCTTAATTTTTAAGCCTAATCTTCGTGAGTCAGACATGATATCAACTAGCTTTCGCTGAGTATTCAGATAGTTATTTGGGGCAATCAGGCAACTTAAGCAGCAACTTACAACTGTTTCGAATAATATTCATGAATGTATTTCGTTCTGTCTTTAGCAATACGCAAACTTGCCGCATGAATGGTGTTTGTTTTAATGGTTTGTGATTGCTATTTGACACCTGCCACGCCCAGCTTGTCATTATTCATTCTATTCAAATTAGAAATCTGGAATTAGTCACAGTTTCGATAACTTTCTCAGTTTAAAGAGCTGCAGCTGTAGTTGAAATTCCAGTTGTCAGTAGATGTTGTCTATGTGCCACAGTCAAGGTCAGTGCAATTTCCTTGCATGTAAAACAAATGACTTAGGCAACAAACTTGCCCGAGAATGTATGTTCAAGTGTATTTGTAGCATGTTCTATCGCTTAACAAGTGCTGAGTGTCAAGATGCGTAATCTCATGCGTACTGTGTTGTGATTGCTCCCGTTCGGGGCGCGCTAGTTGAGTTGATGAGCCGCCAAGAGGCACACAGAAACAACAACAACAAGAACGACAAAAACAAAATAGGAAAAAAAGAAGAAATAGAGAGTTAAAAAAGCTATCAAAGAACACGCACGTTTTAGCTGCTGTTGTTGTTGCTGTTGCTGCTTGGTGTTGGTCAGCAATCTTGTTTTGTTCATGATGATCGCTTTTGTTGTTGCTGCTGCTTAAGATAGCGCGGCACGTTTTTTGTTTTCGGGGTATTAAATAATAATGATTATGAACAAGTGAGGAAGTGGAAGAAGAATCTTTACGATCATCGAATAGATGCCCGGCCAGACCAGGCAGTCAAGTAGTTGCCACGTTCTTCCTCTTGGCCAAGAGTCTCTTCAATGGCCATTAGCGCTTACAGCGCCCGATTACAGACTACACGGTTCCATAGAAGCGAGACGTGGGCTAATGCCAAATCCATTGTGAGTAGCACAATGATGCAGCATCGGACCTGGTTCAGCATCCAGCTGCCTTATTTAGCAGGCAGCTGTTGCCAATTCACACTTTGAATTTCTGTCTTGTGGCAAAGTTATTACATCATCGTTGGGTCAAGCGGGCGATGATGGCAAATGTGCTAATTGTCGTTACATGAATGCGAGCTAGTTCTGCTTTTAAATAATCTCACTTATTACGTTTTATTCTTGTTTCAGCTATTTAATTATTTGTTTACTAGATATTGGCGTAGCCCAATGCGTATTTTATATTCCATTGTACCTTTCATTCAGAAAATAATACTGATTCTCCTTTTATTGTATATTCAATTATTTTACTTATATGTAACAGTTTAAGAAAACTATTAATTTATTATTTATATTAATAAAAATATATATTTATTTCATACCAGCTAACAAACACTAATTCATTATTTTAAAATTAAATATAATTTTTTTTTTAAATAAAAAATACAACTTGAGTCTTAGATTTATGAGCATTATTTTATTTTGCTCGACACTGAGAAAACAAATTCTAAAATTAAGTTTTTGTCTCCGAATTAAGAATTTTGGTCTAAAAAATGCGTCGAGAACATCAAATTCTTAAAGTTAGAAAACAAATATTTAATGTTAATATTTTCCTAATAATTTAAGAATTTCATTCTTACATTAAAAGCTGTAATTTTTTAAATTAATACTTTAAATATTAGTAAGTTGGCCTCTGAATGTTCTTCTTTAAAGAACAAAATAACTTAGATAAATGTTCTTGAAGTTGGTGTTTTTCACTTTATGTTATAAGTTGGTGTTTTTTTACTGTACGGCGCATATTTTTATAGTTATTAAATTAAAACTGAGTGATATATATTTTTAATTGTAAATCTTTACGTCATTAGTTAACTGAGACGCTAATTAGACGTTGGAAAAATGGTCCTAATTGGACCATTAACTTGTTTTTCATTTATTTCTTTTAATGTCTTCTATAAATCTCTTTGTGTTCCTCTTCCTATTTTTTTTTGGTAAATTCCTTGTTTGGTTTATTTATTTATTCACATCTCTTAGAATTTTGAAACTGGCTTCACATAAGTACTTGATATAATTTAACTTGAGATGAATTGAAAATTTAAAAACAAAACCTAACTCTAAAGTGTAGGTATTTTATTTTAATTTTCTGTTTATATCAAAAATATAATTTAATTTTAAAGTTTACTTTTCTTTATTTTAATAAATATTTTATTTGTCTCTCTCTCTCTCCCTTAGCTAAGCGGGCCAACGAGCCGTCGGAGTACGACTACGAAACGACAAATTTACAGCCGATTGGGGGCCTACCACAAGGCTACCATCAACTGCCGCCGGACATCGATCCCGAGGATATACGCAAGGAGGCGGCACTAGTCATCGCCCAGGCGGGTCAGCATCAGAGCAAGGCAGCCAACGGGGATAACATACCCACATTCCGTGTCAAACAGAAGCGTCAGAGTGCGACTCCGAGTGATTCCCAACGCTTCCACTCGCTGCCCACGCGACGCAAAAAGGGCAAACCTGTGGCACGTAGCGTCAGCGACGCGGCTGCCAAGAAACCTGCAAAGCGACCCTCGATCTTTGGCCTATTTAGTCGCAAGAGCGACACGAATGTCAATCAGTTGGAGAGGGATCCACGATTTGAGGAAGGCGGCGGTCGACGCTTAGTGCGCAGCAAAAGTGATGTTGGCAGTGGCCACAAGGAGGCAAAGAGTCGACTGACCAAGAGGAACGATCCCAATCCCAGCAGTGTCAAACCACAATTGACTCCTATCATTGAGCAATCGCAGCGGGAGGATTACTTTGAGCAGGATTACTTTCGGGAGCGTGAGAGACGCAAATCGGACGCTGTTACAGTGCGCGAGAAGAATGAGAGCGAGCTGGGATTGAGTGAGCTGCTCTCCCGGAGCCGTTCCCAGGCGGAGATAGACGGACCGCTGCTAAAGCAACAATCCGGAGCCGGCACAGGCCACTCATCATCCATATCGGCTGGAATTCGTGATCGCATCGAGACACTCAAGTCCAAGTCCAGCGAGAATATGCACAGCTCACAGCAGCCCGCAGAGAGATTGCCGCTGACCAAAGGTCGCACTGTCAACGGCCTGGTGAAGCGTCTCTCCATGGAGCGATTTTCGCCCCAACCGGTTATTATCACCCAACCAGCTTTCTCCTACATTCGACCCAACGAGGGCATCACCTATGCCCAGCTGGATCACAGCGAGGAGCCACCTCGTGCTTCTGGCCGAGATTCACGTACTCCACAGCGTGACTATGCTCCGGCGAGGCCTCCAAGAGCCGCCGACAGACCATTGCATAGTTCACCCCACCAGGATAGCTACTCCCCTACACCGAATGGCGGAGGAACCACAACAACAACGCGACTGGCAAGCTCCCATTCACCTTCGCCCTGGCAGCAGCTGAGTCCACGCAATCTCAGCGATGAAGACGAAGGATTGGGCTTTGAGACACGCAAGCTCTACTATGAGGATGAGTTTCCGCAACGAGAAAGGGAGAGAGAACGAGAACGAGAAAGGGAGCGAGAAAGGGAGCGAGAAAGGGAGAGAGAAAGGGAGAGAGAACGGGAGAGGGAGCGTCGTTCAGAGCCACCAATTGTTCCAGTCATTAGAAGCGTCAGTCCAGCTCCGTATCTGGATGAGTTGGGCTACAGGCGGGCGCAGCTGGAGAATCGCATCCTAACTCGTCGCTTTGGCGAGGTAACCACATTGGAGCGACAGCACAATTCCCGTCAAGAGCCGGAGAGAATGCGCGAGTACTACAGTCCAGAGAGAGAGCGACAGCAGGAGAGAGAGCAAGAGGTGGCCACCGAGGAGCGTTATCATCGCAATGCGGTTCGCGCTCATCCGGATGTGATTGATGCAGGCCAGAGCACGCTGCCCAAGATGGAGAAGAGTTCTCGCTATCGCCACACCAAGTACTATGATGATGGGCATGGCGGTGTCAAGGAGACCTACGTGCGGGAGACCCAAAAGGATGGACAGGTCCGTGAGTCGCGACATCGTGAACGACTCGGCTCCTCGCCACGAGATCGACACGATCGCGATTACAATTCTGTAGAGCATCAGGAACAAGAGCCGAAGAGCCTCGACTCGCAGCTAACGGGCACGGATCAGTATAGATCCTCGCCAGAGTTGCGCAACACAGAACGCGGAAGGTTGTCCCAGCAGCAGGACTATTGGCAGAGCAGCCTGAAGCGGGACAAGCTGCAGCAGCGCAGCTTCGACAAGGGCGATTCGGGCATTGAGAATGATTTTCGCAAAGAGTCCTTCAATGGCGATCTAACCACAAGGTGAGTTATGCCTGAGCTTTATCAATTACCTTAGTCAATATTTTCAGATTGGATAGACCGTAGACTAGACCCTTAACTCTTAGCCTTAGACTCTTAAACAATAATTCGATTCTTTAAACCAGCCAATCCTCACATCTTATCCATAAAAGTATATTGTGACTAAAGCTTTGTCATGTCCCAAAATTTCTAAAATCCAAGCCTAGGTACTAAGATACTAGGCATGCAGAAGATTCGATCCCCTTGCACTGCGCCATTTTTAATTCTTGACTAATTGTTCCAATAACAGCTATATGATATGGTAAGCTGATTTGAACCAAATTTCGTCAGGATATACCATATAAGATCAACTTTACTTAGTTTGATTAAGATATTTAAAAACTAGTGGGCCGGTGCTACAGTCGAGCATACTCGACTGTCGGAGACCCCGTACTTACTATGGCAATAACTAATAATGGAAAAAACTAAAGAATATTTAGTTAGCTTAAATGCATATTCTATCAGATTGGTTACAATGTCTCGTAAAACATAAAAGATTTTCATACTAAGACTTGACTTTCACCCGATCGGTCCTTCTACAGCTATATGATATAGTGGTCCGATTTGAACCAACTTTGGACAGGCTATATAAAACCAAGTTTTATGCATTTTGTATCAGTTTGGTTACGATATTTTATTAAACAAAAGTTTTTCTACTAAGACTTAATTTTCGCCCGATCGGTCATATGACAGCTATATGATATAGTGCTCCGATTTGAACCAACTTTGGAAAGGAAATATAATGCCAAGTTTTATGTATATTCTTTAAGTTTGGTTACTATATCTTTCATACTAAGACTTGATTTTCGCCCGATAGGCCCTATGCCAGCTATATGATATGGTGGTCCGATTTAAACCAACTTTGAACAGGATATATAAAATCAGGTTTTATATATATATTCTCTCAGTTTGGTTACGATATCTCATTAAACAGAATAGTTGTTCATACTTAGACTTGATTTTCACCCGATCGGACCTATGACAGCTATATGATATAGTGGCCCGACCAACTTTGGACAGAATATATAAAACCAAGTTAAATGCCTATTGTATCAGTTTGGTTAGGATATGTCATTAAACAAAAAATTTATTCATACAAAAACATGATTTTTGACCAATTGTTTCTATGGGCGCTATGGTCCGATCGAAGAAAGAAACAAGTTTGATCTGCCCGCAATATAGAGGAATCTACATACCAAGTTTGGTGTCTGTAGCTTTTTAATTGTTCTTATAATTTGGATGTGAAATTAGGTGGTAAATCGGTTCTATAGCAGCTATATGATAAAGTAAGCCGATTTGAGCCAACTTCGGTAAGGATGTATAAGACCAAGTTAAATGCATGTTCTGTTAGTTTGGTTAAGATATCTTAAAATTCATAAAAGTTTTTCATACAAGAACTTGATTTTCAACCGAATGTTCCTATGCGAGCTATATGATATAGTGGTCCGATCCCAAACAAAAATAAAAGGTGATCTGCCTAAAATGCCTACATACCAAGTTAGGTGTCTCTAGCTCTTATAGTCTCTGAGATTTAGGTTTTTATACAGACGGACGGACAGACGGGCATTGATATATCGAATAGGCTACTGATACTGATCAAGAATATGATGCTTTCGTCACTAGCGTGGACTTTCGTCCACTGTGATTCAATTATGCAAATAAGCATGCAAAGATTCTTTATTTGATTTAGTTAACTATTGGCTGCAGAAAAATGGCTTCGTAAAAATAACAATATGTTGGACCTCTATAATAATAATTATAATTTCAAAATGCTGGCCAATAAACTAGTCGGATCCGAGTTTAAGTTGTTAAAGTCTGCATAAAACTCCTACCATATAATATATTAAATATTTTTTTAATTCATGAAATTAATAAATACATTTGCAGATGGCGCAAACGCACGGCCCAGGATGATATGAGAGCCAGCGAGTCCTTTTTGCGCAAGGAGCGTCGTGAGAGCGCCCAACAAATGCAACAGTTGGAACAGCAGCGACGTCTGCGTCGCGAACAGAGCTACATCTACCGGGAGCGTTCCATTGACGATGGCTCACACTTCGATCCGCATCTGGACAAGTATCCGGTATCGACGAGCACATTGCGACGCCGGGAGCAGAACTCCCAGGTGAAGCAGGGCGAGGAATCGAGCACATTGAAGCGCATCAAGAAACTGGGTGGCTTCGAGAAGGTGAAACAGCTGTTCACGGGAGCGGGCACAGGAACTGGCAGTCACGGTGGCAGTGGACGCAGCAGCACCAGCAATGTGTCCAGCAGCAAAAAAGTCGCACAGTCATCACGTCTTACCAATGGCAACAGCAGCACTCTCAGTCGACGTGACAAGGATAAGGACAAGGACAAGGAGAGGGAGAAGGAGAAGGATAAGAACAAGGAGCGCTACATGGTCCGGGAGGAGGAGATGCGTTCACGCTATCGCGAATATCACGCACTAACCGAAGACACCTCACGCGAACCAAAGGTAATTACTTAGTTCTTTACACAGAAGTAATAATCTGGGATACCTGGAATAAAGTCAATCCAAAGAAATTCTTGATTCAAGTACTTTTTTACTTAGCTCTCAGCAAATATTTTGATCATGGATTCTCTTAATAGATTTATGTGTTTAAATTTAATATTTAATTTTGTTATTATGGGATTCCAGAAAAAAATCATCCTAAACTTCGCTTTTTGCAAATATTTAGACACATGAATATTTGATATTTATATTGCGCAACTCCGTGGTGAAATCAATCTTAAGTTCGCTCTAAGCTAATATTTTTGATCATTTGAATTCTTAATAGAATTATTTACTAGTATCAAATATTTTATTATTTCTTGTGAAATTCCGGGATAAATTCAATCCACAGCATATTTTTAAATATTATTAGAATTTTGTGCTTAAATCAAAAAATAAATATTTTTATTCATTAGAAATTAATACAATTTTTAAACTAGAATCTTGGAATGAATTATTTCTGTCTGGCCTCTGTCTAATGGCCAATTAATAGCGCTTTTGCCCAGGGTTCACTGACCCTTTTTGGGTCAGCTGCCGTGCTTCTGCTTAAACTCGCAGATTTGGTCATGGGACGCCCATTATTAATTTCATATTAATCAAGTCTGGCGGCGTTGCGTCTCTGCCACACACATGTCTCTCATAAAGTCGCCCCCGAAACTCTACGCTACTTGCGAATTTTGCAATTGTTACTTCTTTTTTTCTCTCTTTTTCTCCTCTTTTCATTTTGCTTTCTGTATATATTTGTGTATTTCTAAGGCGCCTACTTCCTGCTCACTGCCACTATTTATTTCTTACTGACAGTGTCCAAGTGGGCGTCCAGGCCGTGCCGAAAATGGTGCAGCGACAAGACCTCATGTCCGCCCCGGTCTCTTAGAGACACGTCTCGCAGAACGCGCCATATCAAATTGAATTCAATGCTGGACTAGAACTATTTAACAGTGTAGACTAGCAGTTGCCCTGTAATTGCTGCAAATGTTTCTTACACACACTTTATTTAAATAAAGCTGTCTAATTTCCTTGCTTGAATCCAAATTTGCATTTGATAACAATGTAGCTATCTAGTTTTATGTTTCACCAAAGTCTGTGTTTTTTTTTTTTTTGTTTTAGAACGTATTTTTTTTTTTTTAAATATAATATTTTCCAATATTTTTTAAAATATAGTAAAAGTATAAATTTTAATCAAATTCGTATTGTAAGCTGAGCTGAGTATACGTTAAATAATACAACTCAAACTGCTATAAATATCAGTATTCCAGAAATATTTTATTTGGCGTAGGACAGAAAAAACAATTACGGACAGTTTACTAGAAAGCTTAAAAGAAATACAGGAAATTTTAAAATACTAGAGATTGGATCAGATGCAAACATTCGTCAAAGAAAGTTACAGGATTCAAGCGCCACATTGTTATCAAGAAATTGATTTAGATATAGTAAAAAATGTTGACACTCAAATAGGAATATTTAAAAACTAATATCAAAATTCAAAGGTCCTTATAACATCTCAAAGGTGCTTCTCTCTCTTTAGGGCTGATGATATATTACTTTGTATAACCCCTCAAATCTTTCTGATATATTTATATTCAGTCATGTCTAAATGTAGAAAATACATTTTTTCCATTCCTTTATTATTATTATTTATTTATGTCAACTAAAATCAAATGACTTATCAAAAATTTAACGAAATTATACAAATAAAATTTTAAATTTAACAATTTAATAAGAAAAAATTAAAGGTATACATTTATATCATATCAGTACCACGGTTGTTCCTACATCAAACCTTACTATATATAAACATTATATTTTAAGGTTTTTGTTTTGTTGATTTCTGCTTGAAGTTGACAAATGCTGTACCCTAAATGTTCACTATACGCACACACAACTGTTTTATTCTTTTCTCTTGCCAGTTTGTATTTGATTCACCTGATTATACCCCTTTTCAGAATTATCACATTTGTTGGGTATTCAAATCAAGACGTAGCCGTCATAAAGAATGCTTGAAATTGTGTTTAAACAATAAACGGACGGCGTTGGCCAAATAGAGTTGCAAATTCAAGTTGGCAACTATTCAAACGATTCAAACGAGGCAGCGACGAGGCGTTGAGGCTGAACGTTTAAGCTAGAACAAAAGCAGCCAACAACAGCAACAATAATAACAGCAACAACAACAACAACAACAACAAGCGATGCCCACGCAAGCAGCTGTCAGTGAGACAGTTTGTCAGTCTGTCCCTCAGTCCGTTTGTCAGTCTGTCAAGCTGACAGCTTGTCTGTTTGTCTGCTCGGAAATTAGGAAAGCTGACAAACGCGTCGCATTGCGTCGGCCAACGGGGCGTATGGAAAATTGATTAAAATAGCAAACACACACACACAACGTACACATGCTGAATTGCATTGCAAAGTGATTTTTAGGCTACTGTGCCGAGGTGTTTGAGCCATTGCGCAATCCATTCTCCATTAGCCATTAGCCATAGTATTTGTATTCGTATTCGTATTCGTAGCTGCAGCTAATTTGCAATGCTTGAGCGCATTTGTAGGCCTTAATCGTGAATGCGAATGCAGAGAAGAGGATGTCTGACAGCGGTTTGTTCTAAGCGGATGTTGCTGCAACACACACAGACCTTGCCACACTCCACTGTGTGGCAATAAACGAATGAACGATTTCACTGCAATTCCCTTCCCAATTCCAGAAAGAATTCCATCCTGCAGGAGCATTGTTCTTGACTTATTCCTCACTTCTCACTTCTGCGGGGGCGAGGCGTCAATTCGATTGTGGCTTATTGGAAAGGTGTGGCCCAAGTGTGTGTGCGTGTGTGTATGTGTGTGTGTTTGGACCGTTGTCAAAATGCTTTGCGTGCCGATCAAAAAGTTTCGAGTGGTCTGTTTGGTGGTAAACGATTTGGACAATATGCGGCCATTATTTATGCTCATGCCCGATGGCCATAAAAAAGAACACAAGACGCACCGAAATCGCCCAATAAAACACAAATAAAAATCATAAAAAATTAAAAAATATAAAATGCACAAAAAAAAAAAGAAATGTTTCAGAGAAACATTAAGTGCTGGCATTCATTTTCGAAGATTCTACATGGCCAACAGAGCCAACAGAACCAACAGAGAACAAATTGTGTTGTGCCAATAATCAATAATGTTGTTGGCTAATTTATGGCCCCGACTTTGGGCCATAAACTAAACTGGAAGGCGTCTCAAAGCAGCGATATTTGAATATTTAATTATATTTTTGTGGGTGCGTAATCGTCAAATTGTTGCCACTTTGGCCAAGCTTTTAGCCAGTTTGAAATTCCGTTTGGCAAGTTGGTTTGTTAGTCGCAATAACAAATACAAATACTTAAAAGAAATACATATACATTGAGGGCAAACTCACATTCTTATTTATAGGCCTGCCTAATATCAACCACAAGTGGGCCAAAGTCTCATTGGGCCAACGGGCTGGCCAAAAGCGAACGAATTCTCAATTCTCAATTCGTATTCGCATTCGCAAATGGCAAAAACAAGTTTGTTTGCAACGTGAGCTGACATTGTTGTTGTTGTTGCTGTTGTTGCGCCCCCACAAGCCGCAGCTTGATTGTGCCACAGTCGCAGCCACTCTCATTAGACAGGCATGAGTTGTGGCAAGGCTCGAGCAAAGGCCACCTGCCCCACATTGTTGGCGTCAACAAGCAACCTGTTGCTGTTGCCAATGCCGTTGCTGTTGCTGTTGCTGTCGTCACAGTGCCGCAATTCAAACCTTTGACCCCTTTTAGATAAAGAGACGTGAGCGAAACTAAAACAAATTTTACATTTCAAATTCTTTGCAATCACAGACAATGGACATCTCAATGCGACGCCGTCTATCCACACCGAAAGCTAGTCCATTGCTGGTAAAGCGCGGCTCCACAGAGAAGCCGGCCAAGAAGCAGAAGGAACTGAAGGAGCTGAAGGAGACGCCAGTCAAAGCCGAGAAGACCAGTTGGTTCAAGTCACTGGATCGGCGTGCCAAAAGCAATCCCAAGGAGCAGGTATGTTCAACTCCCAATAACTGATTCATTTCTTTATTAAACAATTCCTGTTCCAGCTGAATGTGTCTGTCAATGGACACAGTGAGGCCACCTCCAGTCTGAAGCGCAGTAAACGTAATGCCAACGCGGCGCCCGCCAAGAATCTGCGCTTCTTCGGCGACACAGACTTGGACTCGAATCCGCCAACCATTTCAAAGGCCACCAGCATGCCCAGGTAAATGCTCCAGGCACTCATCTTTTATATTTTGTATTTATGGTCGACTATAAGCAGACGACATGTAAATATACATTTAAATTAATAATTACAAAGATTGAAAAAAAAAATTAAATAAGAAAATAAATTAAATTATAAATATGTGTTCAAACGTATCTAAAATGAAAACCAAAATGATTGGAAAACCCAGAATAAACGCAATCAGACCAAGATTATTCATTTTTGGGGTCTTTTTTTTTTTAAATTTGCTTAAATTCCTTAATGCTTAAAACTTTCCAATCCAACACATAAAAATTATAACAAATTTATTATTTTGATATTGAAACTTAAATGTTTAAAATTAATCTATCTTTTTAAATATTGATATGCACTTTTTTAAATTTTTTTGTCTTATTTTAAACAGAGATTAAAACCGTAATCGAAACCGTAACCATTAACCAGTATTAACCGATTGAATTTGTTAACCGTAACTTAAACCCTAACCAAAACAAAACTTTTTTACTATACCGAAATCGAGAAACTATTTATTTAAGTCGAATTAACCGTTTAATAACCGATTCATGAATAACGGTTGGTTTCGGTTGAATCAAAATATTTGAATTTTAAATTTGAATATTAATCTTATTAAATAGATCTTTTTCAAATCAAATATTTCTGTTCATATTTTAACTTTTCTTTTATATTTCTACCACTTATTTTTATTGTGAATCGGAATCAAAACAGTATTTTGAAACCGAAACCCACAAAAAATTGGTAACCGATATACAATGATTTTTTGTAACCGATAACCAAAATACAAACTTAACTGAAACCCTAACTGAAACCGTTATCTGATTCTGTTGTTGAATTAATTTATTGAGTCAACTGCCATAGTTAAAGTAACTATAGATCTGCAATTCAATTTTTTTAAATATCTAAAATCAATTTTATTCGGTAAAAATAAAATTTTTTTTCTAAATGTTTATCTTTTGTTATTTCTTAAGACAACTGCCTTAAATAATATTTAATAAATTATTAAATAAATTTAAACTGATTGCAGCCTAAATAGCAATTTTTAACTACTTTTTCTGTTTGATAATTTGTATGTTTTCTGTTTAAATTAAATATATATATTTTTTTAAATTTTAAATGTCTCCGTTAAGTTAATTTTTGGAAATAAATATAGTATCAGCAAATTCTAATCACAACACATATCGATGTCTTCTCCTGCACAGACGACGTCCACTCTTGGCCCACTCGAAGCATTCACAGAGTGCCTACAATCTGGATCGCAGTCCACCGCCTCCGTCTCGGGATTACCGGCACAGTCTGGCGGGTCAGGCCATGACCGCGGCAGCTCGACAGCGTGCCAGCTCCATGCAGCACTTGGAGCACGGCAGCGATGAGGTCGACTTCCGCAAGAGACGCCATTACTCGCGATCCCGCGAGTTGCAGGACATTTCAGAGAGTGGCTCGGAGCCGGAGCCGTCGGAGCGGCATAAGCGTGGCACTGGACAGCGCGCCATGTCACTGGAGCGATCTTCGGAGAAGCCACAGCGCTTTGAGGATCGACCGCTGCTGGGGCCGCCGAAGCCCGCTCGCAGTGCAGACCGACGAGGATTGCAATCCAGCACGGCCGTAGATGGCGGCTACGGCAAGTAAGTGCAGAGGAGTCTGTTCATTATGAGTCCCACTCATTTAACTCATTTGTATCCAGGGAACGTGAGCGATATCCCGCTGAGAGTTCGGGCACCGAGGGGGAGTCCAGTTTGCACAGCCAGCGCAGCGTGGTTTACCTGCATGCCACCACCGTGGGCGACATTCCACAGCCATACAATCTGCGTCGCCGTTCCATGTCCCGGGATGATGTGCGCCGGGGCGGAGGAGCAGCTGCAGCTGCATCGGGATCTGGATCTGGCATGGGCAAACCGCCATTGCAGCCCATGACGCGCACCGTGTCACGATCGGTGTCCATGCTGGCGCCCTGGAAGCCCAAGCACATCAGCGACGGCTACGAGATTAACTACTCCCAAGAGCAGAACAAGCGCGTAAGTTATCTTTGTAACAATTTATTTATTTAGTGTCAACTAAAAACATTTAAATTAAAATTAAAATAAAATTATCAAAAATATTTTTAAATTAAAAATTAAAACTTAGACTAAAATGATAAAAAAAAAAAAAAAAATTTAAATGTATGTATGATCTAAATTTAAATTCAGAATCAATTTGGAGCCTATATTATGTTCAACATTAGTTTTTGCACGTAAATCGGTTGATTTTTAATCAAGTTATTAGAGTTCAAAGAGTTAAAATTCAACACTATTAAAATTATGTTTAATGGTTGAAAACATAGAAATTTTTAAAAGAACAAAATTGAAATGCTGAATTAAAAACAGAATGTATGGAAATCGATTAATTTTTAAAAAAGTTATGTGACATCACAAATGTAGAAAAATGTCAAGGGGCTTATGATTGAAACAAAATTAAATATTTAATGAATCAAATTTTACCTCAAATCATTATTAAAATAACATTTCGTGCGGAAATCGGTTTTTTTTTAAATAAAAGATTTTAATAAAATTTCAAGGGGTTATTAAATTATTGGTTATATGCCAAATATATAAATATAAATATTCAGGCCTGTTCCGGTTTTCACTTTCAGCAAGATTTGTCGGAAGTAAAAATCTTTAACCTGTTCTTATATCAATCTGGAAATATTTTGCGTATTGAATTCACTTTGAGTTGGTGAATTTAAGCCCAGTAAAAAAATAAAATATAATTTTAAAAGGTTTAGCCCAAATGCAACGGGAAAAATAACATTTTTTGAAATCCGATAAATAGGAAGTGAAAACCGGAACAGGCCTAATTAAATATATATAAAATATCTTTATGTATAATTTATTACAAATATTTAAACCTTCGTACCTTTCAGATCTCCACGCTGCCAAGGAAACCACCACCGCATAATGGTGCCACCAGTGCGAGCACTCTGAGTCGGCTGGGCCGAAAGAACGAGGCGCCCACACGGCGTTATAATGGCTACCACATTGATGAGCGTCCACCTCCCTCCAGGTCGCTGTTATCCACGTCGAATTTACGCAGCGCCAAGACAAAGTGAGCAGAGTGTGGAAGGGAACAGGAGGAGAAGGAGAGGAAGATGGAAGATGGAGGGAGGGGCCGGTGCTCTGATGTTAATATTTAACTACTCCTAGTTGCTAATCGTAATCAATCCGAATCGAAACATATTTCTAATCAACGCAAATCCGCTTATAAAAATACATGCACTGCAGTCTGAACTGGACCTGAAATGGAATTAGGTTCAGCCAAAAATAAAGCGGTACTTAGTTATTTAGGGACTCTTAACCTTTGTTGCAATTCTCGTCATATTGTAAATGTGAAGTGTACGACGTATTTTAATAAAATCACAACTCTTAACCACTGTTGCCAACATATCTATTTTATAGCTAGAAATGGCTATTTTCAGAGTTCGTTTGCTAGAATAATTTCAAAATTGCTATTAGCTGGAAATCTGGCTATTTTAAACATATGTTTAGCTAAGTTTTGCTATAAATATTTTTGGTAAAACTGTGCAAAAGTGCCCACAATAACAAATTTAACAGAATTTAATAGAAACAGCTATTGTCTCTCCCAAAACTTGACAGCACTGGTGAGGAAGACTGAATTTACCGATGTGGCAATATGAACCATTTTGAAAACATTGTCAAAATTAATAAAAAAAAAAAAAAATTTTTACCCAGTTTTGTAAAATTTCGTAATTTTGAAGCTAGAATTTTATAATTTTTTCAAGAATTTTCTAGATTTTTTTAAATTTTTTTTTAAATTTAAACCTTGTAATTTCTCTCCCCGAGGCCTGACAAACTTCAAACCTTCATTAAGTGTTTACCCTAATTTTATGTAACTTCGAATTTTAAATTTTCCTTAAAGTGTTAATTAATTACAAATTTATCGCATTTTGTATTTGCAACCCCTAAATTTAAATTTATCGACTTGGCGCCAGCTCATCAAGATCCCACTAAAAACTTGCCAGCACTGGTGTTGAAGGTGGCAGCCTGGTCCTTGGCCCTTGGGCTGCCACCCTACAAAATTTCCCGATCTGGCAGTTTGTACTAATTTAATTTTAGCTAAGCTATGCTATTAATATTTTTGGTAAAACTGTGCACTTGCCCACAATAACATATTTAGATGCTTTCCAGACAGAAACTGCCACTCTGCAAAATTTCCCGATCTGTCAACTTGTACCATTTTATTCAAATTGCAAATTTGGTTGCACCCATGAAAATTCAAATATTTTAAAAGTCTTCTTAATATTAAAGTAAGAATTTTTTAAATTATTGCATCATTTTTGTTTGAGTTTTGTCGATTTTTAGATATTTTTTTAGAATAAAATTTGTAACTTCTCTACCCTGTAGGTAACGAGCTTCAAACCTTCATAAATATGTTTCCCTTAATTTTATCTAATTAAGAATTTTGAGTTTTCAACAAAATTTTAATTTACTACAAAGCTATTGCATTTTGAAATTTGCATTTATCTATGAAATTTGGCTAGAATTTAAGCTATTTTGCATCGCAATTTTATCTTAAAAGTTGTCAACAGTGCTCTGAACTTATCTACTTAGCTGTGTTTTACACCCTCAAATGATTTCATTCGACGTTGAATCGTTAAGTATTTTTTCAACGAAAGTCGTAGAAAATAAGTGAATTAGCAGTGCTGCATACCTTGGAATTGTTCAATCGTTAAATTTATAACAGCGATAACGTTTTAATAATTCACAGGTCTTAACTTAGCTGAGTCTTCCACCAACGGTACTCCGAAAAAAGCAGAACTCTTAATTTAACGAAAGATATATTTCACCCTCGAAAGATTCAAGTCGTCGTTAAGTCGGTCAGTCTGAGGTATTGTAACTTGTGCATGAACTAAGCTATATTGTGACTCTTATAAAGTCAATTCGAAGCTGAAGGTAGCTTGCTGAATTTAAACATACATTTTTTTCAGGCCATTCCTGTTATATCCTGTTATTGATTGGAGACTTTGTTGAACAGAACAACACAAGGAAATTACATTTAAAATCCAAACTGCTTAATTAAGATAACCAAATTGTGAATTTGCTTAAGTTCATTTTATTTAAACTCTAGCATAATTCGACCTATTTTGCATTGAGTTTGGCCACACCACCAAACTAAAGTTAATACACAAACCTACAGAAAGACAGTGCAAAAGAATTTTGTTTGGCTTATTTTGCCACATACGTCGTTCAGTTGCTCATATTTTATACAATGCTACTCAAACTGTAGTTAAGCTTCAAGTTCATTCACAAACCCACTGTTTCAAAGTTTATTTAGAACTGTACTTGACTTATTTTGTCACATTTGTCGTTTAGTTTCAGTTTTCCACAATGCAACTCAAACTGTTGCTAAAAATTAAAGTTATTGCACAAGCCAATTGACCGAAAGCGGAACTTCATCTGGGTTGAGTTTATTTTGTCACATTCCTCGTTCAGTTTCTTAGTTATCTAATGCAAGAACCTGACCTATCACATTAGTGACTGTATAACTGTAACTTTAAACTGTAAGTTAATTTATGTTTTTCGACACATTTCTCCCATTACTGAGGGGTGGGTGTTGACAGGGAAGACGACCCATTCTGAGGATGCAGATGCAACTGAAGAAAGAACCAACAAATAAATGATTTCTTTACGCAACTAATAAATTATTCGCAGCTCTTGCCCCAGTCAACAAATCTGGTTTTAGCCTCAGTCTCAGTTTTAGCCAACGCGCGTTGGTGTCAACTTCCTTTCTCCCACTGCCGGGTTAAACCCATTTCCGTTAGCAGCTTTCAACACGCTCCAACAAACGTTGCTCTCGACTTCACGCTGCATTTTCAAGGATAATTGCGAAAAATACTGAGATGCAGAAGTTTTGCTTTAAAACGCAGCGACTTCAGCCAAGCCAGCTGAGGAAGTAGCTGCGGCAGTGGTATTTCAAAGTTCAGCAATAAATTTATAACTCGGCTTCGGGCATTTGTTCTAGCAACCCCCTTTCCCTCCCCTTCTTCAACCACCAGACCCCACGCTCTGAATTTTCGAAGAGGAGCTAAAGTTGAGCAAAAATATGCAAAAATGAAAAACAAAAAAAAAGTGTTAAAGCTTGAAAATAAACAGGGCAACAACAATCACTAAACAATAATGAAAAAAGTATTAGAATACTTTCTTCGAGGCAAGAAGATTTATGTAGGTTCCCAATTCCCTATTCCCCTGCTCCTGTCATGTAATACCAGATAATACCAGACTGACAAGTAAGTGGAATTTGTGTTAATTCGTTTCGCATTTAACTTAATCAATTTAACACCTGCCACGCCCATTGTGACCTGCACGCCCATTGACATAATAGTGCATATCCTTACACGCACAATGTCCTTTTTATTGCACCTGGAAGACAGACAATCAGTCATCTCGCAGGTGCAGCCATTAATTAATTTCAACAGTTACAAAATACATAGGTGCAGCTGCGACTGCAACTGTAGATACAAATGTATCTACAGGTTAAAACGGGTCAAAGGGGGCAGTGGCAAGAGGCAAGGGAGGGGAGGAGCTTACAATTATCCTAAGTAATAGCTTACACTTCACGGCATATGATTGCAACTCAATCAAGTGGATCAAGTGAGCAGTGACTAAAGAGTTTGAGTGCAAGAAATGTGATTAACGCGATCGATTCATTCACATGCACTCAAACTAATCGAATTGAATGAGGATGTGAATCAGACATGCACTCAACGAGGAGACATATTCAAAATAATGTATTTATGCAACCTTAGTTTAACTACAGTGCACACTCATTACTAAGTAAGTCATAAAAATGATTAGATACACAGTTGTGTTTTTCAAATCTCTTACAGCGCAAAAGTAACCCAAAAGCAATTGCTGGGGTTCCTGAACACAAGCATCTTTTACTTTCAAATGTCTATAAAATTATTGAGAAATTTGACAAAATCAAATAGTTCAAGAATTGAGTTAAATTATTTTTTAAAATAAAAAAAATGCACAAAATAATTATTTAGTGTATTTGTGTAGTATTTGTATATTATTATGAAAATAGAACCACAATATTTCACAGATTATGTGTTAATTATTATATATAAAATATACCTAATTTTAATATTTTTCTTAAAAGTGAATAAAAATTTAAGACAGCTGATTTAATTGACTTCGATAAATTGATCGAAAAAATTAAATCTCTAACATTTATTTAAGATAAGTTTACACTTAATTTAAAATATCTGCGCTTAAGTTTTATTTGTATCTCTTTTCCATAGCACGATTAATCTATTTAAAATATGTAATATGTAAAAGCTTTTTACTCTTTTGTGGTATGTATATCATTTGAATAAAAATTACACAAGTTTCTGTTTGTTACATACAATTTGCTTTTCTACCAAAACTACAAGGTAGATTCCAAAAGTCCCTCACAATTTTCAAATTAGCCATTTTCAAAATATTTTTTGATGAATTCACCAAATTTTAAGCCTTGTTTTTATAAATAAAATAATTCATTAAGAAATAGGATATATATATTTTAAATTAACTTGTAATAGGAAATAAATTAATAACTTTGTTGAAATTTTAAATAAATTGATGGAAACTGATTTTCGGAACGGCCGAAATAAATCAAAAATATTAAATCTCATAAAAATATTCCCTATAGTGTTCAGGGTTTATTAAGAATTGTTATTTGAGTTTATAATTGTCATATATAGTTTTTCTTAACAATATTTTCAGTTTTGGGGCTCTGTAATATTTGTTTTCAGTTAGACCAAATATTTTTGGCTTCTTAGTCTTTTTTAATGTCGATTTTTTAATGTCTTTGTACTATCCAAATATAGGAATTATATCCTCAATACATACTTAAAAAATTCAAGCTAAAATCAAGTTTTTTAAACTTTAGAATTGATTTGTATTCTGTGTATGTGATTAATATAAAATTCTACTTGTACGAGTGAATACTGTATGCTAGAAATATTTGCAATCTCGGGAATGTCAGAGATGTGTGCAAAGAGGACAATTAACATTTCTCTACGATATGCTTGTCAATGAAATGTTTAGGATGTTCTCCTTCTTCTCTTTGTCCTCCACCTTCTCCTTTCGTCACCATCTCTCTAAAATCATGTGCTTAGGAGTTATCTATGCTTGCAGATCGATTTCTATTAGTGAGTTTTGCAATGCATGCCACGTAATTGAAACTCTTGATTTTTCCAATTAATTAAATGGCTTTGTCATGCGCTCAAACTGAAGTCGAGAGCAGGAGAGAGCAGCTGCAAGAGGAGAGCAAGAGAGCAAGAGAGACAGAAAGCGAGAGGCGGAGGAGGTGCAGAAGTGTGGGTAGCTTAATGAGGCACTCATGCTTCGATTTGGCAATGAGTGGCGATTTTAATTAGCTGGATTCAGTTGAATATACACATATTCCACCTTTACACACACTCAACACTCAACACACACACACATACACCAATACACACACAGTAAGGATTAAGTTCAGCATCATTATTGAATGATTTTTATTGTACATTTAAATTAAGCCATTTAAATGTAATAAGAATAATAATAATAAAGCCATGCGAATGGCATTTTATATGGCCTAAAGCGACGTGTCCGTTAGACCGTCAATAATCAATAAATGTATGCAAAAATATGCAAATTGTTTATTAACAAATTTTAAAGTATTTGTCTTGCATTATGATTTATTGTCGGCTGTCGAAATGCATTACAAAATAGCACAAAACTCCACTCGAATAATAAATTTATTCTTATTTCGCTGCAGGCAGAGGAAAAGCAGCGACAGCGGCAGAAGCAGCGACTGCGACTGCGACTGCGAATGCGACAGAGGTAGCAAATTTATAACTCTTTATATTTCAATTTATGACTTTAAATTTATCCAGCAAATAATGCTGACAATTATGGATTAAATGTGTCAATATGTGACGCATTGACAAATTGTCAGAAAGACGGACAAATTGTTTCAGGTATCAAATGGCAGACTCTGTCTCCCTCTCTCTCTATCTCTATCTCTGTCTGTGTGTGTGGTAATTAAAAGGTGCTACACATTTTAGCCAGGATTAATGCATCCGACACTGGCAAATAAATGGGCAACACAGCAGATTCTAAGAAAATACTAGCAGGATTAAACAGGACACTGGACTTCAAAAACTTTACCGAGCATTGCATGCCTGTGGATTGTGGTTAACTGGTGGTTAAAGCATACATTTACACACATAAATACATACATGTATAAATATATATATATATTCACACACAGACACACTCTCAAACTTACATATAATAATCATTTCAAATTGGTTTCGTGCACATTTCAATGTAAATATTTAGTTTTGCATTTGCATAAATTGCTTTTCGACTTGTCCAGTCGTTGTTAAATTGTGTAAATAATTAAATTTGCAAATTTAGTTACTCCACAGCAGCTAAGGAAATGCCAGGAAAGAAGAAATACAAATATAAATATAATATTGTTATTATAACAAATATGTTAAATTTTAATATAAATTAAATAGTTAATTTAATCAGTACAAAGAGCAATCACAGTAATAGATTTTCTAATCCATACAATATATTTATCCAATTTGTAAATATATACATATTATTTTTGTTGACTTTTGTAAGCTGTAAGTGGAAAGCTTAAATTAATAAAGTCAAAATTAATACTTATCTTAATTTTCTTCATTATAAACTATTTGGAATATGTGGATTAACTTAAAGCTATATTGATAAAATTACTTGGTAATGTGAATATTTTAATTTTTACATTTTTCTTCATTTAATCATTAGATATTAATAATTTAATGAAACTCAGACGATAATCATTGTTTTTGATAGAAAACATTAAAACTGATGATCATAAATGATTTTTATTTTTTCGCTCAAAATAAAATAAAATGATAATTATGGTCTAAGTTATATTAAATTATTCAAAGCTTATGATTATCATTGAAGAAAAAAACTATAAGTCAGAAATTTAAAAATGATGGTGGGAATGCAAGGGTTCTAGAAAAAATAGAGATTTTGGACTTATTTATTAAAAAAAATAATAAAACATTACTTATGGTCCCTGGTTTTTAGACATAAATTAATTTCTGTTTAATAATTTGAATATTATTAATTATTTTTTTCTTTACTGCAATAAATACAATTTGTTAGAATAGAACAGGTTCGAACAGTCGAGTTTGCTAGACTGTGCAATACTCAAAACCAATTGTTGTTGACTGCTGTTTGTTGTTTAATGAATTACTAAGCAGATATTATGAACTAGCAAAGGATTTATTGGCAATTTACATACATATCCATCTCCATGCATACGTGTATATGTACGCACTCTTGTTTGGCCTAAACACTCAAGCCAACCGTTTGGGCCATTTATCAATTAACTAACGCGAGAATCACAACTCGAGTCTTTTTTTGTCGACAAAAAAGTGGTGACAGCGGAGAGAGTGTGTGGGTGGGGAGGGTGGGGGTAAGCAATTAATTTTCGCTTTGGGGTAAGATGCGCGAACAAAACGCAAAGTTGATTAACGGCTCCCCCTTCCCTTTTCCCCTTACCCCTACCCTTTCTCTTACTCTGAGGCAAAACAGCAACGGCAGACTTGCTCCTGCTGCTTTCGATCCTGTTCCTGTTTCTGCTCCTGCTCCTGTTCCTGCTACTGATTCATAGGCAAATCGTTCGCACCGAACGAAGCCTCCAATTTAATGGCTAAGCGATAAAAATGGCAAAATACAAAACATGCTTATGTAATGGAGCGCTATGGCACATGCCAACAGTATGCCCCATCCACTCTTATCCTCCATTCTCCATCTTTCGTCCTTCCTCCTTTGCCTTCGTCCTTCTTTGCCTTGGCCAAGACGCGGCTTGCTAATTAATCATCGACGTTTATCCGACTTGATGCAGAACTAAACAAATCGTTTCAAATTATTAAAATCATTTATAATGCGCCGAGCCACGCAAACTAAAAGGAAGAAGGAGAGAGGGAGGAGGAGCAGGGCGAGAGGGATAGGGGATAGGGGGCGGGCAGGGGCGCATGTGAGCGCTTTCTGATGAAGGATGAAGGATGTGCTGCGTGCGCTTGGCGCCGTCCAAAGCGTTAGCACAACTTGCCACCACGTCCGAATCCGAATCCGAACTCCAGTCCGAGTCCGAGTCCAAGTCGTTTTCTGAGTCTGAGCCTGAGTTTGGAGTCCACTTTCGCCACAGCTACTGCTGCTGCCAACATAAATCAGTCGCACATATTAACCTTGCCGGCGAGCAACAACAACAACTATAACCACAGCAACAACAACTGGCTCGCTATCTGGTCACAGTTTCAACGGCACTCTTCACAGTGCACAGTGGTCATTTTAGGCATTTTAGCTCGGGAATAATTGAAATTTTTCTTTATAAATTATCGATTTATCGATAAGCAACAATTCTCTCGATTATGTAGTGCTCTCTTTAATCTTTTCATTAATAGCCTGTAAGGTTTCTAAGTTATTCTATATGTATGTGAATGGGACTTGAAATTGTGGGTTGTAAATTGGCGTAGAATTCAACCTAAGGATGCAGTGTTTTTTATTTTTTTAGGTTAAAATGCTTTTTGTAGATAGAGATGTTGAAAATAGGAAAGACTCTGGCTCTGCATAATTTTTCGCCTATTTTATTCTTTTTTGTGAGCTTACAAATAAATTTCTTTTATATTTTTTAATCTTTTTTGTAAGCTATAAATTAAATTTCTATTATTTTTTTTCCAAATAAAAATAAAATAATCATAACACAAGGGAACAAAATTCAACTTTTTGTGTGATGTTTTGAAATGTATAGAAGTTTTTAATTAAATTAATTTAAATGATTTTGTTGATTATATAAAATATTCTTAAGCGTAAGTATGTAATTGAAACTGGAAGTAAGTCGATTTTTATGACTTCGAAAATATGTTCGAAAAAACGACATTTAAAAAACACCGACATTCCGAACGGTTATTTTCAAAAGCAATACTCTTCAAAAACTCTAGAGATTTCTGGAACACAACTAAATAAAAAAAAAAGTATTATGTTATTATTCTTAAAATAATTTTCAGAATATAGATCGGAAATGTGTTGACAAAGTTTTAAATTAGTCCGAGTTAAATTGCCTACATGGACTACTGTGCAATGTGTTGTAGTGTTGTTGTTGTGTTGTTTGTATGCCGGCGTGACCAATTAAAGACCGCCATCATTTTATTTATGTCTTGTTGCTCTCGCCGCTTCTTCGCCATATTTTCTTCACAATTTGCTACGCCTTCCATTTCCTGGTCGCTCTCCTTTCCACGCATTCCACGCCGGCTCATTATTCGCACATTCGTGAGGCAGAGAACTGAGAGCTGAGAGCTGACACTGAACGAGGGGCAGACGGCGAGTTTCTACCATATTTCTTGCAGTCAGCTTATCTCAGAGGCGCTGACAGGCAGCAATGAGGCACACACACACACGCACACACACCGCAAACACACACACACGCACACACACATTCAGGACAAGCAAGGACATCTTGGCTAAAATAAATTATGTGCTCGCCGCGTCCAGCAAAACGTAAACAAAGTATGTGGGCAACCACGAATAAGGAAACGAGAAAGTGAGAAAATTCCACTGACCAACGGAGTGTAAATAAAGGAAAAAACAAAAACTGGAGCAGCTGCCAAAGCATTGACCATGGTCAGGAACTGCCATATTGCCGGATAGCTGAGCAGCTCGGAAAATGGATTTGGTTAACCTTGAGGCATAGAAATCCGATAGAATGTTTTCTCGTTCCTTGGAATAATTTTATAAATTCCTGTGGGGCAATCATTAAGTTATTTAAACAAATCTTATCAGAACTAATTATTAAAAATATAAACAGGGAAATGTATATAATGATTTTGTTTTTTTAATTGAAAAAATCATTCACTTATAATAATTTTAAAAGAGCTTCAAACATACCAATATATTTCAATTAGTGTTATCTATGCAAATTCACCATGATCTTCTAATATACGAATTTTATTATTTTAATGACGAAATAATGATTATTTTTGAGTTAAAATAAAAAACTCAAAAAATAATTATTATTTTTAAGCAAATGAGCATACGAATGATTTATCACATATGTTTGTAGTTGATTCAAAGTGTGTACACTTAAATCTCTGTTTTAATGTGAACATATTAATATTAAAGTGAAATCATAATTAATTTAAATATTAAATACGTTTCAAACTACATTCTATTATTTTCGCATTCAATTAATATTGATATTTTTAAATATGCACATATTATTAAACAACTTTAAAATGAATATGAATATATTTAAATCAATTGACTTATTCATTGATCTAAATATTTTCCATATAAACTACAATAAGTTAACATGTTTTTTGTTAAATCTAAGAGTAATATATTCGATTCTAATATGAATGTAATAAAGTCAATATAAAAATATTGAATTTTACAACGCAACTTTTTTATCAGTTTAAATTATGATTATTCATTGAGTTTTATTTTTTTGCCCAAAAATAAAACTCATGTTGATATTTTGACTTTTCAAATATCAATTGGCCAAGATTATGATAGTTCCTTCCAAATTACCATTATTGTTAACTAGCTAAATTTCAATACCTTTGAGTTAATATTTTTTTTTTCTTTTTCAATCTCTATGTAGTTTAACCTATTTCTTAAACTGAAAAACTTCTACTTAAAGAAAACTTTAATGCAAGTACCAAAATTTTCCCTTTTTTACGACGGCCAAAAACTTTGCTTTACAAATTTGTGAAAGTGGAAATAAGTTTTTAAGAGAAAGTCTAAGTAAATACTGTATATTTTTTTTGCAAATATTTAATAAATGTTTATTTGTATAGTTATGTGTGTATGTTTATTGTATTAATTTTTGCTATGTTAATTTTTTTGCGCAGCTGCAGAGAACGACAGTAAATACAAAAACAAATAAGTTGCAGAGCACATGAAATAAATGCATTTATAAATTATTATTCTTGTTGTTGTAATCAAGGAGTAATAGAGAGAGGTGGGTTTAGCAATTGGCCATGTGCTGTTAAAGGCGTATATATTTATTTATATTTGATCAAAGTTGACAATGGTCAAATTCATATAAAGACTGTTCCCTAATGAAGTAGAACGAAAATCAGGCAAATGTGAACAGTTGCCATTGAAAACTAATTTGCGGTGAGCATTAAGTATTTGGTTATACGTGCCTTGACTTATTTGTGGTAGGAGTATCTTTTGACCATGACAAAGACGGGTAGACTGTGTTGGCCTGGTCAGCTTAAACTGTATGCACATTTCCAGCAATTGCTTGCCAATGTTGAGGACAGTAAGGCAGACTGTCCGTCAGGTGACGGCATATAAATCAGAGGGACATATGAAACAGGACTTGTATAGCCTGATGTCGTTTCTGCTTCAGCGAGTTTTCCAATCAAATGACTGCAAATGTCTAGCCAAAAAGATCACAGGCGGAGACAGCCTGGTCAAGATAGCTTAACAACACACACGCACACACACACACACACACACACACACACTCTCTCAATGGTTTTACCAAAAAGTGGCAATGGCCAACATATTTGAAAAGTTTCCAAATCACGCCTCAAAGACAGTTCTCACTGCTCTGACTGCAAATATTTTCCAACGAATGTGTGCCACACACACACCCACACACACACACACACACACACACGTACGCACACTAGAGAATGGGACAGAGAATGAGACAGGAAGAGAGACAGAGACAGAGTCGCAGTTGGAGTTGGAGACAAACGCAAACATGGCTTAATAACTCATTCATGTGTGCGTGTCTGTGTGACTTTTGAATGGCTGACTGCTCTTCCTCTATTCTCCTCTCCCTCCATGGCTCTCTCCCCTTCTCAATAAAGCAGTCAATGGCAGCGACAACTGCGACCAAAGTGTCAGCTTCAAGTTGAGCTGTTGACTCGCACTCATTAAATAAAAGATTGCATGTTTTCAGCCTTTTGTCCCAAAAACAGACCAAGCTAATCCCAACTTGCCAGCTGCCAATAACCCAACCAGTTAGCCAGTTTGTGCATGTGACTTCTCGTATTGTTGACTTATGCCAAAACACATATAAATCTATGAATTGGATCTCTATCTTCATCATGTCCAACTTTGTCGACGTATGCAAATTAAAGCTACACATAACTTTTCTTATTCAAAAATTGAAATCCTTAAGCGAATATTTGTGGCATTGACACTCACTACTCACAATTCACTATTCACTACTCACCATTCACTTCTGCTTGCCAGATGTTAGCTCCAGTGCACAATGGAAAAAGTCCATGCATTTTTTCATCAAATTTTGAGTTACGTTTACATTTTAATAGACTTTTAAATAAAGTTTTGCAATCTGAAGAAATGTCTTTTATTGTTTTTAAAATTTTATATTTTTGGTTTTATTTTTAACTTTTTTCTTAAATAATTTCTAGTGTTTCTGGATAAAATATGGGTCTGAATGGGGTCAAATATTTCAAAAGACTCAATTAAATTATAAATCTTATTTTGCAGTCTTAGCAGCTGTAGTTTAATGGCTTAAAGTTCTAACCTATTTTAATTTTACAGTTTTAATTGTTGAACAACTCTGAAAACCCTCTAAGACGTGTCTAGGTGCACGGAAATTGACTTTTAACTATCATAACTTGGCAAAAACTTAATCTATTTCAATCACAAAAATTTTCTAAGCGTGACATAAAAATTGTTACAGAAAATACCAATGTTCGAATTAAGTCTTGACTTTTAAAGACAGTTAGGCTTTAAATTAAATAAATTTAAGTTTTGTTAATAATCTAGATTTATTTGAAGATTTAAGTATGACTTTCTTTATCCGATTTCTCATTAGAAAAGCACAAAAAAATTTACGTAATTCTTTATTTTTTCGAACCGAAACTTTTATAAAGGAAAGCGGTTCGGTTCAGGTTCGGGACCGCATGGTAAATTATTTCAAGAGTTCGGTTCATGATACGGTTCAGGCTGTTTAAAAAGCACAACCGAGCCGGTTCAGGCTGTTTAAAAACCCAAACCAAACAGGTTCTGCGAGGTTTGGTTCAGAACCGGCTTGCAGCCTTGGAAAACACAATTGTTTTAGACTGCTTTTGGATACTTTAACTAACTCTTTACTTTTTCTGTAAAAGTTGCCAAAGTATTTATTTTTGCTAATATATTCGTATTAAACTTCTTAAATAACAAACAAGTTTTGTAATAAATTCTATCTTTATTATGTGATTGTTATGAATGGTATTTTTGAGTATAGTTTATAAGTTCAATATTTTAATCCATCCACTGTGCAGAGTCCAGAGTTGCTTTCATGTTATTAATATGGAAATATGTACTATAAAGCAGTGTTGCACATGTCAACCGCCCGCAGTCCTTCAACCCACAACCTGCAACCTTCAACCTGCAACCTGCACCCTGCCAAATCTCCCTGCAATCACAATTCCTTTAATCGCGCATCTCGTTGCAAGCTGCAACCTGACGAAAGTGTGGCAGACACAAAATTGTATAACGTTTGTTGCCTTTGCCTCGACCTGCACTTGGATCACATGACACCCGTCTTTATATCCTGTATATCCTCTGCTATCTATATATATATATATGTATGTATGCATGTATATCTACTTGCACCTTGCCACACTTTTGTTGTTGTGTTCTTTACTCTTTGGCGAGTTGCAATCTTACAAAGCTTTGTGTGTGTGTGTGTGTGTTTGCTTAAGTTGTTTGTGTTTGTGCATGTAAGCGATGTTTAAGTGTCGGTAAAACTTTATAATGTGTTTGTTACAACAACAACAACAACAACAATAAGCTGCATGTGAGTGTGTAGGTGCTGTAATTTTCATCTCATTTCACTTTGTGGCACATTAACTGCTGTTGTTCCTCTCGTTGTTGTTTCTGATTTTTGTTAATTATATCCATATATATATATAAGCTGACACAGCAACAAGAGTAACAACATGTAAATGCCCAGCTTTGTCCTGCCCAGCAGAGCAGCAAAGAGAGAAGCAGATAGAGACTGAGCAAGAGCGAGAGAAATAATATTTGTTGCCTACTTTCAGGCGTGTCATTAATTTCCACTGCTTAAAATTTATACACGCCACAAATTGCCTGCTAGCTGGGCCATAAATACACTCTCCGCACACAGACACATACCTATATTTATTGGTCCAACACCTTTGGTGTCAGGCAGCTTCTGTCTTATTATTGTTGGTTGGCTGAATCTTCTCCTGGTTGGCTGAGTCTCAGTATAATTCCATTTTTGTTGCAGCAACAAAAACTATGCTCGCATTTTGATTTTTGAAATCATGTTGAAATACATAATTTGCCCAGCAATTGTTTGACTTGCCACACACACACACACACACACGAACACACACTGTCTGCTTCTCATTTCCATGTGTTGGTTTCATTAATATTCATAGGAACTACGGACACGGAACACAGGCCTAGGCTGCAGTAGAAAAACCAGCCACAGAATATGCATAAATTTTGAGTCGTTTCATATTAGGTTGCAAGTAGAAGGGTCTTCTTCTGTGCGGCAATTTGCTGTTAAATTTAACTCTTATTAAATTTGTTTGATAATTCGCGTTTGGCAAAACTTTTTAAGTGTCGCCACAAAAACGCAAACAAATTTCGTTGTTGCAATGAATTTGTAAATTTATGGTTGCATTTTACAACAGCAATAACAACAGCAACAACAAGGATAACAACGACAACTGGCAACGGAAACAATAATCAATTATTGGTTAAAATCAACTCAACAGGATTATTGAGTTATAAATGTTTCATAAAATATTCTGCGGCACCTGTTAGCTGCCCCCCCTACCAACCCCAACTCCATCCCCCTCTGCTCGATTGCGGTTTCAGCTGATAAATGTGGCAAATAAAATAAGGCATCATCACCAACAGCAACAGCAATAACAACAATAACAACAGCAACAACAGCAACAGCAACAACATTGGCAGCTGGCGCTGCACGTTAAGCTCAAACCCCAAAGAGGGGGCATGTGGCATGTGGCATGAGGCAGCCTGGCGCACAGTTGATAGCCGTTGCATTCTCTAATTAAATTTTGTGACATGGCCACAAAGCTGACCATAAATAGCCAAAGCCGTTGGCAAACACATGAAGCATTTATAACTCATTAAAGGCATGCCACATGCGTGGCAATGTGCAATGTGCAAAGTACAAAACTGCAACTGCAACTGCAACTGCAACTGCAACAACAGACGGCAGGTGGAAGGCTTAAATCTGCCGACGGATCCAGTGATGTTCCCTGATTTGGATAGTCTAAATAAGCTAGACTTGAATTAAGCTGAAATTTGATAAACATAAAAATATGCTTAAAATGGGGTCCACTTAAATGCACGTAAATAAACAAGAAACATTTGTGGTTATATTTATTTTAATATATTTTATTTTATATTTTATATTATATTATATTTATTAAAATTACCAGACTTAAAGTTGCGATAAAATAACTGTATCATCAAAGTGTATTTATTTATTTGATTATTTAGTTGTTTCATACAAGGCTGCAATGCGGTTGAAAACCAAACCTCGCTGAACCAGAGAGTTTCGGGTTTTTAAGCAGCCTGAACCGGATCATGAACCAAACCCTTGAATTTCTTTACCCTTATTAAAAGGTTCGGATCGAAATTAAAATAATTACATACATTTTATGCTTTTCTAATATCATTTAACTATTTGAGACTTTGGATAGAAATAAGTCATATTAAAATCTTCAAATAAATTTAGAGAATAAGTAATATTCTTATATTTTTATTTTCAAAACTTAATTGGTCATGAAAAAATTCAATCAATAAAAACATAGTTTTTCATTAAATGGAACCAAGGCTCGAACCCAAACCTTGGGCTCAGGGAGCACATAAACCGGTTCGCGAACCGAACCGAACCGAACCGAACCGAACCGAACCGAACCCAAGTCTTAGTCTATGGTTCGAATCACCGAACCGAACCTTAATTTGGTTTATTTTTTTGTGGTTTGCAGCCTTGGTTTCATATACTCCTAACGCCACACAAGAATTCAAAATAATTGCCTAACTTATGTTAATATTAAGATATAAGGTTTATAATCATAAGTCTTACATTTTTAATTTTATTTTTTAATGCTTATATTTTTTGTCATATTATAGAGTTAAAATTTTAATTTCTATTTTGTTTTAATGTGTGCTCAACAGGTGTTTCTTATTGAATTATTTTCTGCAGTTAAATTAAATTATAATATTTTAATGACAAACCATCAGTGGCTATACATAGTTTACAGTTTATATCACCTTTATAAAATTAAAATTGAAAAAAAAACAAATAATTTGTATGTTTGGAATATTAAATAATCATTTTACACTTAAAATAGGTTAAGCTTTAAGACTGATTGATATAAAATTGACAGATATAAATTTATAGCCATATCCATTATAAAATAAGCTAGATGTAGCAACAATTAAGCTAAATTGACAACACTGCTCTTTAGGTCTCGTGAGTGGTTACAATTGCTGCCAGCAGCAGATATCATTGCTCGCATTACGCATACGTCACGTGGTGCACTAGGTGTGTGTGAGTGTCTGAATGTGTGTGTGTGTGTGTGTGAGTGCTCATTGCTCGTCGCAACGGCTTTGACTGCCGACAATACGGTCACTGCACACATGAATGGTGCAAAAGAATTAAAAAGTATAAAAACGCAATTAAAGTACAAAAAAAAGTAAAGAATAAAGACAGCAACAACTACAACAACAACATCAGCAGCGGTAACAAGAGAAACTACAACAAGTACAACAAGAACAACAACACGAATGACAATGGCAAGCTGCCACGCTTCGTCGTCGTCTGTCTGTCTGTCTGTCTGTCTGTCCGTCTGGCTGGCTGGCGATACGTCCATGTTTGCACCCCGGAGGCAAGTTGACGGCTGCTGGCGACGACGTTGCAATGTTGCAACATCGCCCTTTGGCTCGGACTCAACTCAATTTGTTCATTTAACTGCTTTTATTTTTATTATATTTACATTTGCTTCATGCTCGCAACACGCTCCACAGATAATTACGACTATAATAAGGAACACGCTCCACAGATAATTACGACTATAATAAGGACACATTGTCCCCGCTGATGTCCTTCAGCCTGGCCCTGATACACACACGTACACTCTCTCTCACACACACACACATACTTATATGTTTAAATTTTTTGCTTTCGCTTTTCGCCTTTCACTGCAAATTGCACAACAAATTGCTTTTGGTCAATGCTAGCGAAAGCAGCTCGTGCATCTTGTTTGGCCGAAAACAATTTAAGCCAGAGCTTGTGCCTTTAAGCGTTTGGCTTGGCAGATTGTGGCAAAAGGGGGAAGCAGATGGAAGGGGGTGGAGAAAGAGTAGGAGGTGAAGCAGAAGCCAACGCATCACGTCAAGTTATTCATACGTGGCAAAGTCTGCAGTGTTGCAAGTGGAAAAAGTTCACAAACTCTGCATGTTAGCTGGTAGATGATGGGGGGGTAAGGGTGGAGGAGGGGGGTTGCCTGCCAGTAGAAATGAAATCATATGAAAGCGCATTACATACTTTGTCTGACAATGCAATGCATCAATGTAAAAATAGGTATAGCAACAACTACTAAAGATACAACAGCAACAACAACAACAACAAAAACAAGTGGATGCTGTCAGCCAATACGCACTTGCCATACCCTGCCACACACTCTGCAACAACAACAACAGCTACTCACATTCTCTGTGTAAAACTTTTCAACTTTATTTTTATACCCATTAATCGGAGTGTACATATGTAGGTATATATTTTATATATATGTAATAGTAAAATATATATTAAATACGTAATAGGTTCTAATAAATTATAATTTATTCAATTTATAATTTATAATTTTTAATAAGAATCTAAGCAAATAATCATCATTTTCTTAATTCAAAAATTGTTAGCTCTAAAACAACTGGTTTAAATCTAAGACTGTGGACGAATGAAATATAGATATATTCATTAGCTTTTAGATTAAACAAAGCTTTTGAAAATTGGCTTGTCAAATGTGGGCGTACCTCTAAAAAAAGATAAGAACAAATTGCCAGATTAAAAATAAATCTAAAAAAAAACTATGCCATAGAACAAAACAAAAAAATGTTTTCGTCATTTATGTCCCCAAATCTATCCAAAAAAGTGGGTTTCGTTCGTTGAATAGCCAAAAAGCTCAAATTTGTTGCCTAGTGTTATTAATCATTCAAATTACCATTAACATTGGTTGAATATAACTATAGTTTCTACTGTCTTAAGCTCTTAATTTTAATCGTTTTTGCTTACAGTTTATATCTACAATTAATATATATTTAAATTGTGTAATGGGTATCTTATAGTCGGTTGCTCGACAGCAGCGTTCTTTCCTCTATTTTTAGTCATGTTAAATAAAGCAAATTTGTAGCATATTCTTCTAGCGTTGCTGCAAATGCGGCATGCCGTCTGCTGTTTCCATAAATTGCATTGCCTGCACGCACGCATACACTCACACTCACACTGACAGACACACCAACACGCTCACACGCACACCTGTGCACATACACACACTCAGTTGTGAATGTGCTGCATAAGAAATACGCTTCAATACTGAGACGATATGAGGTAATATACAAATTGAAATTTGTGCAAACATGACTTGGATCGTCTCCTCCCCTCTCCACACGCTCTCCCTTCCCTTCTCGTCCTCTCACACACATACACAAGCTCAGGCAGCCACATTTAGTTTCATGCTTTGTTTTCATTGCCTCGACTGATAACTTGCCAAATGAAGTATACGCAGTGTGGAACACCTTCTGTTAAGCAGCTTTCCGATTTTTTCTCCATTCCCATTTCGCACAATGTATTTGCAATTGAAGTGAAAAACTTTTGCTTTATCAACTGAAATGAATAGAAAATGACAATTTTCACAGTGAAACACTTTGTTGAGTATCCTTATAGATATTAGCTTATATGTTTGTAATCTAGTCAGACATTTGCATAAATAAAAAAGAGTATGCTTAACAAGATTTGTTGGTTTGGTTGGAAAAATGCTTTTAACGACTTTGGTTTTACTTTCATGACGATTTCGGCAAAAGTTGCATTTCTTTTCTTGACTGAATAGTTACTTTTCAATTTCTTTAATTAATGAATGAATGTGATAGGTCGGCGACTCTAACATCCGAGCCACGGGACCACATTCAAAAATTAAAATATACATTAAACTACAAAATTTAATAAATAATAACAGTTAAATTAATATAAAATTTAAATAAAAAACTGTAACGGAAGTCGGTTAAGTCTGGGGCTATAAGGAAAGTTTATAAGCATTTAAATATTATTGATGTTTAAATAACAATTTTTAAGATGAGAGTCGAAAAACCAATTTAATTTTATATTTTTCGGATAATAAAGGGACTCAAGAAGTACTCAATTAAGAACACAAGTATCAAAAAACAAATTAATAAATTTAATTTTCTACAAATTTTAACCAGTTGAAAGCTATTCGCCACAAAAAAGAAAACATAACTTCAACGTTTGGGAAAGGTAATAAAATTGAGTATATGGCGAATAGATAACCCTGTTCTCTCTCTCTCTCTCATTCTCTCTTTTATATACTCTTCCATTCCCCCTTCATCACCTTCTCTGCACCCTTTTGTCTGTCCTTTCCCAAGCACGTAAGTATATCTAGCTCTATTTTTGCTCCATTCGCTTCGTTCGCCTTCTACACACGTCACAGGACACAATTAATTTACCATCTTGAAGTTGATTCCCGTTCCCCTTCTCCTGCCCCCGTACCACATTGTTGTCTGTTGTCGTGTTGTCGCTTTCTCCCCCTTGGCACGTTTTGCACCTAGTTCCTGGTGGCGCCTCCATTACAACGCCATGTTATTTGTCTGCTTTGTATTGTCAAAACGCGCTGTCAAAACAAATGCTTAACAATTTTTCAGCGACACACACAAACACACATTCAGTCTCTCAGTCTCTCATTCTCTCAGTCTATGTCGTTTTCAGTAACTGAATTTCTAACTGTTGTTGTTGTTGCTGCTGACAGTTGACAGTTGTCAAGTTGACAATCATCATCAGCAGCGTCATCATCATCGATGGCATAAATAAGAGATGTGCTTGATTATTTCTCCCCACGAGAAAGGGTTGCGTTTGCGTCTCTCTTTCACTCCTAGTCTCTTCTCTCTCTCTCGCTTTGATAAATGAAAGCCGGCAATGAATTATATTGTTTATACAAATTACTTTATTGGCACTGTGCGTCGCCTTCTCTGTGCTGAGATGGAAATTATATGAATAGAATGATTTATGGCCAATTCAGTGTCTCGTCTTAAGTTGCAGCAGCAAAACAGCTGAAAGAATTGTTGGAATGTGCAACACATACAAGGACAGAGAAAGAGAGAAAGAGAGGGGGAGAAAAGTGAGAGTAGCATCTTGGTTGGCAGTTAAACAGCTTGTGGCTTTAGGCCATATGAATGTAAAGGCAACTGCTGGCAATTAGAAGAACCATGAGGTTGTCTTAAATATCAACACAGAGCAGAGCAGATAAGAAGAAAGGAGAGTGGAGAGTGGAGAGAGGAAAGGGGCACGCTCCAAGCGCGTTTCAGCCAGCAACTGTAATCGCCGACGCCTGCCACATGCCACTTGCCACTTGCCAAGTGCCCCATGGCTCTGGGGTGGTGTCTAGGCAAAGTCGGGCACATATTTATGAACTTATTTGCTTTAAAATAAATATTACTGCAACAGACTGTGGCAGAGTGTAGAGTGTAGCGCGCAGACTTATGGGATTTGGTGTTAAAAAGGGTTTACTTATAAATTGAAATAAAGCGTTAAGTATGCTATGCCACGACATGGCGTCTACTTGCCGCACTGCCGCACTGTGCCCCACCTACGAGCAGACAGTTGTCGATGTGTCGCTGCTTGTGCATTTTCTAAGCGGCTTACTGTTTATGAGCCGCTTTTCAACACCATCTAGCAAGTGGCAGGAGGCACGAGGCGTGTGGCACGAGGCATGTGGCACGAGGCATGTGCCATGTGGCATGAGACCTGTGGCAAAAGGCAGGCAACTTGAGCGCGCGTTGTATTTGCGGCAAGCGATTCTTTCGCCTGTTACTTGGCAAACAATTGTGGCAGTTGAATCGTAGTCGAAGTGTTGCAAATGTCTGAAATGTGTCGCCATTTGCAATTGTTGCTGGTTGCAAGCGGGAAGTTGCAAGTTGCAGTTCGACTTTGTGCAACCCGAAACTGCAGCGAAAACATTTTGGCAACAACTTTGCTGCAATGTGGCAGGCGGCACCTACAAAATGCTCCTTTGTGGATAACAAACTAGCAACAACAACAACCGCAACAACAACAACCGTAAAAACAGCAACAACAAAAACAATGGGAAGTAAGCAAGTTAACGGAATGAAGATGAGGGGAGAAACACACACGTCTCGTGCATTTTCACTTTGTAAAACATTTCTGATATGTACGTGTTGCATGTGAGACGAGCTTGAGGGCTGATAAAGGAAGGTGGAGTGAAGGGAGGAGGACCAAAAGTTGTGTTGCAAAATTCTATTTAAAGTTTGATTAGCCGCGTGCCAAAAGCACACACACACACATACATAGACAGAGATAGAGACAGAGACAGAGATAGAGAGACACGCAAATAATTAAGCAGAGCGAACTTCTTGTGCGAAAACTTGATATGCACACCTGGCGTATGAGCAATATTCATCTCTCAAGACAGTCTTATTAATTGCGCTAAATAATAGAAGAGACATCTGACAGCAAATGACTGTCGCCGTTATCGATCTGTAATTAAATCTTTTATTATGCTTGACGCCATTGAAATGCGTATAAATTCTATTTAAACTTTAGTTGACCAAATAATTACTTAAAACTTGACTTCTTAAAATACTTTATTTGTACACATATTATTTACAAACAGTCAATCAGCAATCTGTTGGATTTCTAAACAATAATTATATGTAGAAGGGTGCATCGATTTGTATAGGTCCAAAAAAATTTTGAAAAATGGTAACCCAAATTCTTAATCTACGGTCAATTCTAAGATGTTTGTACCAAGAAACCATTGTTCTAAAATCGATTCCTACTACTCGTTTTTTAAATTGAAAAATGAATTTTTCTGACAAGATTGGTATTAAAACTCTTGTTAGTACCAAGACATTCAATTTCATAGAATTAAGAGACCAATTTTTCTTTATTTTTAATTTAATTTTTTCCATGGTAAAGATAAAATCACAACATTTTTCATCTTAAAACGCGGGGACTCAGAATTGTATTTAGAACTATGGTTTCTGGGTGAAAGTATACCATTTTTCGTGAAAAAATCGATGCACCCTAATGTATGTTACGTCTTTTTTTTGGCTCATTATACTCGTTACTTAATAAATAAGTAAAAGGGTATATTGTGTTCGTTGGAATGTATGTAACAGGGAGAACGAGGCATTTCCGACACTATAATATATATATATTCTTGATCAGCATCAACAGCCGAGTCCATATAGTCATGTCTCAGAGACTATAAGAGATAGAGATACCAAACTTTCTAAAGACCCCACGCAGATCAAGTTTATTTTAAGTTTTTGACACGCCCCTTCCGCTGCCGTAAATCGCGAAAAAACGTCCGTCCGTCTGTACAAACAACAGGATCTCAGAGACTAAAAGAGATAGAGTGACTAAATTTGGCACACATATTTCTATAATCCCCACGCAGATCAAGTTGGTTTCGAATTTAAGCCACGCCCCCGCAAATTGCGAAAAATCACCACATTCACAGTTTTTAAGATAATACGTCTGTGGTGATAATTAGCCTTATCTATTAGTATTATCTATTAATCCACTGGTAGGAAGAATTCAAAAGCCAAACTAAAATTCTTTTTTCAATCGCACCGTTTTTTTTATGTTTTACAATTTAATTTTTCTAATAGTTTTTTTTTTAATTTTTCTTAATAATAGTATGGTGACAACCTGTAGATTAAAAGACAGAAATTCACTGGCTGCACTGATCATAATTTGTCAAACAATTTCAGCACACGCACAAACACACACACTCACACACGCACATGTACAGATACATATATGTACAGTGTACACTGTACACTGTACACACATATTTAAGCAGATGCCAAAAGTCAGTTCGACTGCCATTTGGATGGCAGATGCCCAGCTGTGCCAAAGCCAACCAATGTCTGGGCAAGCTACCCGTGGCGCAGTTGAGTGGACTTTTTCAGCAGGAGTCGGAGATGAGGAGATGAAAGTGAAGATGAAGTTGGTGGAGAAGAGGGGGAGGAAGCGATGGCAACTGGCGTTGAAGAGAGATGTAGCAAACGGCGCTTCAACCAAGATGTAAGCCACAAAAATACTTGACAATTTGTTTGCAATACATTTTACGCTTCAAACAACAATCCTCCCTCTCTTTCTATCTCTCTCTCTCTCTCTCTCTCTCTCTCGCTCTCTGTTGCTGCTTCGCTCCTTCTGTTGTTCTAGGCGACACACACACGCTCCGACAAAGTATTTATATTATATACTGGCACATGTATTTGCTCTCGTATTTGCCATTTCTTGCAGCATAAGCATTTTGACTGTGTTTTGTGTTTTTACGCTGTTTGTCCTCCTGCTCCTTCTACTACTCCTCTTGCTCCTCCTTTGTGTTCATGGTCCTCGTCTCGGCTGAAAGATAAAAGAGCAAGCAATAAGTTCATAAAACAATTGGCTCCATTTGCTCTGATTTTCATTGCCTGCCATTTGTGTGACCTGCGCGCTGACCCAGCCCCCCCGCAGTGCCTCCCCTCTACCCCCACCCCTTAGACAGACATATGTAGTTATAGTTATTGTGGTTGTTGTTGTTGTTATTGTTGTGATTGGAAGTCTGCACTTGGCCCTTAATTGGTTTGTTTATATTGGCGCCCCTTGGCCAAGCTGCAATCAATTGCACACAATGATGGCAATTACATCACACTCGCACACACACACACCCGCACACACACACCCGCACACACACAGACAATGTGCAGTTAATAATTTTTGCCATTTATGTTTGATAATTGCTTCGTATTTGTAGGCAATTTACTATTTACTAATGATAACGAAACTGCAGCAACAACTGCAACCAATAACAACAACAACAACAACTATGACAGTACAGAGATAGAGAAAGAGAGAGAGATGCCTTTGGCTTTTGGCTTTTGCCTTTTGGTTTTCTGGCTTTAGCCTCATTGCATATTCAGTTAGTTGTGAGGCACTTGCCACTTGCCACTTGCCACTTTGCCACTTGACTTGTGACGATGACGATGATGCAATTGCCGATTGCGTTTTGCCGTTTTGCGAAGTGAGAGAAATGCATGTCGAGTGGTTTTTGTTATCCAGGTGAAAGAATATATACATACATATGGTACGTATGTGGCATGCCACATGTTGCCTTTAAATATGTGGTAATTAGCTGGCATTTTGCCACTAAGCCATCTTTCGGGCTGCACACGCATTAGTTGCATTTAACTCCACCTCTTTGCCATCTACGCCAGCTTGCCCCCTCCTCCCCCACCCCTTGAAGAGCCCTTTCTTCTGGCTTCTTCTCCACTGGCAACACTTTCTGTACCACAAGGCAATCAGTGCAAATGGATTCCTGTTGCGCCAATTGGGCCACAGTGTGTGTGTGTGAGTGTGTGTTGCACCTGTGCAATTATTAATTGCCAGCTCAACTGAGCTGTCTATGTGTGTGTGTGTGTGTGTGTGCGTGTGCGTGTGTGTGTACCGTTAGAATAAGCTGTTAATTTATGCTGTCAGACAATTTCAAGTATCGATTGCCAGGCAAACACTCAGACAGACAGATAGACAGTCAGCCAGTCAGTCAGTCAGTCAATCAATCAGTCGAGCGAGTAAGTGAAATGAATGAATGCATAAATGAGTGTTTGAATGCATGGGTTTGAGTGTGGAAATGAGTCATTGTCCAGCCGCTAAGTGGCACGCAGTTTGTGCCTCAAAATGATTTGTCCACTCTTGTATTAACTAAATGAGCTGTTTATGTAAATGCGCATATCAAATTAAAAGCCATAAAAAAGAGACGCCCTCGAAGAGATAGAGACAGAGGGAGAGAGGAAAAGTGAGAGCGAGCGAGAGAACATTCAGCTTTTATGATGACGACAAGCCGCAGATTTCAGATGACTTCATTGCCAAAGTCACAGCAGGAGGAGAAGGTCATAAAAATACTTTGACTGCAATTGACAGTGTGTCCTGGAGGATGGGGACACACTTGATGGCTGGACATAAATCATTTCTAATTGCGCTGGCTACCTAACAAAAAAAGCGAAAGGAGCAGAAGACAGTACACCGAAAAAAATTTAAATTTCTTGATTTTAGCATGTATTTGTTAGGCATGTGTTTAGGATATTATTCACATCGACTTTACATTAATAAAGTTAAAGAAGACTGTAATTTGTATCTGTATTTGTATTTATTAATTTAACAACAACTAAAATTATGCAACAAAAAAAAGCAACATAAAAATAAGAAATTAATATCTAAAAATAATCTATTAAATTATAAAGCTTATAAACGATTTTAAATAACGATTAAACATAAAAAAAAATTAAGTTAAGTAACTCTCAGAAAATGTATTTTCTATATTTAAGAAAATCACCATATAATTAGAATCGCCCTACAATTGATAAAAACTTTCTAATAATGAGAAAGATTTCTCTTCAAATGAGAAAGCATTTTATAAATGTCTAAGAGTTAATTTCTGTTAATTTTTATGGGAAGTTAAAAAATTGATTAATTGATCCAACATTTGTAGCAAGGATTGGAGAAAACCCAGAAAAAACTCCAATCAGCTCAATGCGAGAAAATCAGAATTGTTAAGTTATGTTAGTTGCTACGGGTTAAAAAGTTTAGAATTAGATTTGTTATATTTAATCTATTATAAGTTAAAAGATTCCCGCACATTGATTTTATCCCGAAATCGCGGTTTCTTTTTTTCAGTGTAGGAACTGGAACCTTTCAAGTTTATGGATAAGTATCGAGCGTCTTTTGATTCGAGAGTTCACTAATTAAGCGACCAGCTTTAATTTAATGTCCACAAGAGACACTTGAGCTACAGCTGAATATATTGGTATTCACATATATTCATGAATCAATAAGTGTATGAATAAAGCGGCCCTAACACTCCTTCTCCTTCTCTCTCTTTGGCAGCATGAAGTGTAACAGGTTTTTATGCATTACGTGACCATATGAACCAGTTTATGGAACACACACACGCACACACACACACATACACATACACACACATAGTATAGCTGGCCTATATCAAATAATTACCGGAACTTGAGCGTATAACCAACAGTTTCCGCCGGGCAGGTAAAACCAGCGAGCAACGTTGAAATATGCCAAACATAAGTCCCAGTCTGGCCAAGAGGGGAAAGTGAAGGGGAGGCTAGGGAAATGGTCAGTCATGTCCGTTAACAATAAATTCACATGTCAATAATAGTTTTTTAAGCGACAATCGCAACAGAACTGTTGTAACTCTCACGAATTATGACCAAAAGTTGGCATATGTACATATGTGAAAATATGAAATAAGTATTTGCTTTTGTTTTGACTGTGATTCCTGGTTGTCCTGGCAGAAGATGGAGTTGGACTCCTTGGAAATTATGCAAATGTGTGTCCATTAGCATAAAGTGATTTTGATGAGGCACCAAAGTGGACTTTATGCTTGGCTGCCTTTGATTAGGGTTATGCGGCGACAGAAGCCAAAAGGCCGTGCTTCCAACTCGCCTAGAAAAGGGAAGACTAGGCCTAGTATACGAGTTGTTATCCTTGTTGTAATAGTAGTTATAGTTGTCGTTGTTGTTCAGAAGTTTTCACGGTCAACACTGTAACAGAGTTGCCTCCCAACTGCCACTTTTCCTTTGGGTTCATCCTGTTGCCTTATATTTGTGCCTTAAATTCCGAATTTCGAAAATGCAATTCAGCAATTGCTTTCGCTGCGTATAAGAGTTGCGTATAAGAGAGGCACATAAGTGTTGCTCTTTAAACTAAACGTCTAACTGTAGCGCTGATAGCTCTGTCAATTTGCTATTTTAATACTTAACACAATATCAATATCTTATCTGTCGCAACCTCATGCATATTCCAAATATTTTTTAAGAATTACAATAACACACAATGAAAAAACAAAAGGGATAAAGAAATTGTTTAAGGTTTAAATACAAAAATTCAGTAAAAATTTCAATAAAAAAGATATAATTCACAACAATTAGAAAAAATCTAGATAATTAATATTAGGTAAAGTAACTTTTATTGAATTTTAATTTAAAATAGTAAATTAACATTGAAAACTACATTATTGTCTTTTTGGGCGATGATTCTAAATGAATGATTCGCCAAAATATAATTTTTTGAGTATTTCCGGAACTTTTTACAAATTTTTAAAAAATTATTACCGAAATCAAAACAAATGGTAAAGGCTATAGTCGAGATCCCGACCATAGTATACCCGTTACATATTTCGATATATATAAAAGTACTTTAAAGAAACTACTAAATTATAAAAACTACTGCATACTTTTAGGTGATTGTAATGAAATAATAATAACTTTATTAATAACTTTGGTTAGCTATTACCCCCGTTCTACTTGTCCGATCTTGCTGCGGTTAAGTGATATTGTAGATTATATTAATAGATAACGTTATTTACCATTATTATCTTAAAAACTGTAAAAAAAAACCTGTTACATACATTTAAACGAACACAATATACACTTTTACTTATTTTTGAAGGAACGGATATAAATTGTTTATTATAGTGACGAGATCTCTAATATTTTAGATTTGGGAGTTTTGGAATTGTTGCCTATTCAGTTAGTTTCCTAATTACAGTATAATAAGTACATTTTCGTTTATTAATTATCTTTTTCTCATTACAAGTTTGCAAATTTAGTCTTTCTATTGCTTATATTAATTTGTCAATATTTTTTTTTTAATTCTTATACAGTATCATCAGTTCTATCATTAACGTGTTGAACAATGACGTCATGCGGTAAGTGGCAAGTGGCAGGTGGAAGCTGAAGTGTCGCCTAGCAACAGTCAAGGCAACAAAAACGTTTCTGTTCCAGCAGAAGGATAACATAATAAACTAGTTACGTGCATAAATAATGCTTTCCCCCATTCATAATTCAGGTACGGCAAGTGGGGGGCGTGGCACGTTCAACGCCTGCTGCTGTTTGATAGATGAGAATTCTGCGTACCTTCTCTGACTCTGACTCCGGATCCGAATCCGACTTCATTGCCGTTGCTTGATCTTATGCATAAATATGGCCAGGAGTGCTACGTGGGCAATGGGCCGTGTTAACATGAATGTGTGGCATGAAAATGCAATAAGTTAATGATATCAGTACTACCACTCTGTCCCAGTGCCCTCCCACCACCCGACAGCTCTAATCCGGCGTAAGCATTTGTGAAATAGCTGGGGGAAAATGTAACTAACACTACGCTTGCGAGTTGGGAGTATAATAAACGTAAAACTAATACCGGACCGGAGAAATTATGCGACACTAAAAGTCGGATAGGTTGCCAGGATGAAAACGGGACTGGGATTGGGATACGAATCGGGATTGGGATAGGGTATAACTTGGCTATTGCCTTGCAAAACTCTTTAAAATTGTCAGCCAAACAAATGTATTTCATTCACACACACACACACAAACATATGCTTGAGTGTGTGCGTATATGTGCGTGTTCGTGTGTGTGTGTGGTGTACCACAGTCTGCGTTTGACAATAATTGTTTGCAGCTGTCCTTTTTTCAAATTTTATTTTCCAGCTACTCCGTTTTTTATAGCGCTCCAAACCGCAGCCCTGTTATAAGCGCTGGCTGAGTTTGATAAGTGTCAAGCTTTGTTAACCAAGTTGGGCGGCTGAGGTGGTTCTCTTCTGCTCCTGGTGATGCGGTGGCTTCAATGGCTGCCAGCACCTACCCCGTTAAGATTTATGTGCATCAACAGCAACAGCGGGAAAACAATTTCATTGTAAGTACCAAAAAAAAAAAAAAAATTCATGGCAATGTGTGACTGACAGATACCCATTACATCAATACCCAATTCCACATTTCAATCATTTAAAATAATCAATTATACGGTAGTTGCAGGTACGAGTAAATTAATTCGAATTCTCACAAAATCACATTTTCTGTTCGTGCTAATTTATTGAATTTCATTCATATTTAATTAAAATTTTTTTAATGTGTATATTTTATATGTATTTATTATAATTGCTTTATTTTAATTTTAAATTTAATTTAAAATATATTAAGAGCAATTAAATATTTAAATGTATTATAATTCATTATATTTTTGCACTCTATTGGCAACTGCCAATAAAAATGCGACTTTAAGCTATTCTCCCAAATTGTAAGATAATGAGAAAAATTAGGGCATTTGAAATTAAAGTATTATTTCTTTCTGTTTATATATAGTTGCTAAAATTATTAAAACTAATAGGAAATTCATATTGCAGTTTACAGGTTATAACAAATACATTATTAGTAGGGGTAAATGATTGATTTGAAATCTTTAATTTTTGCCAGTAACTTTTGTACAGTGCTGGTCAGCTTATTAGAATCACATATTCTTTTTTAACTGACAGTTACATTTTAAGTCTTAAAGATCAACTAGAGTATAATAAAGCTTGGTTTTATAAAGACTATTTACCTAATGTTTACTTGAATATTACTATAATTATTTTTTGTGATTATATAAAGAGAGATTCGTTATCTTAGGTAAGATACAAATAGTGTTGTCTCATAATCTTATTCTGGTTACAAATTCTCTGCTTAGCTGAGCATACCCGTGTCAATCGGATATCATAAGCATGGGATATCAAAATATTTCCAAATTAAATAAAAGACTCGAAACTCTTTTAAAAAATTGTCACTTTTGCAGTTGTAATACAATTAAATACTTTTTTTGTGTGCTCTGACAAATGGGGGATTGTTGTTCATGTTCATTTTGTGTGTATTGTTGTTGCTGTTGTTGTTAAGAGAAATTGTTTTAGTTGTGCTTGATATGAAAACATCGCTCTCAACATCCTGAGCGGGCAAAGGACGATTGACAGGCAGTGAGGCGGGCATTCGGGCACGTGTCCTCATTTAATGGTCATACGTCATCCATGACAGCACGAAGGCAGGGAGGGCTGTGGTAGGAAGTGATGGGAGGGTGGCAAGATGGGAAGATGGGGACATCTGGTCGACACGATGGTGCGCTAATTGCATTACAATTGACTGCGCCAGATTCGAACCGGATAATGGACTAAAATGCGCTAATAATTAACCACGGCAAATGGGACGCGACACGGCAGCGGCAACCAAATGTCAAAGCCGAGTCGAGTCCTGGCGCTGCTGTCTCAACTCTCAAGGACATATGTAGATAATATTTCTATTGCCGCCCCGGAAAAGAGTTACGACAGCGGACGCAACATGACAGATGACAGTTGACATGTGACGCGGGGTTGTTCCTCAACTTAAGGTCTGATGTAGACTATAGGATGGAATGCGGTTGGATGGGGAGTGAAGACTGGAGGCTGCAGACTGGATCGTGGCTCTGCTTGTCGTGCGGACATTTGTATTCGCATCGCAAGTGTCAATACAGCAAATGCTCAAAAAAGAAATGTAAAAAAAAATACGGAAACTATAGCCATATTTTTGGAATGACAAAGAGCTGATACTCTTGCAGATTAGAGTTAATTTCTTGACAGTACGATGGATTGGTTAATCTTTATATTAAAATATTTTGTGTCATAAATATGGTTGCTCTCCTAGTGACACCTATAAAATAAAGTTATTAAATAACAATAAGTGAGCTGGCTTTATTATAAATATTTATTCTCAACTGTGAACAGTCGATGCAATAAAACTAACTGTAACTAAAAATAGCTGTAAGTAAAAAACAAGTGGGAAAGGCTATAGTCGAGATCCCGAGCATAGGTTATCCGTTACTAATTTCAATACATATAAAAGTACTTTAAAGAAATTACTACCTAATAAAAACTACTGCATACTTTTTGGTGATTGTATTAAAATAATATCTTTACAAATAACTTTGGTTAGCTATTACTCCAGTTCTACTTGTCCGATTTTGCTGCGGTTAAGTGAGATTATAGATAACATTAGTATATAACGTTATTTACCAATATACTCTTAATAATTTTTTTCGATACTTTCAGGGGCGTAGGGGGGCGTATCTTAAATTTGAAACAAACTTGATCTGCGTGGGGTCTATATAAATCTGTGTGCCAAATTTGATTGCTTTACCTCTTATAGTCTCTGAGATCCTGTTGTTCATACAGACAGACAGACGGACAGACAGTTGATGCTGAATATATACTTTATAGGGTCGGAGATGCCTCCTTCTCCCTGTTACATACATTCCAACGATCACAATGTATCCTTTCACTTATTTTTTAAGTAACGGGTATGAAAAGATTTAAACAAAAATTAAAAAATTGTAAATTTACATTTAAAATACACAATTAAGTGAGATACTTAGATTAAAATGTAAATATTAGTCAAATGAGTCTATTATTTGATGTTATTATCAATCTGCTCAAAGAGCTGTTAGTTATATTTAAGAAAAAGAATACCTCCCCGAAGACTTTTCTACAGCATCGCAAAATATGCTTGCAGCTCAATGTATTTGTGGTAAGAACGAATCGACTTTCTCTTCATTTGTTTCAAAGCTTATCATAAAATGACCTTACCCTTTGTTATGGGACAGTATGGTAAAAGTAGAGAAAGCCAAAGACGATGAATGTGCGACACATGCCAAAATAAGGGCGAAATTTGGGCGGCAACGCGGCTTCTCTTCTCTTTTCTCTTGTTTCCTCTCGTCTCTCACTCTGACAGTCGAATGCAAATTGCAGCCATTTTTGTATGCAATTTGTTGTAAAGTCTGAACACAGCAAGAAGAAGAGGAAGATGAGGAAGAAAAGCAACAAAAAAAAACAAAAACAACATCAAACAAAAGAGGAACAATCCGAAGTGGAGAGGTATGGTCGCCATCTTGAAGTTCAAGGAGTTGCTCGAAGAGCCTTGTGACAAAATCCAAGGAAAATACATATGGAAGAAAACATTTTAGACCACTTGAAGTGGCGTCTGATGTTGCACACGTGGGACGGTGGCATATTCTAATCATGGCAGATATGTGGGATATTCGCTCTTCTTATTCAGGAATTCAGAGTCGTCCTTTGAGTGCGGGCCGCCAATAAATGGCATTAAATTTATAAGGCCACTCGCATTTGGCATGTCTGCAGGGGCTCTGACAGTGCATAGTTTATGAGCTTTCTCTCTCCTCTCTCTCTCTCTCTTTCACACTCTCTTGCCATCTCTATCTACTGCTGCTGGCTAGCAATAAGCCAAGCTCGTACAAACATATAATTCTTGCGGCCAAGCACAAACGCATCGAGCAGGGCAAATACACAGCTCGAGGCGGCACAATGCGGCGTATGCGCAATATTCAGTATACGCGCAGTTGTACAGGTGGAAAGCGTATCCTTTTTTACTTCTAATTGCAATGGTTGGAGCAGCAGTTATAAATTAAGGCTTATGGCTGCTAGTCCTCTGTCCCCCACACTCTTTTTCCCCTTTCTCGTTGACCGATAAAACCCTAAAGCAAACAAATTAAATTCGAAAATATTTTCAACGATCTGTGGAAACCTAATGCAGTTGCTATGTAAGGATTGGCTTGGCTATCAAATAATATTGCAAAAATAAATTGCCACAGAATAAACAAGCAAATATTTACAAGACAGCCAAGTCTAAAAGGAGGGGAGTGGCAAATAAAAAGTGGAGGCAGCTGATGGAGTTCGAGGTGCATAGTTGCGAGTAAATAAGCTGGAAACCCCAAACTTGACTTTAATAATAAGCCAAGTGCCTTCCTTCTCCTCCTTCTCCTGCTCAACTACTGATGTCCTTGTGAGTAGATGTGTGTGTGTGTGTTTGTGTGTGTGTGCCTGTGTGTGGTGTTTTTGAAAATGCTCTCAAATTATTCGTGTAGAAAAGTGGCAACATATTTGAAAACTTTTCCAATCAATGCCCGGGCTATTAATAATTTATTGGCTGCTTTAAACTCTGGCAACACATTAGGAGACTACAGCCCGGGGTGCAGACAGGATATACGGAATGTTATTTAGTGTATTGCCATTATATAGCTACATTTTAGCTATTTTTATTACTGCATGCTTAGCGGCTGAGTCAATCAGAACTTTGGCTAGTTTCATTCTACATAAAATCGCTTTATTCAATGAAAATTCCACATCAATCGAAGGATGGGTGGAGGATAGAAGGAACCGCTTAAAACTTTCGTTGCTCAACTAAAAATTACTAAAACTAAAGCGAACTCCATTGTAATGCTTATTTATTGGCATATATACATACATATATAAAATAACAAATACAAATATGCATTCGCATGTGAAAAAAGTATTTTTGAGCTGTAGTTATTGAATTTAAAATACCGCATACAAGTTGCACAAAAATATTAAAAAATAGGAAAATGTAAATAGAATTAGGGCAATCTGTGTGTGTATGTGTGCGTGTGGGCGTGGCACCCTGTGGCTTGACGTTGACCAAACACAACCCACAACTTTCGTTCTCAGTTTCCCACACAAATCTCTAGGCCGAATGGCAAAAGTTTGTTGAAAATGTTTTCATCTCCAAGAGCATAGAAATTAAAGTTTGGAGAAGCTCTCATGCACTAAAATTACATACGTACATATATGTACGGTATCAGCTGTTGTTGCATGCAACAGCAGGTGGTCATATCACGGATATGTTTAGTTATTTCCAAAGTCGTTTATGCACTTGCATATCATATTAGCTCCCTGTGGCATGACAATCACAGTCAAAGTGTTCAATCGAACGGGAAAATGAAAGAGAGAACTTCCTTGAGCTCGGTAGGGGTGAGTAGAGGACAAATCAACCGAAGAACTTTACCCAGACAGCTGTGAAAGTGTCACGCCCACATTGCAATAGAAATACACAGAGCGAAAATGTATCAAGTATTTCGTACCTCAAACCTCACATTTCTAACTTGATTACTCAATATTTTCCTTTTTTTTTTGATCCATTATTATTCTATTTTTATGAGCATGTTACATGCTTACTAAAGCGTTTTTAGTGTCTTAGCAGGATTTTTAACAAGACAGGTATTTAACAGTTGCAGAGTGGGAATCACATCCAGTTTTTTAACAATCTGAAGTTCTAATTATCTGACAGGTTGACGACTTTAGAGTGTCAAGCAACTGGGCTCGATTCTCACACTCAATATGATGCAAATTACTAAATTACGATTTTGTGTCAAGTACAATTTCATAAGTCTGAAAACTTAAGAATTTCAAATAATCATATCTAAATTTAAAGCTTATTCTTAATAATCAATAAAAAATTTTGTTTAAAGATTTAACTAAATTGTTCGCTCTGATAAATATGTTTGTTAATTATACCCGTTACTTAAAAAATAAGTTAAAGGGTATATTGTGTTCGTTGGAATACATGTAACAGGCTTCTTCGACCCCATAAAGTATATATTTTCTTGATCAGCATCAACAGCCGAGTCGATATAGCCATGTGTGTCTGTCCGTCTATCCGTCTGTCTGTCTGTCCGTCTGTGTGAGCGCCTAGATCTCAGAGACTATAAGAGATAGAGATACCAAACTTTTACCCACAAATTTCTATAGACCCCACGCAGATCAAGTTTGTGTTCAATTTAAGCTACGCCCATTTTCGCCCCAAAAATTGCGAAAAGCCACCACAACCACAGATTTAAAGATAATACAGTTTTTATGGTAAAAAACGTTATATATTAAAATTATCTATAATCTCACTTAACCGCAACAAGATCAGACAAGTAGAACGGGAGTAATAGCTAGCCAAAGTTATTAATAAAGTTATTATTCCATTACAATCACCTAAAAGTAAGCAGTAGCTTTTATTAGGTAGTAATTTCCTTAAAGTACTTTTATATGTATTGAAATAAGTAACGGGTATCCCATGGTCGTAAACTCTACTATAGCCTTTCCCACTTTCGTATAAAAAATACACTCACATTTAAAAAGATTAATAAATGTAATACTAAACATTACCACAGACATAAGTCTTAATTTGTACTGACAGGGAAAAGTCCTTGCACGTCTAGAGTCCAAGATCGAGCTAGATGGCACGGTCCAACTGATTTTTAATAAAGAATTTCTAATAAATCTTGAAATTTACTTTGTTAACCATTTTTTTTTTAATAAAAAGATTATTTTAATTGGTTAAGTAATTTTAAATAATCGAATTCATGTGAATACTTAATTTTAGATCATTCAAACTTATTTGTAGTACCCCATATTTTATCTCTGTGCAGAGTTGACAATGTTGTTACCGTTGCCATTGTTGTTGGGATGTGCTCGGCTATGGTTCAGCGAATGTAATTCCCTTCCATATGGTCGAGATGCATCAAAGACGCAGACGCAGTCGCAGCTGCAGCATCAGCAACAGCAGCCGGACCTGAGCCAAGACCTGGAGCAGGACCTGAACCTGGACCTGCTACTGAATGTGGAGCTGATTTTGAAGCTGTAACTGCATCTGCAGCTGTATCTGTAGCTGGAGGCAGCAGCTCTTGCACTGTTGCCAATTGCTGCCATTTCCCGTATCCAATACATTGAAGCGTCCGTTCCAGTGTTTGCCGGAAGTTTGCTTCGCTTGGCTGAGATTACATTTTCCTGCTTGTGTCTTGTGCTCTGTTTTGTCTGCCCGGCTTTCTTCGCCATCTCTGCCGCTCTGCCTCTCTGCCTCTTAGTCCGTCTGTCTGTCTTTGGATACTGAACTGAATATTGGCAAAAGACGGCAGCTGCCACGCCCACGCTGATGCCGCCTCCCGTTCACATGGCGTTTCTCTGTTATGTAAATGCATTTTCATGTTTCTGCTCAGCTTATCCTTAAAGTCTATAAATATTTCGTATTGAAAAGTAAAATGAAGAATTTTGTATTTTTACGAGAAAACAATTCGTGTTCTTCCTCCTGCTGTCTGTTTGTGTATGTGTGTGTGTGCGTATGTGTGTGTGCTTTGCATATTGAATGTGCTAATAAAAAATACAAATTTGTAAATAAAATTTGTTCAATTTTATTGCCTTGTGAGCCGAACAAGAAGAGTAGCAATTTCAAAAACAACGCATAAATTGCATTTCCCTTGGGGAAGCAATCCAAAATCTGACAAAACCTTTAATTTCATTTCCCATACAAAATATGTTTACGAGTGTATTTGTCTAATTAGTTTGTTGTCAAGTAAGTCCTTGTGATTCCGGAAGTTTAATTTATTTCAAAGTTGACCACTCATTAATACTCTCAAGTTTACTCTCACACATGACATATATGTTATAATTTTAAATTTTTTTATTCTTTTGTAAATTGCTTAAAAGTTTATAAAATTTTTTAAGTGCAATACAATAATATAATGAGTTCATATTATTAAATAATATTATGTTCAATGGGGCGACAGAATAAGACCATTAAATCGAAATAGGTTAAAAAAATTATTTAAATATCCTGTGGTTTTTTATTTTATTGGTTTTCATAATTTCAGTTTCCATTTGAAACTTAAGTTTTTATTTGAATTTATTATGATTAATTTTATTTTAATTTTTGTCAACAAATAAATTATTAAATGAATATGATTCTTTAATTGTAAGTTCAATTTAATTATAAGTTCAATAAATTTATTTTATTAAGATAGATTCTTAAAAAGTTTGAAATGGTTATTCTTGTTTAATAATAACAAAAAAAAAAACTAAATTGAAAGGTCTGCGGCTTGGAGGTCAAATAAGATTAAATAATTTTACTTTAAGAGACTTGGCTACATTTATAAATAATCAGAACTTGTCAGTAGTTGGCAACTCTGGTGGCAACGTGAATAAAGTACAAACTGTTAATGCCGTTGACGTCAGCAAATGAAATTATTTTAAATGCGTGTGCAAATGCACTTGAACAGGCTCACAACACGAACACACATACATAATACTCCCACACATACTATAATAGAGGCATAAATTATTAATTAATGCGTGAGCAGTTTTCCGGGTTTGAATCCCAGCTGTCCAGCATTTTGCTAAGCAGCACCAATGCACCATTAAGTTGGATGTGGTCCATTGCGAAGGTCAGTGGCGTCACAGTCCCTGGAGAGGGTCGACCGATGAGTGAGAGCCAGCGAGAGCGCGAGAGAGAGAGAGAGAGTGTGTGAGTGAGTGCGATTGTTGGGCAAATCTTAAAGCGCGCGTGCAAAGTAAATGGAAGGCAAACATTTTTGCAGAGCACAAAGGAAAAAACTTGGTCCGAACTCAGCCACAGGGGCTAATAGTGGGAGGAAGAGGGGACTAGAGAGAGAGAGAGAGAGTAAGGGACAGAGGGGGTGAGGGATAGGTAGGCAGCCGATGCGGATATGTGTGCAAAGTTTGCACGTTGAAATCCTTTCAGTGCAAAACGGCTTTTGCAAACACATTTTAACCTAATTTACAGTTAAACATTAAATATGTAAAGCACGTCAGTTTCTGTGTGAACGCGTTTTAGCCGCTATGTGCTCATATATACACACCCAGACATATATATTGTATGGGTGTGCGTGTGTGTGTGTGTGTGAGCGGTTAAGCGGTGCTTGTGGAAGTTGGAGTCGCCACAGAAAATGGCAACCGTTACTTTAGCTCCGACTGAGCTCAGCTCATGCTCTGAAAAAAGTTACCTTATTAAATTGCCAATCGAAGCATGTAACTGTAAATTTGCATTCTGTGAGTGGCTGAGCGAGAGAGCGAGAGAGACAAGAAGAGATTGAGAGGCAAATGTTGCTTAGGCAGCAGCGAGCATAATGGCAACTGTGCTCCTTGCTTATGGCTAATAGCATCCCCTCGCTATTCACATTACTCATACGCACTGTTGCACCCTTTCGCCACATACATACAGCCATGGCCACACAAATAGTTACAATTATAGAAAAGCACAGATAAGAGATGAATTTCTTTTTTTTAATATTATAATTACCAACGAACGGTTTATTATGTTTGTTATTCTATTAAATTATATAGTTTATTGTTATATTACAATGTTATATGCATCTTATTTAGCACTAGAAACATTTTTGAAATAAAATAAGATTAGTAAATGTAAGTATTTATTTATATTCAATATTTTTCAATGCATTTAATTTGATGTCTCAACACTTTAAGCATAATAAATAAATAATAAAATAAAGAAATTGGTTTAATATATATATATTTAAATTGTGCTATTTGTATGGCCATAGCTGTAAATATGTTTACATTCACAGCGACTGAGTATGAGAGGTTGACTGGGCTCTTAGCCAAGACGAAATTACATATGCAAAAAGTTAACAATCACGTTCGTTTCTAATCAATTATTTTCAGCCTCGAGCGAGGCAGGCAAAAGTTTCGTCCTGTTTCGTGCTATCCTGCCACGCCCATGGCACACGCTTAAAGTCGATTGCCAGCTCATAATTTATGCGTCGATAATTTCATTTATGATCACTGCTCGTCTCATTCAGCTGGACCCAACACACAGCCCTCTAATACTGTATATATCCTTGTAGAAATTGCACTAATTAGCATTGCTCAGGACATTGAAGCAGCTGCTTTAACTTCTGACAAATTGAGTTAGGCAAACTATTGAATGTTCGACTTGCAGGTTTAGGTGCGTATTTGATATAGGAATTAACAAAGTTGCTAGAATTCTTAAAGCATTCATGTAGCAAACAAATGGTCGGTGATTCATATGCTGACACTGATTGTGGCAGCAAATAAATAAATAGTGAGTAAATAAGCAAAGTGCCAGAGCGAGAGGAGAAGTAAGTGAGGCGGATTTATTGAATTTCTTGCCACAGAGTGTGCCAGAGTGCGGCACATAAATATGAAACACGATCGCAGCACCCAAGAGGTCAACAGAAGGAGCAGCAGTTGTGGGAGGGGCAGGAGCAGGAGCAGGAACAGGAACAGGAGCTGGGATATTGGTAACTTCTCGCTTGCAAGATTTACGCGTATTTGCGTAAAGTAAAATTTACGCCTGAATGATGAAGTGGCTTGGAAGCGCTTGGCAACGATGGATGCTTCAGTGCTTGGCAATGTCAGTGGCACTTCAGGTGCTCCCACACCCCCTTCTTCTTACTCGCTTTGAACTCTCCTTATTGTTCGTCTTTTGGTAAGCCACTCAAGTGCAACTTTAAAACTTCCAAAAATGTATCGACTCCAAAGGAGGAAACTGTCGTTGCCTAAACCTTCCGGGCGTGGTTTGAGATTGGCCAATGGGCCAATGGTGGAGGGAAGCGGGAAAGCGGGGAAAAGTCGTCGCGTCGTGCGTAGCACATTTTCCGCATCAATGCACGTTTATTTTACTGCTAAAGCCTTTACGAATGAATGAATGAGTGCCTCGAGTACGCCCCTTTGCCCCCTCTTACTGATACGCCTCCCTCCCCTCTCTTGCCTTCATATCCTTTGCCTTCGTCTTCATTTTTGCTTCAAGTGGCTTACGCCTCCGGCAAGCAGCCTTTTGTTGAGCCTTTGTTTTAGTGCGGACTGCAAAGTTTAAAGGGAAAAGAAATCACGATGCATATTTCCTAGATTCCTTATTCTCCTTTCGCTTGCCACAAAAACCAGAAGAAAATAAAAAGTTAAGAATTGATAATAAAATAAGAGAAAAAAATCATATTACGAGTAAATGTGGCTGGCAAGTTTTTCAATTTGCGCTTGCAAACATATTTATTGATTTCCGTCTCCGTCTTCGTATCCGTGTCGGTGTCGGGGTCCGTGTCCGTGTCCGTCTGAGTTCGTCTTCAGCTTTGACTGTGCCACATTTAGCTTTATACAGGCGGCAGGGTAATTAAAAATATTTCTGGTCAAGTCACGGGCTGTTGAAGTTGAAGCAGCCGCATAATGAAATTAACTAATCTGTGCTTCCGTTGTCAATGGAGAACTTTAAGCCCAAAATTGAATCAAAGGATACAGTTGCCACACAGTCAAGAATGTGCCAAAGGGATGAGCTGAGCTAATCCCGCTGCTAGGCACCAATCAGTAATCGATTGCCATAATAACAAAGACAACTTTCCACTGCGTACTCCATTCAAATGCTAACCAAAAGGACTACTCAGTCGAATTATGAATTCAAATGAATGCCAAGTGCCCAGCTCATACCACATTATGCAGATAACGTCTAAGAAATTAGCCAGTAAATCGTGTTTGGTAGCACACACACACACACACACACACACACACACACACACACACACACACACACACAAGGGCAATGCGACCTACTTGTGCGTCTTTCGACTTGAATGCACAGGAGAACAGTAACAACAAATAGAAATATGTACCTATATACACACAAATGTACATATTTATATACATAACAGATTTATGGCTTTTAAAAATGTTTAGCTGAAACTCAAACTGAAACTGCTGAGAAAGTTTTGCCAGTTACCGACAGGACACACGTCGATTTGCAATTGTATTTCACATGAATTGTTCTTATTATTATTATACCCTGTAATACAATAAATACAGATACTCTCCTGTTCTTTTTGTTAATAATATATTGTCAGAATTGTATTACAAAATTGTCATTATTAGTAAAGCCAAATATTCTGAAAAATATTTACAAATTCCATTTCAGCTAATAAATTTAATTTCCATTGTTTTAAAAATAAGTTCTTTTGATGAATAGATTTTTATTCGTCAAATTCAAGCGAAAAAAAAAATCCTCAAAAATGAAGCAAATTATTGATAAAATCGAAGTAACAGGTATAGCATAAACATAGCTGCTTTAGGAACCCTTGAGAAAGATATTAAATGTTAAGTTTAGTCATCAATTTTCTGTCTATTATATTGTTGGTTAGGATAATCATGAAACTTAGTCTATTTATTAGATTTATTAGATATCTAAATAAGATTACTACATCATAAAGTTTCCACAACACAAACCACTATATTATTGCTGTAGTTTTATGCTAGATAAATTAAATATTTCGATTCGAAATCTTTACATTTGTGAGGCTTATGAACATCAGGTATACGATAACTTATATTGACGGCTTCACCTTGCTGATGGAAAAGGGGTTGATGGGATAGGGGAGGGATTCTAATACCACTTCCCCTTTTTCTGTTACCGTTGACGTTAAATGTCGACGCGAATTTCATTAAAATAAACTTTTTCTACGACGTTTCAAGTTCATTTTCATTTTATTTGCAAGGGTATGAAAAAAAATCACTGCCAAGCACTTTTGCCCTTTTGCTGCCCGCTCTTCCCCCTCCACACCCCTAACTGTTTGCTCCCACTTGCCGATTTTAACCATTTTCCCACGTCACCGTCACAGTGGTTTTATGGTCGCCGGGGGTTTTTACGGCACCGCCATTGGCACATTTCCTATGGAGTGGGGACTGGCTCCAGCATCTCTAATTTGAATACCTGAAACTGGGACTTTGACTGAGACTGAGACTGAGACTTGGACAGGGTCTGAATTGGAGGGTCTCTTGATAACGCCTGCCCTTCTTTATTGCTTTTAAATGTTTTTAGAACCCGAAAGTCTTGGCCTCATAAAAACCTAGAGCCTCGACGAAAAGAGCCACCACATTTGATATACGAATTGTCTTTTATAGCCAAAGAAAAGCGAGATGGAGGGTTACAAAAGGATAAAGTTACTCTAGCAGTAATTACTTATCAGGAAGCACTAAACCTGCAACTCTGACGCTGGTGATCGATCTGGTCAGCGAAACTTCACCATGGTCGCTGATTCGCTTACTGATGAACTGGACAACTGGATGAGTGGACAATGTGTGGTAACGGGTAAGTAGAGGGCTAAGTGCCAGAAGCTAAGTGCCGCTTCCGGTGTCCACCAAGCCATAAATTCGCACTCATGACGGCGCAAAAACGCCGAAAGGCTTTCACCACCTCTTCCAGTGTCCAGCCTCGAGCTGGTCCTTTTTATCCTTCAGCTTTGGACTTAAAGAGCAGAAGAGGGAGAGAGAGGATGAGAAAGAGAGAGTCACCTACACCCACCGAATGCACAGTTATTGTTGCAATTAATAAGGACGTCGCCAGGCGTTGCCTTGCCTTGCCTCTTGCCTCTAGCCACTTGGCTGCATAACCAACGGCTGACCCCGGCGGGCCCAGATAATATTTACTGCTGGCGCAGAGGCTTGAAAGGAATCAAGGCTCAGCCTCTGGCTCCGGCTCTGACTCCGGTTCTGGCTCTGAGTCCGTTCCCTGCATTTGCTGGTTGCATCAGCGTGAAATGTCCTTTGCCCATTACATTTGCATTGCCGTTACAAGCATTTCGCATTTATCGCAACAACATGAAGAGCCACAACAACAAGAACAACTCAGAATGCCACAGTGGAGACTGCTCGACATTAAGATACTCGCTACCTTGACTCGAATTCATATATTATTTATTTTCTTAGTTTTATATTTATTTTAAAATTTATTTAACTAAGCGTCAAATATACAAACAATGTCGACAAAAAGATAAGTAAGAATAAGAAAAATAAAAGCAGATTTATCCAAGCAATTAAGAAGGATTATGACCAATTTTAAATATCAATTAAAAAAATTCGCGTATTTTATTTTAACAAAAATAAACTTTGTACACCTTTAAGAATATGTAAAGGGTATATTGTGTTCTTTGAAATGTATGTAACAAGGAGAAGGAGGCATCTCCGACCCTATAAAGTATATAAATTCTTGATCAGCACCCACAGCCCAGTTGATATTGCCATGTCCGTCTGTTCGTTCGTCCGTCTGTCTGTGTGAGCGGCTAGATCTCAGAGACTATAAGAGACAAAGCAACCAAATTTGGCACGCAGATCCCAATGGCGTTGGAGTTTCTTAATACATTTTTTTTGGTAATTAACGTTATCTATTAACCTACTTAAATGCAGCAAGTTCGGACAAGTAGAACGGCAGTAATAGCTAGCAAAAGTTATTAATAATAAAGGCAATACAAGCACTCAATAGAATGCAGTAGTTTTTATTAGATAGTAATTTCTATAAAGTACTTTTATATATATATGTAATTAAGTAACGGGTGTTCTATCTCGACTATAGCCTTTCAGACTTCTTTTAGTTGTAGTTATTTATTTTCCAATACTTTAAAGTTGCATATGGTTCTTTGCTTTGCAAAGTTTAAATAACATGTATTGGGTTAAGCTATTTTTCACAATATATTACATATACGAAAAATTTTTAGTTTTTAAAACTGTATGTCTGCTTTCCACAACTCCACGGATTGTAATATTGTTTCATAAATTCGTATGCCTATTGATGTTATTTTCGGATCATATCGCAATAAGGTTCAACTATAAGAATTGTCATTTAATTTGGTAGATCTAGCTCTCATAGCTTTTGAGATTAAGATGTTCATATGGACGAAGCAACAGAGATGCCTGTTGCGTTAACCATCATTAATTTATAACACTCTTCTTGCCTTGGGGTACTGGGTATAAACAGCAACTGCAACAGGGACTGCAATGAGAGACTACAATGGTTGCCCAGAAATCTCGTCGCCGTCGCTAACAGCTCGTAGCAGATGAAGCTGCTTGGAAAGGACGGGGCAGGAAAGCGGGGCAGCAACAGAGCAGGAGTAGGGTAGCCGTAGAAAGAAAGAGAGAGAGGGAGAGAGAAAGGGAGAGAGGGGAAGAGAGAGAGTAACATTTATTGTTTGCAAAGCCTTGTTTATTATTTTACGTGAATTTCACTCGCTTCTCATCTTCTTTAGGGTCGCAAGGAGAACTGTTTATGATTCGGTGCTTCTTTGGTCCGCTTGGCTGGCAAGGACAAACCACTCCTGCCCGGTACCCCTGGCACTAGTTACCGTCACGGATTCTGCTTTGCAGTGAATTTCAGCCTAGTACTCCTTCGTTTCCATTGCTTCCATCGTTTCCATCTGCTGGCAACGATTTTATTCACTCGAGTCGAGTCGAGTTTATGTTTACCCAGACTCCAGACCCTCGTGCAGGCTGCACTTTGTCCGACTTTGGACTTGTATGCGGTTTCTTTATGTTTTAATGCCGTACTCCTCATACCCATTACCATCCGCATTCGCAACCTTCCTCGTCGCCAAAAGTCCTTTGTTTGTACACTTGTACTTTATGTGCCCAGCAAAATTTATGCGCCGCTAAGTGGATTCGTGGATTTTTGCGTTCGCATCTTGCACTGCCAGTTGCACATCCTGTTCCACATCCACTTCCCGGTTGCCTGCCAAACTTGCAACGAGGCAGCAGGAAATGCAATGTACATTGTAAAATCCACATCTACATCTATAGCCAGAATCTGTCCAAATAAATCTAGAGAAATAAAAACGCCACGCCTAATTAAATCCAAAACAAGTTAAAGCAAGTTCTGGGGCGCCACTATTTCCGACTCTGCCACAGACTCGGGAGTTCATCTCCCACTCCGTTTCCAATGAAATCGTCAAGTAAATGAGTGCGAAATGCAATTAACCTGCGCGTGCCAAGGATGTTGTTGTCTCTTGTCTGTTGTCTGATGTCCGTTGTCCGTGTACAGCACGAGGCCCATTTATTACGCCATTTATCGAACAACTTTCCGAGTTACTTCCCCGCTCCGCACTTGAAGGATGGGCAGCTACTTTCAGCCATTTGCGTAGATAGAAAAACAAACCGAACCTCCTTTGACTCCCTTTCCTTCTTCTGCCGTGTTATCCCTCGATCCCATTGACGCGAACATAAAATCGTAGCAAGTACAAATCTTCAATTAACACAAACACACAAAAAAACAAAGTCGATAAAGGCAAAGGAAAAGTAAAAAGAAAAGCCCAAAAACAAAAAGGTGATTCCTGTTGCTAATTGGAAATTGAGGGGTGGAAAACTGCAACACGTTCGCTATAAAGAAGAACGAATCATAAAATCTGCCCCAAAACAAACCGGAAGCTTAAGCCGACCGTTGTCTTGAATGGAAATGATTGTCAATTTGAAGAATTAATGTAGAATGTGACATTAAAATGACTTCGGACTAGGCAAATGGTTCGAGATTCGCTTCGATTCGATTTGATTCGATTCGGTTGCTTAAAGAGCAGAATAACGATTTGACCTTCAACGAGAACTGTTTGTCTAATGGCTACTGGTCAGAGCCAAATTGATTTTCATATTCATTGGCATAATGTAGAGAAGGGCAACCTTTGGGTCCCCTTCCCAAATGGAAGCAGTAGAGGAGAGGAGAGGAGAGGAGAAGGACGCTTGCCTCATAAATTAAACATGCGGCACATAAACTAAAGTGAAAAATGCCGCCAACGAAAAGGGAAAACTCACATTTAACTGTATATTTGGAAAGATTTTAAATATAAATTTCAATATTTAACTACGTCGTCGACAGGAAACGGTTGCCAAACGGACGCTTGGGCGAAGGGACTCAGGAAGCGCCATGACAGCGGAAATGATCCATCGACCTTGTTCTGGGATAAGGCCGAGCGAGACGGGGGTAGAGGCCCCATCCATCCATCCCTCTCTGACAATTTATTTGGGCATTGGCCATGTTTGAACCAAACAAAAACAACAACAACAACAACAATAAGAACGAGAAAAAAAGGTTTGCTGACCACAAAACGTTGAAAATATTTGTGTTTCCACTTATTTGCATTAATGCCACAGAACCGATCTGTATACATACATACAGGTGCCTATGTGTGTGTTTGTGTGTGTGGGACACATAAATGTTTTAAACAACCTGCGACCCATATGGGGCCATAAACAACAACCCCAACAACAACAACAGAACATGGCGAAAACATCAAATCATAAACAAAGATTAGATTTTTATATTACAAGCTCGTTCATATTTACAGCAAATACATATTAGCCGGGTTAAGCGGTTATTTTCTTTTTCAGCATCATTTTACAATATTTATCCATTTAAAAGTTAAATAACAAAAAGTATTTAAAGTTAGTTTATTATAAAAACTGTTGCAATATATTGGGATAGAATTTTTACATGTGAAATGCACTCTTAGTATCCTAAATAACAAGCTCTAACTATGCATGATAAAATATGCCATCAAATTCCTGTTAAACAATCGAAAACAAAATATTTCTAATTACCAAGCAGTTGAAGTTCTGTCAAGAAATCTATAAAGAATAGAAATAAATTAATATGTACACATTATTTTAAATTTCAAGACAAAACTATATAATTCTCAACAAAATCCAGATTTAGAGTGTATAATATAAAAGTGAAAAAAAAAATAACGTTCGGTTATAAATTTGCATAGCCCAATAAATATTTTAATACGATGATATTGGTCAAATTGTGAAATCAACTGTTAGCATAAAAAGACAATAAGCTGGGATCAATATGGTGAATGTGATAGTCGATAAGGAAATGACAGATGGTCGAGGGAAATGGTCCCAATTTGTCGAAATGAATAAGTATTTCTGTGCCCCTTTGATCCGATCCCTATCTGCGCCCTGTATACAATCAGTGGGTAAAAAGCAAAGTGCTCCGGCTTTCGGCCCCAACAATTTGAGTTTGTCCTGGCAACTGGCCTGCAATCCCGCAGACAGTTCGCATCTTAACGACGACTGTGGGCTGAGATCACACTCGAAGAGTGACAGGCCTGTGGCCAAGGACTTGAAGTACTTGAATTCTAGTGGCAAACGCAAGCCAAAGTTGAAACCGACGTACCACCGCAAACGAAACGTCACTGTTAAGCCAAAGGTCACCCCTGTCGGTCTGCCCAAAATTATGGTCGTGGATGCCACAAAGAAGTCTCCGATTCGGCAAAATCACGATGAGCATCAGGCACATAAGGATTGGGAAGACCGCCGATCGAGCCGCGAAAGTCGTAAAGAACAGGCAGAAATACCATACAATAAGCCAGATCAGCCAACAACCACAACTCGAGCTAAAAATCCGCGACCCGATGTGCTCGTCAAACCCAAAAGGACCTACGGTGTGCCGCTTTGTTATCGCCCAACAATGCTATTGGGCCCCCGATATTATTCGGATCTGCAGTACTACAACCAACAGCAGTACTACAATCAGCTCCAGGCGCAACAACGACAACAGCAGCTGATGCAGCAAAGGATCTACTATCAGCCTATGCAGCATCTAACAAAGGCGCAACAAGAATATTATGATCAGGGCCCACGATATGCAGTGCCCATTGAATCCATGTACCGCAAATTACAAAAGGGCAGTTGTTATTGCGGCAACTTTTACTACAGATGAAATGGCACTCCATATCGTGTGATATTCATTTTTCAGTCAAATCCTTTAATTAACTATCTGTACACCGACCAATAATAACACTGTTGTTCAGTTGTAAACAAATTTTGACCACATAACAGTATAATAAACATTTGTATAACGATGGTGTCTTAATAACTCTGTTCTTTTCTTGTACTTAGAGTTAAGTAGGAAGCACTTATAGAAATTACGTCATTTCCTGTTCTAACTGGTTTTATTGACTCCTTTTGTTTTATCAACATTTGTACACTTTTTATTGTACTTATGAAATTAGATAATATAAGAGCTGATTTTTAATATTTTGTAATTGCTCGGTAAGTAGGTATTTGAAAGTACACATAGTATCACTGTTTACCTCATTACATTTTCCATATGTCATTGAAAAATCATATCTTTTTCTAATATTTAACGATTTAGTAAACAATGACTTTTTTTATTTTATTCATTGTCACTAAATTTTTTTTAATTGAGGAAGAATACAATTTTACCCAAACATGATTGCTCCATACTTACCCCTATACAAATTTTACTATACTTTAAGTCTTAATTAATTTTTGAAATCTTGGCCGTTTCCGGTAAGGAATGTCATTTAAATCATTGTTTGTCCATTAAATTAATGCTGCAAATAAATTTGTTTCCGTTAGAGCAACTCAAATTTTTCAAAATTGTATATTTCTTTTATTTTCATCTCTTGAAATTTTTTTTAATTTTTCTGTAAGTAGGTAGTAAATAATACAAATAGTATCACTGTTTTCCTCATTACATTTTCCAAAAATATGTCATTGAAAAATCATATCTTTTTTAAATATTTAACGATTTAGTAAACAATGACTTTTTTTATTTTATTCATTTTCACTAAATTTTTTTAATTGAGGAGGAATACAATTTTTACCCAAACATTATGATTGCTCCATACTTACCCCTATATATATTTTTTTATACTTTAAGTCTTAATACATTTTTGAAATCCTGACCATTTCCGGTAAGGAATGTCATTTAAATCTTTGTTTGTCCATTAAATTAATGCTGCAAATAAATTTATTTCCGTTAGAGCAACTAAAATATTTCAAAATTGTATAATTCTTTTATATTTATCTCTTGACATTTTTTGGAAATACCAACCCTTATAAGGTTGTCAAAGCCTAACTGATTTTCATGAACAATGACTTTTTAATCATTCAATTAATTGGTAAATTTTAATCATTTCTGAAATTTAAACTTGTTTCATAATTCATGCCCTGCAATTGTTTAGTAATTTTTTGCATATTTATGTTACTGTTTCGTTAAATTGATTCAAAACTCATTCGTTTAATTGAACCCAAAAACCGTCTAGGCCGACTTCAACAGCAATTGAAACTGCACGTCAATCAAAGAATATAGACCTTGACATGATATGTACATATCTGGAATTTGTACTCGAATTTTCCCGATATGAAATGCCCGCTGGGAACTTCCATCATTTATGGACCATGCAACATGGCGGGGAGTCTGCGGTGCTAATTAGCCCTCAACAAAACAACAACACAATTTGCAGCGATTGAACGGAAGAGGGAGAGAAGGAAGAGGAGGAGTTAGAGATGGAGGAGACACACGCCGACCATGTTGCCCTTCAATGACCTGTGAATGGAGTTTGGTTAGGTTTGGGGTTTGAACTGGGGTATTTTAATATACTCGCACCTCTTTGGCATAAATGGAATGATAGGAAGGTGGAAAGGGGAGTCGCGGTTTACACAGGTCGCACCCAGATACAATTAAAATCGAAGCGAACCAACAAACTGCCAAACAAACACACAAACAAACAAATGGAGAAACAAAGCGAAACGAAAACAAGCGAAAATAATGAAGTGGATAAAGTTAGCTGGAAAACGGAGTCGGCAGCCGAAAAACGAAATGAAAACCGAACTGAATCAACAGTAACAGGAATAGAAATAGCGCAAATAAGCAAAAGTGGTAGGGGGAAATGTGAGAAAGAGGGGGAGAAGGAGGAAGAGAGGGGGAGTGTTTGAAGGAATTTTGAGTGAAATTCAAGGTATCATGGAATCGAATATGCTCTTGCTATGAGGCCATCAAAAAGGAAGAGAAGGGAAATGGTAAGAAAACAACATGGGAAAACTTTTGTAATTACAATAAAATTTTCACAAATAACTTTCAATTGTTTTTGTGAGTGTGTGTGTGCGAGTGCCTCTGTATATAAATACATATGTATATATATGTGAGTTTGAGCTGGAAAAGCTGAAAATGAGGCACCTTAAATAGGCAAAAATGTTCAGCCTAAATTTGAATGGAAATAAAAGCAAGGGAAATTGACAAATAAAAAAACAGAGCACGAAATTAAAAGAAAACACTGCAAAAAAATTTGAGTGCATGTGTATAAATTAAATTACAAATTATGGCGAAACGTAATCTTTATTAAAGACACAGACTTGGGCTTGATATTAGTTCCAGTTTTGAGTGGTTTCTTTCTAAATGGAGTTTGTGTTGATGGCTCATTTAGTCACTCAAATATTTGTACTGTTATTGTGTCTGTGGAAATATTTGCATTTAATTTCATAAAAGTGTCGAGAGCTCGAGGCAATCTAAAGACAAGGACAAAGCCAATGCCTAAAATATGATCCGATCTGAATCGAATGACAATAAATTGCAAAATCTGAACACAAGAATCTACTATATAAAACATGTACTTAGTGCGGTTCTTTTTGGGAAGGGGGCAAATGGGGGATAACTTTTTGTTGAGCTGATAATGTGCAAAGACAAATAAGAAAAACAAAACACATGACAAAAGCAGCACTTGAAACTGTGCAGAAGGGGAGAGAAAGTGAAAGGGAATGGAACTGAATCAACAACAATAAGCAAATATCGCTTACAATAGCGGCTTACTAAGTAACAACAACTACAAAAACAACAGGCAACACCCAGTAAAGTGGACAAAAAACCACCTACTCCCTTTCCCTTGTCAGCCATACTCATGCCACTTAACAGCTAAAGCGAGAGAGAGAAAGAGCACTTTCACATGAGGGATGGAGAGACAGAAAAGGAGGCAAGACGATGAAAATAAAACTGAAGATTACGAATTTCAGAGAGCTTTTTTTGCCCTACGAAAATAAGAGACGAGACAAAAAAAACAACAACAACAGCAAAATGTTGAAAGAGTGGCAAGAACTGAGAAAGGGAATGAGGCACAGAAACACCGATTGGCAATCGATGTGGCAGACAGATTGAATGGAACTGGAGTTGCTTTGGTTTTCATAAAATTAAGGCTGCATCGAAGCTTGTGGCTTAGAGGTGGTAGAAGAAAACTCTGTTTCTTTCAATTATACCCTGCTGTCTGTTAAAAATAAATAGCACAAATCTACTACAGAGTATGTAGTGATAATTAGTTTTCATAAAAGCATATATAGGATTTTCTGATATGAAAAATAGATGGACGGAGCTACAGTCGAGCATTTTCGATTGCTAAAAATTCAAAAATGTTCTGCTCACTTGACGCCCTTGCAGAGCGCTGTTTTACATCTTCGACTACTTGTCTCAAATATAGTAAACCGATTTGAACTGGTAAGGATGTATAAAACGAACTTTAAAGCATATTCTGTCAGTTTGTTTACGATATCTCATAAAACAAAAAGTTGTTTATACTAAGACTTGATTTTCGGCCGATCGGTCCTATGACAGCTATATGATATAGGGGTCCGATTTGAACCAACTTCAGTAAGGATGTATAAGACTAACTTAAATGCATACTCTATAAGTTTGGTTATGATATCTTATAAAACAAAAAAGTAGTTTATACTAAGACTTGAGTTTCGGCAATTCGGTCCTTTGACAGCTATATGATATAGGGGTCAGATTTGAACCAACTTCATTAAGGATGTATAAGACTAACTTAAATGCATATTCTATAAGTTTGGTTATGATATCTTATAAAACAAAATAGTTGTTCATACTAAGACTTGATTTTCACTTGATCGGTCCTATGACAGCTATATGATATAGTGATCCGATTTGAAAAAACTACGGTAAGGATATATAAGACTAACTTAAATGCATATTCTTTAAGTTTGGTTATGAAATCTCATAAAACAAAAAAGTTTTTCATATTAAAACTTTAACCTACGTACCAAGTTTGGTGTCTCTAGCTCTTATAGTATCCGAGATCTAGGTGTTCATACAGACGGACAGACGGATAGACAAACGGACAGACGGACATTGCTATATCGACGCGGCTATTAATACTGATCAAGAATATATGTACTTTATAGGGTCTGCCACGCCTTCTTCTGCCTGTTACGCACATATTCCTTAAAATAAACTTAAGAGACCTCTGTACTTTTTTTTAAGTACTGTTCTAAAAGTTCTAAAAATACTGACTCTTAAACCGCCCGAAAAGTCACCATTAATAAACGGGCCAAAGGGGATTTGTCTTGATCTATAGAAATTTGTTCCTACAAATTTAAAAGAATTTTTATTAAATAAATAAAAACATTTGATAAATTTTAATAAGGTAATCAAAAATATTTTCTTTTAAGCTCACTAAATTTTTGGCAATTTGTTAAAACACTACCCTATATTTAAGTGAAGTTTTAAGGAGTTGTAAAGCGTGTCTTTGAAGAGGAGCCAATAGTGGAGCACCCATTATTCTAAGTAGATTATAGCAGCCTGAACCGGCTCATGAACAGATCTTTTACATTTATTTACCCCGCAAACCCGAACCTGAGCCGAACCACTTTCCTCACTTGCTATTTTGATATTACGCAACTATTTCAGACTTCGGATAAAAAAAGTCATATTAAAACATTCAAAAAAATATAGATTTTTATCGAAATTTGAGTTTTTGTATTAAAAAATTGAATTGGTTTAAAAAGTCAAGAAAAAGTTGAATAAATAAAAATATTTATTTTTTGTATTTAATTGAACCAAGGCTCGAACCCAAACCTTAGATATATAAACCGGTTTGTGAACCGAATCTAAGTCTTGCTCTATGGGTCGAACCGTCAAACTGAACCTTTTACTACATTTTTGTGATTTGCAGCCTTGATTATAATAATTATTTGCATGCTTCCCGATTGAAGGTGCAAGGAAGATCAATGTGGTTTAAAAATAAACAAAATTCTATTTCAAGCAACAGACACTGCATTTCCTGCCATTTCCGGTTTAGGCATTAGCAATCACCATCCGTTCCCCCTTATTCCCCTATCCTCACCGAATCCCTTCCTTATCAGTTGCCTGATATTGAAAATCGCTGTAAAAACGCAGCAGAAAAAGCGAGTAAAGCAAAGCAAGAATTGATTGACTGACTGAATGAGAAGTGGGTGGTGGGTTTGGTGGATTGATGTGCAAAATACATTTCAAAAGAAATTCATGGTCGCAAACGCTTTGAGGTTTTTACACTTGGTTTTCATTTTTTTTCTTTTCTTTTCTTTTCTTTTTTAATTTTTTTTTGCCAGGACATCTGAAGGAGTCTCTGTTTGGTTCAAGGACACAACAAGATGGAAGCAAAGGCATTGCCTGTTTGTTTGTCATTTGGCTTTCAGTTTTTTTTTGCGCTTTTGCTTTTGCATCGAAATTTGTTGTTTTCAATTTTGTTTTCGTTTTTCTATGCTTCGCATAAAGAGATTAGCGCTCAATTTAAAATTGAGAGGCTTATTAGAGAAGCCTCCTTTCTTCTTTCTCTCTGTCCCACTCCCACTCCCACTCCAACGCTCTTGCTGCTGATTGAATTGCGCACTTGGCCTAAATTCAACGTTTGTTTCTAAGGATTTAATCTAGCTTTTATTGTTCATTTGGCCGCCCTTTCTGTGAATTTGTTGTATTGCTCAAAATATGCGCCATTGTCTTCTAGTTCCCAGCTCCCCGCAACCCATGAAGCAACAGTTTGCCCTCCCCTCCCTTTCGCCCTTCTCCCCTGCACTAGGCTCTATGACAAGCAAATTGCACGCGAAGCTTTCCCGCGGGACGTGTCGCGTGTAACGTGTAACAAGTGTTTGTTGTTGTCTCTCACATTTCCCACATATGCAAGTGTGTGGGTGTTTGTGTGTGTGGAGGTAATTCGCTACAAATGAAATGAAAATTACTTACACTTGGCAGGGGAATATCTGAATATACATTCATGTTTATTATACATACATATGTTTATTATAAGAAGGGGTGACAGCGAAAATGCACATAAAAACGTCAAAATATATCTGCAAATTGCGTGTCACAAAAGACACAAAATTATTGTTGTTGTTTTTGTTGTTGTTTGTATGGCGAGCAATCATTAAGTGTGCTTTCATTCCAAGCATCACAAAAGTAAACTGTTGATGTTTGTTTACTGTTTACTTTTGTTGTTGTTGCTGTTACCGATGCCTTAACAATGTCTCGTTTCATCGAACACGTTACAACTTCTACAAAAGAACAGGACTTCTACACATTTTATACGTAGTATAACAGATTTCTGAACATGTATAAGCTGTTCGTCCTGATATACGACTTGTATACGACACAAGTATAAGCAGCATTCGCATACAGAAATTACCACTGTTTTCTGTATACGTATATGACTCGCAGTGCCTTTGTTGTAGCCAATTGTATAAGACTCGAGCAGGTTTAATCTTATAAATGTTCATTGTTCGTTCGTATATACGACTTTCAGCATACGCTGGCCCATGTACTCGTATAAGAATAAAAAAACTACCACCTCTGCTGGTATAAGTGTACGTAAACATACTTAACTTACGTATAAGATGTTACGAATACGCATATAAACGAATGAACTGAAGCTGTTGCGCTACTGGTCGTATACGACTCGCCGTATACGACTGACAGCAGAGGCTTGCAATAAAATGTAGAAGAGCATGAGACTCTTACTGATGTATAAGTGTAAAAACCGGCTGTCTGTGAGCGATTCACCTGCAAACGCAAAGCCAACGTACAACAAATACAAATAAGCACAATTGTTTGTGTTATCAATATCACAAGTACAAGCACATGCGCTCTCTCTCGCTCTTTCGCTCTCTGTCTGCCATTTTAGCTCTCCCGCTGTACAAGTTCACTGCAAACGAAGTGCACGAGATGCGTGCTCGTGCTCGTGTTCGTGTTCGTGTGTCTTTGACGTTGATGTCGCCTTCACTGGCTTCTGGCTGCTGTCTGCACTACTGGCTGATGGCTTCGCCAGATGGAAGTTTTAGTTCGGTTTTAGCTCTCATTCTGTGCGGACGCCTTGGTGAAGCACACGGTCCGTTAAAGTGCGTCGCGAGCAGCGCACACATACTGACACAGTCGAGGAAGCTACACAGACACACATACACACGCACACATGTGCATCAGTTAAAGCAGCAGCAGCAGCCGCGGTAACAACGCCAAATTATCGAGTTTGCGCTAGAAAGTGATAGCAATTATTTAATCTTAAAGTTGTGCTAAAAGAAATCAAATCAAATGTGGAAGTGGCCCAAAAATTAAAGGCACAATTCGGCACAATCCAGCTTCCGTTGTCGTTGTCGTCGACGTCGTCGTCGTCGTCGTGGTTGTCGTTGTCGGCGCCGCAGTCGTTCCGTTGAGTTCCGTCCTGTCGCGTCGCGTCGCGTCGCTTCGTCAACAACGTCATTGTTGTTGTTCTGTTGGTCGCGCGGCGTCGTAAGCTCTTCGCACTCCGCTCTCCGCTCTTCTCACCGCGCTCCACTCTCCTCGCTCTTCGCTGGCTGCCCTGACCGCCGTTTCTGGCAGCTGCAGCCAGCGTGCGGCATGTCACATGTTCAGTTGGCTCAGTTTGTGCCTCCTCCAAAGTCCAAGCCCAGTTAAGAGCAACAACAACAACAATTTCTTTGCCTACTCCGCTCTCCATTTGGTCCCAACAACATGTTCAAACTTGATCGTCACAGTGCGTTCTAAACTTGTTCGCTTATGCGAAAATTGATCCTCGCTTGCAAGTGAACAAAGTGCAAAGTGACGTCACAAGCAACAACTGCAACAACAACAACAACGTTAACAAATACTGAAAACAAATGTGGCGCTGCAGCAACGGTAAATGCTGCTCGTTATAGCCAGAACAACAGTTTAACAACAATAATAACAACAAAAACAAAAACAGCGGCAATGAAAAATAGCAACAACAACAAAATGGCATTTACACAAGATGAAACTGAAGTAGCAGCAGAGACGCGATTACAACAACAACAACAACAAGAGCGACAAAGCAACAACAGCAACAGCAACAATTACTGTTGCCGGCAACAACGGAAGCAGCAGCAACAACAACAGCAACAACTGCAGCAGCAGCCACATTGGATTAAACATCTTGAACTGCTGTGCATTGGTAAGTTTAGCATTGCGATTGTCACAGTTTCCCCATCTCCCCTTCTAGAGGCATAGGCGGGGGGAGGAGTGGGCAAGGGCGTAGTCAGTTTTGTGGAAGGGACAAATTATGGTTGTTTTTCAAGGAAAGCAATGGTTATCAGAATTTCTGGAAATTTGTGGAATTCACCGATATATTTTTCTATTTTGTATCTTACAAAGTATATGTTATACAGACGTATGCGAAATCATAAGAACAGCATAGGTCAAAACTTAATTCGATAAAAAAAATTGCTGTTTTCATAATATATTATTTATATTATTATATTAATTGTACACATTTTAAGCTATATATATCCATTTATTGTGGATCTCAGCCTCAGCTAAGTCTTACACCTAAAAAAAAAAAATTGTATTAAAATTATTCATTTGAATGGATTTTATTGGTACTTTAACAAGATACAGTCATTAAAATTCTTAAAAAATGTTCTTCACTTTCACAATGTATAAATTATAATTTTTATTTAAAAAATAACTATCTGGCCTGTTCCGAGTATGACTTTTTATTTTTTTTAGCATTTAATACAGTTTTAGGTTTTGCGTTGACTTTGCGTTAAGTATTAAAAGTGTATCGTTTTAAACTTTATCGGTATTAAATTCAGCAACTCAAATAAAATTCAAACCGCCTAAATTAAATTAGAATTAAAAAAAGGTTGCACTTAAACAGTTGTTAATGGAGTTGTGAGTAATTTTAATGCTTTTTGATTAAGATTTAGTTTTATATAAGGACAAATCTATCTATTTTATTCTTTCAATAATAGTTTCTCAAATTGATTTAATTTTTGACAGACTTTAAGTGGTGGAAATTTCTTTAATTTTTTAAGCTTTCAAATCATTAAATTTTGTATTCTAATATCGTAAGCTTAATAGATTTTTAGATTGGAATTTATAGGGTTCCCTTTTCTGCTGACCCTGCCTACGCCCTTGGGTGTAGGGTCTAGGGTCCAGGGACTTGGGACTAGGGACTAGAGGATAGCGGTAAAGGTGGTGCTCCGCCTTCTGCAGCTGTTGCTTTTGCAATATTTAATACCCTTGCTCATTAGGCCAACACACAAGTCATTCCAGCTTGACTCTTGCGGTTGACGAATGGAGCAGAAAGTGGAGAGAGGGAAAGAGGAGGGGTTAGCAGTAGGAGGAGCCATGTGTATGGAGTAGTTGCGGTAGCCCTAACTTCCTTTTAATAACCGTTTGTGGTCACTATTAATGCTTGATGCCAATGGAAATTATGCAGCAAATTGTGTCCTTTTGGCCAGAGATGCGTTGCCATGAAATTCATTTGAAGACGGATTGGTATCCAAGTGAGGTTCGTTAAGCTAATTAATAATTATGTGGCAACCTTTCGAGCCAGCCGGACGCACGTCTGTTGCAGCAGGTGAACTTCCGTTCACGTGATGTTTGCCTGCAATCAAATCAGTTGGCCAATAATGGAATAGGCCAAGTGCCTGACTCAACGGTTTGTACTCGTTCTTATCGCGCTTCCGCCCTTCAATGCCAGAGCTAGTTGAACCCATACAGGGTCATAAATTGTTCGACTCATCGTGTTGTGTTGCAAGCTTCTTCTGCTGCTGCTGCTGCTGCTTCTTCTCCCATTTTCAATGGAACCACACAACAATAACAATCAAATATAATTCACAAAATATGTTTAAACGCCCACAGATTTGGTGTCCATTTGGTTTTTGGTAGCTTTGTATATTTGTATTTTTTTTTGGTGGGCGTTTCCTTTTGTTGTTGTTTTTGTTGTTGTTGATTTTTTGCTGTTCGTCTTTGTTGTGTGTTTTTTGTGTGTTTGGACAATCGCAGGTTGACACATGTGCGACTATTAGAAGCTGCACCTCCTCCTTCCCGCCTTGCTCTGCTATGCATATCAGTTGGAGAAGGGGGATGGGAAAAGGGGAAAGAGAGCTAGGGAACGCCTACAAAAAGATACAACGATAAGACGGAGGAAGCTAATGTCAGAGCTTTTCTATGGTCCAATTAGTCGAAATGTTGCACGCACCTGGCAACAGGGAGACACGAGCCACGCCCCCGCAGAGGAAAAGCGACCGCAGCGAAGTCAACATGGAAATTGGACAGCGAAATAAAAGCAGCAGATGAAGGCGGAGATGTAGATGAAGATGAAGATGGAATACAGAGAATGGGCAAAAATAAAAGCATTTATTTGTCAGCACAAAATAATCAAGGATCATAATATGTCAACAAACTATAGGGCAACACACACACCCACACACACACACTGTGGCAAGGTGGGTGTGTGTTTGTGTGTGGACAGCGCAGCAAAACAAGCACAAGGACACACACACACATGCCACAAAAGAAGTAGAGAAAGATGAAGAAGATGAAGCAAAGAAAATAAAAATGAATAGAAAAGAAAAGCAGAGTGCGTGTCCTTTTGGTATGTGGCAGCAACATTTGCTGAAATGTGTGCCACCAGGCAGCGAAAGTGTAGCACAAACATGGCGTAATAGATAGCAGGAAGAGTGAGAGGGGCTGATAGGGAGAGCGACAGGGTAAGGGGCAAGGGGCAAGGGGAGTCGGAGGTTGTCTCTGACAGCTGGTAAATGTACTGGAGTGCATTGACAATACGGTAGCAACTGCTTGACCAGGCGGACAGTACTCAACGAAGTGGCGATGGAAGTTAGAGAGAGCGAGGCAGAGAGAGAAAGAGAGAGAGGGAGCAAGCTAGAGGAAGCTGCAAGCAGGAAGCAGCTCTGCGGATTCTATAGAGTTTATACAGTTCTACAGTTCAAAGGGCAAATGTTAAGCACACACACAACGAAGAGTGCCTGGCAACACGCACACACACACATACGTACATACACTGACACATATATGGCATTATCTGCAGGAAGCAGATCTTATAAAGCCCATTCAGCATTTGATTTCTTTCTGCATTTGACTTTGTTTGTTCTCGCTTGTTCTCACTGCAAGTAAAGTTAATTGCGCTGCTCTCCACCTGTCAATTGCCAAGGCAAGTTTGAAAGATAGCGCCTGTTGGCCAAATGTTCACTTTTGGCTCAGACTGCTGTGTGTGTATGTCAGTGTGTGTGTGTGGGCAGCTGCAGACGCCCATGTATAAACTATGTTACTTGGCTACTTGGCTTCAAAACGCTCGCACAACACCTTGAGTTTAGCTGTCAGACAGGTCAGACAGTCAGCTAGTCAGACAGTCAGTTAGTCAGTTAGTCAGTTAACCAGTTTGTTAGCCAGTTTAAGAAATGTCTCAGCTCAGCTCAGCTCACTCCCACACGCGTCTCGCTGCTGTTGTTGCTGTTGAACGTTGAACGTTGAGCGTTGTTCGACGTGGGCGTCTCACAAGTTTACGTAATTCGTAAGAGAAAAGAAAACTGAAAGCTGACTGGTTATGCGTTGCTGCGTTGCACTTGCTCGCTTGCCACATGCTGCGTGTGGCACCGAAATAGCGCCGGGCTATTTAAAGCCATCAACTGCATTGGCCACACGCCCTCGGGCATGAGGGGGCGGGGTGAGAAGTGGTGGTGAGGGGGCATGGCTCGTTGAGAATGCCAACGTAATTGCTGAGATGTCAACACTGCAGCATGCCGCATGCAACAGCTAACAAGCAAATTCAATTTGTTAGCAAGCGGCAGCTTCACAGTGCTGCACAAAAATACTTGTACCCATATAGAAAAAAGATGTGTGGAATATAGTATATACATATAAATAAATCGGCTGCGCTTTCAGCATGTGGCAATACAACTCTTGCAACTAAAATAGGAACGGGACGAGACGAGACGCGACGAGACGAGGCAAACGCAAACAAAAGTGCACTTGAAGTCGCCACTGTGAAGTTGCAGGCTGATTTCAAATCTGTGGCAGCTAGCTAGCTGCAACATTTGCAGTGTTCTTGTTGTTGTTGCTGCTGTTGTTGTCGCACTGTGTAGTGAACTCCTGCAGCGTTTCGTCAATCGTAGCATGTGGTAATTGCTCTGCGTTGCAGCTACCTGAGTGCCTTGCCACAACTTGCTGCCCAGATTTATGAGTGTTCAACAATCATGCCACATGTGTCCTGTGTGTCCGTTGTGCCTCTGTTTATGTTTTTATGCATGTATGTCTGTATATGTGTGTGTGCGTCCAGTTGGCCCCTTGCCACGCCTTGTTGCCACTGGGGAAATAAACAATTTTATTGGATAAATAAAATAATATAATGTACACTTCCTGCTCAACTTACAGCCATGTTACAGGATTTATATACCCGCCGACTATTTTGATATTTTCTATTGATGTAAAAAACATCTATACATCGATGTGTCGACTTCTGTAACATCTAAATTCGATTCATTGATGTCTTAACATCACTGTGTCTTATAAATATATATATACAGTTAGTCAAGAAAGTGTTATATGTGTATATTCATCATTATATTGTCGATTAACATTGATGTTTTCACATCAATAATATTTTCACTTACAAATCTACATGTAGATTTTTTTATACTTAACTTTAATTAAAGAAGTCGACAAGAATTTTAAATATAAATAAAAAATTGTACTTTAATTAGAAATAATAACTGAAGTTATACAAATATATCTAAAATTTACAAAAAGTTGTCGAGTATTCAAAAACATTTAATTCAATAATATTAATCATTTTTATTTTAATTTAATCATACAATTGAGTTTTATTATTTTTTAAAAATATATCGACAATTTAAGTTATTCTCTATATATTTTGTTTATCACGTTAATTTCAATAAAATTACTAATGATTAAAAAAATGGTTTTAAAAGAAGTATAATATAACATAGACTTTTAATTTGACTTATTGGAATTAGGAACGCTGTTTGAAATCGCAATTAAACTTGGTATACTCATTAAAACAAAATAATATATTAATGTGCTATTATAAGAACTTGCCATTTTTTTTCTCCATATACGCCCCCTTTAGTCCAACTAATGAAATGAATTTCAATTACGAGTGTCTAGAAGTAGTCCTATCGGCGCAGGATATTAGCAATGTGCAGCCCAGCGTACATCCTACGCAGAATATTACCCCAGAGAGGGAGAGAGAGAAAGAGATTCGAGCCAGAGAGAGAGAGAGAGAGAGAAAGGGACAGCGAGAGAGGGGGCACTTGGACTCATAGATGATTGCGCCAGAGTTGTGATGGGTTTCAGTTCGATTTTGATGCGAATTGATTTGGTTAGCGAGCAATGGTGACTGATACAATTGAAGAAGGACTACAGACCGCACATGAACTGAAAGAGAGAGACAGAGTGAGAGAGAGTGAGCAGGACAGGATGGATGAATAAATAAAGTGGGCAAATCAAGCAAATGCCAAATGAGACTCGTCATAGACTGACTGACTAGCTGACTGACAGATGGTTGGAGGCAGAGGGGGATGTGGGGGGTAGGGGACTGGCCATGGCAATGACAGCGCTGCTGCCACTTTGGTAATAAGAAACGCCTTCACAGGCCCAGTCAATAAATTAAATGTTTGCCATGGGAAGCTGCCTGCCAGCCTGACTGTCTATCCAGGATGTAATTGAATACCATTTGCGGATAGGTACGAGTAGGAGTCACAGTTGGAGTCGCAATAGAGGCAGTTGGAGGAGGTGACACCACCACAAAGTTGCCAACGTTGCCCAGATCGATGGCTTTATTCGCTGTGCATTCCATCGACTGGCTGCTAATTTAAATTTATGAATTTTTAAACAGCTCAATATGAAAAGTGCGAAGCGTGCTTACAATTTTGCCCAAAATGTGAAATTTATAGGTGTACATTTGTGTGTGTGTGTGTGTGAGTCTGCCACTTCCTGCACTGTAGCATCACTTGCTTCCACACACTTTCATTTTTCTTGAGTATTTAATCAAGTGTGAATAATTGCATCATTCTGCCTCAAAGGGAGTCGATTTCCTTTGTATGTACCAAGACAGATACAAAGAGACTCTCTGTGCGTACATTTTGTGTGTGTATGTGTGTGTGTGTGCGTGATTCTGTTATCAATATAAGAAGCAAAACCACACGTACCACCCACAACCACACCCACACCCAATTCCCATACCCATACCCATATCCATGACTTCAATTCAACATCGAGGTCCTTTTCAATTTTATTTAAGCATTAAAATCGAAATCATCGCAAGTTGAATGAATTTTAAAATGTTATTTATGTATGAATCTTCGATTCTCGTTTCCCTGTCCTTTGTAAAGATAAAGACGGTCTCGTGTCAGATTTTTACAACAAGCACAGGAGTATGACATACTTAAATATACTCAGTAAACAATAAGAGTCACATTTTCATTTCACATTTTAAATACCAATTTTTCTTTAAATCAAGTTTTTTATTGCATAGTCTGTTTTTATATTTTGTACCAAATGAATTGTTTTGTTAAATGAAAATAGAATTAATGTGAAATACTTTTAAAGGAAACCAGTACCAAATTGTTTAAATATCGACAGTCGGCAAAGTATTGCTAAGAAATGTAATAATTGATTGAATTAAGAATTTTATTAAATTAATTTAATGAAATACTGAGAGGATAAAAAATTAAAAAATTTGGAAATCTATAACTTTTATTGCTATTAATTTCTCTTTAATAAATATCACATTTTTTTGGTTAGTTGCATAAAAATTATAAAAAATCAACTTTTGAAAATACTATATTACTTTCAATATTTCTCCATGTATTTCTGTTATTTTATGAGTCGATAGCAAGCACTCACGATATCGAATGCTGAAAAAGAAACACGAAACACGATACACGACCAACTCTAGTTCCGAGTGGCATTATTGTGCAACATGTGTGTTGGAGTGTGTGTGTGTGGGTTTGGGGGCGTCTCTGCATATTTTATGCAGATTTGATAAGTTTACAACACAACAACAATCGTAAGCAAATGGAGTTGTTGCTGTTGTTGTTGTTGTTCATATTGAAAATTAATATTTGATCAGCATTGCAAACATGAGAGTCGATTTATGTGATTTGCGAGATACTTCTTGTACCACTTGAATATATAGAGTTTATGTTGCATGTGGCATGTGGCACGTTGCAAGTTGTATCTGCTGCAGCTGTCGGCTACATAAATCGCTTATGATCCGCAGCCCTAATTGCTGTGTTTGTTGTTGTTTGCTCAGAGAAAAAAGCTGTGTGACGCGTGTTGAACCGGTTTGCAGCTGCCACTTGCCACTTGCCACTAGACAGCTGCAAGCGCCCAAAGACTGTCAGTGTCTCATCTAGGGAGACCGCATCTTCGGGACAGCTTATCGCTGCATCGTGTGAACTTTGAAAGATTCTTCCTCTGTTCCGTCCCCTTCCCCGTTCGCTTCCCCGTTCCCTTCCCCGTCCCTGTCTTTGTTGGCTGCCACGCTTTGTGTCACGCTTCAGTAAACTCGACTCAACTCAACTCGACTCGACTCGTCTCGACTCGATTTGCCTCAACTCGACTTGAGTCGAGTCAGTTGCACACCTTTTTGCAAATACCTGTCTTGTCCTGTCCTCTGCTGTCCAGTTGACGTGTGGTTCCGCATCGTCGACTTGCCGCTGACCCCATCATCGGTTAGTTGAACTGAACCAAACCAAACCGAACCCAACTGGAGTAGAGTGGAGTGGAGTGGGAGCATGTGTGAAAATCAGTGACGCGGCATTTGCTGGGAACTGGGAAAACCTTAGCGACGCGTCGTTTTACTTTGCTTTTTAATTGCGACAGAGAGTGAAAAATTCGTTTTTCCTCTTGCAAGCTGCAACAATTGCTGGGAACTACGAACTACATGTACATATGCAACAGACCAAAGCACATTGCACGCCCACTGCGTCTCTTACCCCATCGCATTGGATTTCACACGCCGACATGCTTCATTGGTTAGCTGGACAACATCCTCAGCGCCCTCATTCTCCATTTCCATTTCCATTTTGATCTCCACCTCCATCTCCATCTCCAACTTCATATTCATTCTCATCTTCAGCTTCTCGCATTGTCGTTCGATTGCGCAAACATTATTTGTGTGCACAGATTTTTGTTTCACTCCCAATAGCATTTTCAATCTCAGTCGCAATCCCTTTCTCAATTCCATTCCCAATCCCAATTCTGGTAACTTGAATCCTGTTAACCCTTGCCCAACCAGCAGCATCCACAACGCAGTGTTATTGTTCTGACCCACTGGGGTGACTTCCTTTGTCATCTGTCTGCAACTCTTTGTGTGTGTGTGTGTATGTGTGGGAGTGTGTGTCTCGAGTAATTTGGGCAAACAATGCAAGTACTTTGGTACTTTGGTCGTTGTACACGCGTTTGCAGCTCAAACGGCAATTAAAGCATACAATAAGCTGACAAACACTTGGCAGCTTCAGCCACAAATGTCATTTGGTGGTGCAAGTTGCATGCTGCAATGTTGCATGCCCCAAGCTGAATGCCGTACATCGCAGGTAGCTTGAATTACAGTCAAATTGCCCAGGTTTTGATCATGTTTCACTATTGAATACTTAGCATTTTATTTCTTATCGATAACATTTTATAAATACTATCGATAGCCCTAAACAGCTTTAGTTAGTAATTATTATGTTTTAAATACCCATAAAAACATGTTTAAAATTTTGGAAGATTACTGGTTCTGACTAACGACTATCAATAATTTCTCTAAAGACTAATGTCGTGTAATTCTTATCTTTGATAATTGCATTTTGGGGTTATCTATTGACGAAAGTTTTTCCATTCCCCAAAATTTCTGATATCCAATTTTAGGACGAACGATATTAAATTTAGTACATTAATAATGTCCAATTGGTTCACATATCTCATCTCGTACTTAAACTTGATTTTCGACTAATTAATCCTACGGCAGTTGTATGATATAGTGACCCGATTTGAACTAAATTTGGTCATATGACTTAAAGGGTCTTATCATTCTTTTTCTGCTTTCATTCAATAATTTTCCTATATCAAAGTCAATTAATTTATAATATGAAGTGTCTAATTTGGCTCATCTAGCTCTTTCCGTGATTTTTGGCAAATTGGAGAATGCAAGTCAACTTCTTCTTCGTCAACGAGCAAGCACTAACAAATAATGCAATTGATTGCTGAATGCATTAGATATATGTTTTTGGCCAGTGTTAATTTTGCTGTGATTTATGACTTCAGAGGGTTTGCTTGTTGTAAGCGTTGACTCTCCACCCCTGATCTATATTATCTAATAGTAAAGCTATCCATATTTTTGCGGCACAAACCAATGACCACTTGCCAGTTATTCCTAAGGGATCGTTTTTCATTCTCTCTCTGTTTTATCTTTCACTCTCAGCTGAAAGTTCACATGACTCAACTTTTGCTGACACGCTCCCATATCTATTGCCACAATTTTCCCAATTTTTTTCTCCATATTTTCATTTTCCTTCTGCGGTTTCAACTATGTAGTTGTGCATCAGTTGCAACTGTCGCAGTGGTTGCAAGTGTTTCACATTTCACAAATATTTAAAAGGCAAGTTTGAAAAAAAAAAAAAAATGGCATCCAGAGAAGTTGACCAAATACCGTGTACCGTTAGTCCGTAAGCTGAAAGTGTTTTGGGGAAAGTCGAAACCACTGTGAAGTGTATGAATATTCGAGAATAAAATTTGCGTCTCTGTTAATGGCATCAGTTTCGCAATGGCCATATCAGCATCAGCTATTTTGGCCAAATTCTTGAGTGGCTGAGGGAGTGTGGGCGGTGGCACGCCCACTGCCAGATACCGTTGTCGCACGCACCACTTTCACTCTGGCCGGAAATTGCTGCATCAGCGTATAGAAATTTTTGGTTTATGCCCAAGCATACACACATACACACACACACACACACACACACTCTCCAACACACACACACACAGTAGACTGGGTTGTGCCTACCTCAGGCTCTATGCTGGGTATAGTTGCCTATACACCGCACCACCGCACCACCGCTGACCTCAGCAAAGTGGCTGCCACACATGATATTAGCCATGTTGGTTTACTTTGGTTTGGATATTTCCGCCTTCCACTTCTTCTCTCGTTCTCTTCATGCCTCCCTGTGTGAGGCTTTCAAATATGAAATTTATTCAAGTCACTCTGGTTTAATGTTTGGAAATGGACAGCAAATAACTTTGAAAGCGTTACAATAACAACACAGTGGCAACCACAGCAACAACAACCAAAACAACAACTATTCCTTTACCCCAATGCATTCGCCTGAATTGAGAATTTAAGTTGAAAATTCGAGATGGCTTTTGCTACGCCATAATGAAGATGGAGATAGAAATGAAGATGATAATGATGACAAGTTCTTTTACAAAAAGAGAACCTTTTTCAACTGATGAGTTTATTGTGCAAAAATTACTATACGGGAGCAAGAGAAAGACGGCCCTACACCTATGTGGCTAGTTTGCAATTATGGTAATTTGTGAATGTGTTTGTGTATGTGACAGGCCTAATATCAAGTCAAGACTCAACGGTAACTGCGATATTTTTGCCCAACAATTTCGATTTAACTGAAATGATTTTTTAAAGATAATATTACGAAGGCCCTTCAAAGTAAAGGAGAAAGTGAGAGACACAGTAAGAGAAGTGGGGAGGGGGGTCTACTCAACCCACTCAACCCACTTCCAATTATCCAGTTTCCAATCTCGGGGAGGCCTGTCTGCTTATGTGGCTCAGAAGGTCCCAAAACCCACCCACTGGAGACATTGGCGCATAAATTGATTGGATGATGTCGCTTTTTATGTCGTTTGCCCCTCTATATCCTGTCGTCTTGCCGATTCCCTTTTTATTTATTTTTTTTTTTTTTTGTTCTTTCTTATTTTTGTGTCCTTATTCTGTGAATTTCATAAGCGTACGCGATGCGATGCGTAGCATGTGTTATAAATAAATCAAGCATACTGGGAGCAATCTTTCAGATGGTTGTCGGTTGAAAAACAGCTTTAGATATCTATAGACTTTGTAGATAGATTGGCATTTAATTTAAATGTTGTCAAGTGCTGGGCATTTTGCTTAAACTCGCATAACAGCGTATTAACGATTCCCAATTTTTCTAAGATATTCACTAAGAGTACATCTTATGTATAATACTTAATTCTTATTGAAGTTGTAGCTCTCATTGCGTGTACTAACCAAATTATTTTCCTGGCGGAACGCATTTTAAAATCATTCGAAAACAATGCCCCTACTTTTTCTCACAATTGTATAGAAGTCTAATGAAAACGAATGAAAAAATGAGGGGACTCGCCCCTATTTTAATGTGACCAGCTAATTGAGGCACATCTACGCATGAATATGTATGTGTACTCCAGTTTGACAGGTCACTGTCAAAGTTGTGGTAAAAACAGTTCATAACTGAGTGCTCTAAGAGGTCTTCAACACGATGACCACTTTAATCAGTTGCAACACTCACAGCACCCCACTTTGGACCTCAACAATATTTAATGGTTGCTTCACCACTTAAAATTTGTTCTTGATTATAACTATTTACTCGGAAAACATGTATTGTAATATTTATAATAACCATTTTATATAAAAATCCATAAAAAAAATCCATAAAAATAATATGAAAGAAAATTTAACTCAAATCGTAGACGATTTTAAAAAATGGTTGCCAGAAAACCACAATAGTAATTCTTATTTATTGGCTTAATACATATATTCACAATTAAATACTAGTAATTGTACATATTCTTCTTAGCTTTCTTTATATAAATTAGAAAATATTAAGAAATATTAAGTTTCAGTATATTGTTTTCTTTATTGTTTTTTTCTTTTGACAGAAAATACTCTCTAGAATTATTTTTTAATACTTTATTTTTCATAAACACATATCATATTTAGAATTATTAGTAATTTTACATATTCTTTATTAGTTTTCTATATAAAAATAAGATACAATTCAACTTCAATCCTTTTTATTTCTAATTAAATATTTACAATATTTATTTCTTCTTTTTTCTATCGAGAAAAATACCTTTTAGAATTTTTTTAATACTCCTATGATTTCCATAAACGTGTTCATTTCAATGATAAAATGTCGTTTTGATTTTTCACAACCTTCTGAATTTTTCCTGCTCATTTTTGCTTGGCATCTCACTTAATTTTTGTCGCTGTTTGTGGGGCGGGGTCTGTCACCGGAAACGGGGGAAGCTGTGGTTGCTGTACACCGTAAAATATTCGTAGTTAATTCATAAACAAAATATGTTGTTGCCGCATTTTAAGCGTGAGTTACCTTGTTGCCTGCCACACACATTTTTTTGCTGCTTTTCTGGCACAGGAAAATCCCCAAGACCATGGGTACTTGGCAAGTTGCACATTGCACGTGGCAAGTTGCAAGCCAGTCTGGCACTGTGGCCTTCAGTGGCGCCATTTTAACAGCAATGTTACTAATAATGTTGTTGGTGATTATGCCACGACTCCTTTTGCGGCATGCCCCTAATGCTGATGGAAATAATGGAGGTAATATGCCTGCCCCACAGCCTCGGGCAGCCTTTTGTTGCAACTGCTGCAGTACCGAATCATATTTATATTACAACTGCTCGTCCTCGTATAAAAGTCTTAACTGCCGTCGTATTCTTAGGGAACGACAAAAGTTTTTCTAGAGCTTTTTCGCGGCTCCTTTAGATACTTATTGTATTCTTGTGATAGTTTTCTTGACTTTGTAAGCCTAAGAAATTTTGTATTAAAAAGAATTCCTAACTAATTGAAGAAAACCAGTGCTTTTAAATCAAGCTGAAGTTTATTTATTTATTTTATTTTTTTTTTAATGTCAACGAAGAGCAGTTGACCTAGTGACATTTTAAATATAATATAAACTAAGATTACAAAAAAAATGAAATTAAAATAAAATTTCACTGATCGGACAGTAGTAGCAAATTTTCAATTCTTCCTGTATATATTGATAGTCGCCTTTCGCGCCCTTCGTGCCGCTTTCGTCACTAGCGAAAAGTTTAAAGTTATGACTGAGAAGATAAAACAAAACAAATTATATATTGAAAAATGTAAGAGTCTGGGGATATTCAAGAAATATAATTATACATATTTACATGCAAACGTAAAGTTATAAATACTCGGATTAATTTCGTTTTAAAGAAATGTTTTGTTTGGACAACAGTTTTCTGATAGTTAATATATTGGCTTCTGTCATGAAAAATAAAACACATGTAAATAAATTCGATTTATGTTCAGACCTTTTTCCATTAGCAACATTGTGTTGCAAGTGACAAAGGCAATGATCGAGTTTTGCAGAAGCCAAAACAAATGGGCACAGGAGTCAAACAGTTTGCGGAGCAGCCAACAAAGTGCAATAGTTGGTGCAGCTTCGGTTGCACGTACGCACAGAGTTGCATGCACCATTAGCTGAAAAGGTCGCGCATCTATTGTTATATTGCAGCCGTAGAAGTCGAAGCAGAAGAAGAAGAAGAAGAAGGTGAAGGAGAAGACGTTGAAGAAGAAGAAGTGGAACAATTGGACACACAATATTTTATAACGAAATTTGTCGAGCAGGAAAGTTGCATGCAAAGCACGTTGCCGCTGACAGCGGGGCGTGGCCGGTCGGGGCGTGCCACAAGACTGACAGCAAAGGTGGCATCTTCACATATACGTATATAGATATATACATACATATATGCCAAACGTAACAGCATCCGGCAACTGCAACCCAGCCTATTTTGGCAGCTTACGTGGCATGCCACGCCCATGCATCAACCGGAGGCATATAGATAGAGTATAGAGTATAGGGAATAGAATAAGCTGGCAATAAAAAGCAAAAGCTCACGATTTGGCAGTGTGAAAATCATAATCATCAAATTAACGCGCGTCCCGTCGCAGAAGCAAATTTGCAGGACTCAAATTGGTGCTTGACGAGAAACCGGTGCACAAATACTACGTGAGCATTTAAAGCAAAAGGGAATAAAACTTAAGTGCTTCCATGTGTGTTAGCCTGTAAGAGTGGGAAGTCAGATTGAAAGGCATTGCCTGGGAGTCGCCCCATCTCCAAGGCCACTCAGGTGTCACTTTATAGCGAGCAGGCCTAACTACCTCCCCACCCCTCGGTCACTCGTTAAAGCAATCTGCGCAAGGCTGAAAAGGCTGCTTAATCAGCGGAGGCCATGACAGATAACTGCCTGGGCGGGAGCAGAAATCATCATCGTTTGACTGCGTCAGCGTCATTGTCATAAAGAGGCAAGGATGGGAAGAAATGGGTGCGTCCTCTTCACACATACGTCACTTGGCTAGTTCTTCAGCCTGTGTCCCTTTTAGCCATCTCTTAGCTCCCATCTCCATCTCCATCTCGAGCTACAGCTACAGCTACAGCCAGAAGCGGTTGAGGCCATCAAATTTCAGTCATAACAATAACACTGATAGTCCCGCTCGTAAAATAAAACCCTTTTTTGCCCACTGCTGCAATGTCAGGCACAACTGTGGCCGGGATTTGTATGTGAGTATGTGTGTACACATGTGTGCGTGTGCGTGTGTGTGTGCGTATGAATGTTGTTTCACTTCCAGCTCTGAAAACAATCAAGTCCGCGACAAAACACGAAAAACAACGCACTCAGGATACTGAAATTCGACAATGGCACTTGGCAGCTGGATGATGAGAGGGGCTGAGGTCATAGGGTGGTTTATCCCTTCTTCTTCTTCTTCTTCGTCATCTCACAACCCAATTGGCAGCTCTCGGGCGCGGTCAAAAGGCGACGCCTAAAGCATTTAAATCCTTTTCGCACTTTGCCATGTCGCGTTGTCTCCGCTTGTTGCGTGTTTTTCCATCTACTATTTCCGGCCGTGACACGTATGACATACAAACTGTGTGTGTGTGTGTGAGTGAGTGTGTGTGTGAGTGTGAGTACTCCTTGTCGTGCTTCAATTTCAGTGTGAGCCATGTCTAATACACTCATACGACTCAGCCAGAAATGGGTTTCCTTTCCGGCCGTAAAATAGGAATTTACTTTATTAAAATTTTTCGCTTGAAAAATATGAGACAACAACAACAACAGCAATGGCAATGAAGACGACGACAAAACAACAAGCTACGCAAATTTGTTGAAAAACCAGACATATACACCCGCGCACACACACGCTCACACACACACACACACACACAGTTGCACACACACATAGTCTCACACCCAAGGGGCATGGCCTGAATGTGGCGCTCGAGTTGCCAATGATGCGCCCATCATGAACGAGGTAAAAATTTACTCAACTATGAACTCTCTTGCCGAAGCCAACAATCCACAACCACACCCAACACCCACATCTACAGGAACTGGGTGTATGTGCGTGTCAGTGTTGCCAGAATGTGACAAACAAAATAAGCTACATTTTAGAATATAGTTACAAAAATTTGCTAAAATAAAAATAATCAGGCCAAAAAAAAACCGAAATTAATTTACATACAAAAAAAGGGATTTTAAAATTTAAAGTATCGATAAGCTAATAATATCACCCGCACTCACTATCAGTATTTTTCTGCTGTTAAAATTCAATTTAACTATGCAATGTCTTCGAAGTTTATATCAATGAAATTCAAAATATATACATTTAATATATTACATTTAAAAATCAAACCCTTGCTTAGTATTGCATTAAATGCATTCGTTTCTTTCTTTGCTCAGTTGACTGAAGGTAGTTTATTTTTAGCATACGATCAATGAAAAGTTGGGAACATAATTTCAAATTTAACTTGCACAGTGACCACAATTCCAACACTCGTCTGGAATTTGATATACTTGAGTGAGCATATGATTGAGTATGTTTATTTATCTACATATGGTATATGTATTAACACGCATTGGTTTCCTCTCTGAATCTTTCAATAACCAAATAAAATAAAATTATTTAAACAAGATGGGGATTCCTTAACGAATTAATATAGATAATGCAATATGTATTTTAATCTAAACATATGCTAAATAAAATTTTTAAAAATTTTAGATTGAAGACTTTAAGTTTTGTATAGATTTGTCCATATAAGAAACAAAGGTGCCTTAAAGAGTAGCAGAAGAATTTGACAATTATGTTAAAGAAAAGTTTCCGCCGGCGAAAATTTCTGGTCTACTTAAATCCGGCCTCAAGCATACGCATATAGATAAATTTTTGGGCATTTTCATTTAAAAATATGCTAGATCTAGCAATAAATATGCTGAATTGGCAACACTGATGCGTGTCTGTGAAATAGGCTCAAATTTGCGTAGAGCTTGCGTCGACAGGGCAAAGGTTATGGCCGCGCCTGCTGCTGGCAAGGGTTCCCGAGACAGGACTCGGCACGGCACGGGAAGGCACGGGATGGGATGGGGACTTGCCTGCGCTTGACAGTTTCATCCAGATAAGGAGGGGCCAGAGACGCTGAAGAGCAGAGGGAGGGGAGAGGCAGAGAGGCAGAGAGGAAGAGAGCAGGGCTAGGCAGCTGAAAATTTATATAAATTGACAGTAATGCTGAATGCTGTTTACTTGTGCGAATGTGCCCCGAGAACAATAACAACAACTTCTATGCTAAATTGCGCGACAACAACATGACAACAACAGGCAGTCGGGGGTTAAGGCAACTGGATCGTATCACATTCTTTGCCAAATTATGTACGAAAAAGGAAAATAATGAAATCGTAAAGAGTTAGCCTAACCCAGCGGTCCCACAGTTGCTCCTAAATTGAAACCCCAATCCTAACTGCGAATTCCAAGCCTTTGCCTCCCCAGATTTATCTGTGTATTTTACTTCTATATATTCGTATTTGTATTTAAAATTCATTTCTCTGCCATTTCAATGCTCAGCAACATCATGTGTATGCAAATAGTGGCCATATTAATCATTGAGCCCGGGACACGAGACATATTTGAATACGTCTGCGGTTAGTTTCAGTTATTTCAGTTTTTCATTTTATCATTTATCCACGCTTTTGTAGAAAAATGAAATGGAATTTATCTAGCTAAAGATAGCACTCTAAAATTGCCGGTCGTTGTGGTATTTAAAACTGCATTTCGGCGCTTATAAATAAACAGCTTCACCTCCGCCTGCTTCCACTCCTCCTATGCCTTCTCCTGGTCCTGGTCCTGCTCCTCCTACGCCTTTTCAGCCATATGCGCGCTTTTTCCTCCTTCATCTGTATTCGCTCTTCCAGCCTGCAATTCAGATCCCGTTGGAAATTTATGAAAGCGCCGTAGCACGGATAAAGTGCACTGAGCACGGACTCAGATTCGGACATGAACATGAAGAGGAGTAGGGAAAGGGACAGGGACAGGGACAGTGGCACTAAAACAACTGTAGCTGCCTGATGGCCGCGTTAAATGCTTTTGTTGATTCTGGGCTCGGCTCAGGGCTTTACATTTTTTTTTTTTCGTTTTTTTGCACAATTTAATAGTTTTGGCGGGGGTGAGTGTGGTGCTCGGTGGAGCTGGCAAAGAAATAAACTGCTGGCGACTCCGACTGCAGACTGCAATAAGTCTTGGCAAACAGTCACCGGGGAAATGGGGCGTTGCGGACGCCGACCACGCCCACAATTGGCTTTTGTGCGATGATGGGCAACGCTCTTTTTTGTTTGTGCCGGGAAAATGTGTTTGTTTTTCATTAAAAAACTTTTCATTTTGAAACGGTCAAAGTTCGGCTCCAGTTCCAACTCCAACTCCGACTCGGACTCTAACACCAACTCCAACTCCAACTCCAACTGCAGCTTAGCAGCAGGACAACGACGAGACTGAGGCAATGTCTGTGGCATGTCCTGTTTTATTGCGGTCAGGATTTGCTATTTAGGGGACTTTCTATGCGGCGACTTCATTGTCTCTCTCCAGGCAGAGGCGGCTCTGTCTCTCATTGTTTTTTTTTTCTGCGGACTGACTAAATACACATTTCATAATTCAGTGCTGTTAAAAGCTGTGCAGCCATTGAAAGTCACGTTTCTAATAGAAATAAGGCCAACTTGAACAATCCCCGCAGCACATCAATGAAATGAAGCCCTGTGCCAAAGACAACAAACGATGAAGAACAAAGGACAGAGGACAAACGACAGGCCGAACAATTAATCAACCATTTTTACTAAAGATCTCTTTGTTTTTTTGATTTTTTTACAGTTGTGGCATTGCTGTGGTTGCCTTCTTCCGTGCACGGCCAGCAACAAAAGTTTCGCACCGTTCCACACGATCTGCAAGTGCTGGAGGGATCCGAGGCCATGATGAGATGCGAGGTGGCCAACGTAGCCGGCGCCGTGCAATGGACAAAAGACGGTTTCGCCTTGGGCTTCTCTGCATCCAGATGATGCTATCAGACTGTCAACTCTGCATGCATAAGTGATTCTAAATTTTTATTATTAATTTACTATTTTACGTCAACCAAATGCAGTCGACAACAAAAATATAAAGAAATTATTTAGAATTCAAAACAAAATCAGAAAATAATATTTTAAATTCACAATTCAATTAAATAATTAAAAATAATATATAATAATATTTAAATTTGAAAAATAAATAATAACATAATTAAAAATCTGAAAATATTACAAACATAGTTAAAGTCCAAACGCATTGAGATCAATAATAACCATTTGTAATTAAAACTGGTATTAAATATATATATATTTAAATATTAATTTATTTAAATAATATTTAATATTAATGAATAAAAATAATATTTTAAATTAACAATTTAATTAAATAATTAAAAATCGGAAAATATTAGAAACATAGTTAAAGTCCAAACGCATTTAGATCAATAATAACTATTTGTAGGTAGAACTGGAATTTAATATATATAAATTTAAACATTAATTTATTTAAATAATATTTAATATTAATGAATGAAAATAATATTTTAAATTAAAAATTTAATAACATAATTAAAAATCTGAAAATATTAGAAACATAGTTAAAGTCCAAACGCATTTAGATCAATAATAACCATTTGTATGTAAAACTGGTATTAAATATATATATATTTAAATATTAATTTATTTAAATAATATTTAATGTCCACCAAATTTAATCGGCAAAAACAATAAATAAAAATTACTTAAAATTCAAAATAAGATCTGAAAATAATATTTTAAATTAACAATTTAATTAAATAATTCAAAATTGGAAAATATTTACAACAAAGTTAAAGTCCAAATGCATTTAGTTCAATAAAACGATTTGTAATGATAACTGGTATAAAAACTATATTAATAATAAAATGTGGTATATATTAAATCGACTTTATTGAAAAAATTATTAATATTGCAATTTAATCATATTATGAAGCACTTTTATGCATTTTAAAAGAAACAAAAAGTAGTTCGTTTAGCATTGTTAAAAGTAAATTTCGTAAACAAAAAAAGTGTACGTGCATGTATACGAAATGTAGTTGGGATTGACTTTGAGCTGGTTGCAGCACCAATTAATTCGAGTATTAAATACAATTTGTCCGGAACGCGTCGTGTTTGTTTCCTTCCCATTGCACCTATAGAATTTGTACTTGCATATTTAAATTGTCGAGACTGAGAAGAGACCCGCATGCGGGTGGTCAGAATTGTGAGCGGTTGGGAGATCGGAGGGTTGTTGGCTGTCGTTGCCAACATTTATTGTCAGCAATTTGCAAAGCAACAGCAATTGCAACAAAAACAACGAGAACAACAACAGCGAAAGCAGCAAGGGAAGAAGCAGCATCAACAATGTGAGAGCTGAGCTGAATTTAGCGCAGTTTATTGCTCCAAGGAGTCACAGTCTGAGCTGACACTGCCAGGACTAAGCTAGACAGGGCAAGTAGGGAAAAAGGGTATGTGAGAGAGAGAGAGAGGGGAGTTTCAGCATTTTCAAATTGAAGCGAAATGAATTTATTTTTGTTTTTAGTGCTTCTCTGTGTGTCATTGCATTGTTATTGCTGCTGTCGAGTAATCACTTTGAATGTGTGGGTACTCCTGTTGCTGTTGCTGCTGCTGCTCTCTGTTGTTGTTGTTGTTGTTGTAATCACTCAAGAAATTGCGCTACATTTGATGACAGCGATTTTCATTTCCTTTGCCTCGTTTGGCTGTCTTCTATGCGAGAGTTTCCATTTCTAGACCCACTTCTTTTGACGACCCATGGCAACGACAACAACAACAACAACAACAACGACAACGACAACGTCTTGCCCAAGGCTCAAACACTCATACATAGACAGACATATATGTATATATACATATATGCGCATGCCTAATGACGTTTGTTTAGTTAATTACGCGCCATGAGCTGTGACAATGATGATGTGTGCCGAGAGGAGTCTTAGAAAAACTCAAAGACACGTGTGTGTGTGTGTGTGTGAGAGTTGGATTCATATAAGCTCGTTAGTTATTGCTGAGTTTGTTGTTGCCGTCGCTGCTGACGCTGCTGCTGTGGCAAAAGGTCGCATGCCGGCGCCTCTGTCTGCTGCTACGCACAGTGGGACGTATACAAACATTACATATTATGAAATAATAAACTATTTTAGAAAAACACCAGACAATGAAGTGCTGTAGCTTTCAAGCAATGTTGGTAAATAGTGGGCCACAAAAATTAAATTATTTTCTATAATAATGAGGTGAACTTTAAGCGACTCTAGTGACCAAATTTTAAATAATTTTAAATTTTTCACATTTAAGCCCAAGTGATATCCTGTGAACTAATAAAGTTATTTGAAAATATTATATTAATATTATAAATATTATAATATTATAAAATTAAATAGTGAAATGCTCTAGTTTTCCAAGCGTGATAATCCTTAAAGATGAAAATTAATTATAGAATAATAGTTATGGCCAGCTTCAAGCGACTCTGTCATTAATAATTTTTTCAAAAGTTTTCACTAATTTTTTGTAAACAGTCCCACTGTGCGCCGTCAGTCTTCAGAGCCAGGGCCATAAAGAAATGTTTGTCATAATTGTCGGTACTTGTGAGTCCTCCTCACACTCCCGCCTCTTACTCCTATCGCACACCCACTGTGCGTATGTGTGGTTCTCTTTGTTTTGTAATGGAATCTACTATGTTTCACTGAATGAGTGAAATGCGTAGCCCAGTATGTGCAATACATATGTATACTCTTATGGTATGTAAGTGTGTATATATGTATGTATGTATGTCCCCCCGAAGGCATTCATGGGAAAACACGTGCGACATTATTGCAGCAATTAGCTTCGGCAAAATTGAAGACAAATGTGTAATAATTCAATTAAGTTCAAGTTACAATTATTTGATTTATTTATTAAGCTAATTTTTCGCTTCAGCTCGCTATTGATCAACGCTCGTATTCAGTAAAGGAATTCCCATTGTTATGTCATTTCCCTGTCAGCATCTCGAATTCCGTATAGCACCTCAGTATTTTGTGTATGGTGACAAACATGTCTGAAATTTCATCGGATAAGAAAATTTCAATTAATGAATTGTAGCATTGTTGTTAAAAGAAATTGTAATGTGATTTCAATACAGATAATAAATAAAGCTCTTAAATACGTACAATACACTTAATAATTAAGTTGTAGACAAGCTCCTTATATTTCTTGAATATTTCATATCTCTCAGACAGAACATTTTCAGCAGCACTTTTATAAGTCCAAAATGATGTTCGTAGTGTGTTAATACTATATTTCATTCTTTACCTACGTGGTAGCTGCTAATCAAACTGTCTTTCTCGTTATTGTCTCTATTAATCTTTGGCAAACAAAATGGGCATCTGAGTTGGCTAAAGAAAAGAAAAGAATAGAATAGAAAAGCCCAAAGCCCAAAGCGTAGATGAAAAGCATTTGAGTGACATTTTTGGTTGGATGAATTCATTTAATCAATTCTACAATCCATCCCTCTCTCTCTCTCTCTCTCTCTCTCTGGGAGACTGTCTCTATATCTTTGACTTTATGTGGTGTCTTGTTCTAATTAAAATAGCATATGCAACGCAGAAACCTAATGAACAAACCTTTGTCATTCGCAAATTTAATTTGAAACACTCGAAACGAGGCAGCTGCAAAGTTCTTCTGCAACTAATTTCAACGAACGCTGTCCGCTTAGGTAAAACTTTCATGGACCTAACACCACACCTACTCACTTACACACACACACATATACACACATACACGTGAGAGCGCAATTAGATTATAAGTTGGCACAGTAAAGAACTTTTGCACACAAAAGTCCACGTGCAAATTTATGGAAATTTAGAAAATGTTCGCATGCCATTAATTTTTAAAAACGCAACCAAAAACACATATGCCGCAAGGCGAGCAAGGTCCAAAAACTTTTTGCAGTCAAAGCGTAGGGACCCCAACTGTAATAGGGACTGAGACTGGCATCAGTAACTGAACCTGGGCGATGGCGATGGCAATTCAGCTGCCATGGCTCCGGTTCGGTCTCGGGCTCGGCACAATGGAATTCAAGGCATGCACGGCCAAAAAAAAATAAAGAGAAAAAAACCAGAGCTCCCTTTATAAATTTTGAATACAAAGCAGCATTGAAAAATTGAAAGAAAAATAAGAGCATTGGGTTTTTTTTTTATATTTTTTTGTTTTTTTGGGGCTTCTGTGTTATGCAATGCCCAGCTGCAGTCCAACTGAGAAAAGTAGGAGAGCTTCCTTAAGCCAGAGAAAAGAATGGAAGCCAATAAACGCACTGTATTGATTTTTAAATGGTCAAGAATTTGCCGCACTTCCGCTCATTTCATTGGAAAAATTGTGCTATAATTGTAGTGCAAATGATCAAAGTTTCGAGCTAACTCTGTGAGGTCTTGAATTATGGCAAAACATTTGTTTTGTGACCTTAAAGTCACAGCCTCAATCCCAGCACAGCTTTTGCTTCCGCACTGGGAGAACAAGTCAAAGATGTGAGCAATTTGGAGTATGCCTGGGACGTGGGACTTTAACTCAGACTTGGACTCAGTCTACAACTCAGATTCGGCCCAACACTCTCTGGCAGCCTCCGAATTCCTCGCAAGAAGCGAAAAAGTTGACGTCAAATGGAAAAATTGCCAATTCTTGCTTTTCTTATACTCAACAAAAAAAAAAGGGAGATGAAAAAGTAGAGAGTTGTAGGGGAGACACAATGAGGAAAGAGTGGAGAAATATTTCAACGCATAAAACTTTTATGAGGCGTACTATTAGTGGGTTAGCGTGGGCTGAGCTTCAGTTTCTCCTGAATTCATGGCAAATTGCACTTTGTACACCCTTTAGCCCCCTCCACCTCCTGCATAAATTATTTGCAGCAAACCACCACGTGGGGGAAGTGGCAACGCCCCCATTCCCACCTCCACCTCTATCCCCGGTCACCTTGCAACCCAGGGCAACTGCATAAAATTTAATCAACGAATCGCTGCCAGAGCAACGCTCTGGATAAAAAAGATTCATATTGCCTTCTTTGACTACAATGCCAGCTGCAAACTGCAACTGCAACTGCAACTGCAACTTCAACTGCTAAGCTCGTTCATAATCGTATGTAACGCCAATTGTGGCGACAACAACCTTTGCATTCTTCAGGCATATGTTCTATGCGTCGACAATGCGCCTTGCACATGTCAATAATCAAATACAATTTGCATACCAATCAACAATGCACACACACACACACATAGACACATACACAAAAGCATAGCTGCAACGCCTCCCGACATTTTCCTACCTCACATACACGGGATTTACAGACGCCCCTTGTGATATATATATATACTTTGTGCATATATCGAACTGCATTTCCCATTCATGAAATATACATACATACACAGTACGCTTTTCTGTATTTTTTTTCCATATAAAAAGTGCAGCATGCTTCAGCCGAATTTTCTGCATTTTCTTTGCAACAATGCTGCAGCAACAACGCTCCTTGCGGCATCCTTTGCGTCACCAATTTGTATCGATGAGTCGCGTTGTCAAGTCGCGTTTAGCTTTGCCAACTTTTTTGGGCTTATACATTTTAATTACTTCTTTTTTAATTAAAAAACTTTAAGATTTAATTTATTCAGCCACTTAGAATTCAGACACAACTGATTCTATTTCAATCACTTGATGATTATTTGTTTTCTTTAAGACTGCAAAAAATTATTGCAGACCAGTTAAGGTTTTAAAAAAAAATTTTAGGAATGTTACAGAAGAAAAGATTTTTAATATCTTTAAAAAAACATTTATTATTTGCAACAAATTTGAATTTTCTGAAATATTTGAATATTTGTTGTTTATATATTCATATATAGATTTATATTGTATAGATATATATATATATATTTACTTTTGAGTAACAAAATTTATGTTGCCTACTTTTAAGGGCAGCGCACAAAAATTACTTATACGCCACGTAAAACAAGTATGGGCAGAGAGTGAAGAGTCAATTTGATGCCAAAGGGCCTTGTCAGGCATATATATCTTGTAGATGTATATGCATAAATATGCATATGAGAGGGTCGCACCTCAGCTCTGTGTGTTTTTGTTGACGCCCCGGAGTGAATGTGTGTGTGTGTGTGAGTGTGTGTGAGTGTGTGTGCGAGTGTGATTGTGGGAATGGTTCGATGTGTTGTGTGTGTCGCGGGATTTTGTGTTTATGTATTTGATTTGTGCATAATAATTTAATGCGCATAGAGCTATGCAAATAAAATTCACAAACAACGCGGCAGCTTCGAGGCATCACAGCATCACAACAGCAGACATCACAGCATCATCCAAGCGGACTTGAGACCTTCAGCTGAACGCCGTCAATGGGCGATGGGAGCGGTCGGTGTTGATTTCATTTCGGTAGCAACAAAAGCAATTACCTTGACGCAGTGGCACACGCCACATGCCACATGCCGCACACTACTGCTCGGCTGTCGGCTGTCTCTTCATCAGAAGCTCGTTGTGTATGTGTGCATTTTTGAGTGTAAGCCCAACTGCCTGGGCATGCTTCACAGCGTTGCACGACATTAAGCATTCATTTTGCATGCAACAACTTCTACGGCAGCAGGCAACATATGTTGCATGTCAAATGCAGTTCCATCCACTTCTTCTTCTGCTTCTTCTACTTTCTACACACGCACACACATAAAACGCGAGAGCGAGTGTATTTTGTGTAGCTGCAACTGCAACTGCAACTGCCGCAAGACGCAATGGCTGCCTACTCCTTCAGGTGGCATTAAAATAATGCACACGTGCACTTAACTTTATCCACGATTGTTTGTTTGTTTCTGCGTTTGTTTGTGCGTTTGTTTGTTTGCTTGTGTTTGTTGCTGCTGTTGCTGCTGTTTCAACATCTCCTTCTCATTGTTTGCCTCGCAGTTTTGCCGAGCACATTAATGGAGGAGGCATGAATGAAGTAGAGTAGTTGAAAGGGGAGGTGGGCAGGGGTACAGACGGTTGCCTCCAGGCGGTGCAGCCAATGCTTTGGCGGCCATTCAACCTGCGACTGCTGTGAAAGCGAACAATGTCGACTTAATGCCACGCCCACTTCCCACTTCCACTCCCATTCGCATTCCCACGCCACACGCCAGCTGGCCAACATGCAGCATTGTCGCATAATGAGCGAGCATGTTGCTGTTGTTGTTGTTGCTGTTGTTGTTATTGTGGCTGTTGTTGTTATTATTGTTGATGCAGTCGTTGGCTTTGGCTATTGTTTTGCTTTAAGCCCGTTTTGTTGGTTTCGAGCGTTTGGAGTAACAGTTGTTATACACTTTCCTAATCTCTCTCTCTCACTCTCTCTCTCTCTCTCTCATTGTGCATACAGCGCCGCCATCATCGATCGAGATCAAAGGATACAGCCACAACTCTAAGGTGGAAGTGCGCGAAAATCAGGACTTAACACTCAAGTGCATTGTGGCCAATGCAAAGCCCGAAGCACAAATCGTTTGGTATCGCGGCAATGTCGAATACAAGCCAGGTTAGTAAATAAAATACGTATTCTCATAAATTATTTATCTCTTTATTTATTTATAATATATATATTTATTATTAAGTTCAAAAACTATAAGTCGCAGTGTATGCAGATAAAACAAAATTAAAATTTATAAAAATTTAAAAATATTAAAATAGATTTAATACATAAATAAATATAATAATTTAAAATTAAAGCAATAGATAAATAAGAATCGATATTAATTCTTATGCATTGTGAATAAAGCATTAATTTTTAAGTAAATCTTTATGGCGCTAGGATTATCAACAGACCTAAACTTGTTAAATTTCTGTGTTTTTACTTTCGCAACAGTACAAGTTGTGTCAACAACAGAACTTTTTTTCATAACTTTTAAGACTTTATATATAACGAAAAATTTACTATCTCCATTGTTGTTGTACATAAGATTTTAACTCTTATATCTGCTAAAATTTTTCTGAAAAGAAGTCGATATCCATTAGACTTAGAGTTTGTTTTTTCTTTGCCCAACTTTAAAGAAAATTAAGTTTCGCCAAAAGTATAGTCTATTATAATACATATAACTCTGCCTTAAATTAATTGGACATTAGAGCTATGGAAACTTTTCTTTAGTCATAGAAAAGATACTGTATTTATAGAATTGTAAATTGAAGTGGTCGGCATATTTATTTTGACAAAACGTAAAGTTAAATCTACTCATAATTTATACTAACTTTATGAAGATTTTAGCATCAATGAAAAGGTCATTTAAATCCTGTTTGGATGATACAAAATTTTTCTTAACCCATTAAGTACCCATTTAAAATTTTGAATTTATGTAAAATCATCATAAAGCTAGTTCAAATTATGAGTAGATTTAACTTTACATTTTGTCAAAATAAATATGCCGACCACTGTATAATCTTATTATCCAGGGGCTAAAAAAAAATTGTTGTTGATCAAGATATGAACTAAAATAATTAATCATAAGAACAAGTTCAATTTTTGTTTTGAATGTACCAAATTTTTTTTTTCAATATATATTTACGACTTTTTATAAAAAATCACGTTTAATGATTTTAAAGGACTTTAATTTTATAAATAAAACAGAATAACTACTTGTAATTAAAAAAATTAAATATAATTATTATTAAGACTTTTATTTTTGAGGTTTAAATATAAATGTCTTTAAATAACTAATAAAAGTGATTTTTTTTCGCTTATACCTCATAACAGTTATGGTCTCTGTTATTATCTATTTAGCATTTTTTATCAATTTATTTAGAAACTCTTTTAGCTTAGTAAAATTTACCTGATGATAGGAAATTCGTTTTCATTAGTATGAAAAGTCTTTATCAAAATGGGAAAGTGTGACTGAGTATATAGAATATAGAATGTACTAATGTAATGGACGGCAAGCGCAATCAACATCAAGCGCACACACACCCACACACACACACACACACACAGAGACAGCTCGTGACAAGTGTCACAACACTAAGCTATCAAATTTAATGTCCACTTACACAGAAACCTTCAGCCAGAACCTCAATGCCCCCATCCTCCCCTCATCCCATCACCGTCGATACAACGCATGTGTCTTCTAATGGCTCCTGGTCCGAGCTTTGTATCGACCGCGACTGGAGCTGATCCACTCTGGCCCAAAAAACAAAAAAAGTGTAAATGGGCTTTAACTGTGACAAGAAGAGAGAGAGAGAGAGAGCAGGAGGTAGAGGAGGTGGGAGGGGGAATGTGTGAGCCCTTTGACTGTCAACCAGTTGGCCAGAGGCACATATTAAATGGAATGGGTGAGGTAAGGGGAAAGAGAAAGGCAGGGAGGGAAGTGAGTCGTCCGTCGACTTTCTGCTTGATGACGGTGCTTAAATAATAATTTTATACTCTAACAAAACGGGCGCCGTCAACTGGCAAAGTCGATGCCCCAACCCCAACCCCAACTCCAATCCCTTACCCTTATCTGTATTTTTTTTTGGGGTTTCTTGTTTGTGCCTTGTCATTCTGGCTGGCCGGCAGTCAGCTAAATTGGAAAACGCTACCGTTCGTTGGACGCTTTAGAAAATATGGAAAAATGCAAATGTAAATGGTTTGCAGGATGCTCAGGACATTGCCAGGACATGGCCATGGAAACCAACGACATGGCGAGAGATGAAGGATGTGAAGAGGAGGCAGCAACATCACACGGCGCTTAGACGCCTTCACGACATTTAATTTTCATAATGATTATGATATGCCATATACATGTGAGTGTGTGTGTGTGTGTGTGGGTGTGGGTGTATCCCTGTGTGTGCAAGTGTATATGTGGCGTATATCCCTGGTCCACTGGGAGTGTCATTTGGCGGCTAACGAAATCATTTTAACACAACTGGCGCGTTAAAAATGCTTAAAATGTGAAACGCAACAACGATAACAACTACAGCAATGATGATGGAAATTTTTTGGGAAAACAAAATAAGAAAATTCGCAAAACGGCGTAAAATGCTGGAAAATGCGCAAGGAAATGTGAATAAGGAAACTCTGGACGTCGAGCGGCATGATGAATTATGTTTACGACGCAATATGTTGCGGCTGGACCGTTTGCGGGGACCACCCTGTGACCTCTGACCCTGTACCCTCATCCCCCCGCCTTCACAACGAGCCTTGTGCCGAAAACGAGAGTTTACGACAATGGGCAAAGGATCCCACCATGTCTGTAGTATCATTTGCAAGCTGTCAGTTGAGCTCTGACTCTGACGCAGTGGTGCTAACGGTGGTACTGCGGTGGTGCCGCGGTGGTGCTGCGGTGGGTTCAGGCTCAGGCTCATGCTCAGGGTGCCCTTTTGCGAATTCGCGTATGTGGCGGTCGCGTAAATGACGGTTAATGCCGAGCAACTTGGTCATTATCCTTGGTGACATGCTGAATATATATCGCAATATTCTCCCTTCGACTCGATAGTTGAGGCAACAACATTTTAAAGTCAAGGCTACAAGGACAGTGGTAAACAGGACGGGGAGATGACAGCTAGAGCATGAATGATAAAGGAGATGGCAGATGAGAGAATCTCTTTGGATGCTGCAACAACGAGAATAACGAGTATAACGAGAATAACGAGAATAACGAGAATAACAACAACACAACCATTGACAATTTATGACTCAAAATTATGTCACAAAATATTGTTGTTGTTGCTTTTTTGGCAAATATTACACAAAATATGCGCCTACAAATGAATTCCACGGGTCGTGGCATGAATAAGAGAGGCCAAACGGGCAGACAGATAGGCTGTCGGGCGGGTCGGGGTGGGGTTGGTTAGGGGGTGCGACAAAACTTCATAAAATATGCGTTAAACTTTATGACAACGACTTAGGCAGCGGGCAGCAGAGGGGGGAAGTTGCACGTACGCGAAAATGGCGTGCAAATTTTGCAATGCCAGGCAACAGAGCAATAGAGATAGAGAGGGGGAGAAAATCCTCCCTTCATTCACACAAACACACAAAATCACACACACCCACACACACACACGCCATTTTAATTTTTTTTGTATAGAGCTGGCCTGAGTGCTGTTGATGTTTTGTTGTTGTTATTATGATAAATCGCAGACATTTAACGCAGCGCACAAGAATTTATAGCACACACACACACACACACTCACCCACATGAACAGACACACACACACACACAAGCACAAGTGCATTTTTTGGTACTTCGCTTGTTGCGCCATTATTTATGACAACAATCTTGTGTACTTGTATGTGAAGTCCTTTTCAAAGGATATGGTACACAATCTATCTGTGTATCTTCATATCTATATCTATGTCTTTAGATACATATTTATTTAATTTGAATACGTTTTCTATTCAAATCTGTCATTAATTCGAATACGGTATAATTAACTTTCTGCATATTTAAAATAAATATGTTTAAGGTTTAAAATAAATATGATGTTTTCTTATCATATATATTAATTTTAATACGTTTCTGGTTAAATTTAACATGAGAAAATCAAATACGGTTGTATTTATTTTTACTATTCGTTATTTTTATCAGAGTATATATATTGAATTATATTTAGTTATTTATCCATTTTAATTCATGTCTAATCCTCTGTTTTATTTATTTATCCTCAGATAAGCGGGACGACAAGGTGGAGGAGACGATGCCAAAGCGATTTACGACTACGTCCAGTCTGAAGCTGAAGCCCGGTGCGGATGATGATTACACGGAATACACATGCCAGGCGAAGCATAAGGCGCTATCGCCGGATATGCCCATGCGTGCAACTGTACAACTGTCCGTGTTGTGTGAGTAAAATGCTTTGGATTCCATTTGAAATTTGTAATCTTCCCCCAACCTTGCCTATTGAATGCCTTGTCAAATATATGCGTACTGTGAAATACCAAATGGCGACCTCATTAGCCCGGCTCAAATGGCCAAGTTTGCAATACAATTGAAATGCTAGCCGCGCACTTATGCCGAGTGCCCAGCTCACCCTGACCGAGGTTGCAACCGCTGCAACCCCTACCCCATCCCACACCATTCCCGTTTCCATTTGTGACCCACAAAACACGGCAGAAGCTGGCCGCCAGTTTACCAGAAACGGCCACAGGCGTCGGGTGTTATGGCCTCCATGGCCTCCGTGGCCGCTAATTGCGCAATTGGCGCGCGTATTAATTAGTTTTTAAATTCTAATGCGATGCCCAGCTGCCACACGCATCAGCGGACCATTGGGCGTGTGGCAAGTGGCATGTGGCAGCGGGGCACGGCTTTGGCACAGGCACAGGCACAGGCACATGAACAGGAATCAGGACCACTGAGCCGCATTTTGCGAATTTCCAACTTCAGTTATTGATTGCTGGAACTGACCACGACTCTCTCTTTCTCTCTCTCTTCTTCGTAGCTTTCTTTCTCCTTCTCTATTTGTCTCTCTCACTCTCTTTACCTGTTCGCCTGGAACTGGCACACACGTTACGTGCCCCATATTCAAATTAATTATGTTTGTTATTTATGCATAGGCTGCCAATGCTCCCTTTGCTGGTGCTGCATGTGCCTCCGCCTGGACCTGCTTGCCACAAGGCAGCTATTGGCGCTGCCATTGCCAATTCGTGCTCTTTAGCCAACGCCCCGCACGTTGACATAATAGATTTAATTGCCAAAGCACCACAAAGTGGTACCTTCTACGCTTTGCATTCTTTGCGCTACAATGCTGATCAATTGCATAGTTCCACTTTCTTGTGGCATTCATTTTTTTTCGTTAATACGAGAACATTATATGCTAAGTTAATCTTTCATAAAATTTAACCAGCCATCAACTGATTGATTACACTATTCAACAAAACTATAATATATTGAAAAAAGTTGCGTTTTCTACCTAAGCCGAAGATTCGAATGAAACCTGATGGTTCCTTTAGAAGATTCAGTTATAGTCACAAAGTTTTTTTTAGAAAAGTTTTCAATTAGAAAGTATAAGTGTATTCCTAAAACTATTTCAACTATTTATTTGTGAAACATCGAATCTCGAAATTATTCCTAGACATTCTGTTTATCAGTTAAGTCGATTGACTGTATTCTGCTCGTTAGGTACGATACATTTAGAAGCATAACGACTTAATGTCCGTGCTCTTTAACGTATGTGGCGCTCAGAGTTAGTCGTACTTTTACTCGTATCTCTCTGGCACATACATGCATATTGCCGTGCAGCTTTACAATATACTCATACTTATATACATACATATATGCTCGTGTCTGTTAGAGAACGGGTCGCTTAATTATGCACCTATTAGGGCATCCCTGCAATCCTGCAACCCTTTCGTCCTGTCAGTTGCAAGCGACAGCCTGGTCAGTAATCGGATGCAACTGGCATTGGGATATAGGCGGCCGATACTGCAGCAATATTTTAAGTGATTTTAATTTAATTTTGTGCCACTTCGTTATATTCCGGCTTTGTACACCTGCTGCGTTATTTTACAATTCGTTTTGCCCTTTCAGTGTGTGTACCTGTGTGTGCGTATGTATTTTACTTTGTAATTTGTAATGGTAACCATTAGGACGCTCGTTGCAATACCATTTAAAATACAATATTGCGTGTACGTAACTTAAGCTGCAGCTCAAATCGAGCAGCAATTACAAAATCGCTATATAAAGGAATATTACGTATACGCAACTCAAGCAACCATTTAGCATTAAATTAAATAAAATATGCATATGCTAACCAATGTAGCAAAATGAACATAGAATAGTCTTTAAAAAATTGTTGCTTATACGCAACTAATTGTCCATTCAAAATTTAATTAACTAATATTACGTACTCGCATTTACAATTGATCTTGTAAAAAGAACAGTTTACAGAACTCCTGCTAAAATTAAATATTAAGCATACGCACAATAAACTGCAGTTAAAGCTAAAATTTTAATAAAAGCATACTAAGAAAAATGTAGGCATTCGCAACCGAAATACAGTCATTTATATACCGTAAATTATTGCAATTAAATGGAATCCTTAAGCGCACGTTTTTAACAAGTCGCGTTATTTACTTTTTGTGGCATTTACACTGTTATTAACCCGCCCAAAACACGACAAAATTACAGTCAACATTTGCAGCACTTTAATAAAATGCGCCTCCTGTTTGTAGAACAACAGCAAATAAAAATAAAAAATAATAAATAAAACAACAAAGTGGGGGAAAATAAAAATACGAAATGAAACCAAAAATGGAAAAAGGGAAATCGGAAAATAATGCGTTTGACCACATAAACGATTTGCATGCAAACACTTCAATTAAAAATCGCGCAAATTTCAGTTGCATATGTCCGAATGGCCAACTGTCGGACCTGTTAGCCGGTTAGCCGGATGGCCAACTGGCCACATTTGTTTTAGTGTAAATTGAATTTATTTGTGGCGGCCATTGCAATTAAATATGCCAGCAATAAACCTACTACCATATACACTGTGTCAAGAAATTGTTTTGACAATGAAAAAATGTTATGTTAAGACAAATGGAAGTCCTTATAACTTGTTGCAAGAACTATTTTAAAATTATATAATAATCAAGGAACTGTTTTTTTTTTTTGTAATATAAAGTAAAAGACTTTTAGCTTTGGGAAAACAATTACTTGACATACTGTATATATGTAGAGTTTTTGTTTTGCGTTGTTCTTGTAATTGTTATTTTTACACTATCCATTATTTAACTGTTGTGTTTTTACTCAATCTCCCTACAGATCCACCCGGTCCGCCGTACATCGAGGGCTACTCGACCGGGGATACCCTGCGACGTGGACAGTTGGTGGAGCTCATGTGTCGGAGTCGAGGCGGCAATCCGCCCGCTCAGCTCATCTGGTATAAGAACGGTTCCCAGATACGCATGGCCTACAGGTAAGAGAGAGCACTTCATCAAATGGTGCAACATTATCATCACCTGCCACTTTCCACTCTTTCCCTCGTTCACACAGGACATCTGGCCGGCTGTCGGAGAACATTTACAGCTTCACAGCGGAGGCGGGCGACAACAAGGCGCGATTCCGCTGCGAGGCGAGCAACGTCATGTCTCAGACGCCGCTCAAGGCGGAAGTCGATTTGGCTGTTCTGTGTAAGTGCAACATTCTCAACTCAACTCTGCCCCTCCCTCTCACTCTCACTCTGTGGAGCAAGCATCATCAAAGCAAGCCTGCTGACACTTGAGGCTGCAACCAGATACATAATTTGCATGTCTTGGCCCTGGCACACCCAGAGATTCAGCTCGTTATGCAAACGTGAAGCAAATTGCCCCTAAGCTTTGCCCAATCCCCAATCCCCTCTCCCTCTGCCTAATGTGCCTCGTTACTCCTTTGCTTGTTTGCCTAATTGTATTTCGTTAATTTTCATATTTGCACACTCGTATGCCTACACACACACTCATATTCACACTTGCACACACTTAGACTCGGATTTCGTTGTGGATTGTGTCAACAGTCTCAGTGCATGCAACGTCCTTACAGTGCTGCCACTTGGCACGCGGCACAAAGCGAAGCGAAAATAAGCCTGGCAACTCTCTACTCCTTCCTTTTCCTTCTCTCTCTCTGTCTCGCTGGTTGTTGCTTTCTTTTGCAATTAAGCTTAAGTTTGCACTTCCCCGCTAGGGACGCTCCCACTTGGCTTTGTCAAATCAAGCAATGCAAATTCTTTTCAAGTGCCAAATAGCGTTACCTCCCCTACCCTAACCTCTCTCTCTCTCTCCCTTGCCACCCCTTTCATTACTTGCATACTGCACTTTGTGCAACAATTACAATCACAGCCACACCAATCTAAAAGTGCGCTAGGAGACGACGCCTGGCCAAAAGCGTTGTTAGTCAACGGCATTTGCATGCAACCGCACTCCCCCTCACTCTTCGCCTCTCACCTCAGAATCTGACCCCTTCTCAGCAACTGCTGCTGCTTAGGCTTCTGTGTCTAACATGCAAATGGACGACTTGAGGGCACATCGCGTATGCGTGATATTCAAATTTTTGGTACCATCGCTGTTTAGCGTTGACGCTGATAATGTAAGGCTTCCAGCTTTAGGCTTTAGGCCTCACAACTTAGGCCCTTAGGCCATTTAGGCCTTTAGGCAAACTGCTTGCACGTGCCTTTAGCTAATCCCGATTCCAATTGCACGTGTGGTCAACTTCTGTGTCTAGCCTCATTCAAATACCAATCGAGTTGGCTCTTGATCTACCCTTACACAGGGTATAATAATTTTGTCACAGTAACGAATTAAAGAGTATAAGTAAATTTGCTCGAATTCTATATAGAAACGATCTGTTAAAATTAACCTCAACATGTATGTTTTTGAAATACCTCAATAAATATCACAGAATGTACTAATGATGTAGTTTTATACATCATAATAAAATTATACTTAAATTAATTGACTATAAAAACAGCAGCTCTGCAAGGGTATTAAATCTTCGGCTTGCCTAAGACAACATTTTTTTTCTGCTTTGCCTGCACTTACTTACTTGTCCAGCGCTTTGTTTATTTACCTTGTTTGCCACATCTAGTGACCAGTTTTCTAAGCCATACACACTCACTCACACACTGGCATACACACACGTATAGAGAGTAGCTTCAGCTGCTCTTTCAGCTCGTTCTTTGGCTCGAAATACGCATTATTTATGTATAACAAAATGTGGCACAAAAATGAAGACGAAGCAGGAATACATTGAGCCCAACCTACGCTCCTCCCGCCCCCCTTCCTGCTAGACGGCGTGTGAGTTGAATGAAGATGTATGGTGAAAGATGCGAGAAGTTAAGAATTCATAATGTTTATTTATATGCGAAACATATCGAGACAAAGTTTTTTGTATTCCCCGGTTGCCGACCCAAGACTCCGTATCAGCCGCTGGTTCGAACACGGCGTATGCGTAATATATGCACAGCTGCCACTGCCACTGCCACTGCCACTGTTACTGTTACTGCTGCCTGCACTTATCCATCAAGTCAGTCAGCAGCTGCAGCTTCGTCTTGTTGGTGGCATTAGGTAATAGCTCGACACGGCTCAGACGCCTGTCACTCTGTCACTCAGTCACTCAGTCATCATTTGCATGCAGGCAACTCGTGCTATGACGCCAGCAGAAAAATGAGCGATACGCAGAGTATACACGTAGCAGATAGTAGCATTCGCCATGTGGCATGCCACAAGTGAACAGGGACACTGCCTTATTATATATTAATGCAGAGACGAAATGAGCTCGATTTTAACTGAATTCTCTACCATTCGCAGTCGCCCCATCGCAAGTCACGGTGACAGGTCCGACGGAGGCGCGAGTCGGCGACGTTGTGCCCCTAACTTGTTCCACGGCGCCCTCGAATCCACCCGCGGAGATCAAATGGATGGTTGCCGGACGACAGATACGTAATGCTACCTCAAAGACGACCCTCAGCAGCGAAGGTATGAAAACTGACTGAAATAAGCAACATAATTACTATTTTTATTTATTTATTATTGTAAATGTAAGCCAACAAAATTTATTATATACAGTCTTCGATTAACAGACAAATAGAAATTCTCATATTATCAATTACACAATATTTTAAATTATATAATTTCATATTTTACATTGAAATTGTTGGAAAGCTCTAGTCGAAAAATCCTGTGTTCTGTAAAGAATAGAGTTAAAAATTAAATAAAAATAAAATTGTTAATAAAATTAAATGTCACTATTTATATATTATTTTATTATTCGAAAAGCAATTGTTTTGTGAAATTAGTTGATTTTGAGATCAGATAAATACATTTTAAAACACACAAACATCTTCACATATAAGAGTATATAGTATGTAATTCCACATTTTCATCTTGTATCTATCAAAATCTGATTAATCTATTTCAGGTGGCTGGACAACCAGTTCGAATTTTACGACCATTGTGGAGCCCAACAAGCGTTCCCTGGTCGTCATATGTCATGGCCTAAACATGCAGTTGACCGAGAATGTCGTCGCCACGCATACGATCAACGTTCTATGTAAGTACAAGCCGAATTTTTACTTGTATTTAATTGGCTTCCAACTAAGCCATAACCAAATTTAGCCTGGTCAACTGTCTGGTCAAGCGTCTGACCCCGACTTTAAATTCCACTAACATACACATAATTGAGTTTTCGCAAACTTTTGGCTTGTGCATTCACAGCAGGGGAAAAAAAGCGAAAGGGGTTAAATAGTAAAAGTTCCATAATGGCGCTTTAATATTACATCATGTATGCAACGAGTTCTCTTCCACGTTCAGAAATAAGTGAGAAGAAAAAAGAAAGAGGGGAGTAAACTAAATAGTTACTGTTCCATTTGCGTTTTATTCATTATCGGTTAAATATGTCATGAGATTTTCATCGAGAATATATCTGCTTTTGCTTATATTATCAGTCATAAGGGAGAGGAAATTATCTTGTCCTTAAATATGAATGTATACCTGGTTGAGATAGAGCATTTAAAAAACAAATTTATACTTTGAATTTAAATTTTGTTTTTTTTTCATAAAAAAAGATTATATTGCACCTTAGAAAAAGATATTCGTGCATATTTTTGACTGAATATTAAAATATTAAATTAAAATAATTAAATGCAAGCTTGTAAGAATTTTTTAACAAACAAAATAGGCGGAATAGACGATTATATGATTTGATTTGTTTCAGTTTGTTTTCTCTAGTCTTTTCGATTATATTCGAAACATTTTCAAAAAATAAACTTTTTTTTGTTTTTTGTTATTGCTAAATATAAACGTAAGCACCACTCTTGAATCTATTGCAATGAGTGCGTTTCCAGAATGTATTGCGACGGATTCACTGTCGTCCATTAATCTTGTCGAGCAACAGAAGCGTATTTCAGACGCGAAGGTCAAACCAAAGTCAGCGACAGATGCTTTAGACGTGGTAACAAAAGTTTTGGATGATATTCCGGGAACAGCAGCTCCAGCATCAGCGCCAGTAAAACGGTCAAGTTTAAAGAAGGGTAAAAAAGCTAATCCCACAGATGCAATTCGATACAGGATGTGGCAGGAGCATCGTCATCGTTTGCTGGAAGTGGTGAGCGATCTGGATAATAAGCCGCCGGGTTTCCAGGCGGTACGAAAGACGGGCTGCAATTCATTGACGGACAATGCAATTGCCTATATGAATCGAACCAAGGAGAATATACAGATGCTGCTGGGAATATCGCTGACACAGCGGACTCATGGTGCCATCAATCCCTTTCGGTATGAGCAACCTTATGTCATGTCTGCCGTGCCGGGAATCGTCAGCAATCTGGAGCGATTGGAGATGGATAATATGGAGCTGGGCAAGCGCATCAATGAAATAACCGGTGAGGTTGACTCTGGATTAAATTCCGACACACGCCCGGGGAAACAGAGCAATCAACAGTCTGCTCCAGAAGTGTTTTCTCTGCCCGACGAGGCGTTGGCCAAGTACAAGCCCTTCAACATCAAGATACCCGCCTCGGATAAGGAGCGCCGACAAGTGTTTCGTCCCCGCATCTACTTTGACATCTATCTGAAGGATGTGCGTCCACTTGGCCGGATTGTCGTCCAACTCTACACCGAGGCGGCGCCAGTTGTGGTCCTGCAACTTGTGAGAGCCTGCATGTGCAACATGAACAACAAGTTCCATATCAAAAGACTTTTCCCAGATCTGTGGCTAGAAGTTGAGATGCCATTGGAAAACAATTCACCGTTGCAGCGTCCGTTGGAGTATGATGCCAAGGTTATTGATCACGGTGCCTCCAGTTATGTGCTGTCCTTCAGCAAGGACTACTTGCAGGGTTTCCGTGATCACCTGTCCTTCTCCCTGTCCTTTAAGCCCCTGAACGTTGCCAACGGCTCACGCGTTGGCTTTGGCCGTGTTATCAAGAATAGTAAAATCTTCGACTGTCTTCAGATTTATGGCACCAAGAACGGCACTCTCAGCCGAGGCATCATCTTTACGGGTTGTGGCGTTGTTTAAATTCTAGATTGTCGAAATTTTATGTAACTCTATCAGTGTATTAAAGAAGTGTTTACGGAATGTAATTTGTATGTTCTTTATTTATATTTTTGTATTTGCAATTAAATTGTATTTTAACTTTTGAGCTTAGCGACACTGAAAGAAAGACCAAGTTCTAAAATTAAAAACATTCATCTTAAATATTTTTTCCTTCAAGTAAGACCATTTTAAGACCAAATTAGTAATACAAATCTTAAGTTGTTAGGAAAGTTTAAACATGTCAAATTTTATCTATAGACAATTGTGGTCCTGTTGCGCTCTGGCTAGATTGCTAGTAAAAAAATTATAAAATTAGAAATCTTCCTTTATTTTATTAGTTGACTTAAATTTTAAAAACAACTAGTCTTATTTGAAATATTAAGAATTTGTTTCATCAGTGTATAGAAATAAAAATAATGGAAAACTAAAATAATTTTTTTTTGTGATATATTCTCTTTAAAACAGCTATTAACCTTTTTGGGTGATAAGATCTACTCTATAAAATTATACAGAGGCAGGTGTATAAACCTTGTGTTCAGAGGTTCCTGAAATCCGTCGAGTTAAGGACAAAGACTTTTTCTAAATTTTGGAGGCTTAAAAACTTAACGACTATGCCTTGATGTTTAATTCATTCTGTTTTAAAAAACAATTCATACTGACGAAACAAATACTTAAAAATTCCTCGTATTAGTTTTTTCTTTTAAAATTTGATTAGCGCGATTGTTTGGTTCATATATATAATGATAGAGTTTCCGAGATGTGTTTCAGTGGACTCACTAGACCTGATACCGCAGACCATAAAGGTAAAGAAGGGGAAAAGTGTTTTGCATTTAAAGAAGCCGGTAAAAAGACAGACAAATAAAAAGAAATCGAACCCAGTTTCGAAGAAGGAAGATGAAACCCATTTGAAGGCATGGCGTGAGCACCGCCATCGAGTCCTTAATATGACGCGTGAGGTTGATAATAAACCACCGGGATTCCAAGCGGCCCGATTGACTGGAGTTAATTCCTTAAGAGAGAACGCGGTAGCCTACATGGAACGTACCAAGAAAAACATTCAGATGTTGGTTGAATTGTCGAGCGTGAAACGAACCCATGGGGTGATCAATCCCTTCCGTTACGACCGCCTCTATACCACGTCCTCCCTGCCATTGACCTTAAAGATTTTAGATCGCATTGAAGAGGAGAATATGGATCTGGCCAAGCGTATTATGGAAGTTGTCAGCGAGATCGATTCGGGCATCAGATCCACAAAAGGATTCACCGCGAATCACAATCGACCATTCACAATGAAGGAAAACTCGCTGGATAAGTACAAAGGATACAACTTTCATATGCCCGAGACGAACAAGGAGCGCTGGCAACTGTTTCGGCCCCGTATCTATTTTGACATATACCTCAAGGATGCCCGTCCACTTGGCCGCATTATTGTTGAGCTTTACACGGAGGCGGCACCAGTTGTAGTATTAGAAATAGTCCGAGCCTGTATGTGTAACATGCACGAAAAGTTTCTGATCAAGCGACTGTTTCCGTCCCTTTGGTTTGACGTCAATCTCGCATTGGACAACAACTCTCCGCTACTGCGACCCTTGGAGTATGACGCCAAGATCATTGATCATGGCGAACATGGTCATGTGCTCTCGTTCAGCAAGGATCATTTACAGGGCTTTCGGGATCAATTGTCCTTCTCTTTGTCATTTAAACCCCTCAGAGTGGTGAACGGCGCTCGTGTTGGTTTCGGCCGTGTCATCAAAGGTAGCAAGATCATCGATTGTCTCCAGAGTTATGGCACCAAGAACGGTAAACTATTCCGCAGCATTATGTTTTCCGGCTGCGGATTCCTTTAAATTTTCAAGTTGTGTTTCTAAATTTCTTGTATTGTATTGTTAGTTGAGTAAAGTCTACATCCTATCTGCTTTTCGATTTCGATCATTAATGCGTTCAGGCATAAACTTCGACATGGGGTTCAGTTTAGTTTTAAACATTTTCAGTGTAAGAGGACAAAAAAAAAAAATATTGACCAAAATTTTTAGTTTTTACATTTGTACTTTTTTTTACTATTTGCACCAATCCTTGATCCCTAAAAATGGCAGAGTTTCCAAAATGTCGCTCAGAAGATTCGCTCTACGAGTTTGAGCTGAAAGAGACGAGAAGGCTTACACAGACCGTAAATTCAAAGAGGGCCCATTTTAAAAGTAAGCCCAAATTGCAACCCAAAAGTAAACCCAGGTCGCAACCCAAGGTAAAGCATGCCGACCTGGAGCACCTTCAGCAGTTTCATGAGCACCGTCAGCGCGTAAAAGGAATGGTTTCCAATGTGGATTGTAAACCACCTGGTTATCAAGCGGCTCGTCAGACCGGTGTGAATTGGCTGTATCCGAATGCCGTGTCCTTTATGGAACGGACCAAGAAAAACATTCAGATGTTAGTGGAGCTATCGGAAGTAATGCGTACCCATGGAGTAATCAATCCCTTCCGTTACGATCGTGTCTATACCACATCGACCCTCCCATATAATATTAAGAAATTGGAGCGAATTGACGATGAGAATCGTGATATTGCCCAGCGTATTCTTGACGTAGTTAGCGAAATCGATACGGGCCTAAAATCAAAGTCAAACAAAAAGAATCAAACTAAGAACCGCCGTCCGAAATTAAAGCCCTTCTCTATGAACGAGGAGCCTCTGGCCAAGTACAAGGGCTACAACATTGAAATGCCCACCACAGAAAAAGATCGCTGGCGGCTCTTTCGTCCACATATCTACTTTGATATACATTTAAAGGACTCACGTCCACTTGGCCGAGTTGTCGTAGAGCTTTACACAGAGGCGGCCCCTGTTGTCGTGTTGGAACTTGTCCGAGCCTGCATGTCCAACCAACACAAGGACTTTGTTATCAGACGGCTTTTTCCAGATCTTTGGCTTAATGTGGAGTTGGCAATGTCGTGTAATTCAGAGTTGAATAAGCCTTTAGAGTACGATGCCAAGGTCATTGATCATGGTGCTTCCAGCTATGTGCTGTCCTTTAGTAAGGACTACCTACAGGGTTTTCCCAATCATATGTCCTTCTCCCTATCTTTCAAACCTCTCAGCGTGGCCAACGGTTCACGAGTTGGCTTCGGTCGTGTTATCAAAAACTCCAAGATCTTTGACTGTCTTCAGAGTTATGGCACCAAGAATGGTGTCCTCAGACGAAGTATTACCTTTTCAGGTTGTGGGATTGTATAAAATTTTATCTAGTGTAACCCAAAATTCGATGTATTCTTTTGTGTGTATTAAATTCTCATTTACTGCCTTGATCTCTCACATTTATACTCTGCGTCTATTGGGTTAGGATCTCAGCTAAATTGTATAATTATTAATAATGATTCCATTTTTTAATAAAACATCATAAAGAATACAATACACAGAAAACAAAGGCGTATTAAAATTAAGTTCGAATGAACTCGAATTAAGTATTTTCGATACTTAAAATTAATACTTGATACAAGTACGAACGACTGAAATCAACTATCATGTTCATATTTCAACATATGTTTGTACTTAGTTTCAGAAGGTTAAGAGCTCGGATCAAGTTTGAAATGTACTTTAAACAAGTCCGTTTTAAAGTTATTTTAAGTTTCAAAATAAATAAATTTATTTAAAATATTGTACTTCATTTGAGATCGAAATCCTTGCTTTTAGTATTTTTATTCTTAGTGAGAAATCTAGTTCGAAAAGTGGCGCTTTAAGTACGAAATACTTGATTTTCCCTCTGTGTATAAATTTAATAAAATCAAGATGTTTCCAACTTTAATAAATTGAGAAATCAATGCTTGAATCATTAAAGTTTAATGGTTTTCACTTAATTCAAAATTAATACAATAATTCTGAAGCTCGCATTACCTTTTCGATTTTTGAAGCTTATCTAAATATGTTTTGTTACAACATTTATTGTAAATATTTTCCCCCAAAGGAAAACAAAAAAAATATAAAAGTGATTTTTTTTTTAAATTTTTAGTTATTTATATATATTTTTCTACATTTTTCATAATTCTTACCACTCTTTTGCAATGAGCGAACTGCCGCAATGTGTTTCAAGTGATTCCCTTTTTGAACTGCGCCATGCCGAGCTACAAAAGAGCATTAAATGGAGTCAAGTGGCAAAGAAAAAACCAGTTATTCGAGACCCAAAGCCGAAACGCAAAATGAAGGCCGAAGATATCATCAATCACGAATTGTGGCTGTCGCATCGTCACCGATTGGGTGAAATTACTTGCGAGGTGGACAACAAGGCACCCGGTTATCAATGGTCACGTCGAACAGGAGTCTCATCCTTGACTCAGAACGCGGCACAGTTCATGGAACGCACCAGGAAGAACATTCAGCTGTTGGTGGAATTGACGAAGACAATTCGGACTCATGGGGTGGTTAAACCATTCCGTACCGAACGTGTCTATACCATGTCCTCCCTGCCCTTGAGTATCAAGAACTTGGAGCGCATCGATTTGGAGAATCATGATATTGGCAAACGTCTTCTCGACATCGTTAGTGAAATCGACTCGGGTCTCAAATCAAAGGCCAAGTCAAAACCAGTAGAGACACCTGCAAAAAAACGGATTCTACGCTCCTCAAAGCTTCTCAAAGTGAGCCCGGATGCGTTCGCCAAGTACGAAGGATACAACATCCGAATGCCAAGCACAAAACATGAGCATCGTCTGCTCTTGCGGCCACATATTTACTTTGATATTTATCTAAAGGATGCGCGTCCACTCGGCCACATTGTCATCGAGCTATACACGGAGGCGGCTCCTGTGGTCGTCCTGGAGCTGATTCGGGCCTGCAAAATGAACATGCATAGGAAATTTACCATCAAAAGGCTTTTTCCTGATCTTTGGATGGATGTGGAGATGCCATTGCCGAACAACTCCGAGTTGTATCGGCCGTTGGAGTACGATGCCAAGGTCGTTGATCATGGTGCCTCGGGCTGTATACTTTCATTCCGAAAGGACTTTTTGCAAGGCTTTATTGACAAGCTGTGCTTCTCCATGTCCTTCAGGCCGATTTGTGTGGCAAATGGATCCCGGGTCGGTTTTGGCCGCATCATCGAGGGAGGCAAGATCTTTGATTGCCTGCAAAGCTATGGGACAAAGAATGGGAAACTAAATCGCAGTATTCTTTTCACAGGCTGTGGTGTTATTTAAATTTGAAGTGTATTTTCTTTTTTATTTCGGGATATTAGTATTGTACATCAATTTATTGTTATATCTGTTGTGCTGTTTGGCGGATTAAGCCAGTAATAAACGGATTTAAGGCAAAGTTATATATTAGTCCAATTAGTCAACACATACACACACACATAATTCAGTTGCTTCGACAGGCAGTTGGATTCGGAGTCCATTCTGTGTTTGCCATGGAACAAAGCAAAACGCAAAGTGTCTTGAACTCCATTATGCCATGTTCGACGTCACTCTTAATTTGCCTCAATTATAAGCGAGGCAAAAAGACACAACAGAGCTTCAGAGGGTCTAGCTCTTAAATGACTGACAGGCGGACAGTCGGAAAGTCGGACAGGCAGATAGGTGGACAGGCGAAGTGACGACCGTCATTCGCAGTCGCTGCTCAATAACAAGTCCGGAAATATGTCCTGCCGCACAAAAGGACAAACCCTCTTAATAATATACGCAATCGCTCAGCGAAATTCTAGTTTTGGCTCATCAAACTAGCTGTGTGTGTGTACACTGAAAAAAAGACCAACTTCTAAAATCAAGAAGATTCATCTGATATATTATGTTCTTAAATTAAGACCATATTAATAATACTAAGATTGTTTATCTCAAAAATCTGAGTTCTAAATACACGAATAAAAATCTTAAATTCTTAGGAAGGTATAAATATGTTTTATTTCATACGAAACAAGAACACTGAAAAAAAGACCAATTTCTAAAATCAAGAACAGTCATCTTAAATATTATGTTCTTAAAGTAAGACCATTTTAAGAAAATCTGAGTTCTTAATACTTGAATAAAAATCTTAATTCATACGAAACAAGTACACTAAAAAAAAAAAACCAACTTCTAATCATCTAAATCAAGAACATTCATCTTAAATATTATGTTCTTAAAGTAAAACCATTTTAAGAACATATTAATAATACCAAGAATGTCAAAAATCTGAGTTTTTAATACAAGAATAAAAATTTTAATTTGTTGGGAAGGTATAAATATATTTTATTTCATGCGAAACAAGTAGTGCACGCGTGGCGCTCTGGTTAGAGACGCCGCTTCATCTGAAAAGCAGCAGCCGCCGGTTCGAGTCCCACTCGTAACAAGCTAGAAAAACATTTATAAAATTATCAAAGTCAACAAAGTAAAACAACAATGAAAAATTATAAATTAAAAATAATTTCCAATTTCTTTTATTTTTTGGCTTAAATCTTAAAAACATTTATTCTTATTATAAGAACATTTATTCTTAAAACAAGAACTTGGTCTTATTCCAAATGTTCAACCAAAATGTGTGTTCTCATTTTAAGAATTGTATGTTCTTGACGCATTTTTTTGACCAAAATATGTAGTCTTGAGACCAAAATCTTGATTTTATGACATTTTTTTTTTATCAGTGTATACAATTTATGGGCAGTGTTGGTGGCCATGGTCTGTTGTTCTGCACGCGTCCTTTATGCGCACTCCTGCAGCGCTAATTAATTTTTCTGACCAGCATCTGAGAGCGGCAAAGTCGAAAACTCACTGTGAGATTTACATTTATTAGCCATACAGCAGAAAATGACCAAAAGGGCCCGAGGTAATGAGCATATCCCCTCTCCCTCTGCCTCTCCCTGCCAATCCCAATCCCTTTTTCCTGAACACCGCCTATAACTATGACAGTGTTCATTTCTCTCCCTCCCCCTCTCACTATCACTGTCACGCCTCCCTTCCTCCTTTAACCATGCCCATGGGCAGGCCAGAATTTTAGAAATATGTTCAAGGACGCGTTGTCTTATGTGGCCATGTGGTAGCCTCAGGGACGCCCATTAGATACTTTTACTTTATGCGCGGCAAATTAAATAATTTTAATTTTTATTGTTCAGACGCTTGGCAGCTCAATGGTGGATACAGTGGTGGTTACAGTGGGTCGGGCAACGTCACACAGCGGTTGGTCCTTAGGACTGGGGAGTTGGGAGTTGGTTTCTTTGGCTGGTTTGTAGGCCATAATTTGTTGTGGCTTTTGGCTAAGTTTTTGGGGCCAGCTTTTCTTTGTATTATTTTTTTTTTTGCCTTTTATACTAACTGTGTTCTTTTGTTGTTGCCACCTTTTCTATCTCTATTCGCAGATCCACCCGCGCCGCCATTAATTTCGGGCTATATAGAGGGACAAATTATACCAGCTGGTTCGGTGCAAAAACTGCTCTGTGTTTCATCAGGCGGCAATCCGTTGGCAACGTTAACGTGGTACAAAAACGACAAACGGGTAAGTTGGAAATTTAGCAAGTTTTTGCATTTGCAGCATTTGCACCACACGAATGTGCAACAAAAAAGCATTTAAAACACAGCCACACAAAGAGATAGAGCGAAAAATGTATAGAGTGAGTGAGAGAGAGAGAGCGAGAGAGGTGTAGTCGTAATGCTATCAACAACAGACAACAGCAAACATGGGGGCAAAACAATAATGGCGCTTTTGTTGACCATTTCCGCTTCCGCTTTATGGGCTTAAAGTGCTAATAAGGCAGCTCGACGGCTGCTTTATCTGTCTCTCTGCCTGTCGGTCTGTTTGTCTGTCTATACCTTTAATGCCCCGTGCCACATGCCACACCTTCTTGCTGCTCTCAGCAGTTGTCGTTAGTGTTGGCCCCTGTTTTTAGTTTAGCTGGAATTTAATCTTTAGCACAACGCGCATCTCGCATCTCGCATCAGCTAAATGGTTGAATCAACGGAAGTGGCCACAGTTGCACAGCTGCTGTTGCTGTTGCTGTTGCATACTTATGGGGGCCACTTCCTGCAGCTCTGTTGCAGCTAGCAGCTGGCTGTAAAGTTGATATACAACACACGCCAAGTGGCAACCGCTGCTGGTTTTCTGTCACAAAGAACGGAAACGAGTTGCCATCTTCATCGCAATTGCGGTTTCTATCCTCCTCCTTAATTCCCCTGCTCCCTCAATGTGCCTCTGGCGTTTGTTGTGGTTGTAGGTGGAGGTGTGAGAGGGAGGGTGGGGGGTAAGTGTACTGGCAGGAAGATTACTCTCATCTGTGTGCGCAGATTAAATGATATTTTATCAACAAAATTAAAATGCGCCATGGTTGCCACTTCTGCCTCTTCTGTCGCTTGTGCCTCTTGTGCCCCTTGGCTTTCCCCGCCAGCTGTTGCCTGAATGTTTGCATATGTAGCACATTGCCTGAAGTTGTTGTTCTTGCTTTTAAGCACCCTTTTTATATCTGTTAATCATTGAGTACAAGGGTATATTGTATTTGTTGCAACGTATGTTACAGTTAAAAGCAGGCGTTGCAGTACACATAAAATATATATTCTTGATCCACGTCAACAGTGCATATCGCAATGTTCTTTTGTTCATAGATATAAACAACTGCATCTTAAAAAATATACGTTAGAGCTAGAGCAACCAAAATTCGCACACATATGTATACGTATATGTACTACACACAGATTAATTTTATTCCGAACTGATTCACCCACATTATAAGAGCTAGAGACTTCAAATTTGTTGATCAAAAATTACTTGTCCACACGCAAAGTTTTCAAAATAGACGGTGAACATATTTTTTTTTATAAATTACCAAGCATTACATATAATTTCATTAAAATTGTATAAGTACAGACAAATGCGAAATAATAAGAACAGCATATGTGAAAATGTAACTCGATAAACAAAATTGCAATAAAAACATTTTTATAATAAGTCTTAATACTATTATAATAGTACATATATTAAGCTATTTATATCCAAAAAGAATGTATATCCTGTTATGTCCTTATCTATTATAATATCAACTTTGTTGTTTTAAGTCAAAATTCAGCTGTGCGAAAATATAAGAACATAGATAGATGTTAATGGATTACCAATTCCTACATCATTTTTAACAATTTATTAGTATACACTTAGGTCCATAGATTTAATAGGAATGATATCCACAAATTTTCTGGATCATTTTGACACATCTGGAGTCTATAGATCCTATAAAGGCGTGGCATATGAAGATTATAATATTTTACCAAGAATTTTCTTCTTCATGCCATATTTTGATCGTATTTTCTGTCCATGCCATCTCTGACTTATTTCTTAACATCCATCAATAGCGAATCTATTGGATGCGGTTGGGATATTGAGTCGTTTCTATGCAATAATTATTATACTGATGGAGCTAAAAATTGATAGATAAAATATTTTTAAATTGAGTAACGGGTATCTTATAGTCGGGAACTCGACTATTAACTTATTGCTTCTTTCGCTCTCATCTTTAGTTTCGTCTGTTATGCTAGCGACATATGTTATTTTTGATGCTTTCTCCATTTTGGCAGATCAACTCCGTCATTCGGTCCGCCGACAAATCCGTTTCAGCCGAAATAACTATTTTGGCCAACGTCACCGACAACCAGGCCCAATATCGTTGCGAGGCCTCGAACAGTGCCACCGAAATACCGCTGTTCGAGTCGACAACACTTAGCGTGCACTGTAAGTAGAGAGTTCCTCTGCCCCCTCTCAATCCCCTCGAGTTGTTGCCATTATTATTATTATTCTTTTTCCTTCTCCCTTATCCATTCGACCGTCTTACAGTTGCGCCAGAGACGGTAAAAATACGCATTGAACCGGAAGAACTGCGACCTGGCATGGAGGCAACCATCATTTGTGACTCGAGCTCAAGCAATCCACCGGCAATGCTGTCCTGGTGGAAGGATGGCATCTCCATTGAAGGTATGTACGAATTGGAAGTTTGCCCAGCACATGGCCAAGGACTTGGCGGCGCCGTTGTCAAAATGGCAGCTGCTGTTGATGTTGCTTCTGCTGATGTTGCTGCCTGCATTTTTAAGGCGTTTCCACGACAACATCCGGTTTGGTTGCCAGCCAGTTCAAGCCCCATCAGAGCCAAAGTCCAGTCTGGTTTAAGCCAAATCACTCCCATTTTATTTACATCGTCTCTGCTCGCTCTCTATCTTCCTATTCGCAGGCATTAATAATACGTCGAAGCCAGGTCTCTGGGGCGGCACAGTCTCCACATTGGAGTTCAAGCTAAACATCAGCCAGGAAATGAACGGTGTGGTCTACACCTGCCAAAGCGCCAACGAGGCATTGCAGCGCAGTGTCCATGAGGCAATCAGCCTCAATGTGCTCTGTAAGTACACTGAAACAAAAAAGACGTAACTACTAAATTTGAGTTTAACTGAACTCGAGCTAGGAACTCCCATTTATTGAGATAACTAATCAAGTATAAGTAGAAATATTCTTGACAAAAAAAGGCTAGTTAAACTCTTGGCTTTCTATTAATTCGTTCAAAAATTCCTTTGAACTATATTACAGATTCTCTAAATAATGTGATTTAAGTTTTACTGAAATTATTATTGTATAACTTCTAACAATTATGTTTTGATCTGAACCTTAAATTTAAACATTACTAAATCATTAAAATACTTAGACCTTCATAGTATCGAAATCTTAAACTTTTTTTTCAGGGACTGTAATCATTATAAGTTTTATTACAAAACTCATGAAATAATCATTATTCTATGAGTTTTATTATTTTGCTTATGATTACTTTTGAGCAAAAAATAAAACTCAGGAATAATCATTATTTTTGATCAAAAAAATAAAACTCATAGAATAAAGAATATTTCTTGAGTTTTATTTTTTTTTGAATTAAAAATAAAACTTAAGGTGCTATAATAATACTTATCATTATGCTATGAGTTTTATTTTTTTTGCTCAAAAATAATGATTATTTCTTAAGCTTTATTTTTTTGCTCAAAAATAATGATTATTTTGTGATTAAAAATTAGAAATCTTAAGATCATGGTGAAATTGCATAGATTACCCTTAAAGAAAGATTTTGGTATAATTCACGTTTTTTTACAGTTACTAGAAGTGAGTGATTTTTTCAATTGAAAATACAAAATAATCATTATTTAAAGTCCCTGATTATTTTCAATCAAGTTTGACATGTGTTGTTTTGAGTAGAAACTACTTGATTTCTTCGCTCTGTGTAGTCCAACTGCTCACTAATTGAGCAATTAGAGGCTGTCTGACTCTCTCCTAATACGAATTCCATTCTCAAACGTAATCTCAAACTCAATCGGAACTTCAATTCAAATTCAAATTACAGTTCGTCCCAAGTTTGTGCCGCCGCCGTCGTGGACTTCGGTGGGATTGGAGGGAGAATCGTTGCAGGTGCCGCTGCAGGCGAATGCAAATCCCTCAACAATTGCCTACACCTGGACAAAGAATGGCATGGCCATACCACAGGAATCCAGTGGCAGCGTCTCTGCCGGCGAGCATCGCATCTTTGCCGATGGTGCCACTCTGAACTTCACCAAACTGCACCGTGATGATGCCGGCGTTTATTCCTGCACCGCCAGCAATTCCCAAGGCAAAGCGAGTCTCAACATTACAGTCGTGGTTGAATGTGAGTATGAGTTGAATGAGTATCCAACGAGTATTCCATTGAACACTCTTCCTTTAGATGGCACCACAATCAAGTCCGTGTCGGAGAATATCATTGTGAATCCTGGCGAGGATGCGATGCTTTCGTGCAGCGTTGAGGGCAAACCGCTGGCCGAGGAGCATGTGAAGTGGGAGCGAGTTGGCTACAACATGAAGGTTAAGACAACTACAACCTTCACCAATGGCACCGCCTACCTGCACATCAAGGATGCCCAGCGAGATGATGTGGGCAACTTTCGTTGCGTGGCCGACAATCATGTGGCCAATCCCACCAATCGCGATGTCCTGCTTATTGTCAAGTGTAAGTTTATGGAAACTGATCCAACATTGAATTTCTCTGTTATATTAATTTTAAAAATGATAAAATAACACTTTTGATCACAAATTACAAAAAGGTATCCACTATCTTTTGATATAAAGAAAATACTAAATAAAATGCAATTTGCATTTGAATACCATAATAATACATAATTTTTTTATTTTGACATAGTTCTTTTTCAATGAATATCCTTAAAAATTTTAAAGACTAAATTAATAGAAAATACTTAATATACCAATAATGTATATATATATAAAATTCAAATAAAATATATAGACCGATTTTTTAAATTTTCAAACTAATTAAATTTGATTTTAAGCTAAATTTAAAATATATATATTATTTTATTTTTTTAATTATGTCAAAAAATAAGAGTTAAAATTAATTTTTTAATAAAATTATACAAATAAAAGATTATCCTGTTTCCAGGATACTGTATATGAAATAATGTCATTCATCCAGATAATTTTTCTCAACTTCGTTTTTTTTAAATCAAGTCTAATTTACGATTCCTGTTATTGTCCTTGCAGTTGCACCCGAGATAGCCAAGGCCCCGACTTTGCTGCGAGCGGCGAGCGGGACAGGCGAGAGGGGCAGACTCCCTTGCCGTGCTCAGGCATCGCCAAAGCCGCAGTTCATATGGCGCCAGGATAACAAGGATCTGCCCATTAACCATACATTTAAATACGAGGTGGAGGAGCGCAAGATTGACTCCCTCACCTACGAGTCCTCGCTCATTGTCGAGAAGGTTGCCCCCGCCGACTACGGAGCCTACGAATGCGTTGCGCGCAATGAACTCGGCGAGGACATCGAAACTGTGCGATTGGACATCACATCACAGCCAGAGCCGCCGCTCAGTCTCAATATACTGAATGTGACCCATGATACGGTGACTGTGGCCTGGACGCCGGGCTTTGATGGTGGCCTGAAGGCCTCTTACCGCGTTCGGTATCGGTACGTAGCACCCTCCCAGTTCCCTACACTCAGTACCCACTTCTCCCACCGGCAAACTCAAGTTCATTTCATTGCAATTACTGCAAATGTCACGCTGCGCTAATGAAATTGCCAGCTCAGCCAGCTCTTCCTACATTTACACCTCTTCCATTTCCTCCTCATTTTTGTACACAGAGAGAAAAGTGACCTAAATACGAACTACTAAAAATAAGAATGCAACCTCTTTAGACAAGTTAAAATAATTTGTTTATAAAAGAAAAGAATTTTAAACCAAGTTAGACTCTAGTTCGGTTATTAAATAGTTTTTACACGTCCGTAAAATGGTAAATTTAGATTTTGACAATTGTAAGTACATTTTAAACCCACATTTTAGTTTGAAGAATTGTGTATTATTAAAATCCTTAGTATTTTTTTGTATACATATTGCATCTTGAAAAAATTTACTCGGAATATGATCGAAGTTCTCGACTTTAGTAGTTTCAGTCATAGTGATAAATCAAGTTTAAAATTTCCTTTTTTTAGCGAAGTAAAAATTTTTTCGCTCTGTGTACTCGGCTTGTTTGCTCATTCTCAATGCCATCCATTGCATTTCTCATTTGCAGAATGGCAGACCGCGAACAGTACAAATACATTGATGGTCTGCCCAACAGTCACAAGTTGACCATCGGCGGGTTGAGGATGAACACGTTATATCTATTTTCGGTGATGTCCTGGAATGATTTGGGACAGAGCTCGTACCTGCCGGATTTGACGCGTGCACAGACGAAAGGTAAGCAAAGCAATATTCAAATTAGGGCACAGTTCCTGCTCGCTGATTTATGTGCTTCCATGTTGAAGTCTCTGTCCACTTCATAAGGACAAGAGAACCTTTACTCAAATGAACTCTCTCTCACCTTTAATGCTGCACTTAATTGGAATTGTACAACACATGGACACATGATTATAGAAGCGCCTCCGCCCTCACAGCCGGCATCCTCGCTGGGCGGTGGTCCGCCAACCACCAGTCAGACGCCTTTGGGCGGCACATCGGGCATGCTGCTGGTGGGCGTGGCCTCTGGCATTACGGTGGTATTGCTCAACGTGTTTGTCATCGGTTGTTGTCTGCACAAGCGCAACGAGAAGCGTCTGAAGCGAGGTACATCACCGTCATTATCATTGTCATCACCAAGAGCATCATTATCATTGTCATTCCAAGAGGAAAATATGAAAAATCTATTGTTATTGTTGCGCTGACTTGCAAGTTGCGTTTCAGCTTCTGTTTTATTTGAACTTTTCTGCTTCTGCTTCTTCTTTTTTTTGAATAAGGATCGGACCCGGGTCTGTCTCCTGTTCCTGCCACTGTCGCACGTGCCATGTGGTCAACGTCGTGCGACGCTAATTTCATTTGCTTGCCACATGTTCCGGCTGCGTTTCGCGTCATCGCGACACAGCATGGCTACGTGATTTGCGTCCGTTTTGCATGGGTAGCTCACTCCTAGAAAGAGATGAAGAACAGAGAGTGTGACAGTGAGAGAGAGAGAGGGAGATAGATTGAGAAAAAATAAAAGAGACAGATTCAACTGGAAGTAGAACGCGACCATTTCCCTTTAGCGATTCTGCGTCATTTTTATTACAGTTTCTCATTTCATTTCGAATTTATTTATTGTTTTATTTTCCATTTTTTTTCGTTTTTGTTTCCTTTTATTTTTTTTGGTTCCATGATTTCGTTGGGAACACAGGACTTGAAATGCTGCCAGCCGAGTTAACGGAGGACACCAGCAATACACCGAATCTGGTCATAATTGGCATCTCACTGGCGGCATTTGGATTCCTTTTGGTCAATGCGGCGCTCGTTGCATGGTTCTTTGTGCATCAACGACGCAAAAAAGGTTCGTTGACATTCACACAAACACACACATATATAATTGATTTATTTTTATTTATTTATCTTTCCGTTTGTAAATTTAAAAAACATTGTACTTAAAATCTACAAAGTCCAAAGTCTTTAAAGGATAGAAACCAAACTTTAGAGATAGAGTCCTGAAATGTCTCTGCAAATCAAATAACAAGGAGAACTAAATTTCTTGTAATCATATGTTTTTATACACTGTGCTCATTAAAAATGGTTAGAAAAAAATTTAGAATGTAACAGGCAGAAAGAGGCGTGGCAGACCCCATATAGTACATATAGTCAAACTTCCCTAACTCGAACTTCTATAACTCAAATTTCCTATAACTCGAACAACTCCTCCATAACTCGAACAATCAGAATTTTTCGTATAAAATCACCAATAAATTGCGTTTTATTTTTCTTTCTGTTTTATGCTTCGGTTAAAACAGAATAATTATCAGAGCATCATTTACGGTTTTTTAAGTTCTGTTTGGCTTGAAGAAAGAAAAAAATTTAAAGAGTAAATTTGAAGAGTAAGAATTTTAGTACCTAGTTTCTGATTTAAAGAAGAATAACTCGAAGTCTCTATAAGTCGAACTTTTTCTTTGGATAATGGTGATTCGAGCGAGGAAAGCTCGACTGTATATTCTTGAACAGGATCAACAGCCGAGTCGACTTCTCTATTTCTTGAGATAACTCAACAGATCTGACTGAATATGCATTTGGGCTGGTCTTTGTTTTAAATCAACTTACTATATCATACAGCTGTCATTGGAACAATCAGTCAAAAATATGCAGTGGCGTTGACTACTAATTTATTTGCTTGTTTTGCTTGAGTTATCCACTTTTTGTGTGGCCTTAAAGAATGCTTTCAAGTCACAGTCTCCCTAATCACATTCTTCTCCATAATGAAAGCTCCTATTATCCTTGGCGATGGTCGCATATCTTCAGCTTTGCGAGACAAGGAGCAGCCACTTCATGGCTGTGATACCACTTCCGTGACACCACAGGAAGCAGAACGCGTTGTGCTACTTCCGATGCTCCCAGTGGACGTCGACGTCGACGCTGACGTTGACTTTGGCGTGGCAGAAGTGGCAGATGCGGCAACTGCTGTTCAGTTTATGATGCTCACTAAACAATTTCCTGCATATACTCAGAGATGAAATATATATCATCTATATGTATATGTAGATGTATAGATACATAATGTATGTATAGGTAGGGATCGAGTTCAAGCGTATGAGATTCAAGTAATTTCCGCGAGAAAACCAGAGCTAGACTCAAAGCATGGCAAGGAAACAAGAGAAGAAAAAATAAAAAATAAAAGAAAAATAAAATAAAATACCCTGCTCGGAGCAGTCAACAAGAATATAATGATGACAGAAAATAATGATGCATCCTGGCAGCGGACAGCAGCCAGGAACGAGCCAACCAGACACGGACGACCCGGGGCCATGCCAACTGCAACTGTTTATTGAACAACGACGACGTTGGCAGACACCCCGTCCGGTTGCTCACTTGCCCCCCTTTCCCCCTTTCCACCTTTCTGGCCCCATTGGCGAAGACAAATGTGCATCGTTTTCTTAGCTGAACGCACAATCTTTCGGAAATCAGATTGCTCTGCTTCTGCCTTCAGCTTCAGCTTCAGCTTTAGCTTTAGAAACCAGACACCAGACAACAGACAACCGACAACCGACCATAGACAGCAGATAGCATAGAGCACGTGTCCTGCAAGTTTTTGAGTTCTGGCACAATTTGCAGCTGAAGCTGAAGATTGTTTATTAATATGGAATTATATTTCAACCCAGTCCAAGGCGCACGAAATATAAATACGAGTTTGATTTCCCGTCTTCCCCTTTGCCTTCCATGTTCCGAGCATTGGCTCGTTGGGAATATTTGAAGACATTTCATTGGCAGGTCAGGTCTCAAAAGCCAAAACCAAACTGAAACGTGCTGAAAGTGCTAGCACAAAACGAGAGCATTTTCAACGTACCAAATGCCAGGACACAAAAATTCTTGGCCAGAGATGAACCAACGTTTGGCTGGGCGTGCTAACCAAATTATTTCTCATTGAGCCAAATTTAGTGGTTTGACACGCAGAGCAGATGCAGAAGGAACGGCAGCAGCAGCAGCAGCATCTCAATCAGACCTAGTACCATTCCCATTCCCAAACCCAATCCAATCCAATCCAATCCCAATTCCAGTTTCAGTCCCAATGCAGCGTACCAAAAATTATGCATACTCTTATATACGTGTGCATGGAGCAATGCTCCTTCTGTTTCTCCTTCTCCATCGCCTCCTGCTCCTTCTTTTCTTTTTGCTCCTTTTCATCAGAGTATCCCGCCCAATTCCCAGCTTGTTTGCCCCGTACAAAAGGCGGAAAAAGAGGCAGCATTCTAACTGCGAGTTGTCCTTCTGCTCAGACTCCTTTTGCTCATCCGCATCCTACGCGTCGTATACTCGCTATTTGCAGTTGTAATGTATGCTCATATACTCGTACTTTCGGCAAACATTTGACTTATGAGTTGCTTAACTTCTCTGACTTTTTGCCCGCCTGTCCAACTTCTCAGGGCAGCTGATGGCTCCTTGTTTCCCCTACAAGTATATACCATATCTTTCTTACAATAGTTCCCTTTCCACACACATAAGTAAATATACATGCATATGTAGAAGTAAATATGTGAATGTATACTGTACCGATTATGATTTTGTGATATGTAGTAAAAATATAATCAAGAAGTTTTGATTTGATTAGTGAAGGTGTTAAAGTTTTATTTATATACAAACTGACACACTTCAAAACTCTACATTAAAAGTGACGCGTGAAGTTGGCTGCGCTTTGACTTTTCATGAAATAACGCCGAACTCATCAACTTAAGATTCTGCTCAACTTTTCATAAAATATTTTCCAATTTGAGCATATCACAATTAATATCATAAAAAGAGAAATGAGAAAAAAAAGAGATATTTTTCAATTTGCAATTAATATCTTTGAATTTTATTTAATTGATTTTATGTCAAAATATCATTCAGTGACCCCTTAACAATGCATTGAAAAATCAATCTTCAAAATCTATAAAAAAAACTATTTTTTATATATTTTTATTATAATAAATTATATTTTGATCTATTTTTGGTATTTAACATCTAAACATCTTATTATAATTATACTATAATTATGACTTCGGAAAAAAAAGTATCCTTTTAAAGCTTCACAATATAATTTGGTCTTCACTTTCAAATGCAAACATGCAATTTGTACTTTGATTGTAAATTAATGTAATAATTCAAAACGGAGTTGTTTGTTTTTCATTTTGTGTAACTGAGAACGGCGCGGCAGTATCTTTTAATCGGGCATCCAATGCTTTTCCGCCTTTGTCCTGTCTTACTCTAGGACTGCTCGCCAATTGGGTTCTGTGTGAAATGTAGGCCAAGATTTTTGACATTATGAACGCGAGGCACTCGCTAGCGGAGCATGAACTACAGCCGCAGGACATAAATAAGATATTTTTCTTAGAATTTCAGCTGGCTTTATTATACGGAAGAGGGAAAACGGTGAATAGCGGGAGGGGAGGGGGAGGAGAGAGGGGGCGGGTTTACAGATGGAGGGTACTGGCAATTTCTCTCATTTCTAGCATGCACAGAGCACAGTTATGTTTGAACAAATGGCGCTTGGCTTGGATCTGGTTGCAAGAGTGAGCTTTCCCCCCTTTCCTTCTCACACCCCTTTTCACTTTCCCCCTGGCACTACACAAAAGAAATGCATATTTCAGTCTTAACAGCCGCTTGTTACAAGAACTGTTAAGCGAGTCGAGCGAGCCGAGCCTGCAGCTGCAAAACTGTCTTTCTCCACCAACAACAACATTTTTATGACAATGTTCGGCTACCGCTTACCCCCCCCCCTCCCTCCCCCCTCTCATCCTTTACTCAAACTGTCCCTTCTCCTTTTAGCTGCTGCTGCTGCTGCCATAAGCCGATAACTGACAATGCCCAAAAGCATTTTTTTTTGGCCATAAAGGAGTTGTCAGGGAAACTGGTGCGTTGGCCAGAATGACAGCGGTTGGCAAGCGGAACATAGAAGAGCAGCTGAAGAAGTGGGCGGGGGCGGGGGCGGGGGGGGGAGTGGTAAGAGGAACTAGCCTCAGCCCGAAGATATCTGTGCATATTTCAATGCTTTCGTTAGCGAAACTTGACTTGTGGGTTGCTTGCAGCTCTTGTTGTTGTTGTTTGTCTGTTGTTGCTGTTGTTGTTTTTTTTTTTATTTTCTACGTATTTTGTTGTTGTCCTTGGGATATGCATTTTTAATGTGCATTTGCGCTTTTGTGTCAAAATGGAGCATGACGGAAAAGAAATTCAACCGCCTGCTCCTCATCCCGTCAACTCAAAGGAAGTCAACCAAACTGCGCCGCACGGACATAGACACGGACATGGCTAAGAAGCTTTCGCTGTTGCCATTGCCATTGGCCATTTCCCATGTCCCTTTCCCTCTCCCCCCTTTGCTGCTGCCCGTTTGTCCGATAAACTATGCCAAAAGTCTGCGGTTGGCATCTGGTCGGAGGTTGCACTGTCCGACTATCCGACTATCCGACTGTCCGGCTATTCCGCTGCTCCCACGGTCATTGACTCGACTCCAACATAGTCCAACATACTCGTACTCGGAAGATACACATTCATATATCATTCTTATGCAAGTTGACCATCCTGTAGTATGCCATTCCTAATGTTTATTGCCATTTCGCTTGACCCCCATAGATATGAAGTGTGTAGAGGGAAAAACTGCCGAAAAGAGAATTTTCACTCAGGCAAAATGGAAATTTTGAAAAAGCACTCCGATTCCTGCTATGTAGTAACTTATTTTCGACGAAGTCCCGTTTTATCATACTTCAGTTATATTTAAGCTAAAGGGGGATTTTAAGACCCTGTGCTTAAAAAAAGGACAGGGGTCTATTGGGTTTGCTTTAACGAATATGTGCGTAACAGGCAGAAGGAGGCGTGGCAAACCCTGTAAAGTATATATATTCTTGATCAGCATCAATAGCCAAGTCGATGTAGTAATATCCGTCTGTCTGTCTGTCCGTCTGTCCGTCCATCTGTTTGAACACCTAGATCTCAGAGACTATAAGAGCTAGAGACACCAAACTTGGTAAGTAGGTTGCTCTATATTGCAAGCAGATCAAGTTTGTTTCAGAATTTGGCCACGCCCCCTTTACCGCCTAAAAACCGACATAGAAAATTGCATATCCAAATTATAAGAACAATCTAAAAGCTAGTGACACCAAACTTGGTATGTAGATTCCTCTATATTGCAGGCAGATCAAGTTTGTTTCTTTTTTCGATCGGACCACTATATCATATAGCGCCCATAGGAACAATCGGTCGAAAATCAAGTCTTAGTGTGAAAAACTTTTTTGTTTTATGAGATATCATAACCAAACTTATACAATATGTATCTAACTTAGTGTAAAATTTAGTACAGCGCTCTGCAAGGGCGTCAAGTGAGCAGAATATTTTTAGCTTTTTCCATAGTAAGTACGGGGTCTCCGACAGTCGAGTATGCGATTATGTTTTAGTTAGCTAACTGACAACTTAGCTAGAACTTACAAAAACGGGCCTTAAATAAGGACTTCTCTCTATATACATTTCTGGCAATGCTTATAATCTCAAAATTTTGGCCAAACTCAAAACTGGCTACTGTCAATAATAAATATGATATAAAAACGAACGGACCGAAAAAAGAAACGAAATGCCAAAAATGATAGAGATAGATATGGAGGGTGAGAAAGAGCGCGAAAGGGGGAGTTGAGTGCGACACTTTAACGAGTTGGCCAAGGCAAAAGTTTTGTGCCAACGTGGCCATAAGCGATAAGCGACCGGTTACGGTTACTCCAAAACAAACGGACTTCTACGTAAACCACTCGACTTTGACACTCTTTAAACAATTGACTAAGGCCACAACTACAGCCCGAGGCCTGGAACTTGCAACTCACAACTCGCAACTGGAGCTGGAGCTGGAGATGGGAGTGTGCCATCGAATCAGTTGAGATAAGCACAGAGAGACTGTCAAACTGATGGGCGCCAATGTCATTGTCCGAAAGTTTTTAACTTAAATGCTTAGAACAACCTTACCATCTCGTATTGTATTGTATGTCTATTAGGGTTCATCGATTTGTATGGGCTCAAAACAATTATAAAATGGTAAACCAAATTCGTAATCTACGGTCAGGGTTACGAAAAAATATAAAAATATTTTCAGCTCGAGAAGCGAGGACTAGGAATTAATTTTATAGCTACGGTTTCTTGGTGAAAACATCTTAGAATTGACTGTAAATTACAAATTTTAGCTACCACTTTTTTTTTATGAAAAAATTGATGTACCCTAATGTATTTACTATTTTGTTTGTGTACCATAAGTATTTGGAATGAAAAAAATTACTATCTTTAAAATCTTTGAAGACTATCCGTAATTTAAATCTTAAAGAGTAAAAGATTTTAAAAAGGAACTAAATATTGTGATTTCTAATATAAGATAGTAGCCTTCAATTTATCTATAATATTTTAAAATTCTTTGAAGTAAAAACAGGTAGACAGCTCTTAAAATATTATATTATAAAAACGTAATTGATATAAAAAATCCAGAATATTCACAAGAAAGCAACCCGATAGGAATATAGACAAGTCGGCGGCTACAGTCGGGCAAGCTCTACAGTAGGATACCCTGTGCCCAGGTACTCTGTACTAAAAGTTGATTTTCGACCGATTGTTCCTATAACAGCTATATGATATAGGAAACCGATCTGAACCAATATTGGCCAGGATGTAAAATACCAAACTAAATGCATATTCTATCAGATTGGTTAAGATATCTCAAAAAATCAAGAAGTTTTTCATACTAAAACTTTATTATCGATCTATTGCTCCTATGGCATAGAGGTTCGATCCAAAAAAAAACAAATTTGTGAAATTTTAATGAATAATATTTGTAAATCATACAAATGTCTTTTATGTCAATATTGCACTACTTAAAAATACCGATTTTTAAAAGCAAGAATATTCGCCTTAGTTTAACGAGTCCGAAACACCTTAAGCATCTTAGACATACAAATATAATGCCTTCAGTTAGGGGTATAAAAACCAAGAGGCACAGAATCAAAAAACAGCTGTGATTTTTGGCAAAAAATCGAATAAGCATAAGTCAGAGAATAACTGGCAGAATTCTGCTTTTTTTGGGAGCTGCAACCCGTCAACCCATCAAGCAGTGGAGACCATCAGGGCAAGAGACCATCAGCCGCATCAGGGCAGCAGATTAAGAGAAAAGCCTTCAAAGCAGACGTAACCGTCAACAGCGACGTCATTAACTGTTCTGACGACCGCAAAAGCTGTCTAAGCCATGTCATATACATATATTGGCAGCAGTGCAAAATGCGAAAGAAATCCCGTTCGCTTCTCCTTCCTGCCTGCCTCCCCCTCCCCCTCCACCTACACCGGCACCGTCGCCTTCCTCTGTTGGTATTTCCCCGATTTTTTGGCCTTGGCGTGGCATAAGTGCAAAATTTGTAATCTCTGTGTCAGGCATAAAGTGCAACGGTGGCAACTAGAACCAAAAACAACAAAAGCTATATCCCTCTCCCTCTCTTTCATTCTCTGTCGCTGTCGCTGTCTCTGTCTCTGTCTATTGCTGAGTTGCCACAGCATGCGGCATACCAGTGTGGCAGAAGCTTTAGCTACAGCGCCAACTATGGCTCCGGCTTATTTGTCGTGTGCTCGGTCGTGCGACTCCGTCAAAAACTGCTGTGCAACAACGACAACTAGGATAACTAGGACGACAACGACAACGTTGTTGGATGATGCAAGCTTTGACAGTGATAAGCCCCTTCTCTGGCCATTAATTCCGTCTGTCCATTCATCGTCAAGTCAAGCTACCTAAAGCAGTTGAGTGTCACACTTTCACCTTTACTTTTTTAAGCCCTGTACTTGAAAAGTCCAAAGGGTCTATAAAGTTAGAGATACAAAAATCCCTGAATATCCTCAAGGAATTTAGTTTATACATACATATTATAATTTAGCATCGCTCCCTAAACAACTATTTTCAAGAGCAAGTTAATAATAATATAATAAGTATCAACATAATAACATATCAACATTGTTTAAGTGTGTTTGAGTTATCACAAATTTAGTACACGGTCTCCAACAGTCGGTTTCTCCTAGTTTTTGTTTTATTTGCCAACTTTGTCATTTACAGCTTAATTTATATCTCTGAATAGCTTTTTATGGAGAAATCACAAAACTTTCGCAGTCTTGCGACTTTTTGTAAAAAAAAAATGGAGTTTGAGGATGGCAGGTTATAAAAAAGACTTAACTCTTGGTTTCGTTCGTTATCTTATTTCATTTAAAAAAAATTAAATAATTTAAAAACATAACATTCGCTACATAAGATTTGCAACGAAATATTTGTTTTTAATTAACAAAGCTTTCTTAAGAATCGAAATATGGAATGACATAAAGCCAATGCTTAAATCAGCTAGCTGCAATTGATAAAAAATTCCAACGTGGCTAATAAATCTTCATTCAAAAGCTGATAGTTTTATTTTTTTATATTTCGCTTAATTGATTGCAGACTCGGCCATTATTTAATGCATTTGACTATTTTTTAGTGGGCTGTATTTGTGGCTCTCCTGTCGGCATTGGCTGTGGAACTCCGACTCCACAGTCATCGTAAATAAAGCATGTGACAAATGCCAAAAAATGTTTTTAATTCACTAAACTCTGAATGCATTTGCTTGTTTGTTTGGTTTGTCGGCTTGTTCGGCTGTTCGCTTTTAGAGTTACCTTCCGACAACATGTTTTATTTACGCTGGGCTGCAATAAATACGTGATGTTGTCAACAGCACACGGCTGGGAACCTTTTACAATTGACGACCTACAATTAAGTGCATTCCAATTTATGTACTTGAATCCATTAGAATAGTTCGAAAATTGCGAATTTCCAATGAGTTTTAATTCAGTTAAGTGATCTATTGTAAATATCGATTTAAATTATAACAACTCTTATATAAAGCAGCATTTTTGTGGACATATTTATAATTATCGCGTACAGATTTATACAAATGTCATTTGTAGTCATCAAAACTTATATATTACTATAAGCTACCAATAATCTAAAATATTTATGGTAATTTTTACACAGGAAACATTTTTTCTTAAAATTTAAAAATGTGCTATTAAAGTCAGAAAAAACTATATATTTTTATTATACTCGTAAATATAAGGAACAGCAACAGCAGCAACAATAACAATAACTGTAACAATAACATTGCATCAACATTTCAGGTTAATTGGAAAAGTGTTTGCCAAACAAATCTAATACATTATTCTCTTCTCTTTTCTCATTTTCTCGTTTTTCTCCTCCTTTGGCTTCTCTTCTCACCATGGATGCTGAATAACTGAACGAAACACTCAACGAAATGCTTCATTCATTCATGCGAATATGGCAACAACCAACAAAATCAAATGCACTCAACGAACCGAACCAACACAACACAAACGTCACACACATGGACACACACACACACACACACACACATATGTACATGGACCACATTGACTTTGCGGAAAACACGTGTTAACCATGTGGCGCGGTCATTTTGTCGTTGCCATTTGTGAAAATGTGCCATGAATCATTTAATGGCATTTTATATACAAATTTAATTGCATTTTTACTCGTACCTTCCTTTCATTCCCTGCGTTTCCTCTATCCTTGTTACAACTGCAACTCATTGCGTTTCGCAACGTCGAACTGCACATCGTGCATTGATTTTCCCCTTGACCATGGTCAACACACAACACAAATGCGTCGGCATAAAAATGGTCGATGATGACGACGGCGTCGATGGCATTGCACCAAATGTGAATAATTTAACACAATGGCCGCGTCTACCCCATACCCCAATGATTCTACCAACTACCAACTGCCAACTGCCAACTACCGACTCCATCTTCCATTCCCCTTCGGTCTGTTCATCCCGCAATGCTGGCCAACATTTGCTTGCTCGGCACTTTGACAATCTTTGCTATTTGCATTTGATTTGCATTGCCTGAAACGCTGCTAACGCCCACGATCACGCCCACACACTCACACTCACACACACACACTCACACACCTACACTCATGCCTACGCCCTCTGGCAACAACTACAACAACAATCGTATCCACCCCTTGTGATCCGCCCGTGCGGTGTTCCAAATGACTGGCGCACTGCGCCGCCGCCCAATCAATTTTCGGCATGTCACTGCCAATTACACCTTTTCAATATTTGCGCCGCATACTTGCTACCTTTTTTTTTTTTTTTTTGGTCTTTTGGTTTTTGTTTTGGTGTGCCGTGAACTCGACTGGGATTGGGAATGGGAATGGGACTGCTGCCTGCTCTATCCATTGTCGCATCCAGTGGCGGAAACTACAAATCAACCAGGCAAAACGGCGACCATCGAAATGTACGCGCCCAGCTCGTACAATGACACCGTTACCGGCGAGACACTGTCCAGCGTGTCGGAGAAGAGCGAGTCCTACTCCAATGAGGGCAGTCAACCGGAATATATTGTGAGTTTACTACACACACACACACATACTTTACTCCGGTTTTTAGCTCCTCTTTTTATACCGAAAACTATTCTTATGCCCTTTTTTTTTGCCCCTGCCTGTTGTTGTGCATGAATATGCAATTTGTGAGCAAGAATGAGTACAATAGGCAAAATTGTCGACGCTGATGCTGTAACAAACATTTAGGCAGGCTAAAAAAAAACAAAAAAAAGGAAGAGAATAATGAAAAAATGTATGGGCTGTCTCAAGTTATTGCCAGGCGCTTGAAATTACAACTCAACGCCGGAACCGAGCAACGGCAATGGCAAGGGAGGGAGGGAGGAGCTGTTGACATCGAGGTCGCCGCGCTTGAAGGCAGCCGGAACTGTCAGGCCAGCCGGAAGCAGCAGCATGCTAAGACGTCGTGATTAATTACGCCCTGTTGATGATAATGATGAGCGCGAGACTGAACTGAGCCAGGCCAAAACCAAAACCAAAAGCAAACTGAGCAGCAGCAGCAGCAGCAGCGATGTGGCAAGAACAAATCGTTTCAAATTATTAAAATCATTTATTACGGGCGTAATCTTGGTGCGGCAAAGCGACCACAAAAACTGCTAACGTCTGATGTTAACTGTTAACTGTAAACTGTTAACTGTATATTGTATATTGTTAACTTTGTTCGCATGCCTACGGGGCGTATGATAAATCAGCACATTGCGTATACGCAATGTTGGCGATGAAGATAAAGACAAAGGTGCACTCGCATGTCGTCGCTGTCATTGCGGCTGTCAATTGCGCGCCAATAACTTTCAACACTCCCCCCGCCCACGGACTCCGGAATTTAATGAAAACAATAGCTTAAGTGGGGAGTAATTACTCAAACACTTGTGGTGTGATTCGACATGCTTCACGGTCTCAGGTTGCATACTCTGATTGCTCATTCTCTACTCAAACCCTCTCTCTATCTCTCTCTCTCTATCTCTGTATTTCGCAGGACGAGGCACGCAAGAAGGCTGCATCGACGTATCTGGTGGAGAGCGCTGACATGCCACCACCTAGATACCAAAAGGATGGCACACTGCCAGCATTATATCCGAATAATATGGGTAAGTCAAGCAAAGATCTGAACTAACAGATATCGCTGTCAGTTTGCTGCTCTCTCTCTTTCTCTCTCTCTTTCTGTTGTAGCATAATAAATGCTCAGGGACAAAGCACACAGAAAAAAGCGTAGAGCACATGAAAAAGCATTTTAGATAATTAACTTTTGGTCAAAACAAGCTACCAAGTTCACAGTGCTCAGTGTCCAACTCTCAGTGTTCAGTTCTCAGTTTACAGTTTAGGGTTTAGAGTTGCTGTCAGCACGTCAGCGCCTCGTTCTATTCGTGTTGGCTTCTTTTGTCAGTTGGCTGCAGTTGTTGCCTGATTTTATTCCATGATTGCAATCAAAGCTAAAAATAAAAGCGATGTAAAAACGGAAATCGGTAAAATGCGCAGCAGCACACTAAGAAACTAAGATAGAAGAGACGATGAGAGAGAGAAGAGTGAAGGAAAATCAGCTACGCGATGGCTGAAAATTCAATTTGAGTGCAACATCTCCATCTTAATTGTAATTGAGGAGCAAAGTTTTTGCCAGTCTTGATTTTCAATTGAGGCATGTGTGTGCATCCACTTTCAACCGCAACACACACACACACTCACACACACACACTAACACACACACACACACACTAACACAATCAATCGCAATCTTGAACACTTGAAACCAAATCACGTGCAGTCTGCGCTAATTTAAGAGTGCGTTTCCAGCAACTCAACTAAAATTTAAGCACATCGTTTATCAAGCGGAAAATCATCAGCCAGACAAACCATATGGGAATGAAAAAATAATAATAATTCTGGAAAAAAATAGTAGAAGCTGAAATAAAAATAATAAACTAGACACATTTTTTGGCAAGGAAAAGAGGAAAGCGAATAAAGTGAGAGATAGATGAAAGAGATGAAATAACAATGGCAGTATTATAATAACATTGGGAAATTGCTGAAAGCATTGCCGATGGATGCGACAGCAACTGCATTTGAAATGCAAAGCGTAAAAATAATAAAAATACATTAGCTGTAAACTTTTGGTCTTGCCTTCTCTGCAGTCTCTTCTCTCTCTCTCTCTTAACTTATCTCGTCTTTGGGCTTGTCTCTCAGCTTGTCTTGTCTTGTCTGCGCTGAAAATAAAATACAATTACCTTATGTCAACGTATTTGGCAAGTGAAGGAGCATACTTCAAAAATAACAGCTACGAGTCCAAGGCACATTTGATAGCAACGACAACTTGCCACAGATAAACGGAGATGAAGATGGAGATGCAGACGGAGACGGAGGCGTCTCCAGTGCGCATAATTATGTATGCGGCTATGCGGTGGCAAAAAAAAACACAAAAAACAACAACCCAAAAAAAAAAAATAAAAAAAACCAAATAACAACGAGAGAAAAAACACGGCACAAATGTACGCAGGTGGGAGGAGGAGAAGGCGAATGCGAATGGGAACAAGAACGAACGAACGAGCAGGCGAAAAATATGTGAAACAAAAATCCCTCGTCGCATCAAAATTAAAATGCTTGCCGGAAGCTGAATCTCAAACAGACGCCCAAGGCTATAATTCCCCTGTGAGGAAAAACAGCACAACACATAGACATACAAATATAGTATATATGTATACATGTGTATACACACACACACATACAGTTGAAGAAGCGCGAAAATTCTTTTTGTCAGCTGTCGCCACCTGCGACTGCCTCAGTTGCAATCAAATAATAGATGATTCCATTCCATTCCATACCACGTCAGTTGTCGTCGTCCAGCAAAGCGCATTTTTAATGAGACACTATTCAAAAATGACGCTCTCTTAATGAGCACCAAACACATGTACGCAGACACACACACACACCCGCACACAACCACCAACAACAGTGTGTGCAAATATCCGACAACTCAAAAATAAATACAAAGTCGAATACGAAGCAAAACATAGCCTTGACCAGCTTGTCTCTGTTTAATATTTTTGCAAAATACAGCTACAGTAAAGCATCAGAAATAAGTAAAAATTGCTCATTAGTGTCTTTATTCACTGATTTGATGATGCGATAGTTTTTCAATACAAAATGGCGGAAATTTATCTGACTGGCACTTGAAATAAATGAATCAAAACTGCTGTTATATAATTTGATCGTTTTAAATTAAATTCTAATTAAGAATGTAAAGTAAAAGTGGCCCGTAAATTTGTAACAATCAAATTCACACCTCAAACCAAAGTCTCATATATTTTTTCGACTTGCTCAATAATTAAGCAGCTTAACCAAAAGTTGTTTATAATTGTGTTGGTTACCTAAGCGATAAGTAGCCAATTACAAGTAAGTTAGAGTTATCGTTCTATTTTTTGCTACACGTGGAAGTGAATTTTTCACGAAGAGCAACACATTTGTTATCCCAATTGCTATAAATATGAAATGAATGTGACCGCAATTGTGTAGACCAGTGCAAGCAGTGGCAATTACACATTACTTATTATGCTATATGCACAATGATTAGAATTCTCTTTTGTTCAGGTCTGCTCTGATTTAGCAGCAGCACCAAGAATAATATAGTGTGCTTTTCAACACTGTTGCTAGCTGATCGAAAAATCAATAATTCATGGGAATTTTCCCCTCGCTAAGGAAGGTAACCTACCTTTCCAACTTTTCCGTACTGCCCCCCTGCCCCCCTTTGTGTTTTGACAGTACTACACATTGTACAACATACGCATACACAATAACCGTACGCATATGCAAAGTAAACAAGCCACAAAATGAACATGAGGCACCCTCAGCACTGTGCCACAGAAGCAGCAGCAACTTGAAGCTCCAAGTTTAGTTGCTCGATAGGAACGTCAGGACATACATATGTCATGCTGTCGAATTGTCTGCCTGTGTCACCCCACGGCCGCAGCTTCAACTCAGCTCAACTTTCCTTAACCAAATTATTGTTGCCTACTTTTCTGCGCTCGCTTCAAATATACAACGCACTATGGAGTGTTTGTTCATTTTTCTAAAAGTAATTAACTTATTTCTATGATATAAATTATCATCTTGATATGTAAAAGCATCTGCTTCTGACTTGTAAATATGTTATTTATTTTTACTAAAAAATGCAAGAGCAATTGGTTTAGCTACAAATTCTTGTATTATAAAAGATTTTTATACAAATAAAGAAATTCATTGATAATATGTAGCATCTATATAGTTGTACGATTTGGACTATAATTTTTTTCAAAATGTTAATACCTGCAATTCTAGATTCGTTCTTGATTCATTAAATAATTCCAAAAGAAATATGCAAAGTCTCCACCGTGCCACGTCATTTACTACAATGTGTGCTTTTGAGTATGTGTGTGTGTGTGTGTGTGGAGGAAGGAATGTGGGTGTCTAAGTCTATTTTACAATTTTACAAATTTGTTACGTTTGTGGCTTTCACGCCTTTTCAAATGAGTTTAAGTTGAGTGGTTAAAGCGTTGGCTGTATCCTTGCCACCGATGCCACAGCTGCCACAATCGAGGCCATGAGCAATGTCAAGCAATTTATCTCATCACAGGTTAGGTATCATTATTTAAATACATACAAATGGACGAGTGCTTAGTCTGATTTGCTTATCAGGGCTTATCGAAAGACAAAATGAGAGAAAAGAAGAGAATGGCAACCTCAGCACGTGCAACACTCGTTGACTCCGATTGCCCGGCCAATGTCGTTGCAACTTGCAATTAATGGCCTCTCGTTTTATTTGATTCCAAACGTTTGCACATGAAATGAACCAGAAAGCAGCAAAATGTTGCATCTACGTGGGCGCCAACAGAATTCCAATCGATTCAACACACATCCCATTTATTTTTTTTTTTTTACAAGCCTCCTGTCGAATTGCTTGCATCTTGGATTCCTTTCCTTTATTTTTTGTTGGTTGCAAATGCGACTATAAATGTGTCATTTGCAGTTGTGTATTCCAAAGCATCAACCTCTTTCTGCCATTTTTGGTTGTGGATAAAATCAATTGAGCTCCAATGGCCAACGGAAGTCTGGCCAGGCATTAAAATTGCCATAAATCTATGCAAAAATGTAAAAATAATACAATAATAACGAGCACACTCAGAAAGAGTGCGATTTTTAAATAGTTGAAAGCATAAAATAAATACATCAAATATGTTGAATAATAAAGTTATATTCTTACTTACCTTCTTCTCTATTTGTTGCAGTTAATGCCTGCACGCTGCCGCATCCCAGGCACAATAATGGTCATGCCGCAGCTGTTGCTGCCGCTGCTGCGGCACACATGACGCGTGACGATCAGATGCTCATCAGCAAGGGCGTTTACATTCCGTCCCCCTCGCCTGCACCGCCTCCAGATGGTTCCTACTACAACATGAACAGTGACAGATATCTGTCGTATCCGCCAATGGTAAGTTGTTTATTTACGATATTTGAAAATATTATGTTTCTTTGTACTACTTGCAACTTTCAACTTTGATTTAAATTCTTAAGCTCACATAATTCTATGATAAACTCGTCGATCTTTAAAAACAATGTCTTTTTAATCATTGTTTGGCCCTAAATTGATGTGCATCTTTCATTTAGGACAATTGTTATTTTTCAGGGTAGCAAACCGAAACCAATTTCATTTCATTTGGGATTTCGGTAATGTTTCAGCTACGAAGATTTTTTTGGTTTCAGGATTTCTTAAATTTATTTATTTTTGCGCGACTAAATGCAGTCGGCAAAGCAAAAATTACCAAGTATAAAAATTAAGCTAAAGATTACAAATACAAATAAAATTAAATATAAATTATGAAATTTAAAGAAAAAAATTAAAGTTAGATCTTGTTATATCTTTCGTAACGGTTATTTGTATTTTGTAGGTGTTGGTTTCGAAATACCGGTACGATATCGGTTCACAAAAACAAAAAAATATATGTGGTATAAATTTTATAAGAACGTTAATACATATATAAACAAGAATTCTTTGATTTCAAATAAAATTTACATTAAAATTAAAAATTTAAATAAGTTTGAAAAACGATGATCAACATAATTAAGTTAAATGCTATTTCGTTTTCGATATAATTAAAAAGTTTGTTTTGGTTATGATTTCAGTTACGGTTACCAATTTCAATCGGTTATTACCGGTTAAAGGTTACGCTTTCAATTACTATTTCAAGCCTTGGTACTTTTTTTTTATAGTTTAACATTTCTTGTAAAATAAAGTATTCTTTTTAACAATGGTTAACTTCTAAATAATTTGAATCTGCATTTAAATATATTTAAATTTAAAAACATATATTTTTTCTTACTATCTGAGCTAGTTTTGTTTAGGTAAAACTAGATTATTGATATCCTATAAGACTCCAGTACAAACTAGCTAAAAAATGTATATTAAATGTGTCCTGCGTTTAGATACCAGGTTATTGATTTATTTCATAGAATTTGCATCTTTACTCTTCGACCAGAGCATTAGCCTTTCCGGCTTATATTTCCCATGTGGTAGTTGTAAAAGTGCTTTCAGTAACATGGAGCATGCTTAAAAAAAAATACAGCTTTTTTAAGATTCCTTTAGATAAGCTGCTACTGTCATCTGCAGCTTTATGTTAATTGGCCCGACATACTTTGATCCTCAATGCTCGTATGATGGCACTCTAATCAGCTGCAGCTGCTTGTGAATGGACTGCTTCGCCCAGTTGGATGTCCTCGCTTATGGCTAGTCACGGCCAAGGATTAGTTCGTGCAATTAGTTGGATGCCAGGCACAGACGGCAGATAGTAGATGGTAGATGGTGGATGGTAAATGGTAAATGGCAGTTGGCAGCTCCTGCAAATCCTTCTTCATTTGCATCGCATTTAAAGCGAAATGAGCCGAGGGAATATATATATACCCGATACATATACATGTACATATATATGCTTGATCAGGACAGCAGCTAACTGCCATGTGGCATCTGGCTGGATGCCTGGATGCCTGGTTGCCAGACTGCCAGTTAACTGGGTTCGACTTTTATAATCCGCGTGCCGCATGCAACGCTGTAAAGACAAATGACAAACTCAAAAGCATTAAGCTGCAAGCCCGTAGCAGTCAGAGAATGAGGATGAGGATAAGGATGAAGGCAGATTGAGGGGCAGTTTGAAGAATGAGATGCTGGGAAAACTGTGAAACTGGGGATCTCCTCATCTGCTGTAGCTGCAGTTGCTTTGTTGTCATTGTTGTTGTTTGCTGTCGTTGTCGTTGTCGTTGGCGTTGTTTGTACTTGGCGAAAGTAAACATTATTTTCTCAAGACAACAATTTAATATTACACATACGCAGCGTATACGCGATGGCAGCAGCAGCATGGACGAGGACGTTTATGACGACAGCAGCCATATCGTAGCTCACATTTATCCCAAGTGCCGTTCTCTCTCTCTCTCTCTCTCTCTCTCACTCTTTATCTTTATCTGCCTCTGTATCTCTTTCTCTCGTTTTATGGGACGCCACGCTACATAGCACACAACAAAGTTTTGCTCCGCATCACTCATAAAGAGTAGCTGCTGTTCCTGTTCCTGCTCCTGCTCCATCTCCATCTCTCTCTGATCCATCTGCTTGTTTCCATGCTCCTCCTGCTTATCGCTCGATCCTGTTCGCTTGGGCGTATCGCCGTGATTTTGATTTCAAATATGTATGTTTGCCGCCACACACATATGCGCTCATTTGTTGCTTTTAGCAGATTCGTGGCATGCCACATGTGTATAACACACTGACCTGACCAACGTGCCAGAAAGCATCGCATTTCCTTTCCGCTCGTTTCATTTCGTGTCGCATTGCAAACCCAATATAAATTCCACAAATTCACAATAAACATGAGAGAATCAATTTTCGAAATTTATTACCCTCGTTCCCTGATATTAGGTGTGTGTGCATATGTGTGTGTCTGTGTGTGTGTGTGTGACGGTTATGTATTCCTCTTTTTTTTTATCACTTCTGGCTCATGCCAGAACTGACTGCCTGTTAAAGGGGTGCAAATGTGACAAGTTAAGACGACACTCAATGCGGTTGACACCGCCCTATTTTTATCCTTCACCCTCCCTCGGCTCCACTGCCCCTCCGCCGCTCCTTTCTGTCCTTCCCTAACGTTGCTTGTCAGCTGACATTTTATGGCGCTGCCAGTCCAATAATTGTATAAATTAGATGCGAATGAAATGCAGTTAGTAGACAGTCGCTTGCAGATCCCTAAAGGACAGCCCCTAGAGGGGACACACCCGACCAGGCTCCTTCCTAATGGCAACTAATGTAATAATATTTATGCTAGCTGCTGACCATTTTTATGGGCTTTATGCGATTTGGCCAGTTACTCAATTCCACTGAGTTTGTTTACTCGCTTTTTCTCACTCTCTCTCTGTCTCTGTCTGTGTGTGCTAGATGATAGAGTGACACTGACAGTGGTGCTATCAGTGGCTCCATCTATTTGAGGACAGCTACTTGACCACTTTGGACTCTGACTGCTGCTCAGCTGCGCCATTGCACATGTTAGTCATTCCACATGGGGCACAAACCTTTTGTTTGCGGTTTTTAGTCAACGAGGGAGAAAAATTCAATTTCGATTTAGTTGGCCAACAATGGCATTGTGTGTGCGTATATAATAAATATATATATATATTTATATGTGTGTTTGTGTATGTGTGTGTGTGTGTCTCTGCGCTCCTTTGGAAAAGGCTCGCTTTTCTCGTTCACATAAGAAATGTTTTGTGGAGCCAAATTGAATTATTTGATAAACATCATTAGAAAAATTACAAAATATATAGCGAGCACTCAGCACGCGGCAACAAATCAGACAGAGAGAGAGAGATAGAGAGAGAGACATGGAGACAGAAAGAGAGCCATGTTGGGTTCTTGTATCAGCTGCGGTTTTTTAGCTGAAACATTTGCCCAGACCTAAATTACTTTTTGGTGCACAGATGTCTGGTCTCTGGTCGACATCCGACAAAACCGAATGAATAAAAACAATTTATAACAGTAAATCAAATTAAATTTCAATCGAAATGCTTTACAAAAAAAAAAACAAAAAGATTCATTTAACAACCGTTTTTAGTTGATCTGCAACCGAACAAAGCCCAAATCGAGACTACCCAAAAAAATGTGGTTACTTGTGTGCAGTCTCTCGTTTCCTGCTCTTTCTTCTAGTGGCACACACGGCGCATACGTAATTGAGTGCACTGCAGTCTGTATCTACACTGGTCGGTTACAGGGTATAACAAATTGTGGCTCAACATTTAACTATTTAAGCGGCAATTTGTATTTTATTGCCAATTGCGTTCTCTATGCCCGTTTGACATCTACAAAATATAATAAAATGGAAAACTTTCTTTGCCCTCCTTCCCGCAAAATTGCAGCTGATAAGCTTAATGTTGTTGGCCCAGTTAGATATACTATATATGCAGAATATTCACAACTAGGCTTCGTTGTGGTGTGGCATCTACACAGAGAAAAATGACGACCTAAATCTCAATTTGATTCAAATGTATTTCACAACAGTTTTTACTTTATTATTATTTTGAATAATTATTTAAATAAAAGTCGTTATATTTTCAGTTAATATAAAAATTAATGTCAAACAAACGTGAATTTGTTTTATAAAAAATTTCTTAAACTTTTTTAATCTAAATATTTATTATTTTAACTAAATGTGAATTTAAGATGCTAATTTATTATGTTTTTAGTTGAACCAGAGCATTTTATACATAGCTGATTTTCGAAAGTTAATTCACAAATATTGAAATAAGTAACTAATCTTTTTTGAGCAGTGTACGAGTAACCCAGCTACGTGCAGCATGTGCAGAGAGTGTCGTCATCCAACTTAACTCTGGCTCACTTTGTTAGCGAGTTTTGCACAGTTTGAAATTCAATTAGTTTTTGTGCGGGCTTCGGGCTTCTGGCTTTGGCCACTTGACATTGTCTCTCACTGTCTAACTGGCTGCCTGACTAGAGTGTCAAAGACAACAGTTCGAAAGTCACAGACAGAAGGGTACCATCATAACATCAAGCGGTATATTGCGCATACGCACTGTGAGCGATGCGATGTTTAACGCTGCTGCAGTGTTTAAAGTTCAAGGGCCAACGCAGCTGATGTCGATTAAATAAATAACCGAATACTCGAAACACACTCCATAATTTAATTTTCTAGCCGGCTCCAAACAAGTCGAAGGCGTCCAGGCGCCGTTTCGACGGATTTAATGTCTAAAGTTTGACGGCTGTAAATGTGGCAGGGCCATAGAGGCCTTGAGTCTTTGAGTCCTTGCGTCCTTCGGGTGGTCATACATTTGATATTCTATTTACGCAAAATGAACTCCTTGCCGCATTACAACTTTAACAATAACGACAATAATGAGCCACCACCACGTGGACAGCACAGAATTAGCGGCCACTCGGCACAACTTGGGCAACACGCAAGTTCCCTTTACCACCATCCCCCCTACCACCTACCACCCCCTACCCCTACCCCTCTCATGTACACAACACAACAAGGACCTTCAAGTGGCATTCGTAGGTTCAAAGTTTTTTGAAACGAACCCCTTTTTAAGCACACACACACACACACACACACACACACACACACACACACACACACACACATACACATACATACACATACACATACACATACACATACACATACACATACACAACGATACCGATTCGCTTTTTGGCTCTCGAGTGCAACAAATTGTTGGCCCCCCCTCGCACTCCGTGTACTTCCCCCATGCTGTCGTGGCAAACTCAACTCGAAGCTTTCGTTAAAGACAATTTAACTTTGTAAACTGATACAAAATGTCCGCCTTGGTATACTTAAGTCCTTTTATCCTAAACTACCAAGCCCAGGCCTCCTCTGTCTTTCTTGTTAATCAGTGCCAGGCAAGCGGGTGTCTCCTCCAACTCTTTCTTCTTCTACTTCTAATCCTACTCCTACTCCTACTCCTACTTCTTGTATTCCGCGCTAATGTTGTGTCCTTGCTGCTGCCTTAACGGGTTAAGTTCTACTTGAGTTAGTTGGCTATCAACGTGTCTCTTTAATTTTCCCTATCTTTTTCACAAATTTAAGTTTTTAATAAACTCAAAAAAGTATTAAAGAAAAGAATGAAAAATCGATGCAATGTTGGGGTTATTTTCAATATTCCAATTAGTCAAGGCGCTACTTGCCGATCAACTTGAAGTTTATCTTTGCAATCCAAAAACTAAAAAGTTGCAAGACCGTGTTGTGTGTATGTGTGTGTGTGTGTGTGAAGGGGCGTGGCGTTAAACTTTTGGTCTAACTGCTGAAAATACTTTTACGCGAACTTTACGCCTGCATGCGAAACAATTTTCAAACTGACACAAAGTGTCATGTCAATTGAAGTAGAAGATAATATTTCCAGCTAAAAGAAAACTGCAGCAAACAAGCAACAACAACAACAACAGAAACAGCAACTAGAACAACTGAGAAAATTGTAGCAGATTTTTAACAACTCACAATTCGCATTTCGCAATTCTCAACTTGTCCGTAACTTTTCATGTACATACCTCGTACCTCACACATACAAACATTTCATGCCCAACAACAGCAACAACAACAACACTCACAACAAAAATTTGCTAACAATTCGTTTTTCAATTTTCGGTCAAACATTTCGAACTGAATTTAGTCTTTTTAATTAGCACTTTGTTAGTCCAAGGACCCGCATCCTTCCGAGTCCTTCAGAGACATGCAAACATGAAATTCTGAATGAAACCATATTGTGTTGTGCTTACAGTAAGTTTTGTATGTTTTGTTATGCCTGGATATACTGGATTGGGCAGAAGAAAAAGTATAAAAGTAAGTTTCACTTTCGCAGACAGCATATGAATACACATATCTGAATAATACAAATTAGCTTAAGACGATGCTCAAAAACAAGCATCGAAACAGCAAGCAAGCAAGTATGCTGAGAGTGCGCGACTACGCGGTACCCTATATTGCCTTGGCAGCAACAATTTAAGAGCTAACTATATTAAAATTTTCTGAAAATGGACTTTATCTAATTCTTAAACGAATCTTAACAAAATCGACGAGTATTGTATAATATAAAATAAAATTAATGTTCCATTTATTAGTTTAATATTGCTTTCTTTTTATAATACTTAATTTTTTTCACACTATTCGTCTGTGGAATCAGCTACCACAAAGAATAAAAAGAATACAGAGCGCACCGCAATTTAGGGATAAGTTATTAGAATTTATGAAAAACCAGTAAATAATAAGACAAAACATAAACATATTTAAATTTGTATATTAAATGATCAATTTAATAATAATACTAATGTAATGCTGTTTGTTTTTTTTAATGTAATGTTTATTCTTATAATGCTGTAATGTTTTTCAATGTAATATTTTTCTTATAACATTTAAAGTTTTTTAATTCATAGCCTAAGTAGTTCAATATGTCTATTCAATGCTGTTTTTGATTGTGACTAGTGCAATAATTTATAAGGATAGCCTTGGAAATAAGATAAATAAATAAGTAAAATAAAAAATACTATATAACTTTACACAAATAAATTCAACGCTAAAGACTTAATTCCAAATCGGAAAAAAAAAAGTACGAATTATTGTCGGATAACAATTACTTCTCAGTGATGTTAACTGATCCACTTGTTATTTTAGCTAAACCAAAACAAATAATATTTAAAATATAATGAGTAAATTCATTCAAAGATAATATACTCCTTATACAACCTTCGAAGAGTTCCAGGGTACAGAAAGTTGCACATCACTTGGGGTTGACTTGTTGCCATCTTGAATTTGTTCAGGGTGCACAAAATTTCATATCTATGACGACAGTTAAATGAGAAAACTTTTGTATTCAGCCGCTGAGCCGTTGAGCCGACGAGCTGCAGATGCAGATGCAACTATTTCAGGAGCTGGGTGAAATTCTTGCCTCTAGCTAGAGAGGTTACTCGAGAACCCAGTGAACTATGAGAACAAAGACAGCAATTATACTCTATATTTATTCTAATGATTCCCTGAACAAGTTTGGACGTTCGACAAGTATTATTAAGAACCACAAGATAAGAGTATGGAAAAATATAGAAACTCTAACGATTTTTCATAAAATATTGTTGATTTCGCCTTTTTAAGTTTAATTCTCTATTGTTTAAATTTTGGAAATACGCAAATAAAGGCATCGTACCATTTAAAATAATCCGGATTTAAGAAGTGTCTACTTATAAATATTGTGTGTTGTCTCGTTTTTAAATCCAACAAATGTATATCGTTTCCAACATTAATGCAATAGATTTAGCCAATTTTTGTACTGTGAATACTTTTCTTATTTATTATTTGTAACTTTAAATTGTATTATTAATTGTATTTTTTTTGATTTTTTGTAATTTTTTCAAAAAAGTTTGTAGCTAATTGCATCTATCTCTCTCACACGCTATCTCTGTCTCTGTCTCTTTGCAGGAATACCCGGCAGCACTGGATTTCAGTGGACCTCCTTTGGCGCTGACACATATGCAGCCGATGCCCATAACGGTAACCTCGCAGGCAGCGCTGCTTGCGTCAAACGGTGGCGCCACGCTTGTTGGCAATGGCAGCGCCATTGGCGGCTCCGGTACCTTGAGGCGTGGCATATTGCGAGGCGTTGTGGGCGTGCCACCGCCGGATGTTACACACCACACCTCAGCTGGCGGCAGTCCGATGCAAATGTTGCATGATCTGCATCCGGTGAATCTGAGTGCCACAACGCTGACCACGAGCACAACGCTCAACGGCAGCATGACGACGGCTCTGCCACTTGGCACTGCAACGCTGCCCCGCCAACCACACAGCATACTCAAGGATCCCAATCGTAATAAACAGCAGCAACAACAGCAACAGCAACAGCAACAACAACAGTTGCAGCAACAACAACAGCTGCTGAACGCCAGTCTGGTGGGCGTGCCAGTGTCGGCGCCCATTGGCAGCCTGCAGATCCTGAATCTGCCACCGACGAGTGTTGCCGGTCTGGGCAACAATTTGCTAATGACAACCAGCGCCACCTATGACCCAGCGTCCCTCAGTAGCTTCAATTCAAGTGGCGGACCCGGCGGTTTGCCAGTGGCCTACACAGATGCTGATGGACATCTCGTATAGCTGTAGGCTGAGACTGGGGACGGCAGCACTGAGCAGCCCCGGTACTGAAACCAAATAGACATAGGGATAGAGATAGAGATGGAGAGGGAGGAGAGTAGGGAGAAAGTGGGGCAACATACCTAACTGAATGTTAAGCCAACATGGTAACTACTTGCAACAACAACATACATACTTACATACAGTATGTCAAGTAACTGTTTTAACAGTGAAAACATATGCACCTATTTTAATTGGCAAAAATAACACTTTTCTTTTGAATATTTTCCCATTTAAATTGATCCCATTAAATTGAATTTTTGTTACAAAACTGCTGACGTTAATTTTACATTAACAAATCAGTTTATTCAATAATTATCACTTTGTCAGAATGTGCAAATTGAAAGAAAATAAAAGAAAATTCATGTCGTTAATATTTTATATTTATGTTAAATAATACAAGTAAAGAAAATTTAAAAATCTCTTACGTTCATTGGTCTTAGCTATTTTCAAAAGTAAATAACAAGTATGTGCATTTATTTTCTATGTCAAAACAACTACTTGACCTACTGTACATACATACATATATCTAAATGTACTCTCGGCTCTAGAGTTTAGGAGATTTCTCTTCTTCAGCCTGTGTCTCCAGCTCCTGGACGTGTAACAACAACAACAACAACAACTACAACAAGGACAAATGTCCATTACCTTATTCAAATCAGCTACTGAATTAGTTTATGTAAATTTTTAAAACGGAACTCACCCCTCCCCTTCCGGCACACACACCTCATCCCTTTGTCATGTCCACAAAAACATTGGACTGTTTATTTAGATAAAGAACGCAACGATCTCATTGCTTGGCCATTGCCAGAAGCTTTACTTGGCTCAAACTGGCTTGGCTGACCAGTCGCATTTGGCCTTTTGCTAATTAGCTTCGTTGGCAGCAATAACAACAGCCATAACAACAACTTTGAGCAGTCCACAGCTGAGCGACGGGGGGAAAGGGAAAGTTGAGAGAAAGGCGGAAGCTGGTCAAAAATTTTGAAATTAGTTCAGTTGGAACGAAAAGCTGAAACGGCGCACAGCTCTCAGTTTGACAGCTCCCTGGGGCGTGCTCAGGCCTCAAGTCGCTGGGCACGTGATTGCGCTGGGCGCACGGGGCGTGGCAAGAACAGCAACAACAGCAACAACAACAATGAACAGTTACCTCCGAAGTTACGTTACTCTTGCAGACCACGGTAAATTTAAAATATGTTTAAATTTTCAACTCACTTTACGTATATGATAAAGCAGTCCCAACTTTACTATTATAATTTAAATTAATTAAAATTTTATTGATACACATCAATTGTGATTTTGTTAGGGATAATTTAAGCTTAAACAATCTGTCAGTTTTCGTAAAATATGCCAACTTAAATTGTTTTTAGTAAAATGACGTTTGAAACTTTAAATATTTTATTTTCAAAACAAAAGCATTTCTTTAACTTGTATATTTTTCTTTATTTAAAATACATTTTAGAATTTAAAACAAGTTAAAAAAAAAACCAAGAACATAATAATAATTTTTAAACATAAAATTCGAATATGTAAATTCTTATATTTTTTATTTTTGTCGAAACAACAAAGCGTGTTTTGCCTTTTAAGAAGCGTTACACATTTCTTGAAAAAATTATAATACTCTCTGCAAGAGTATTTTATTCGTAATAAAAATAAAAATAATACAAGTTAGAGCAGTTGACAGGAGCAGCAGCAACGATTAGTTTGCCCCACTGTTGCTATGCCTGAAAGTTAGTGCTGCCTTCATATTGAGAGGCGCCTCAGCTCGCAGCTTCCTCCAAGCATAACCAATACAAACAAACGAAATTTGTTTCTCAAGCGCATTTGTTGCTTGACGCCCGCCCGCCCACAGCTGTCACGCCCCCCTTTCATTGTCCTGGCACATTATCTGCAGCTAGCCGAAAAAAGAGAAGAAGAAATATTCAAAAGGGGACAATTCCGCATTTGGATTGCGGATTGCGATCTATGTGGCAGGACTCGTTGGAGCCGGTCTTAAGTGCTTGCCACACATTTGCTGCTGCCACTGTTGTTGCTGTTGTAGCTGCTGCTGCTGCTGCTGCTGCTGCTGCTCGGCGTTGCAGCTCAGCGAGCGTGACATGCTCATCTTGGGTACGCCATTAACTTCTGTTGCTGGCCGCGCTGGAGCACATCATGACAATTCTATTATGTAGTACCATCAATGCCGAGCAATTTAAAACACACGCTGTCACCGCAGTACCACCACCCCCTTCCCCTGTTGTCCCCTCCCCCGACTCGACTTGTCTCTGGTGTCATTCGGTACAAGTACCAAGGGCAAAAGAAGACAAATTCAAGGCGTCAACTTGTATGTGAATGCATGTGTGAGTGTTAGTATAAATGTATGTGTTTATGTGTGTGTGTGTGAGAGTGTTAATTAATATTCATCGTGCTGTAATTACCAAGTCGAGGCGGGCGTTGCCTTGGCAGCACACTTGCTCTCTTTCTTTTGTTCTCCTTCTCCTTCGACTTGTTTCTTATGCAGTTGCAGCATCTTCAAAGCATCAATAAAGAAATGAACATTTTGTAGCATGCCACATTCAACTTTATAGAAATGTTTCGCTCAATACTATATTTTTCTCTCTTCGTATCTCCTGCTAAAATGATGCTCTATAGTCATAGTAATTAAAAATTTAGTTGCATAAATTATTTGGAATAAACGCAGTCATAGATAAAGACAAAGATGCAGTCAAGATGAAGATAAGGACAAAGTCAATGTTGATGTGGCGCACACACACACACACACACACACACACACACAGGCAGACAGTTGCATTTATCAATTGAAAAGGCCTTGCTGCAGGTCCTTGCAACAGGACTTCTCACACCCGCACATTGTCACGCCCTGTACTTGGCTTTTGTCTGTGGTCTCACTTCACTCTTCGGCTCTTTTGGGCTTTCACAGGGATTTCCGCTATTGAATAATTGTGATTGCTGTTCAGAGATAAAAGTTAAATGAGCAGGAAAATAAGGAAAATTATACAATGAGGCTTAATGCCACAAGAGGCAAGTCTGCATATGTATGTATGTGTATATGTAAGTGGGAAATCTTTATTGAAACTTACTACAAATTGATTACAGTGGTTTCCCGCAAATTGATGTCACCATCAAATGGTCTATTCCAGCAATTTGAAACTTCTTTCTTCCTTTTTATTTTCTTCTGTTAAACTATATCTTCCAAATTGACTATAAAACTAATTAGTCAGTTTAATTGTTAGCTGAGTCACAAACTCAATTTTTTAATTTATCTCTTAATGTAAACTTTGCTATAACTTAATGTAACGTCCTATCATTTATACAGTACATCATACTTTTAATGTCTTCCATCTGTAATAAAAAGATAGATAATTTCTTAATCTATTAACTTTAAAGTTTTCAAAAATATTAAATTTGACCCTGGAATTAACTTTTTTTAATATTCAAGCCACCACTGTAATGCGAAGTACCTTTAATTTCTGACAATAAAGTGGAAGTGAGAAAGAGAGAGACACAGAGAAAGATATGGAGTGTGCGTAAAAGAAATGGGAAACTGTGTCTTTAAAGTTGGAAACCATTTAAGATTTTTCAGTTTTCATTAAGAAAGTTAACACTGTTGTATTACACGTCTAGGTTGGATACATAAATAAATATTAACATACTTATGTAAAGCTTATACCCACATTGTGCTGCCAATATCGCATTAAGAGCATTTAAACTAAATTGTAGTCATAAGTAGCTAAGCGAACGAATTAAACGAAAAGTCTAGAATAGTCGAGAGAAATAAATCAATATAGCATTAATACGCTAGGGGAAAGAATAAGAAAAAGAAAAAGAAAAAGAAGATGTCGGTGTTATGCATATTAAGACCTACTCAATCAATATGCCAAATTTAATTTGTACAATAAAAAGGTAAACTTGTAAAACTAAGAACGAATTAAATAACGAGTATGTAAAAGGACAAATGCAGGTATATAAAAAAAAGAGACAGTCATAAAAGAAATAACAGTTTAAGTAAAATTAAAAACGATAACGAAAAAAATATAGAAAATAATTACAAAAGTAGTTTAAATTTCGCATCTCGTAATTGTAGAACAATAGTCTACATACATATATGTAAGTGATAAAATAAAATGTGACACTTGTCACGTCCCCAGTGTCCCCCAAATGAGTGTACTAGTTCATAGGCTATTAAAGAGTATACTCCCAAAATATTGAATCATTCACTCAAAGCAAAAGTCTATCCCTAATACTCGTATATTGCTGTTTTTAATTGCACTATATGAATATATGAATAACTCGATTATTAATTCAAATGTGAATGTAAAACAAATAGATTTTTATACATTACTTAAATGTCTTCCCCGCATTATGGAAAATACTTTTTGTTGTTGGGTATTTATTGTGAAACAAATCGTGTTTTTATTAAAAATTTAGTTTAACATTTTAATCGTTTCTCAATGGAAACAATAAGAATGTATGTATGTGCGAGTATGTATTTATTTAGTTTGTAATGCATAACATATGATATGGGGGAAATTAAATAAGACTAAACATTAATTATTATGTTACATTATTAAATTAATTTAAGTTAATGTATTATAATTAAGCATACACAAATATATATAGATAATATTTAGAGTTATGTATAGTTAAAGCATGGCCAAAGAGATTTGTTAACAAAGAAATTAATTATTTACAATTCATTCTCAATTGCCTTGTATTATTTGTATCTGTTAATTGGCCGCCTATCATGAAATTAAATTTAAATAATTCTCTTGTTAATAATTATAATATGAATACGAGTATGTTAAACCGACAGACAAGACTTGAATACTCTGAATATACATAGGTTAAAAGGTAATTCAATCCATTGCAACGTAACTAGAATACAACAACAGGTATAGCATACATATATAAATAACAAACATACATACATACATACATGCGTACATATGTAAAAATAAATAAATAACCAGCTATTGTGAATGTTTTTATGATGATTCATTGAGAATATAAACTAAATATAAATGCATTATAAACGGCTAGACGATGTACAGAAGCATAAGATTACAGCGAAACAATAAACCACAGCAAAATATAAGAAATAAAATAAATTAAAATGGAAGTTTATTTGCTAAAAAAAAAAACTGAAACAGAACGCATACATAGCTAAAAATTAAAAACAAAAAAAAAACAAAAATCGCATATGCTGCAGGCAAAAAATTGTATAAATTAATTTGAAGGAATGGGAATGATGCATATGAAACTAATTGCATTTTTAAGAAATCTGTTAATATATGAATAAAAAATAAAAGAAAAAAATAAAAAAAACAACAAAAACAAAAACAATGTTTAATGGTAATAGGTGATTTCTTGCCCTTAAAAGGGCCAAGTGACTGACATAAAATGAAAAGATTACGACAAAAGACAATTTAATGGCAAAACTTTCGAATCAATTTTCATTGAGGAAGAGCGAGGAACTGCGAACTGAGGAACTACACAAACTGCGAAACAACGAGCTAAAGCGAATGCTTCACTAGACACATTTTGAGTTTCCCAAACAGCCAAAGCCAAACCAAGACGTGGACGTTGAGAGATTGCCGAGGGCGGAGCTGAAGCTTGGAGCTTGGAGTCTGAAGTCGGGGTTGGTTTTGATGTAGGTACGAGTAGGCGACGCCCAAGAAAATATCCACTATCCGTCTTACTTGGTGTGCTGCAAAAAATTGAATTCCTTGTAAAACTTACGAGCTGGCATTAATTTAACAGCTCCACGGCCTGCTACTGTTGCTGCTGACCTGCGAGTAACACTCGAGATTGCGTATACGGCCCATTGGACATGTGATGTGTGTGTTGCGTACTCGACTCGACTCGAGTTGGCCACTCGGCCCATTCCCATTATTTTTACCCTCACTAACTTTATGAGGCCCATTCGATGTTTCGTCCAAATCGCAGCTCGTATTTCATTTAAATTGAACTTAATTAGTTCCGCCAAATAGTCAAATAAAGCACATGCCTATTATGTTATATATACGAGTAGAAAGACGTATGACTTGAACTCTGTGAATTATTTGCCTACCACGTGCTGCATAAAGATCTGTTGCTGATGGATTTTCAATTAAGAGCTGCGAGTGAATCTTGGCAGACTCTCAGCAGAGTTGTTCACTTATGCAGGTGATGTAGAAGCCAAAATCATTGTTATTTCTAACTCGAAGCTGTCACAGTTCTAAAAGGATTAATACAACCAAAAGAAAACCCTCAATTGCGACAACTCAGCCTCAGTCTTAGAATGCACAAGGAAGTTCATCTGGTCGAGTAAATGGAAAAGTTTTGTTAGTACACCACCTTGGCCAAAAAACTTTATCCGCCCCAAAAAAAAAACAGAAACCTAGCAGAAGAAAAAACGAACAAAGTAGAAGATAAAATGGCGGAAGGTCCATTGCAGCTGGTCAAATCACGACAGGCCACGAAACAAAAGCATTTGCGTTGGTGAAAGAAAACTTTTTCCGAGCATAATCATTGTCACGGCCATTGACGCAAAAATTTGCAAATTATCAGTCGCATTTACTGCTCTGCATTACCAGGCTATCATTGGAATATGCTGCAGCACCTTGAATGCCAATTGTAAGTCCTGTTGTCCCTCTGAATACACAAAGTTGTGTCCTTCAAAAATCCCTAAAGAGTTGAAGCGGATTCTTTTTCACAAAAAATAGTTTAAATTAAAGTTTTTTCAAATAAATATTGCAGAAGGAAGGCCTTGTATCTATTGGCAGATATAAGAATTAAAAAATTTTAACTAACCATTTGAATTTGAATTAAACGGCAAATGTAAAGGTTTAAAAAAAAAACAAAATCCCGAAAGTTTAATTTGTTATAGGTTTTTTTCAGCTTTTAGCCTGAGAAATGTTAATATTGGAATTGTTGTTAATTAACGTTATCTATTACACTAGGCAACAAATTTTGACTTTTTTCTTTTAAACTGAACCAAACCCAGTTTTTTGATAGATATGGGGCCCTACACGACAAAAAATATTTTTTTGCCGGTTTTTAGACGTGTGCCTACTTTTGTCTTCATTACTTGAGAATGGCAAAACCGATATTCAAAAGCTTTATATTTCCTGAAAGATTTAAGCCAGTAGTTTTAGAGCTTTCAATTTTTGAAATCAAAAAATTATGATTTTATTTAACTTTTTTTACCTTTTTTACTTTAAAACTCAAGATACAATTTAAGCTGACAAGTTGTGAATCTAGTCCAATCTCATCCTGTCCAAATTGGTTGGAATCAGACCACTATAACACATAGCTGCCATGGGACCGATCTGTCGAAAATCAACCTTTATTTAAAATATGTTTGTTTGTTTATATGCTAATAATTTAGTTGTCTTTCAATACATTTTAATAAATCATATTTTAAACGACGCTCAACTAATGCAACTGTGCAACAAGATGTTAAAACAGCAGTTCAGAAATTTTTTCGAGTTTTCCTTGAATTTTAAAGTAAAAAAAACTAAAAAAAAAAGCTTAAAAAATCATAATTTTCTTAATTTAAAAATTTATAGCTCTACAGCTACTGGCTTAAATCTTACACTCTCAATGGATGAACTGCAGATATATTCATTAGCTTTCAGGAAATTTAAAGCTTTTAAATATCGGTTTTTCCAATTTCAAGTAATGAAGACAAAAGTGGACGCTCGTCTAAAAAACGGCAAAAAAAAAATACAAATTTTAAAAAATTCGAAAAAAAAATCTGCCGTAGAAAACAAAATGTTTTGTTGTCGTATGGGGCCCCATATCTATCCAAAAAAGGTTTGGTTCAGTTCATATTTGGGCTGTTGCCTAGTGTTATTATTATCTATCATTTTACTTAATCGCATCAAAATCAGGTAAACAGAACGGCGGAAATAGCTCTTTTAATTTTTGAAGCAATGCATACTCCTAAAAGTATGTAACGGGTATTTTTAAAGTCAGAATCTCGCCCATAGCTTTTCCGACTAGTTTTAAACTTTTACTTAGAAATGAGTTAGAAATATGACTAAATTTTAGCGAATTATCATTGAAATAACTAGTCAAAATAATGAAAGCTTTTTAAGCCTCTACCGCATACAGTGTCATATATTGCTTTTAATTTTATACGAATTTTATTTTAGTTAGTTAGTAAATTATTATTGGCCATTATCTTTGCACTGTTTCCTATTAGAATAAAATGTAAAAAAAATCTTATTTTGCTTAGTTTCGTGTTTTTATGAGTTTTATTTCTGCGCCTCTCGTGGGTGAGCGAAAGTGAACTTGGATGGTATTCGAATGAAATTTGCAATTTGCAATTTCTACAAGGAAAAAAAGTTTTCTTTTATATATAGTATACATATAATTTAACTGTGAGGTAAGCCTCATATGCACTATTTTATGCAAAAACTGGCGAGGCCATATATGGGTCTCTATGCATTAGGGGAAAAAAATGGTATGCCATATATGGGTCTCTGTGCGTATAGCTTACTTTGTGTGAAAGGTTGACAAAAAGTTTTTTTTTGTCATTGTAAATATATAGCAAAAATGTTCAGGACATTTTTTTTTGTAAGTGTTGTAGATTTCAAATAGCTTCTGGAAATCATAAAGTAACAATCTTCAGTTCACAACTTAACTACTAGTAGTTAGCTCTAATTTCTTTCGTTTTATTATACCCGTTACTTAAAAAAAAGTAAAAGGGTATATTGTGTTCGTTGGAATGTAACAAAAAGAAGGAGGCATCTCCGACCCTATAAAATATATATTATTGATCAGCATCAATAGCCGAGTCGATATAGCCATATGTGTCTGTACGTCTGTCCGTCTGTCCGTCTGTCTGTCTGTCCGACTGTATGAACAAAAGGATCTCAGAGACTATAAGAGATAAATTAAAAAAATTTGGAACACAGACTTCTATATACCCCACGCAGATGAAGTTTGTTTCAAATGTAAGCCACACACCCCTACGCCCCCGCAAATCGCGAAAAACTACCACACCCGTAGCTTTCAATACGTTTTTTGTAGTAATTAACGTTATCTTTCAGTATTATCTATTATTATGTAGAACGGCAGTTATGGCGAATTAAAGTTTGCTGAGCAAAACAAGTATTTTCTTTAAAGAACGTTTTTATGCATTGAAGTAAGTAACGGGTATCCTAAGATTGGGATCTCGACTATAGCCTCTCCCACTGGGTTTTTTTGTTTGCAAACAACTATTTCTATAAATTTATTTATTATTTTATTAGACTATTAGGTCACCCCAATTGTTTTTTGAAAAATGAAGAGTTAAATTCAAATTTGCAAAGGTTTCGGTTAATTCACTTACTAAACGAATTCTTGAATTTGCGGTGCTGCAGTTTGAGCCACAGTCTCAGTCATACGTAATGAAATCACATTTCGCTTGCATAAACAATTTGTTATATCTTCGCATTAGCCAACTGGAAACGAGTTACGCATTTGTTCCGGCAGCTGCAGTAGTAGCAGTAGAAGGAAGGGGGATATGAAAAACTAGAACAAAGTCCGCTATGCTAACACGCATCGCAAAATCCTTTCTTGCGGCTTAGATAAACCACACAGAGTAGCAGTTAGGATTCTCTCTCTATCTCTGTCTCTCTTTGACAGCCTTTGTTTAGTATTTTCACAAAATTCAAAATTCATTTCGTGGCAAAGAAGATTTTAATATGTGCAGTACTTTATCGTTGCATGGCAGTGAGGAAAGAGGGGTTCTCACACAACACTTACACCCACAAGGCACACCCGACACCCCACACCTTTCGGTTGCTCACACATGGCTAATTTATGCTCAAAGTTGGCTCAATGTTTATCTACGCAGCGGGCTTGAGATGATGAGAATGATGGGGGCGTAGTCAAGCCGCTTGAAAGGATTTGCAATGAAATGCACAATAATTCACATTACGCATCCTGTTCATTCCTCATAGCCTCCACTCGGAACTGTGAAATGAAACAAGCCAAGACGAAAACTTATACTATCAACTTCTTCCAACTGAATACATCTCTATTGAATTTCAAGTCTGCTGACTAAGTCATTTACATAGAATATAACAAAATGACGACCTTCGTTCTGCTCTGTTCTGTTCTGTTCTGATTTCATTCATTAAAAGCTGACAGTCGTTTCTACATTTATCTGATGATGACAGTTTTTGGCAAGTTCAAGTTGAATGAAACGCATTTAACTCATTTCTAGTATACTCGTACATATGCAATTATCTATCATACAAGTGTATATATCTATTTTTAAGCAGCCCATTACAAATTCTAATGGTACATGGTCCACTCAGTCTTGGCAAATGTTCAACAATCAATGGCAGATACACGTACTACTTAAAAACAAGTACAAGCAAACTATTTCAAAGATGTTTATTTTTAATATATACGGATACAGATGCAGATATATATATATATATATATAGATATTTAGATATACACAAAGTCAGTGGACTCGCATCCCAAACAGCTGTTCCTCACATTGAGCCTCTGGGCTCCTCGCAGAGCCTACAGAAATTGCAGAGCAACAAGCTGCCAGCCGCCCAAAAGCACCACATTGTCCCACTTTTACCCACTTCAATCAAAAGAAGTAGAGAGCGAGAGCTAAAGAGAGAGAGCAATAACAGTGTGCTGAAAAGCACTGAAATCAACTTGCTGTGGATTAGCGCATAAAGATTGTGTATACACTGAAAAAAAGACCAACTTCTAAAATCAAGAACATTCATCTTAAATATTTTGTTCTTAAAATAAGAACATTTTAAAACCATATTACTAATAAAAATTAATAAAAATAATTGATAAAAAAAAAATCAAAGTTCTTAATGCAAGAATAAAAATCTTAAATTGTTTGGAAAGTATAAATATGTACTATTTCATATGAAATAAATGGTGGCCTCGAGGATCTCTGGTTAGAGAAACCGCTTCAGTTCGAATCAACCATTTATAAAATTACCAAGACAAACAAAATCTATACAAATTGAAATTAAAAAAAAATAAAAACTTTACATTTAAAAATCATTTTTATTTTTTTTACTTAATTTAAGAATTTTATGTTTTTTTAGACCAAAGCTCTTAGTTCTAAGAACAAAATCATGATTTTAAAACATTTTTTTATCAGTGTACTCGAACCACTGTGCAGTGGTATACATTTTGGTGCCGCAGTATATTCAGTATATACAGCACTCGGCAATCGGCAAACCGACCATCGGCATTCTCGTAGTCGCGTTTCTATCGTGCTCGTCAGTCTAGAGAGTAATATCGACACGAAAAGTAAGTTTTGCTGTTGTTCCGTTGGCGCATCGAGTATATATATACATATATATAAAAGTACATATATAAATGAGTGTGAGACTCATGGAAAACGTGGAAAATCCATTGAGTTGCCCTCAAACGTGCCGCAGTGAACTTCCAGCGCGTGTGTGTGTGTTGTTCCATTTGATGGGATATGATTATTAAAGGAATTGCATAAGAAATGCAATTAATTTACGGAAAATATGAACAAATTGTACAAAAATGTCTGTTTCTGTGCTAGTTTCTTGTGCTGCCCAGGGCTTTGCGTGTGATATTTTTGGATATGTGTGCGCTCGTGAATGCTTCGGTTTCGTGTTCGTGCGCCGATGAAACCAAAAATAAACACGCCGAACTGCTGGCAAGCCAAAATGTCTTTCAATCGGCCAAATAACTGAAAGAAGTGATATATTTATAATATATAATTTTAAAACTATTCGTATCGTAATATACTACGAGTAGTTCCAAGTGCCGGGTTATGTTAATACTATGCTAATCCGACGCATCATTGCGTGCCATCGGACCCTGGATTACTGATGGCCGCCAAAATTCTACGAATAAAACTCCTACAAAACTCCTAAAAAACAACAAATAATAATACCCATCAACTTATTATTCGTACTGCTGAAAACGTCAAATAATCGATGAATATCGTATATATTTAATAATAAATTCAAAATTCTTATGTGCTAATTGTCATTTAGGAATTATTATATATCTAAATATAATCTATATATACTACATATTTATATATGATTAGATATATAGACGTAACATCCGATGTACGAGTATTTGCAGTAAATTTGGCAAACCCCCAGAAAAATATAATATAGCTATTTATACAATTAAACATACGTATAGACAACACATAAAGCACACAAGTGAACCACAAACCACGCGAAAAGTGAAAAACAACAAAATGAAAAATGACAAATGACACAGAAACGCGACAAACAAAAACCGGCTAAACAGCTGGGCGAACTTGGCAAGCAAAGCAAATGGCCAACTAAAAGCCGACGAGCCCTCGGTGCTCGCCAAAATGAGAGCAAATGACTGAGAGAGCAATAGAGAGAGAGAAAGAAAACAGGAGAGAAATTAAAATTGCTCTCTCGATAGCTTACCCATTGACATATATTTATTTGTATATGGACATTTGGAATTTGACGAAATGTTAGAAAATAAATTTGAGTTGTTTTTTTTTTAATTTATACTCTGCAATTAGCCATATTAGTTACTTAATTGTCAGAAGAGGAAAATGTATTGGAATAATAAGAAAAAAAATTTTTGATACTATTTTTAAAAAAAAAAATGAATTCTCTTGAATGATGCATATTATTTAAATCATATCATTTAAATAAAAAATAAATGCTTTGTAATTATGCATATTAGATATTTCATTTTCAGACAAGCAAAATACTTAAAACTAAATTATTTTGTGTTATCTTTTCTTTTTACTTAAAAATAATACTTTTCAATAGTAATAACTTAATTTTCATGCCTTTAAAATTTATTGAAAGATAAACACAATGAGCATTCCAAGAGTGTTTTTTAGATTCAATATCTAAATTGAATATTTAAATATTTTCAAGCCATTAATATGTATTAAAAGATAAATACTATGAATACTCCACGAGTGTTTTTGAGATTCAATATTTAACTGAATTAAGATTTTTTTATGGATATTATTTTTAATTATCTATATATTCTGTATTGATATTTGTTTATTTATTTTAATTAATATTTGCGAATTTTAAAGCCCTACAAGTAGTTGTTTTATTCTTTTAATTTTACTATAACATATAAATAAATTTTTAAACTTAAAACTACCGAATAAAAATGTCTTCTGTTAGATAATTTTCATTAAATTAAATTATTCATTCGCAAGGAGTAGGGACATAATTGAATAAAATATGAACCAAAAATTTGCACAAGAAAATAGTTTTAAATTTAGAAAGAACAGAATTTCTAAATCAAATGTAAAAGTTATTTGGAAACATAAAATGAAAAATATTTCTTAAGACAGTTAAATTAATTTACGTGTATATTCTACAAATGCTTCTTTTATATAATTGTCATTAAACTAGAGTACACATATGTAGGTAAGGAATAGGAACATAATTGAATAAAATGTATACCAAAAATTTGCACAAGAAAATAGTTTCGAAATTAGAAAGAAAAGAATTTCTCCTTTAAATGTAAACTTGATTTGAAAGCTTTTAAGTGAAAAATATTTCGTTAGACAGTTCACTAAATTTATATTCTATTATGGCTAATACGGATCATGAACACTGGTGGAATGTAAAATATTGACATTTATATAGGCAGAACTTCAAATGAATTCCAAAACTTCAATTTGCAGATAAATATTATGATTTCGCTCTCTTTTATATGACAGAGACCAGTTTGAGTACCGGGGCAAATAAACAAATATTCGAAATATTTCGGAAACAACAAGTAAAATTGAATAAAATTTTGATTGGGCGCGGCAGTTGTTGCGTTACCAAGCAAAATGGCTGAAGCGGAAGGTGGCTCCGAGCAGGATGATGTTTCATTCCTGAGAACGGTAAGTGTCCCAAACATACATTTGTACATATACAAATGCAAAAAAAAAACAAAGCTGGAAAGCAAACGAAATCATCTAAAATCAATTACGTGCAGTCAATAAAATATAACGGGGATTTCACACAATTGCTATCATAAAGCACACACACACACACAGAGTGCGAGAGTGAGAAAGGGGGATATAGAGAGAAAGAGTCAGAAAGAGTGCCTAACGATGTGAGGCGTTTGCTAGAGCTAGAGCTCAACGAAGGATACTCCATAAAGGATACTTATATAGGAATGTATTGCATTTATTTATGGTCGTCGTCGGGCTAGCATCCTTACATCCTTACATACCGCTTGCTTTCTTTATAGCTGCCAATAAATACAAAAGTCAGGTCACAATTTCAATCACAGTTGAGTTTAAAGCTTTCAACAGATTTGTTGCCTAACTTTACATGAACAGAGCATATGGAATGGGAGGGGAAATAGGAGACAGGGAGAGAGCGAGAGCTGTGGAGCGGGGAAGGAGGTTGCACAGATGAACACATCAGCTGACAATTGCATCAATATATCAATGCCTACACCTGGCTACGAAAATGACAGTCATTATGTGTAAATATATACAAGTTATGTATAGCAGTTGGCAAACCCTCTGGCCAAAAGTGTCGGCCATGATCCCATTAGGGGCCAACGAGGTCAACATTTGCCACCTTGTTGCAATAAATAAACATTGTGCTATGTTTAGGCATGAAGCGGGTTCGGCTTTCACCCGGAGTCCCATATGATGAGCATATCTTTGCTGCTGCCCGCAGCACTTCTATTTCCCCGACTTCTGCTTAGCGTGGAATTCAATAAATATGGCCCAAAACATAGGCTAAAATAACAGTTGTAACCGTTTACCTACTTCAACCATATTTCTTGTGTGTGTCGTCTTGTCTGTTGTCTACACTCGTGATCTCTGGAGGCTAAGCTTTCGGTGGCATTGGCATTGGGACTGCAAATTGGGATTTGGGACTTGGCTTTTTTTATTCCTGGAAACAACTTCGCCTGGGGATCAATTTCACTTTAGTTGTTGGACGTCATGTTGCGCTCAAAGGTAATTCCATCAAATTTATAATGATAGCCAGAAGCGGGAGTATCTTAATGTTAATGTCGGCTTACCAAAAGTTACAATTACCAATTGCAAGGCCAAAATCAAAATGCAAGGTTGCCAAAACACTTGCCCAAAGTGATGTCAAGTCAAATGCAAATTGATTCATGGCACACTGCACAATTCATGTTGTGTAGGATCCTTGTGGTTGCATTTCTCATTTTTAAATAGTTTCAGGGCAGCCGATTGTCAGTTCTAAAGGACAACAGGACTTGGCTTTTCATTCGTATTTAAATTATGTAAATTGCTCGATTCGAAATCCATTACCGTTCATTTAACTGTGACTACACACAACAATTCTGGCCACAATCCCATCTGACTTGGCAATTGGTTCGATTTCGAGTTTGAGTTCGGGTTCGGACTCAGTCGGGGTCGGGGTCAAAGGTCGGGCAAGCCAACCAACTATCTCCCTTCATCGATTCGTTTTCTCATTCGGCCATGTTTCAGTTGTGTGTGTGTGTGTGTGTGTGTGTGTGTGTACATAGTTTTTGGTCGACTGACCATCGAGGCCGGTTGGATAACCAATTGCCAATTGGTATTTAGATGATATGCATGCATTGTTTGGCAACGCCAAAAGGGTCTTGAAATGTCATGCAGCAAACGGCACAAGTTCTCAGACCAATTAAAGTCAAGTGGTGTCTTCAAGTTACCATTAACACTAGTCGATGAATAATAATAACATGATGTCGGCATTTACAGGAAGATATGGTCACGCTTTCCTGTACAGCGACGGGAGAACGTGTCTGTCTGGCCGCCGAGGGATTTGGTAATCGGCATTGTTTCCTCGAAAATATTGCCGATAAGAATGTACCTCCCGATCTCTCCCAATGCGTTTTCGTCATTGAGCAAGCTCTATCCGTGAGAGCTCTACAGGAACTCGTGACAGCGGCTGGATCAGAGACTGTAAGTATTACGAATTGAAGTAATCAGCATGATAAATAAGTATAAATATATATATATATCCGGAAATATGCACGAAAACATACATATATTGCATATATCCATCTATCTATTCAGAATTTCTAAAATCAGCTCCTCAACATATTTGGTTATCCAAAATCCTTACGTATTTATGTGGTTCGCTACTTTTACCATACCCTTTATCCACTTCCAGTTGAACCTAAATGAGACCTTTTATAAGATATAATGTATGAACCGTAACAGCCATATATTTCACACTTTATCCTATCTGCATGAACTCACTATACTCGTACTATTTTCACATTTCTCTATTTACACAAATTGTAACCTATAAATTTTTCCGTTTTTCGTTATTTTTCAAAATTTTTCTTATACATAAACACAACAGGATAGTCAAGTTGTAAGTATACAGAACGTTCTTAAATGGTATCTTTTTTGATTTAAAATACAAATCGCGCTTCTTTCTCTTTATCTTTATTCTAAAACAATCTTTACTTTTCTCTTTAATTCTATCTTTATCTCTGGTATAATATGTAGTCGTAGTACTTATTATTGCTATTATTGCTACTTTTTGCTTCTCTGTCTCGTCCAGCGAGCTTTAAGCCTAGTCTAATCTATTTAATTCAGCTCTAAGATGCGTAACTCTCTGTATATGTGTTTTCACAACGATTTGAGGCAAAAGAGACCGAGGATTCAGTTCATCATCAAGCACAAATATCGACTGTATTTCTCTTTGTTACCTCATCTAACATTATCACAATGAATTACATACTTACACTACGGATCGAGTACTCGCACTCACAATTAACTTAAGACAACTCAACTGTACTATACTCTATTTTTTATTTGGAATGGCATATTTTAAAAGTACCTATCATGTTTTGAATGATGTAGCATAGTCCCTAGACCCCAATCTGTTTGACATATATATATGGGACAACACTTATTAATTACTTTGATAATTCTTAGGGTAAAGGTACTGGATCCGGCCATAGAACTCTACTCTATGGCAATGCCATACTTCTGAGGCACCACAACAGCGATATGGTAAGTTAGTCTCATTATGTATATAGATTGTATCTGATTGGGTTCATTTATCTCTTGCAGTACCTGGCTTGTTTGTCAACTTCGTCATCAAATGACAAGCTCTCGTTTGATGTGGGTCTACAGGAGCATAGCCAGGGAGAAGCCTGTTGGTGGACAGTTCATCCGGCCAGTAAGCAACGTTCTGAAGGTGAAAAGGTTCGTGTGGGAGATGATCTAATTCTGGTATCCGTTGCCACGGAGCGGTATCTCCATACGACCAAGGAAAACGAGCAATCCATTGTGAATGCCAGCTTCCATGTAACCCATTGGTCTGTCCAGCCCTACGGCACTGGCATTTCCCGTATGAAGTATGTCGGCTATGTGTTCGGTGGTGATGTCCTACGTTTCTTCCATGGCGGCGACGAGTGCCTGACCATACCCAGCACCTGGGGCCGTGAAGCAGGTCAAAAGTAAGATCAGAGCTATATTTATTAATTGAATACATAAAATGAGTTCAACAAATCGGGAAATGCTCCACTATACCCACAGTTATCAGGATAGAATGTTTTTTTTGTTGGTTAAAACTAAGTTTTAATATTGCCAGTCATCCCACTAAACTGTATCTTAATTAGTTGAATATATACAAAGCAATCATAAGAATGTAAGCAGTAAATATTATATTTATTTTATTAATTAAAAATTAAAAATGAGCTCAAAAAATCGGGAAATGATCGTGGGGAATACTAAGTTTTAATATTTCCAGTCATATAAATCTGTTAAATATAACTATAGATATAGCTGCATTAAAGTTTTAAACGAAGCAAGCATTTAAAATTCATAGATACCATTGATATAACGTGTAACAGGTAACTTATAGTCGGGAACTCGACTATACCATTCATACCCGTATCGTTTTCGGTACATATTTACCATTCCTTAAAATTATAAAATATTATTTATCAAAAATTTATAATCAGATTAATTTATTCATAGCAATATACGGATTATTATATTTAGTTAACGAGTTCATAAAAATTTTATTCTTTAGAGAATCTTAGGGCTCTAAAAGTTTTATTCGATATCTTTTCCTTAAAAAATTTAGATAGAGTTACTTTCAGTCTAGTTGTCGTATTATTCCCTGATTAATATAAAGTGAATACTAACCCAAATCCTTTATATCCCCAGCATTGTCATATACGAGGGTGGAGTGGTCATGGCGCAGGCACGATCTCTGTGGCGTCTGGAATTGGCGCGAACAAAGTGGACGGGCGGCTTTATAAACTGGTACCATCCGATGCGTATACGTCATATAACAACGGGACGCTATTTGGGCGTTAACGAAAGCAACGAGCTGATTCTGGTCAAAAAGGAGGAGGCATCGATTGCAACGACGACTTTCTGCCTGAGGCAAGAAAAAGACGACGAAAAGAAAGTGCTCGAGGACAAAGACTTAGAAATAATCGGTTCGCCGATCATCAAGTATGGTGACACCACTGTCATCGTACAGCATTGTGAATCAAGCCTGTGGCTCAGCTACAAGAGCTACGAAACGAAAAAGAAGGGCGTTGGCAAAGTGGAGGAGAAACAGGCCATCCTGCATGAGGAAGGTAAAATGGATGATTGCCTGGACTTCTCGAGATCACAGGAGGAGGAATCGAAGACGGCACGTGTCATTCGTAAATGCAGCAGTCTCTTTACTCAGTTTATCACGTAAGTCTATGTCAAAATCTCATAATGAATTTAATTAGCACTTCGGACGGCAGTCCGCGCTAGTGACGAAAGCAGCACGAAGGGTGCGAATGGCGACTTGCAATCCATACAGAATGCATAGTGAATTTCCTACGACAGTCCGACCAGATCAAGTTATATACCGACCGAAAATCCTTTTTTTTTAATTAATCATGTACTTAATTAAATATCGTGCGTCCCAAAATTGACAATCAGAAATTTAGGGGCACGAAAAGACTTTCTTCACTAGACTTTTACCTCGTAAAGACGTTTTTTTTTGGAAGATCTTTTAACGTTAACGTTTCATATTTTTAAAAGGATTTACCATAACAAAGCTAATAATTAAATATTTTAAAATTAAAAAACTTTTAAATTAAGACTGACGATTTACCTTCTTCCTTCAGCGCCCTGGAAACCTTGCAATCCAATCGCCGACATTCTGTATTTTTTCAAAAAGTCAACCTCAACGAAATGGTCATGTGTCTGGAGGACTTAATCAACTACTTCTCTCAACCAGAAGACGATATGGGTAAGCATGAATCATAGCCAGAAACTCCTTCAACGCTTAATCTGTTTTTATTTTTTATGTCCACAGAACACGAGGAGAAACAGAATCGTTTCCGTGCGTTGAGAAATCGCCAGGATCTGTTTCAGGAGGAGGGCGTACTCAATCTTATACTCGAGGCCATTGACAAAATCAACATTATAACCTCACAGGGCTTCCTAGCCAGCTTTCTTGCTGGTGACGAGACTGGCCAAAGTTGGGATCTAATTTCAACATACTTGTATCAACTATTGGCAGCCATCATCAAGGGCAACCACACCAATTGTGCCCAGTTTGCGAACAGCAACCGCCTTAACTGGCTCTTCTCCCGTCTCGGCTCGCAGGCATCCAGTGAAGGATCTGGAATGTTGGATGTGCTTCACTGTGTGCTCATCGATTCTCCGGAAGCTCTGAACATGATGCGAGATGAGCATATTAAAGTGATTATATCGCTTTTGGAGAAACATGGACGTGATCCCAAAGTTCTCGATGTCCTGTGCTCTCTGTGTGTGGGTAATGGAGTTGCGGTCCGTTCCTCACAGAACAACATTTGTGACTTTCTGCTGCCCGGCAAGAATCTTCTGCTGCAGACATTGCTGGTCGATCATGTGGCCAGCATTCGTCCAAATATATTCGTCGGACGAGTCGATGGCTCATCCATGTACCAGAAATGGTATTTCGAGGTGACCATGGATCACATTGAGCAGACCACACACATAATGCCCCATCTACGCATCGGATGGGCCAATACCTCGGGCTATGTACCCTATCCGGGCGGTGGCAAGAAGTGGGGTGGCAACGGAGTCGGCGATGATCTCTACTCATTTGGCTTCGATGGCGCCTTCTTGTGGACTGGAGGACGCAAGTCTCTAGTCATGGATTCCCAACCAGAGGAGCCTTACATACGAAAGGGCGATGTCGTTGGTGTGGCCATAGATCTCTCAGTGCCTGTCATAACCTTCACCTTCAACGGCGCCAAAGTGCGTGGTTGCTTCCGCGACTTTAACCTGGACGGCATGTTCTTCCCCGTGATGAGTTGCTCATCGAAACTGAGTTGCCGCTTCCTCTTTGGCGGTGATCATGGTCGTTTGAAATATGCCCCACCCATGGGCTTCTCGGCCCTCGTTCAATGCCTGATGCCCCATCAGATACTCAGCTTGGATCCTTGCTTCTACTTTGGCAATCTAAGCAAGAATGTATTGGCGGGTCCCTGGCTCATCGAGGATGATACTCCATTTGTGCCAAAGCCTGTTGATACCACAGGCGTATCCTTGCCCAGTTCCGTGGACCAAATCAAGGAAAAACTGGCGGAGAATATACACGAAATGTGGGCCTTGAACAAGATCGACGCTGGCTGGTCTTGGGGTGAGCATCGCGATGACTATCATCGTATCCATCCCTGTCTAACGCAATTCGAGAAATTGCCGGCTGCGGAAAAACGTTATGACAATCAACTGGCTGTGCAAACTTTGAAGTAAGTAATAATACTATCCTTCAAATCAAACCAGAAAGAAATTACAAATATGAATAAGAAAATGTCAGATCTGATTTTTTTCGATATTGCATTGTTATTATAAAAATTGATTTTACCATTTTTTTGACATCAATTACAATGACTTGAAACACGGCGGGAAACCTCCAAAAAAAAAATTTAAAGGTTCGGTTCGGCGGTTCGAACCATAGAGGAAGACATTGCTTCTGTTCGTAAATTGGTTTATACACCCCCTGAACCCAAGGTTTGGGTTCGAACCTTGGTTCAATTTCACACCAAAAATATTCGTATTGTTATAAATTCTTCTCTACATTTTGAGCTAATTAAATTTTTTTTAAAGAATCAAATTTTGATGATAATTTAAATTTATTTTAAGAATTAAATATGACTTATTTTAATCCGAAGTCTCAATCAATTCCGTAATATTAGAAGAACATTAAAATTATGTAATTATTTTTTTTTCGAACCGAACTTTTTATTTTAGAAAGCGGTTCACTTTAGGTTCGGGTTCGCAAAGTAAATAATTAAAAAGGTTCGTTTCATGATCCGGTTCAGACTGTTTAAAAAGCAGAACCGAACCGGGTTTACGAGGTTCGGTTCAGAACCGGTTTGCAGCCTTGATTTCAAATAATAATCATATTTTAATAAGAGCCCGAACTATAATTTAAAAATTATATTGCTTGTGAACTTTATTATATCCGTTTTTTTTTTATTATACCCTGAGCCCATTGAAAATGGGCAAAAAAGGGTATAATGTGTTTGGCAGAATGTATGTAACAGGCAGAAGGAGGGGTGGCAGACCCCATTAAGTATATATATTCTTGATCAGGATCAACAGCCGAGTCGATCTAGCCCTGTCCGTCTGTCTGTCCGTCTGTCCGTCTGTCTGTCCGTCTGTTTGAACGCGTCGATCTCAGATACTATAAGTGCTAGAGACTTCAAATTTGGAATGCAGGTCTGTGAATACCATACGCAGGTCAAGTTTGTTTCCAATTTTTGATGCCACGCTCCCTTCGCCCACAAATTGCAAAAAATCGATTTACAGGCGCAATTTTTGACATAGCACTCCCTAACTGAACAATCAGTTGAGAAGTATGCGTATTAAACGTATCAAAGCGATTGACCCATAAATAGAGAAGTTATTTCGGAATTTACATTTAGTTCAATAATTACCTTTGCATGGCAAATCAAACGTGCGAGCGAGACAGCATGTTCACGTTTGTATGCAAGGCGCGCACAAACACAGTAAGAAATAGTACCCATTTTCTTTTGTGTTTCGATTTCAAGTACTATATGACCTAGAGACTTCAAATTCGTTATGTAGGTTCCTGGATACCATACGCAGGTCAAGTTTGTTTCCAATTTTAGGTGCCACGCCCCCTTCGCCCACAAATTGCACAAAACGATTTACAGGCGCAATTTTTGACATAGCACTCCCTAACTGAACAATCAGTTGAGAAGTATGCGTATTAAACGACCCTGAAAATTTCAAAGCGATTGACCCATAAATAAAGAAGTTATTTCGGAATTTACATTTAATTCAATAATTACATTTGCATGGCAAATCAAACGTGCGGGAGAGAGAGCATGTTCACGTTTGTATGCAAGGCGCGCACAAAGACAGAACGAATAAGTACCCATTTTCTTTTGGGTACCAAATAAGAATCAAGCGATAAGCAAAAATATTATCGATATCATGTAATGAAAATGTTAATGTATAATTTATGTATATACAAATATACAATTTGATTAAAATATAATTGTGTTAATATATAAATATGTATTTTTGCATGGCAAAAATCAGCAGAAGCTGATAGCTATGCATGAAATTGCATGAGAGAAATAGCGAACATTTTGCAGCACTACTCTTGCATCTTTGCCGAGCACTGAAAGCTGCAAAATAATAATTTTGATTATTAATATTTTCGATCCCTTACACATATATATAATAAGTATCTGCTTATTATCGTTGTAAAGAAAAACTTAGCATTTTCCGCTTTAAGAATCTTATAAAATTAGACATTGCCTTTTATTTCAAATTTCGCGCGTACTGCAGCAGCCTTTGGCAGGCTTGAATTTGTTGCGTAAGAGGGAGAGAGTGAGAGAGGAAAATTGGTGCTGCCAGATTGCAGGCTGAGCAAAGTTGTAGTTTGTGGCTACTCTTGACACACGATTGCAAGCAATTACGATTACGACTTGCGATTTACCAATTTATCAATTTCTAATTAATTTTAAATAAGTTTAATATAATTAACTTTAATAAAATACACTTATTTAAAATTAATTAGAAATTGATAAATTGGTAAATCGCAAGTCGTAATCGTAATCGAGTGATGTATTAGTTCAGTGAGGCATTAATAACGTAGTCTGCAGTGATAAGCACAGTGATTTAAGAAAACCGAAAGTTGTTCATAGTTTCGCGTGTGTAATTTTTGATACCCTGAGCCCATTGAAAATGGGCAACAATCAATAAAAGCAATAAAAGAGTACATGGGCTCAGGGTATCCTACTGTCGAGCGTGCTCGACTGTAGCCGCACCTCACCGCGAGCGAAGCGAGCAGGGGGTGGAGCCCCCTTGTTTTAAATAAAAAAAAAAATTTAAACAAGAAATAATACTTTTTTTTTTTAATTAAAAATATAAATTTAATTATTATTCCTTATTTGTATACTAAAAATCAATTTTTTAATAAAAATAAGCAATTCATTTTTTTTTTTAATTTTAATTTAAGTTATTAACCTAAAATTATAATGCCACTCTTTATTCACAGAACAATTATTTCCTTGGGTTACTACATCACCATGGACAAGCCCCCAGCACGCATTCGTCCCGTTCGCCTGCCCAACGAGATCTTCATGCAGGCCAATGGCTATAAGCCGGCGCCCCTTGACCTTAGCGCCGTGACTCTGTCACCAAAGCTCGAGGAGCTGGTGGATCAATTGGCCGAGAATACACATAACTTGTGGGCACGCGAGAGGATTCAACAAGGATGGACGTACGGTTTGAACGAGGACTCGGAGAATCATCGTAGTCCCCATCTGGTGCCCTATGCCAAAGTGGATGAAGCCATCAAGAAGGCGAATCGCGACACGGCTTCCGAAACAGTGCGCACCCTTTTGGTCTATGGTTATGTCCTGGATCCACCCACAGGAGAAGGCACCGAGGCTTTGCTGGCTGAGGCACAACGCCTGAAATTCTCCGCCTTCCGAACTTACAGGGTGGAACGAAACTACGCCGTAACCTACGGCAAATGGTATTTTGAGTTTGAGGTTCTCACAGCGGGTCCGATGCGAGTCGGTTGGGCTCGAGCTGATTGCTATCCTGGCGCAATGTTGGGCAGCGAGGACACCAGCTGGGCTTTTGACGGTCACAATGTGAGTATGCCAGAATCATGGGGTTACACAATTTGACGTAAGCATTCGGGGCTAAGCGGTTCAAGGGGCTATACCTGACCCCTTGTGGTAATGCGATGTGAAACTCACATCTCTAGGTACTCATTAATGGAAGATCAATTGAAAAAAAACCCACCCATGATTATAGGTAACCAAAATGCACGCCGGATCCATTGAGCACTTTGGTGTTCGCTATGAGGCTGGTGACGTCATTGGTTGTTTCATCGATGTTAAGGAGCAAACCATCAGTAAGGACCCTAGACACACTATCAACGTTGCCTACGTTGTTTATTTTATTACAATTACAATTTCGTTTTGATCGAACGCATTTTGTTTAACTCTTCTCAATTCATTCAATAATTTGTTATCTAATCATTTTTTTCTGTTAATTTAGCGATACTCTCATAATTGATCATTAACCAACATAAAAAAGCAATTGGCGATATATATAGATGGGTCTGCGAAAATATCACACAAACATATTTAAAGCCCAACCTGAATTTGAACATTAAACATATTGCAATTTTTAGGAAGAGAAAGTCTACGGTGGCAACAGTGAATCCTTCGGGAAACAGTGTGGACCTGGGGATATAGTCGGAGTCTTTTTAGATCTAGCCGATCACACAATTAGTAAGAAACGCACATAAATGCTCGTTTGTTGTAATGTAAAACACCCCAAAAAATAAAAAACAAAGATTTGTACATCCGTGCTTTTGATATCTACTAAATGTCAACCAGGTCCCTGCTATACGACAGCTAAGTACAATACCATGCATTTCCAAAATGATTCACAAATCCATGACAAAAGACCTATATACTTGCAGATCAAGAAATAAAAAAAAAACAAGAACTACAATGTTAGTTTAAAACAGGGTATCAAATTTCAAATTAAAAACACATGCCGATCCAATTCTTGTTATATAATACAAAAAATTGCATTATTATACTTTTGAAATACTTTTTTTATTTTGTTGTTAAGTCCAACAAATGTCCCATGCCCTAACACCCAATTTTTGTTACTTTAAACACAAAGCCTAACAATCGCATAATGTCGAAGGACTACCTGAGCAAAAGGTGACACATCAGCTCATCTCAAAAAGCTTATTAATTAATTGAATTTGCCTGTAGTTACACCTTCAGCGTTAAGTTCGAAATTTTTATACTAATCAAGGAATGATACCGGAAATCAGAAACTAATCCTCTAATGTTTAAATTAACATATCGAATTGTCTGTTTACAAGATTATCCTAAAGTATTATAGTATTTCAATCGATAAACAATTATAATGTATTTATAAAATCTATTTTTCTTAATAGCTAATTAAAATAATATAAATAAATATAAATAATTATATCATATTAATTTCCAATCTTTTTCCAGTTAAACGATTTTACTTATACTTTTGATCGGATCAATTTTATTGTATTTTTGACCATGTACATAAAAAGCAAAAATATCACTAAAGGATTCAGCAAATGTTCCGTTTTCATTCCGTTGTACTAATAAATATTACATAAAATTTGGCATGACTGCTAACAGTTGACACTGTTTAATCAGCTTTTTTGAAAACTAAACTAATGCAATAACCAAAAAACTCGAAAGAAGAGTTGCAAAAAAAAAAAACCAATTTAATACGCACGAATTTTGTTTATAGTTTATAGGACTTTATTTTTTTTCTAGTGCGATGCGACTTTTTAGTGAATTCTGATTTCTATATAGCTAAAGTCAAGGCACAAAGGGTCGATGAGTACGCACATATTTTGATAGTGCGGAGATTTCGGCCTAATTGGAATTCTTAATTTGTTTAAAAGCAGCTTCGTTTAGATACTTATAAATAACCTTAGTTAATGATCCACCGATTAGAATATCTCCTAAACGATTTCATATTTGTACAGGCTTCTCATTAAATGGAGAACTCCTCATGGATGCCTTGGGTGGTGAGACAACATTTGCCGATGTCACCGCTGAAGGTGTCGGCTTTGTGCCCGCCTGTACCTTGGGAGTTGGCCAGAAGGCGCGTCTAATTTATGGCCAAGATGTTGATTCCCTTAAGTTCTTCACAACTTGCGGCCTCCAGGAGGGTTATGAGCCGTTCTGTGTGTAAGTATCCGCAATTAAAAAGTCTGCTAGCTTCCAAATCTATTATCAATTTCATTAACAGCAATATGCAACGGCCAGTCACCCATTGGTATACCAAGGATCAACCGATATTCGAGAATACAGAGGAGATGCCAGATTGCCGCATTGATGTTACCCGTATTCCGGGTGGTGCGGATACTCCGCCGCATTTGAAGATATCGCATAACACATTTGAGACCATGGAGAAGGCTAACTGGGAGTTCTTGCGGCTCTCCCTGCCAGTCACCTGCATGAGCGAATTTATCAGTGAGCAGGAGAAGGCGCGGCGTTGGGAGGATATCAAGATCCGGCAGTATCGTCTAATGCGTGAGGCACAGGAAGCCGCAGCACAGCTTCAAACCCAAAATGCAGCACATATGGATCATATGCTGAAGAGTGGCTTCAATATGAACGACATCAAGGGATTGACCCGCAACTTTGATGACCATACGGAACCTGAAGCAGAGCATATGATGCGTGGTGGACCCTCTCGGCCACCTCGCAAAGGCTCCTTAACTCGCAACATAACTTTCGAGACGGACATGACCGCTGCCTTGGATGAGATGCAGCGCTCATCCTCAGTTCTGGACATGAATGGACTGGGTGACGATTTGGATGATAAAAAGAAGCGTGGTCGCAGTCCATTCAAATTCTTTTCAAAGAAATCCCGGGATCAAAGCCGTGAGAAAAGTGGAGCCAGAACAGCAGACACATCGTTGGAGCGCCGAAATACGGTGGCCCATGGCAGGAATGTGGTTAACCAGCAGATGACAACAAGGACACCAACCTTGCGGCTCAACAACGTAAGAAAAAAATAAATGAAATTACCACATAATTTTAAATTCAAATCAATAAGACCACAATCCAAAAAAAATTAATTAAATTAGTTACATTTTGTTGAAATTTTTGGATACTATCATTTTACTTTTCGTCCATCATCACTTAATAATCTTTGACCTCTCATAACTTTATTAAAGCTCAAGCGATTTCCTTGATTTGGCATCTATATTAAAATTTGTTCATTTTGAAAATACATTTTTTTCGTCCATCATTTTAATACTAAACTTGATATTTTTCAAAAGCTTTCAAATTGCATAACTTTGCCAAAACCAGGGAAAAATACCGAAACCGGTACCGGAACCGTTAACCGAAATTAACCGTTTCATTTTGATTACCCGGGATCCGGTAACCGTAACCAAAATAAATTTTCTTATAAGAACCGAAAACCGAAATGTTTGTACCGGTAAGCATTTGGTACACTTTTCCAAAAATGGTTTGTTGTTTTTGTATGTATATCATTTAGCTTATTTTGCTTTCTATAAAAAGTTAGGTTGAAGTTAGGTTTATCTCGACAAAATACGAACATATAGTACGTATGTATGTACAAATCTGTTAACATAGTTTTGTTTTATAACATTTAATTATTTTTTGATTTAATTTAATTGCTGTACCGGAACGTACCGGTACTGAAACCGGAACCGAAAGGAAAATACCGAAATAGTTCTGTTTACCGAAATAGTTGTTTCGGGACGTACCGGAACTGAAACCTGAACCGATATTTGTTTCGATTTGATTCCCTGGCCAAAACTCAATCGATATTCAATGAAGTGATATTTTTATCTATTTAGTACTACAACTTTTTATTACAAAAATATTAATAAAAATTTATTTGGTCCCTTGACATCTATTCGCAAACTTTCAAAACCCATAACTTAATCATATTTTGACCTTCTAATTGACCAAACTTGCTAAACTAGAAATTTAAATTACCTGACCTATTAATTATATGAAAATTCATTTAATAGGCCGAAATACCGCCAAGTCCAGTACCACAGGGGCCAAAGCAGCTGAGCTCATCGAATCTGGGCCAGCCACCAGTTGAATCGTCGGGCAATGAGATGTTCGATGCCGAGTGTCTAAAGCTGATCAACGAATACTTCTATGGAGTACGTATTTTCCCCGGTCAGGATCCCACGCATGTGTATGTGGGTTGGGTAACAACCCAATATCAATTGCACAGTCTTGAGTTCAACAAAAACAAAGTACGCCGTGGATCTGTTTATATTGAGGATTACTATGAGGTGCCCATCGAGAGAATTGATCGTCAGAGTTGTTACGTGGTAAGAGCTGATGAGCTGTTCAATGAGGTGACTCAGGATGCGTCGGGCAAAGGTGCATCTCAGGGCATGTTTGTGGGCTGCTTTGTGGATACGGCAACGGGAATAATTCGCTTTACTTGCGAGGGTAAAGAGACCTCTCATCGCTGGATGATGGAACCAGATACGAAACTGTTCCCGGCTATATTTGTGGAGGCGACAAGCAAGGAAATTCTGCAAATTGAACTGGGACGAACTCCAACCACATTGCCCTTGTCGGCGGCCGTGTTGCCAACGAGTGACAAGCATATTAATCCACAATCGCCACCTCGCTTGAAGGTTCAGTGCCTCCGCCCACATCAATGGGCACGTGTCCCGAACACATCTCTCCAGGTGCACGCTCTCAAGCTGTCGGACATTAGGGGTTGGTCGATGCTCTGCGAGGATCCCGTCTCCATGCTGGCCCTGCACATACCGGAGGAGGATCGATGCATCGATATCTTGGAACTGATTGAGATGGACAAGCTGTTGTCGTTCCACGCTCACACTCTCACACTTTATGCCGCCTTGTGCTATCAGTCCAATTACCGTGCTGCCCATGCACTCTGCCAGCATGTTGATCAGAAGCAGCTTCTCTATGCGATCAGGTCGGAGTATATGAGTGGTCCACTGCGTCAGGGTTTCTATGATCTGCTGATTGCCCTGCATCTGGAGTCCCATGCCACCACGATGGAGGTGTGCAAAAATGAATACATCACACCATTGGGATCGGATCTAAAGGAACTCTATGCCGAAGATGAAATGCGTCACTCGCTGCGTTCCCTTGTCACGGAATCTGTGCGTCCTCAGCTTCGCATGACGGAAATCACGTAAGTGTGTTCAGGTCCAAGTAACCTTCTCTATGGCCCCTCTATAGTTAAGATCCACACGACTCGTATTCACTTGCATACGAATACATTATTCATATGTATGAATGCTTCTTTATCGTACCTGATTCGTATTGTTCATAGCTCATTTTATTTCCAATACTTTTCAATCAATACAAAAAAAAAACAAAACAACCACCAACCACCTGCACTGATCCAACACTTCTTCTCAATGCACCACCAAATCGATAACGATACCGATACCGAAACCGATACCGATCACAACAACAACAACTCCCACCGTTCAGACCCCCTGTGATTGCAACATCTAGTATGCCAAGTGTTTCCAGCGAACCAATTCCCAACATCGATCAGTTGTACTCCCCGAAGTTCCCATTAGAAGTAGTCAGGCAGTTTGTCATGGAAGCTCTTAAAGATGCTGTGGAAATAAATCAAGTGCATAACCGCGATCCCATCGGCTGGACAAATGAGAATCTCTTCTTGTAAGTATTCAGAAATAAGGCACTACTTAAGAAAGTTAAAAAATGATCATTCAATTTTAATTTCTAGGCCCCTTATCAAGTTAACAGATCGCCTACTGTTAGTGGGCGTCCTTACAGACGAGGACGTTCAGAAACTATTAGTAATGGTTGATCCAGAGACTTGGGATGTCACGTTCGAGAGAGGTGGGAAACGGATAAAAGAGAGCACAGCAAACTCAAGAATATCAGAGAGAATAGAGAACTTTATCTAATTAAATTTCACACTTCATTTCATTTGCTTTTCAGAGGGAAAAGATGAACACCGAAAGGGTTTGCTTACGATGAAAATGGCCGAGGGAGCCAAGCTACAGATGTGCTATCTGTTGCATCATTTATATGACACCCAACTTCGACATCGCGTGGAAAGCATTATTGCATTCTCGCATGATTTTGTGGGCGATCTACAAACCGATCAGTTGCGACGTTATATCGAGATTAAACAATCCGACTTGCCAAGTGCTGTTGCGGCCAAAAAGACAAAGGAATTCCGTTGTCCACCCAGAGAGCAAATGAATCAGATTCTATGCTTTAAGAACCTAGAGTCTGACGATCAGGACAATTGTACATGTGGCCTTGATTTACGCAGTCGCCTAAGCGAATTCCATGACATGCTAATGCAGAAAGTATCGCTGAATGCACTGCAGGAGCCAGATGGTACCGAGGCAACTGCGATCGAAGAGATCAAAACGGGACCCATAACGAAAATCTATAGTTTCATCAACACCGTCAAGGAACTAGAAGAGGGTCCCAAGGAAGTGGAGGAGCCTGAGAAAAAGACACCTGAAGAAGTTTTCCGCAAAGTTCTAATCAAAACCATTGTCAGCTGGGCTGAAGAATCACAGATTGAGAATCCAAAATTGGTACGCGAAATGTTCAGTTTGCTAGTACGACAATACGATACTGTCGGAGAGTTGGTACGAGCTCTAGAGAAGACCTATGTGATCAACACGCGGGCACGAGATGATGTCGCCGAAATGTGGGTTGGATTGAGTCAAATACGTGCACTGTTGCCCGTCCAAATGAGTCAGGAAGAGGAGGAGCTTATGCGTAAGCGTCTCTGGAAATTGGTCAACAATGCCACGTTCTTCCAGCATCCAGATTTGATTCGAATTCTGCGCGTTCACGAGAACGTTATGGCCGTAATGATGAACACTCTAGGCCGTCGGGCGCAGGCCCAAAGCGATGCACCCACCCAGGCAGAGGGAGCCGAGGGTGTGCCCTCCAAGGAGAAGGACACATCCCATGAAATGGTCGTGGCCTGTTGTCGCTTCCTCTGCTATTTCTGTCGTACGGGTCGTCAGAACCAGAAGGCGATGTTTGATCACTTTGATTTTCTGCTGGATAACGCAAATATCTTGTTGGCCAGACCCAGTCTGCGTGGTTCGACACCACTTGATGTGGCATATTCGAGTTTGATGGAGAACACAGAATTAGCTCTGGCACTTAGAGAACATTATTTGGAGAAAATTGCCGTTTACCTGTCCAGATGTGGCTTACAAAGCAATTCGGAGCTTGTGGAAAAGGGTTATCCCGATTTGGGTTGGGATCCCGTCGAGGGCGAAAGATATTTGGACTTTTTGCGCTATTGCGTTTGGGTTAACGGCGAGAGTGTCGAGGAGAATGCGAACCTTGTCATTCGTCTTCTTATCCGTCGTCCAGAATGTTTGGGACCGGCTCTAAGAGGAGAAGGAGAAGGTCTCTTCCGTGCAATCGTCGAGGCGAATCGTATGTCGGAGCGCATTTCGGATCGCTGTAAGATGCAAGACGAGGCCGAAGGCACAATTGTCGGACTCAATTTCACCCATCCCCTACCCGAGAGCGATGAAGACGAAGACTATATCGATACAGGGGCAGCAATATTGAATTTCTATTGTACATTGGTTGACCTTCTCGGTAGATGCGCCCCAGACGTCTCCGTTATCGAGCAAGGCAAGAACGAATCACTGAGAGCTAGAGCTATTTTGAGATCTCTTGTGCCACTGGAAGACCTTCAGGGTGTGCTCAGCCTAAAATTCACACTCACACAGACAGCTCCCGGCGAGGAGAAACCGAAATCGGATATGCCCTCGGGCCTCTTACCCAATAACAAACAGAGTATTGTGCTGTTCCTAGAACGTGTCTATGGCATTGAGACGCAAGATCTGTTCTATCGACTGCTCGAAGATGCATTTCTACCAGATCTGCGTACTGCCACCATTTTGGATAAGAGCGATGGCTCCGAAAGTGACATGGCACTGGCTATGAATCGATATATTGGAAACTCGATATTGCCATTGCTAATCAAGCACTCAAAATTCTATAATGAGGCAGAGAATTATGCCAGTCTCTTGGATGCCACGCTGCACACGGTCTATCGGTTATCCAAGAACCGTATGCTAACCAAGGGGCAACGTGAGGCCGTATCCGATTTCTTAGTCGCATTGACATCACAAATGCAACCTGCCATGCTCCTAAAGCTATTGCGCAAGTTGACTGTTGATGTATCCAAACTATCGGAGTATACGACGGTTGCACTCAGGGTATGTATTGATTGATAACAATCTTTGATTTAATGACTCATTGACGGACTATTTAATTTTATGATTGATTGGTTATTTAGATGACTGATTTAAGTGCCTGACTGACCGACTGATTAATTGAATTATTAATTGTCTGATTGATTGTTTCATTAATTGATTGACTGGTTAGTTCACTGACTGATTTAATTAGTTGTTGCTTGATTGATTAGTTTATTGCCTGACTGGTTAATCTGTTATTGTTTATGATTGATTGATAACAATTTTTGATTTAATGACTCATTGACGGACTATTTAATTTGATGATTGATATACTGATTGATTGGTTATTTAGATGACTGATTTAAGTGCCTGACTGACCGACTGATTAATTGAATTATTAACTGTCTGATTGATTGTTTCATTAATTGATTGACTGGTTAGTTCACTGACTGATTTAATTAGTTGTTGCTTGATTGATTAGTTTATTGGCTGACTGGTTAATCTGTTATAGTTTATGATTGAATGATAACAACTTTTGATTTAATGACTCATTGACGGACTATTTAATTTTGTGATTGATTGGTTAATTAGATGATGGATTTAAGTGCTTGACTTACCGACTGATTATTTGAATTATTAATTGTCTGATTGATTGCTTTTTTAGTTGATTGCCTGGTTAGTTCACTGACTGATTTAATTAGTTACTGCTCGATTGATTAGTTAATTGGCTGACTGATTGATCTGTTATTGTTTATGATTGATTAATTAATTTATTGAGTGCGAATTTGATTGACAAATTCCTTGAGTAGTTAGCTGACAGATTGCTTGATTGATTGACTGATTTATTTCCTGACTGAATGAGTAATTGCATTATTAATTAATTGATTGACTGAATAATTGACTGACTGACTGATTAGCTTATTGATTGACTGTTTGATTATTTGATCGTTTGATTGACCTAACTTATCTGATCTTCTTATAGCTGCTCACTTTACACTTCGATCGCTGCGCTAAGTACTATGGCTCGACTCAAGGTCAAGGCTCGTATGGAGCATCTTCAGATGAGGAGAAGCGATTGACAATGCTTCTGTTCTCAAACATTTTTGACTCGCTGAGCAACATGGACTATGACCCGGAACTGTTCGGTAAAGCCCTGCCCTGCCTTATTGCCATCGGTTGTGCCTTGCCACCCGATTACAGTCTATCGAAGAACACCGACGAGGATTATTATGGCAGACAAATGGGGGCACCCGACCAACCGCAATATGTTCCCAATCCCATCGATACGAACAATGTACATCTCGACAACGACCTTAATTCGTTGGTACAAAAGTTCAGTGAGCATTATCACGATGCTTGGGCCAGTCGCCGATTGGAAGGTGCCTGGACATACGGCGATGTACGATCCGATAGCGAACGCAAGCATCCACGCCTAAAGCCCTACAATATGCTCACCGAATATGTACGTAGTATCATCAGCAATGGACATCCTCATCGTTTATCGCATCATATGAAAACTCATACTTATTAATATCATCTGTTCTTTATACTAAAGTCTTATGCTTATATTTGTTTGAATAGGAACGTGAGCGGTATCGAGATCCGGTACGTGAATGCCTCAAGGGTCTGTTGGCCATTGGATGGACCGTTGAGCACTCCGAAATGGATTTGCCACTAAATCATCGTGGCTCGACGCGTCGTCAATCGAAGCCCCAAATTGTATGTACTCAAAATACCCTTTGACTAACGATTTACCCCATCATTTTTGACTATAACGAACTGTGTAAATTTCTTTCCCCTAACACAAAATTGGCCAAAAACACTGCTACTACAAATTGAAAACCAAATGAAAATCGCGATTTATGACACGCGGGGAATTTCCATAATTAAACACGGTTGGCGCTTAAACAATAGCATGATTTTCAGAATGAGGGAAGTCCTTTCAACTACCATCCACATCCTGTGGACATGAGCAATCTGACCCTGAGCAGAGAAATGCAAAATATGGCCGAGCGTTTGGCTGAAAACTCACATGATATTTGGGCGAAGAAGAAGAACGAAGAGCTGAACAGTTGCGGTGGCGTCATCCATCCTCAGCTTGTGCCCTACGATCTGCTCACCGACAAGGAGAAGAAGAAGGATCGCGAACGTTCGCAGGAGTTCCTCAAGTATATGCAATATCAGGGATACAAGTTGCACAAGTAAGTAACGTCCATATTTGAAAGAGGGATCACTTGAAATATATACTAGATTGAAATTGCTACTAAAAGGGTAAAGAGTATAATGAGTTAGTGGGTATGTTTGTAACAGTCAATAGAATATATATCTTTAATTCGCACTAAGAACCAAATTGATATATACATGTTAGTCTGTTCTTAATCCCGATCTGCTCAAACAAGTTCATAACGATTGTATTAAAATGTGGAAGATATGGGAGTATTTAAATGTCGAATATACTCAACTGTAGTTTTTCTTGATTCATATATGAATTAGTATAGACTGAAAAAAAAAACCAACTTCTAAAATCAAGAACATACGTGTACACTTTAAAAACTTTGTTTAAAAATAAAACATTTTAAGACCATATTACTAATACTAAGAATATTATCTAAATAAGTACTATTTCATATGAAGAAACCGCATTAGTGTGAAAGCAGCAGGCGCCGTTTCGAATCCCACTCATAACAAAGTCAAAAGATATCTTATCTTTTAAGAGCAGAATCTTGATTTTAGAAAATTTTTTGAACAGTATAGCATATATACTTATTAATTGATCTGTTTTTAGGCCCTCCAAGGGTGGTGCTGTTGAGGAAGGCGGTGCCACACAGGCGGCCGTTGAGCTTCGCTTCTCCTACTCGCTGCTGGAGAAACTCATTCAGTATCTGGACCGGGCAACAATCAACATGAAGCTATTGAAGCCATCGACGACATTTAGTCGACGCACCTCATTCAAGACCGCATCGCGGGACATTAAATTCTTCTCGAAGGTGGTGCTGCCCCTAATGGAAAAATACTTTTCGACGCATCGCAACTATTTCATAGCAATTGCCACGGCCACGAATAACATTGGAGCTGCCTCGCTCAAGGAGAAGGAAATGGTGGCATCCATATTCTGTAAGCTTGCCGCATTGTTGCGCAACCGTTTGAGCGCCTTTGGTCCAGATGTACGCATAACTGTGCGGTGTCTGCAGGTCCTCGTCAAGGGAATCGATGCCAAGACGTTGACCAAAAATTGCCCTGAATTTATACGCACATCGATGTTGACGTTCTTCAATCAAACGTCCGATGATCTGGGCAATACTATAATGAATCTACAGGATGGCAAGTATAGTCACCTGCGTGGTACGCACCTGAAAACCTCCACATCCCTTGGCTATGTCAATCAGGTGGTTTTGCCCGTGTTGACGGCAATGTTTGATCATTTGGCTGCCTGTGATTATGGCAGCGATCTGCTGCTGGACGAGATTCAAGTGGCCTCCTACAAAATCCTAGCTGCCCTCTACCATTTGGGTACCGATGCCACATTGACCCACGAGCGCAAGTATCTAAAGACAGAAATCGAACGTCATAGGCCCGCATTGGGTTCATGTCTGGGTGCCTATAGCTCTTGCTTCCCTGTGGCCTATCTGGAGCCGCATCTCAATAAACACAATCAGTTCTCGCTGCTGAATCGCATTGCGGATCACTCGCTGGAGGCACAGGACATCATGGTCAAAATGGAGAGTTGTATGCCTAATTTGGAAACGATCCTAAGTGAAGTTGATCAGTTCGTGGAGTCGGACAAGACATACACGGATGCACCGCATATCATTGACGTCATACTGCCTTTGTTGTGCGCCTATCTGCCCTTCTGGTGGTCCCAGGGTCCCGACAATGTCAGTCCGACCAGTGGCAATCATGTCACCATGGTAACTGCCGATCATATGAACTCACTACTCCGCAACGTTCTCAAAATGATCAAGAAGAACATCGGCAATGATAATGCTCCCTGGATGACTCGCATTGCGGCCTACACACAGCAGATCATAATTAATACCTCGGAGGAGCTGTTGAAGGATCCCTTCCTGCCGCTGGCTGAGCGCGTCAAGAAGCGCACGGAGAACATGCTCCACAAGGAGGAAAGCATGCGAGGATTCATTAAATCGGCCACCGATGATACTTCTCAGGTGGAAACACAACTTCAGGAGGATTGGAATCTCCTGGTGCGGGACATTTACTCATTTTATCCATTGCTCATCAAGTACGTGGACTTGCAGCGCAATCATTGGCTAAAGGATAACATTCCAGAAGCCGAAGAGCTTTACAATCATGTCGCTGAAATCTTCAATATTTGGTCAAAGAGCCAATACTTCCTCAAGGAGGAGCAGAACTTCATCTCGGCCAATGAGATTGATAATATGGCCCTGATAATGCCGACGGCAACTCGACGTTCCGCCATTTCGGAGGGCGTGCCTGCGGTGGGTGGTAAGGTAAAGAAGAAGAAGAAGAACAGGGACAAGAAACGGGACAAGGACAAGGAAGTACAGGCGAGTCTTATGGTGGCCTGCCTGAAGCGTTTACTGCCCGTCGGACTTAATCTATTTGCTGGTCGAGAGCAGGAATTGGTTCAGCATTGCAAGGATAGATATCTTAAAAAGATGAACGAATACGATGTTATTGAATTTGCTCGCAATCAGTTGACACTACCCGACAAGCTGGATCCATCTGATGAAATGTCCTGGCAGCATTATCTCTACTCAAAGCTGGGCAAAACAGAAGAATCAGTCGATGAGCAGGCTCTGGAAAAGGTCAACGCCAATTCGAATGAAAAGGGCAAGGATAAGACCCAAGAAACTGTTGATCGCATTGTGGCAATGGCGAAGGTCCTTTTTGGCCTGCATATGGTAAGTATATGGGGGTTTTGGTAAACCTCAACCTAAAATATGGTATTGCAAATATATATACACTTAAATCTTTGATCTTTTACGATTCTTTTTTACCATTTCATACTATAATTCTGATTACATTTTATTTCAAACTTTGCACATTTTTCAATTTATTTCTTCGAACCGTAATCTCGTCGACTGTCAAACCATAAAACAAACAAATAATTTTCAACCCAATGCTGACCAAAATAAAAAAAAAATAATAAAAAAAAACCGTGAACCAAACAATTACAGATCGACCATCCACAACAGCAGAGCAAAAATGTCTACAGGAGCGTTGTATCGATACAGAGGAAGCGTGCTGTTATCGCATGTTTCCGTCAGACATCGCTACATTCTCTACCCAGGTTATTACCTATACTATACGTATTATCATCGAATCGATTGGAATCGTAGAAAACCTAACGCGGCACACAAAGCTATAGCCCTAACTAAAACTCTAGAAACTTTTGTTTGTTTTGATTCCCTTCTAAAAACTTGCACTGTTTTTTTTTTCGCCTCCCACCTCATCATTTTTGACTGATTTTAACTAACTTGTACTAAACGCAATACCACTCTGCTGTGACCTTAACCCATTCGCTGTATTATAAATATGTATTTTTATGCTCTCGCTATGCTATATATTATACGATCCAATATAGGCAACCGGCGCCAAGAACAAAACAAAACGTTGGAGTTCCAAAATTTCGGTCGCTCGACGCCAGGCAGTTATATCAAGCTTACGCGCCAAGCATCTATATCGTATGAGCAGGTGGTAGTCATGTGAATTACTAATATCTAATACATAATACATAATACATATTACTGTTTTCTAATAAAACGTTTTAAATAAATCGAAAATATAACCTTGCAGTATCAATCTGTAAGATTAAATCCATTCTAATTTCTTAATTTCGTGTAATTTAAGTTAATTTGTTTTTACTTACATCATCTTAAGATCTGCAAGAGTTATATTTACATTTCGGCGATCCGAAAATCCCTTGTTTTTAGCTTTCCTTTCATTTTGTTGTAGCAAAATTTGAAAACCTTACCTCAAGACTAAACGCATGCCAATCTGAAAATAAAAAAATATTATTGACTTTCTTATCAAAAATACCGTTCTTTATCCCCCATAGACATCGTGCTTGTAATATATTTGCCCGCACCTACTATGAACAATGGCTGCAGGAGGAAAATGTTGGTCAGGAGGTAATGATTGAGGATCTGACACAGACATTCGAAGAATCTGAAAAGTCCAAAAAGGATGAGGAGGAAGCGGATGGCAAACCAGATCCACTAACTCAATTGGTAACAACATTCTGTCGCGGTGCCATGACGGAACGTAGTGGTGCACTTCAAGAGGATCTACTGTACATGTCGTATGCCCAAATTGCGGCCAAATCCTGTGGCGAAGAGGAGGAAGAAGGCGGAGAAGATGGCGAGGGCGGTGAAGGTGGTGAAGAGGGCGAAGGCACAAGTATTCATGTAAGCTCAACTTAGATTGTCAATCAATCACTCAAACAATTAATCAATCCTAACCCAATTGTGCTATCAAATCAATCATTCGATTGAACTTAAGTGTCGAATGTCGCGACTTATGGTAACTATAACATCACGTATTCGCGTTTTACACAAAAATTGAGTTTTTCCTTGATTATAGCCTCTATAACTTGAACAACTAACAAAGTATTTAGTATATTAAAAACAGCAAGACTGCGAGTGTGATTGGGAAAACTATTTCAATGAGTCAGAATATTATAAAATCTATACTCTACTGATCTATTTTTTCTAAAATATAAAGAACTTAAAAACAGTTAATTTAAAAGCTGACGTTCGAGAGAGCCATTATTTTTTCAGCAGAATTTGTTCATATTTTAGAATTATATGAACATGAGAGTGTCAGGTTTTCAATTAAACAGCTGTTGGTGTTGATTATCCCTTTGCACTTGTGATATAAATCAAAAAAATTGATTTTTTTTAAATCTTTAGTATTTTTAAAACTCCTAAATGTTTAAGACGAATGGCAACATATTTTCTTATATGGTACATTCAATGTTTTTATGAAAATTATGTACGTATGTGCTCAGTGGAATTGAACTATAAAAGAAATGCAAAATGAACAAACCAAATCGGCTCTACAATATTTAGTTCAGGAGCGTTTGCATCCTTGTAAATATAATAAAACTGATAGTTCTTAAAATTCTCAATTACAAAAACTTTAATAGGAACAAGAAATGGAGAAACAGAAGCTGCTCTTCCATCAGGCGCGTCTATCAAATCGTGGCGTTGCCGAAATGGTGCTGTTGCACATTTCCGCCTCCAAAGGTATACCTTCGGAGATGGTCATGACGACACTCAATTTGGGCATCGCCATCTTGCGTGGTGGTAACATTGACATTCAAATGGGCATGTTGAATCACCTGAAGGAGAAGAAGGATGTTGGATTCTTCACATCGATTGCGGGTCTAATGAACTCGTGTAGTGTCCTCGATCTGGATGCCTTTGAGCGTAACACTAAGGCCGAGGGTAAGAGCGAATCTAGAAGTGCTTATAGATGTGATATCCTGCTTATAATTTGCTAGCCCTTTTAACTTTCTACTATTTTTATTATTATTATGATTATAATTATGGATTATTATTATTGTGGCATCATTTCTCATGCATCTGTCACATGTATTTCTATGTTGAAGTATTGATTTCGTTTTTCCTTCCAACTACTTTCCCAATCACCCCGCATGCCAATCACCACCACAAAATCACCAATCCCGTATGTATGAATACTTGATCCCCGCTATCGTTGTAAAAACCCAACCAAACTTTGCAACAACACAACAAAGAGTATATTCCAAGTGCGGGTGCAGGTCTTGGTGTCGGCTCCGAGGGCGCAGCGGGTGAGAAGAATATGCACGATGCCGAGTTCACATGTGCTCTCTTCCGGTTCATCCAACTCACCTGTGAAGGACACAATTTGGGTAAGTCTATGAATCAACTTATATACAGTCTGTCAATCACTATTATACACATTGAAGAAAAATACATGGTTTTAAACAGGAAAAATTGAATACATACACGACTAAAAGCAGTCGGCAAGGAAAAAATTACTAAGTATAAAAATTAAGTTAAGAATTAAATTAAAATTATTATAAAGTATATATAATGAACTGTAAAGAAAAAATTAAAATGATAATTAGATCTGAGGTAAGCAAAAATTAAAAATGATCTAACATCCAATCAGATCAATAAAGATTAGTGTTGGTATTAGTAAAAGTATGAAAATTAGACTAGTACAATGTAATGAAATATATTTGTATTAGTAAGGTTAGGGAATTAGCGAAAGGTATCGGGAAAGTGAGGATTTCAGGGAAGGGAGAGAGAGAGAGAGAGAGAAAACGTAAAAGAGGCTATTATAGTTAGTGCATAAATCACGAAACGAACCGTGTGCAGCGTAATCAGTTGTGCATGTAGGTAAAAATAAAGGCTTGTCATTCCTAGTAGACCTGCGAGGTACCGAAAAGATGAGGCGGCCCAAATGGGAACTAGAATCGATCTCGCCAACAATCAATTTGTGAAGAAAAACAACACCAAGAGTTTTCCTACGATTAAATAAAGACGGAAGCTTAAGAAGACGAAGCCTATCGGAGTACGGTACAAGATAAGAATTAGAAGCACACCACTTGGTTATTTGGATATTTACATTTAATTTTCAATCAATTTTTATAATAAAAATTCACAAATAATTTTTATTTATGATTTGTATAATACGAATTGAAATTAATTATAATTTTTAATTTTTATAATAAATATTGAAATTAATAGTTATTTTTCAACTATTTTATAAAAATCAGAATATAACTTTTTATTTATAGCTAATATTATAAAATTTATAACTGTTACGGTCTCGCATTTAAATATTACTTACGTAACAGTGTACAAAGGGTATATTAAGTTATTCAATTCCGATAGCTAAAGGCATATCAGAAACCATAAAGCATATTCTTGACCAACACAGTTCTAAATATAAAACGCATTTTTTTATAAGGAATGTTCCTTTATATTAGTTGTTATTCAGCATCCCACATAATTTTATGAAAGTCGTATGATTATTACAGTATTTGTGACCGCCTTAAGATTCTTTAAGTTTACAATCTATAGTTAGAATTGATAAATATGTATTTTTAGTCAAGCACTCGATTATAGTGATTTTTTTTTTTTGTTTTTCAATGTGTACACCCATTTTTGACAGACTTAAATACTATATAATTATATAGATATGGATATGTAAAGCTTAATTGAAATTATTTTCACTATCTAGAATGGCAAAACTATTTACGTACTCAGGCGGGAAATACGACCACTGTGAATGTGGTTATTTGCACTGTGGACTATTTGTTGCGTCTTCAGGAATCCATTATGGACTTTTATTGGCACTACTCCAGCAAGGAGATTATTGATCCGGCCGGCAAAGCGAACTTCTTTAAGGCCATCGGTGTGGCAAGTCAAGTGTTCAATACGCTCACTGAAGTCATCCAGGGTCCATGTACATTGAATCAGCAAGCCTTGGCCCATTCCAGATTATGGGATGCAGTCGGTGGTTTTCTGTTCCTCTTCTCTCACATGCAGGACAAGCTATCGAAGCACTCGAGTCAGGTGGATCTGCTGAAGGAATTGCTTAATTTGCAGAAGGATATGATCACCATGATGTTGTCCATGCTGGAAGGCAATGTTGTTAATGGTATGTCATAAGTAGATCTTGAGGATTAGTCGTATTAAATCTGTTATTGTTCCTTTAGGCACCATTGGAAAGCAGATGGTAGACACCCTTGTTGAATCCGCTGGCAATGTGGAACTGATTCTCAAGTATTTCGACATGTTCCTCAAGTTGGCGGATCTTATTGAATCGCCCAGCTTCCATGAGATTGATATGAAGAACGAGGGTTGGGTTATACCCAAAGAATTCCGAGAGAAAATGGAGCAATCCAAGAACTACACACCGTAAGTCAGACATCTGATTAAATTTAATCCCTAACTACCACCATATCCATATCTATGTCCATTTAACAGGGAAGAAATGGATTTCCTTTTGGCTTGTTGTGAACGCAATCACGAGGGAAAAATCGATTACAGAGCTTTCGTTGAACGCTTCCATGAGCCATCAAAGGAGATCGGTTTCAACCTGGCTGTGTTGCTCACAAATCTCAGCGAACACATGCCCAATGAGCCGCGTTTGGCCAGATTCCTGGAGACAGCTGGTTCCGTACTCAACTACTTTGAGCCCTTCCTCGGACGCATCGAAATTTTGGGCAGCTCGAAGCGCATTGAACGCGTCTACTTTGAGATCAAGGACTCGAATATCGAGCAATGGGAGAAACCTCAGATTCGTGAATCCAAGCGTGCCTTCTTCTATTCCATTGTCACCGAAGGTGGCGACAAAGAGAAGCTCGAGGCGTTTGTTAACTTCTGTGAGGATGCAATCTTTGAAATGACCCATGCCTCCGGATTGATGGCCACCGATGATGGAGGCGGCAATGTTAAACGCGATACGGCCTACAGTTCCTACATGAGCGAAGAGGAGGAGGAGCGTGCCGCTCGAGATCCCATCAGACGAACCATCACCGCTGTAAAGGAAGGCTTGAAATTCGGTGTCCATATGTTGAGTCCATCGAATATCAAGCATCAAATTGGAGTTATGCAAACAAAATCCATCCCGGAACTAATTGTCGGATTCTTCAAGATCATCTTCTATATGTTCTATTACACTGGATATGCCCATTTCTGTGTGGTGCGTTATATTTTTGGAATCCTATTGAATCTGATGCGTGGTCCGGCACCGGAGCAAGAGGACTTGGAGCCACTTGTGGAGGAAGAAACGTTTGGTCGAGCATTGCCCCCGTTACCATTAGAGGAACCACCAGGAACTGTTCAGGCATTTGGTTTGGATATCAACAAGGAGGAAAATGGCATGTACAAGGTTGTGGTCCATGAATCACCAGCGGGTTCATCAGTTGAGGAAGGCGGTGAATCCAGTCCAGAAGATGGTGCAGCTGTCACGGGTGAACTTATGGAGGGTGAATCTCACCAGGAGCCCATATCGATAGTGGATCTGCTCGGTGGCGAGGCCGCCAAGAAAGCGGCTCAGGAGCGTCAGGAGGCCCAGAAGGCCCAAGAGGCTGCTATGGCCTCCATCGAGGCGGAGGCCAAGAAGTCATCGGCGGCGCCACAGGAGACACCAGCTGTCCACCAGATCGACTTCTCGCAGTACACACATCGGGCCGTCAGCTTCCTGGCGAGAAACTTTTACAATCTGAAATATGTTGCCTTGGTTTTGGCCTTCAGCATTAACTTTATGTTGCTCTTCTACAAGGTGACATCGATTGCGGAGGAATCGGACGGTTCGGGTGAGGAGGAACTTATCTTGGGTTCGGGATCAGGTGGTGGTCCCGATATTGCTGGCTCTGGTCTAGGTGGTTCAGGTGATGGCGGCTCTGGAGATGGTGATTTCGAGGATGATGATCTACCCGAGCTTGTCCACGTCGATGAGGACTTCTTCTACATGGAGCACGTGCTACGAATTGCAGCCCTGCTCCACTCTCTTGTCTCCCTGGCCATGTTGATCGCGTACTACCATCTGAAGGTGCCACTGGCCATCTTCAAGAGGGAGAAGGAAATCGCTCGAAGATTGGAATTCGATGGTCTCTTTATTGCGGAACAGCCGGAGGATGATGATTTCAAATCGCATTGGGATAAGTTGGTTATATCGGCAAAGAGTTTCCCGGTCAACTATTGGGATAAGTTTGTCAAGAAGAAGGTGCGACAGAAGTACAGTGAGACCTATGACTTTGATTCCATCTCCAATCTGTTGGGCATGGAGAAGAGCGCATTCACGGCACAGGAGAGCGAGGAGACGGGCATCTTCAAGTACATCATGAACATTGATTGGCGCTACCAGGTGTGGAAGGCGGGTGTCACCTTCACGGACAATGCCTTCCTCTACTCCCTGTGGTACTTTAGTTTCTCCGTCATGGGCAACTTCAACAACTTCTTCTTTGCTGCCCATTTGCTCGATGTCGCCGTGGGATTCAAGACCCTTCGAACCATCCTGCAGTCGGTAACCCACAATGGCAAGCAATTGGTATTGACCGTGATGCTCCTCACGATTATTGTGTACATCTATACGGTGATTGCGTTCAACTTCTTCCGCAAGTTCTACATACAAGAGGAGGACGAGGAGATTGACAGGAAATGCCACGATATGTTGACCTGTTTCGTATTCCATTTGTATAAGGGAGTACGAGCCGGTGGTGGCATTGGTGATGAGATCGGTGATCCCGATGGAGATGACTACGAAGTTTATCGCATCATCTTTGATATCACGTTCTTCTTCTTCGTTATTGTCATCCTTTTGGCCATCATCCAGGGTTTGATCATTGACGCATTCGGCGAGTTGCGTGATCAATTGGAATCGGTCAAAGATAACATGGAGTCCAATTGCTTTATATGCGGTATGGGCAAAGACTTCTTTGATATAGTACCGCATGGCTTCGACACGCATGTCCAGAAGGAGCACAATCTGGCCAATTACATGTTCTTCCTGATGCATTTGATTAATAAACCGGATACCGAGTACACCGGTCAGGAGACATACGTTTGGAATATGTATCAGCAACGCAGCTGGGACTTCTTCCCGGTGGGCGACTGCTTCCGCAAACAATATGAGGATGAACTCTCCGGCGGCGGAGGCGGAGGCTAGATCATCCCCTCATTTTTATTCATTTTTTTTATTATAAGCCAGGCGACTACTTTGGACACACTTTATATGGTTGATATCGACATCGATATGATAACGATACATGATACATGTTTGAATTCTTTTCCTAGTCTATTATAATATAAAATTACTTTTAAGTAAACAATCTATTTTACATATATATGATGGACCTTTTCCAATATGATGACGATTCTAGCATGTATAACAAAAAAAAAAAAAAACAAAATGTTCTTAACTCAAACTCAAAATAAATCGATTCATTTTTACCGAAGGCAAACACGACAGTCTTCTTTATTTAAATATTTTTTAAGGTCACACGAATTATATAAATAACAATAAATATTAACAATAAAAAATGTAACTCGAGACACACAACACCTAATTCACAAATTGAATTATATTATTATTTTCATTTGGGTTTTTTTTTTTTTTTGCAAAAAATCACAGCTACTAAGTAAATTTTATTTAGCTTAAAAATTATGTCAACTCCAAATGGATTTTAATGGGATTGCGATTGCCACTAATTCAAATTTGTGCGATTTATATACAAGTGTTAAGGACTTGGATATCTTGACTAGCGAAAATTGTACAATTGAAAATAATAAAGCACAAATACAACGAAAATAGCCGCAATATATCAGCAATCGAGACGTTTCTTCAAACGAAAGAATTCGGCATTGTCAATGCTGTTAATATTGTCCATATATAAATTGCGCAATGTACGCAGTCCGGAAAGACGATCCTCAATATCCGTGTACATGCTACGACACCGATAAATGGATAACGTCTGTAGACATTGACAATTAACAATAATCGCATCGATGCTGTGATCCGTCAGTTGACTGCATCCGCTGATGTCCAAGGAGCGAAGGCGTTGCAGCTTTTCAGTTATAGTCTTGATACCCTGATCGTTAATATTGTAGCAATCGGACAAGTCCAGTATCTCAATTGATGGGCAATTGTTAACTAGAGATTCCATGCCCAATAACGATATCTGTTGGCAGTGCGAGAGCAGAAGCTTATTCAACTCAATGTGTTTTAGGCCATATTTCAAGGAGACATCACTTATTTTATTGCAGCCACGCAAGTTCAGGGATCGCAGGCCACGTAAAGCTTGGATATTGTGTCCTTCAAAATCCTCCTCATTGATGAGATTCATTTCATAGGCCGCAATCATCGCCTGCTTTCGCTTGGCATCGCGTACAATTTCCTCCTCTGCTTTGCTGCGCAGTGAGATCTTAATGGACTGCAATGAGCCTGTGAAACTATCTGGCGCTGGGTACATATCGCCAATAGAAGATGTCCTGTTTAGTTGCAGCTTGGACACATTTATGCCCGTTAATGCAGCGTCGGTTAGCTGAAAAATAATTAGAGTTTATTAAAGGAATCCTAATAATGGTTATATATATTTAATTCTATGCTTTGACTTACCCTGCAGCAACTTTCAAGAGACAGCTCGCGTAGCCAACAGAGCTGACTTATGATGAGCTGCATCACATCATCCGTGACCCCATTGACACAATTATTTAAGTGAAGCGAACGCAAGGCACGCAGATTTCTGGCTATCGCTCTGATAGCCTCTTCACAGATTGTCAGGTTTGATACGTTAAGCTCGAGGAGCACAGTATTCTGCTCACGTCCCACACCCTCTATAATGCCAGGACTGCTTATGCCATCACAATTCGAAATGTCCAAGTGTTGCAAACGTGATAAATTCCTCAAATGGATAGCACCCATGTTTGTAACGCCAGCACAAGCGCTAATCTTCAAGCTCTTCAGCTGGGGATTTGTGCCTGCAATGGTCACCAAGCAGTCATCGTTGAGACACACAGTTCCCGACAAATCAAGGACACTCAGCAGGGATTGTGTGGAGAGGAATCCCTTGATGGTTGCCACATTCAACTGTCGGCAACCCGACAAATATAGACGCTCCAGTTGCAGACCAGGCCGACCATTATCATCAGGTTGGCTGAGATCACATAATGCCATCAACGAGTGTCCGATTATTGTGTGACTAAAGTCGAGAACTCGCAGCTTCTTTCGCTGCTGGACGAGCACGGATAAAATGTATTTAAATGTCAAAACCGACTCACTGGGCGCACTTGGTTCGTTGGGATAAAATCGTCGGTGGATTGCATTGTGAAATGATATTTGGCATCCGGACATATTAATTAATTCCAGATTGGGCATAAGTGCAGTGAGGCGCACAAGTATTGCATCCGTGAGATAACGATTTTGTGATATTGTCAGCTCCCGTATGCTGGCCAAATGTGCTGATATTTCAGTCAAATCACATGAGTTTGAATCCAAAAAGGTAGCAGACATAAACAATGGTAAACATCGCGTGACTGAAAGCGATTGAAGATTTGGCAACATGCGTAGAATCCCATAGAACTGCTTATCATTCAAGTCCACATTGTCCAAGTTCAATGAATGCGCCGACTGGCCAATAAACGCCATCATTTTATGCGCCTGTCCCAGGGTGACATCCTCAAACAGAAAGTGACGAAAGCTCCTTTCGCATTTCAGCAAATCAATTGCAGGACTATGCTGATCCGAAAGGACACATTTGGTGAATCGCACCCGGGTCCGTTCAATAAACTCCGTTTGATATAAAGCGTTCCTCCATTGATGACAAGTGGCACCAGCTGCCAATAAATCAGTATAGCCCAAGTATTTGTATATGTGTAGAACAATCTGTGTGATTTAATCGTATATAGTAATTTACTGTCAGCTGACTTGTGAATCACGAGCGCAAATAACTTACCTCTAATGGCAGTTCACCATAACTGTAAAGGCAATAATCCAAGGACGACATTCTTCAGCTAATATGACTAACAATTCAAGTCCTTATTTAGTAGTAGCACACCAAATAGCACCCAAACTACCTCCTCCCACTAACTAACTAAACTGTTAATCAGTGCCAACAATATAGAGGTAAAATAGCTTTTTCTGGCCAAAAACCATCCGAAAAGTAGCTAAAATTGCGATGTAAAATAGCTCAAATACTAGCCAACTTTTATTAACTAAAAAAATTTAAACTACGCGCGTTTGATACCTAAAGTATACCAGAACTACTGGTAATAAATACTGAATTAGTAGTAAAAACGAGAACGCGTTAAGTTAATGCAAATTTCAAATAATAACAATAATAATAAATTAATAAGTTGATGAAAATTTAAAATTCGAAATTAGATAAAATTAATGAAAACATTAAAACAAAATTCATTTTTCATAGTTGCAAATGTTTTTGCAATTTGATTAAAATTGTTCCGGCTGCTAGGTCGTAAAATGTTGCAGGGTGGCAACGTTTGTGCCAAAACAGACTTTCCACACCAATGCTGCCAAAATTAAAGTGGAAACTAAAGCTGTTTTTGTGGTCACTTCTGCACAGTTTTACCAAAAATATTAATAGCAAAACTGAGCTGAAAATATATTTAAAATAGCCAGATTACCAGCTAGTAGGAATTTTACATGTTTTCTAGCAAGCGAACTCTGAAAATTGCCAGAGCTAGCTATAAAATAGCTATATTGGCAACACTGTTTATGTGACATCAGTTTCAGCTTTGCTGTCCATTTTTGTTTGCAGAAAAGTTTTTGCAAAAGTTTCTATTAATTAGCTAAAAAGCTAGTATAATTCAAACCGTATTTAAAACAACTAGCTCGCAGTGCCCACCAAAATGGCAGATCCAAAATTTCAAAACCTACCCGGCATTGTAAGAAGTAAAACGCTTGAACTTTAGTTGGGAGTTTTTACAAATGTTTTTACATACATACATATGTATGTTTGTATATAATAATTTCAGGCTTATGACCAACCGGATGTGTATGAAACTCCAGATGACCCAGAGATCGACACGTCTGACTATTACGAAGAGGAACCAGAGAACGATGCTATTGAGCGAATGCATATTTCACCAAGTGTCGCCCACAAACGCTTCAATAATGCAACTTTTGAGGGCAGCGTGGATTTCACGGATAGAATTGGACGTCGCTTGTGCCGTGGATACGATGTACGCGGCGGCGAATACGAACTGGTTGGCCAGGGGGAGAAGGAGACTCCTGTGCAGAAATGCCAACGCCTGCAAATTGAGATGAATGAACTACTTAATGAAGTTGCCGCATTGCAAGTGGATCGGAAGATCGCCGATGAAGAGAAACAATCCTACGATGCTGTTGCTACCGTTATCAGCACAGCAAAGCGAGTACTGGATACATTAAAGTTGGAACAGGTGCTGGGCAAGGAGCAAATGCCCAATGATAAGCAGGTCAAAGCGCTGGTGGCCCAAGTGGAAGAATTTAAGCAGTCCGGTGTCCTGACAGCCTTGCCCACACCGGGCACAGATTTGGCGTCCACTGCTCGTGTTGCCAGCCTCGAGCAACGTTTACATCAGTTGGAAAAGGCTGTTGGAGCACAGCCCGAAAAGCTAAGTCGATTGACGGCAGTGACCAACACGACCAATGTACTCGAAGCTGTGAGGCATTTAAGCACCAAGGCAGCTTTGCTGCAACCGGATAAATTGGATGTTATTGAGCAACGTCTTTCCTCTTTGGCCGGAAAAATGGATGCGGTGCAGGAGAAGTCCAGCGGCAGCCCTCAGGACGCGAAACGTGACCAAAAGATTTCCGAGCTCTATGATATTGCGAAACGCACCGAGCCTGTTGTTGAAATTCTTCCACACGTAATCGAACGCATGCAAGCCCTGGAATCCTTACATAAATATGGTAAATTGATATATACATTTTATTGAATTCCTTACTTATCATGTGTATTGTCTTGCAGCAAACAATTTTGCAAAAATTATTGCTGAAATTGAACAAAAACAAGGCACTATTACCACCAGCTTGGTAAACAATAAGGAACTTCTTCATTCCGTACAGGAGACCTTTGCTCAAAATCTGGAAACAATTAACAACAAAGTGGCGAAAGTGGAGCAGCGAGTAACGGCCATTACAAGCGCCAAATAAGTTGTCGAGTGTATTATAAATATCTAGCACACATACACGCATACCTAGAATTATAACAATTATACGTGAAAATATTTATTTTACTCAATAAAGCAAGAGCAGCAAAATTTAATTGCAATTGTCTTAATTGTTATTTATTTACTACAAATACTGCCATATGATAGTGCGAAAACAGCTGTTTCAAGAGTTTCTACCACTGTTGCTAACTTGGCTTTTTTAAAGCTAGTTCTATTTTTAGCGATCTTCGTTTACTTTAAAAAGTTGGTAGCTACTGAGAACAGTACTTGGAAATAACGTTAGAACTTTTAGCAAGTCTTCAGAATTTTCTGATTTTTATAATATACTCTTTAGAATTCAATTTGAACCTAGTCTCTCCTTGGGGTGACGAACTTCAAACTTCATTAAAATGTTTTCCTTAATTTTTATCTAATTTCGAGTTTTAAACTTTCATCATATTATTAATTTATTATAAAGTTATTGCATTTTGAAATTTGCATTATCTAAAATTTAAATTCAGCAAGGTTATCGTTATCGTGTTCTGTTGATCGAAATGGAAATATGAGCTTGCGATGCTTATCGATGGTTCCGATAGCATCGATTTAATCAACGCCGGCTCCAGATGAAAATGGTCGGCACACAATTCAAATGTGGTTTTTTTTTTAGTTCATTTAGCAATAATTTTGAAGAAAACTAATTTGTAATTTGTTAAAAATAATGTGAATGATCCCATTAATGGTGGGTGTTCTTAACCCTTTGGAGGGAAAAGTAACAAATTTAATTCTGTAAAAAAATCCGAAATTCGACAAAAATCTAACAAAAATTCTGCAAATTATCAAGTATAGTATATTATGTTACCAAAAAGATCATTTTCGAAAAAGCCACTGAATTGAAAAATGATCTAGATCAGCTTTTAAAGTTGCCAGACGTTGACATCAAGTGTTTTTTTTTCGCCAGATGGCAGCATCGGTTGAACTTCTTCAGAACGAATTACAATTTTCAGTTCGTTCTTAAAAAAGATTGTATAAATTCAGTCAATATATAATATTGTTGAGGCAATTATTAGATATTAATTGCGTGTAAGTGATAAGAAATAGTAATTTCAAGATGACACACAATATTTCATGTAACACAATGTGGCCACGACAAAGTTATTGCTACCGAAAAAAAAGTGATGACGGGGCGCGCTCCAATTGGACGTGACACCAATTCAATTAAACAGTACTCATAAGAACAACAGTAAAGCATACTGAAAACAACACGAAATATCCATTTCAGATTGCAGTCAAGACTCTCAAGATGAAAATCAAAGAGCTACAAAAGACTGTGAACATTGCCTGGTCGCCAGCGGAGCAACAACAAATTTTATTGGCCGCCGGCACAGCAGCTCAGCAATTTGATTCGAATGCAAATGCAACATTGGAGATATATTCACCGAGTATTGGCGATGCCAGCTACGATTTGGAGCTGAAGGCAAGCGTGCCTAGCGATTTCAAGTGAGTTGAGCGGAAATTCAATTAATGTACTATTTAAAACTTATGTATGTCATTTAACAGATTCCAGAAGGTTATTTGGAGTCCCCTTGGTATAAATGGACCGCATCCAAATGGCCTGATTGTAGGAGGATGCGAAGCGGGTCATATCAATGTGTATTCCGCAGCCAAGATGCTCGCCAATGAGGAGTCGCTTTTGGCCCGCCAGGATAAGCATACTGGTGCCGTTACTGGCTTGGACTTTAACCCATTCCTAAACAACCTGCTCGCTTCGTGTGCCTCGGAGTCGGAGATTTACATTTGGGATCTTAACAACCCCGTCAGCCCACTAAATCCCGGTGCCAAAACGCAACCTCTCGAGGATGTTAAGAACGTGGCATGGAATCGGCAAGTGCAACACATTTTGGCATCTGTGTTCAGCACACGTTGTGTCATCTGGGACTTGCGCAAGAGTCAGCAAATAATCAAACTGTCTGACACTCAGTCTCGCGTGAGATGGCACGCCATCGAATGGCATCCCGAGGTGGCGACTCAAGTGTGGTTGGCATCCGAGGACGATCAAGCGCCTGTTGTTCAGCTGTGGGACTTGCGATATGCAACCGCTCCAGCAAAGACTTATCAGATTCACGATCGGGGAGTACTTGGCATGTCGTGGTGCCTGCAAGATACTGATTTGATGGTATCTTGTGGCAAGGATAATCGTATCTATTGCTGGAACCCAAACACTAATATACCCGAAGGCGAAATCCTCTCGGAGGTGGCCACAACAGCGTCCTGGTATTCCGATGTTCAGTTCTGCCCCCGTAATCCAGCGCTTATTGCCAGCGCCAGTTTGGAGGGAGCTGTTTCCATTTACTCGCTAAATGGTGGCACACATCATTTGGTGCAAACATCGGAAAAGATAGCCGATTCCTTTCCGGGCATGGATCAATTTGCTCAAGCTCCCTTGCCACAGCAGGCTACTCAAGTTGTTTATCACGATCTGACGCATGCTCCCAAATGGATGAAACGCCCCTGTGGCGTGACTTTCGGTGTAAGAATTCAAAGAATATGCAAATTATAAACTTCTCATGCGAATTTCATCAACAGTTTGGCGGTAAACTAGTCAGTTTCAATGGCACATCTAAAACTGTTAAGGTGGAACAGTTGACCACCGAGCCAGGATTAGTGGAGCGGGCTAATGCCTTGGAGCTGTCCTTGGCAGAAGCTAACTATGCCGATTATTGCCGTCAAAGGGCTGATAAATCAACGGATCAGCATGGACGATACATTTGGTATTTCATCAAAGCGAACTTTGAACTGAATCCCAAAGAAGAAATGCTCAATCTCTTAGGTATGCGAGTGATTATCTCTTAACTTAGAAAATATAGTTAATTAAATATAATCCCTTAGGCTACAACAAAGATGATATTGATGGTAAATTTACAAAGTTCATTAAAGAGCCCGAAAGCAACTCGCAATCAGACGTGGATACACTTACGACCCGTATATCAACTCTTACACATGTGAGTTCAGTTTCCGTTTAGTTTTCTGTTCAGTTCTTATCTCTCTAAAAAGAAGAAAGAACAACATAACAACATATGTTTCAGTTCACGTTATCAATATTGAGCAATGCATTAGTTAGTTCATCTTTCCTTTTACTATATTTCTCTGATAACAATTTCTCATGCTTTCCAAACATTGGGGTGCTTTGGTTTTCGAGCAGAGCGACTCTTCAGAGGTTGAATGCGATCAAAGCACTAATTCTAGCACCGATAATTCGGTAAGAAATCCGATTTAGAAAACTCATATGCATTTGACTAATTGACTATCTGTCTAATTAAATTTATTTAAATTGTTCGAATTTTATCAAACATATTTACTTTCGTATTTAGCAAACTGCCGATAATAAAACCGCATTTGATGGCACAACGATCGATCCGCAAACCCTAAACGATTATCCGGCTGCTTCGCGAATGCAGTTTAAGATTCCAAGTGGTGACCGTAAGTTTTATTATTATACAAGCTCTGCCTTTCCGTTATGATTTTTTAAATTTCTGTTTTTTTTTTTTTTTTCAATAATATTCATTAGTTTTAAGATTTTTTTTCCAGAAAAATAATGATCTTTTTTTTTATTCAATAAAAAAATGATTATTGTATAAGTTTTATTAAATTACTCAAAACAAAAGATTATCACTGAAGAAAAACGATAAACAATTAAAATATAATAATTACCACATAATTTCAATAATATAACTTATAATAATAACGGTCCATGATAATAATTTGTTTTATTTTTTTATAAAAAGTTCCTATGCGCTGTAAAAAGTAGTTTCGAACTATTATCTAAATATATATTTTTAAAATTTCTTTCTCAATTCTCATTTAATTTATATTTTTTATGTATGGTTTTATGAAATAGTAGTCTTATTATTTATTGATTGCCATGCATTTTATGTGATCATATAAGATTTCTAATAATTAATTTCTTTTCTCCTCTTTTAGACACTGACAGTTTAATTACGGAAGCCATACTCACGGGCAATACTGAGGCTGCCGTAGAGTTGTGTCTGGAGGCGCAGCGCATACCAGAGGCACTGATTATAGCTTCCACGGCGGGAATAGAGACCCTAACACGTACGCAGAATCGCTATTTGCTGCAGCAGAAAAACGAGCTGTCCAATGTCATTTCGGCCCTGGTATCACGAGATTGGCTTGACTTTGTCAACCGCTGCACGGTGGATTCCTGGAAGGAGGCACTGGTGGCTGCCCTCAAGCACAGCGAGCGCAAGTTAGTGGACATCTGTGAGAGGCTGGGAGATCGCTTGTTGAACGAGTGTAGCAAAAGCATTGAGTTTACCCGAAATGCCATGTTGTGCTACATCTGTGCTGGTAGCATCGATAAGCTAGTGAGCGCTTGGTATCAATTGAAGCAACTGGAGCAGCAGAATCAGAGCTATAAACTCAACACACACGAGTTGCAGGAACTGGCCGAGGTGGTGATGCTACTGACCAAGTCCCTGGAACAGCAAGGCATTGCTGTAGACTTGGCTGGACGTTTTGCGGGCTTTATATCCGAGTATAGTGGACTTCTTGCATCCCAGGGTGCAGTGACAGCTGCTCTACAGTATATTACCACCTTGAGCAAGGCCAATGCGGAAAGTGAAGATCTGAATCAGCTACGTGAACGCATTAGCAACGCCGTCAATATGGATCATGTACAGCCGTCTGTGGCAGCTGCAACTCCAATGAACTATTTGCGACATCAGGAGCCGCGTGGTTCCTTCTCAAAGCCGGCAAATCCCTTGATGTTTGGACAGCCGCAGAATCAATATAATGCCCCGACAAATGGCGGCTGGCAACAACAGCAAGCAGCAGCACCTCCATCTGTGCCTTTGGCGGCAGCTCCATTCCAGGCCGCTCAGCCACCTCCACAAATATACAATCCTCCACAGATGAAAGCTGAACCACTTTCTCATCCGCCACGACCCTCGAGCAATGCCAGCTCCTCGGGTGGTCCTCCTGCTGCAGCTGCTATATCTGGTGGATCTGGCCTGCATTCGCGGTCTAAATACGTCTTGGATCCTTCAGTAGCAGCACCGACCAGTGCATATGGCATGCCATACAATCCAGTTCCAGCACCGGCAGCTGTTCCCTTCCCTGGCGCAATGGCTCCTGTCTCACAGGCTGCCAGTGTGCCACAGTCGTACAGCAGTGATGCATTCAATACCAATCCCTTATCGACGGCTCAGCAATTCAACACAACTCCATTTATCGGAACTTCACAAAACAATTATATACCGGGTGTGGCACCTATTGAAACAATGCCTGTAGCTGCTCCACAGGCATCACTCGTGCAGAACATGCAGCGTAATCCGACACCACCACCTGGCTGGAACGATCCACCAGCTTTAAAATCCTCTCGCGTGGTAAGACTTGCTGAACTTTAAATTTCCTGCAAGAATCTTGTAATATTATGTATTTTCATTTAGCCGAAACCAAGGCCTTCAGTGGAGTCCAGTGCAGCACCAATATTACATCCTTTGTACGGCGCTGATCCGAACCAAAATCAAAATAGCTATATGGATCCCAATCAATATCAAGTGAATATTGCATTAACATAATCTGTATATTTTAGACTTCACGTATTGATATATGTATTTATACTTTTGTTGTAGAATGCGCCACCGCCGGGTAACAGTGGTTTCTACAATCCTGCGGCCAATAATAATCCGCAGGCATTTCCACCACAACAACAACAACCACAACAAATGAATTTCCAAGCATCGGCGGTGCCAAATCCACAACATCAGCAATACTGGCCGGGTCAGCAACAACAGCAATCCTTTGGATATACCGAACAGCCGGCACCCATTCAAGAGCAGCGGAAACCAGAGCCACCCAAGGAGAAACCTCCACTTCCGGAGGAATACATTTATTTGCAAACGGTGCTCGAGGAGCTGAAAAATCAATGCTTGAGCGCAACTAATGATCCGGTATGTCATTTTTGTATATACCATGATATTTCATTTCTAATAAGTATCAATTTTTATAGCGCACCAAACGGAAATTCGTGGATGTGGTAAAACGCTTGGAAAATCTCTATGATTGTTTGCGCGATGGCAGGGTATGTTCATACTTATTAAATCTACTCTCCAGATGAAGTAATCTTTATCATTCCCTCGACAGCTCACGGCAACAACGGTGCAGCATCTTAATCAAATAGTGCAGTACATTCAAATAGCCGACTACGTCAATGCCCTTGAAGTGCACACACGCATTGCTTTTGGCACGGACTTTGCTCAATGCGCTGGCTTCATGCAAGGCTTAAAGGTCCTGCTACAATCCGCATCGGAGCTGCAATTAGTTTTGCGTTAAGATTTAGTTTTCAAGGGAAAACAGAGAATCCCTTATGTGTTGCCCATTAAAAGTTTATACAAAATATTGTGTGTCTAAATCAAAATTTGCGTTTCTGTTTGATTAATATTTGTGTGATTGTACTCTTTCAATTTTTGTTAATGCAGCTTAATATTAAAGGTAATCCATGTATTGAAAAATATGTATTTTAAAACAATTAGCGAAACATATACTTAATTATATTTGTATTCCTAAATTAACTTTGGCTGATTACGTATATTATCCAAATCGAGCATTGGCTGGTGGCCTTGTGGAGATGGCGATACAGGAGATTCCGACTGCTGCAACTTGTGCAACTTCATCATATCCGCATGATGATCATAAGGCAACCGTTGTTCGGGTAACAAGCGATATTTTTTCAGATATACATAGGAAGCATTTGATATATTGCTGGGACTTTGATGGAAATTATCTATTTGACGCAGTGGAGTTGTGTTGGAACCGGTGCTGGCAGCGACATCGTTAACTGTCGCCGGCGACAGACGCAGTTCGTCCATTAATTCGTTAATTTGCTTTTGTGGTAGATATTTCCGGGCCAGTTCATTCATTACTAAGCTCTTTTCCGTGCTTGGTTTAGGTAAAACGGTGCCAATAACAGGACTTTTGGTTGCAGGCGATTGCATTGCAGCTGGCTGTTTGCCCTGCGGAGTAGTGCACCGGTATCCAGTGGATTGTGCCATTGGCGGTGCTGCACGTGGAGATTGAAATTGAGGAAGGGCTCTGGCTGGTACTACCTCATACGGCGTAGATCGTTCATCCTCCTCCACTATGTAATCGTGGACTATCGGTGTAGTCCGCTTAACCGTAGCATTACCTACAAAAGTTGTGGATAGATTAAGAGGATCTTCATAATTCGGTACTGGCATTTACTCACTTTTCGCAGTTACAATCTCGCACTGGGAAGAAGTCTCTTTGAAAGTCTTTGAGCTCGTTATGTGTTGCTTTTGAACCAGAGATTCACACAGGCGTCTCAATTGTTGCTGTTCCTGGCGCATAATCTCCAGTTGACTTAGGATCTCCCTCAAGTCGTTTTTATCCGCCAAATGGCTGACTACATTAGATATGGACTCTCTTCTAGAGGATGAAGTTTCTGGATCTGTTTGGGTGCCTGCACAAATCGTGAGCACATCAGTTGTGCCTACAGTTGGTCGAGTGGGGTTATGGGATTGGGGTTGAGGATTCGACACTAAAACGTCAGTGGCAAAAGTTTCTCGTGCATAAGTAGAAGGCACATTCATCGCATAACCCAAATTCGTATTAACATTCAAAGGTTGCGCGGGCGATGTGCGATCACCATCAAAGGCGCGATTCCGTGGAAGATAATTATACTCATTGCAACCGGAAGCTGTATTGATTGCTGCAGATGAAGAGACCGGCGGAGATGCTGGACCCAGTTCAGTTGTTAAAACTGGTGAAAAGTTAACCCGTGGCAATATTTGTTTCTTCCAGGAGGCAAAACCGCCTGCAGGACGTTGGACCGACGCTGACTGTTGTTGTTGTTGTTGTTGTTGTTGCTGCTGCTGCTGATGCTGGTGATGCTGCGGTTGTTGTTGTTGTTGCTGCTGCTGCGGTGGTTGACCAAACAATATTGAAAGTTCAGGTACGGTTGGTTTCACAATCTCGTCACTATGTCCTAGTGGAACAGGCGCACAGGGTCTTGGAGCTGCCCTTGGCAACATATCTTCAGTTTCTGGCACAAACATCTTCAATTGTATCGTTTAAATTGAAATCGGGCGCTACTCGAAAATACACAACGCCTGCGTGCAAAGCTGCTTTTACTAGGGTTGCAAAGTAATACTAAATTCAGCAATCGAACATGTACAGAAATTACGGTAGCCCTAACAGCTGTGTGACACAAAGCTGTGTCATAAAGAAGGAAGAGATCAGAAAAATAAAAAGCGGCTGCAAATTTTTAAAAATAATGCCCGTTTTGGAAAACATTGAAGCCATGACAGTAAACACACCACCTGCGCCTCCAACGGAAGCAGACGACCCACAACAGGCCCAACCAGCTCGTGAAATAAGCCAAACGGATCATTTGAATAAACGCCTGCTGAAATCACTGTTGGATTCCATGAAAATGGCAACTGAAGCCCAAGAACAAGATAAGCCAAGTAAAACCGAGTCTGGCGACAGCGACTTTGACGATTAGTGCTTTTATATTTACATTATAAATCAAAGTTTTGGTCATGTGGTTTACTTTCTACTAATAAAAACTAATTGTTATTAACTTGAGCAATGTCTTTTAAATACGACGACGCTTGTTGCTTTGCATCGGAGGAGGTGTGGTTGAGGGACTAATAGATTCATTCGACATAGAACCACGCGTACGTTTTGCAGGTCGCTTTGGCAAATCCAACACTTTGGCTGATGCCTTTTTATCGCCTTCCTTCCCTGAGTTTGCGTGTACCACTGCAAACTTGGATCCTGGAATGCCAAATACAGGATATTCTTTTTTCACATAAGAATTCTGAATAAAACTACTTTACCTTTACTGCTACTTTCTGTTGACACAGCAACAGCTGATGTGGCTACTGGTGGCTGTGTTTCGGAAGTGTCTTCGCCAACGTGGGCCGCAATTGTCTTTTTGCTCACGAACGATGCGTAATCCTGCTCAGGCAAACTAAACTCCCTCTCCTCATTCGGAAATGGTAAGCACTCCAGATTGTCCAGTTCCTTCAACTTATACATTGTGCCCAAATGTCTCCAGATCAAATCACTGGACATCTCCCGGTTTAACGATTTCGAAAGGCGTTCCGAAATGCAGGACATGTAGAAATGTTTATTTATGCCTACGGGACGCAAGCCCTCCATTGCGTGGAAGAGCTGCAGTTCCTCCTCCGCCGACCACTCGTCCTTAGCCATGATTTAACCAATGAATGTTGTGGATAGGACTTGTGTTGTTGATGAATGAGTGAACAAAAAGAAGGCTGCCACCCAGCTAAAATTTCCAATCTGGTTCTATTTGCTTTTACCTAAAAAAACAGAGTTAATTTTCGAACTTTTTAATTTTTTCTTAATTTTGGAACTAAAATTTTTTTTAATTTTGCAGAATGTTTGTTAGAATTTTGTTTATATTTAAATATATTTTTTTAGAATACATTTTCTAACTTCTCTCCCAGGGAGGTGACGAACTTCAAAGCTTCATAAAATCTTTGCCTTTTGTTTAATTTAATTTTGAATTTAATTGGTTTTGTAATAGTTTTCATTGATTTTATAAAGAATTGTTTGAAGTGTACATATTTGTCCGAGCCGGTCACAACATGGTGGCAGGCTTGAATCCTAGAAAGAGTCGCCGACGGCTTTGAAACGTGTGGCAATCTTGAACTCATACAAAACAGGTAACAATATCGATAACATTTTTGATTAAAATTCGATGCGCAGCCAACTTCACGTTTCATTGGATTTGGGTGTGTATCTTTTTGTGCTAGCTAAAATCGAGCTTGTACGGATTTTTCTACGATATTCCATATAAATTAATACAAAGCTGGTAAATAATTGTTATTAACGTTATTAAAATGTAGTTGTGCTTGTGTGTGTGTTAAAATTAATCGAATAGTTAGTGTATTCTATTTAGCATACTATAGAGGTGAATGTATGTATGTAAATATGGAGGCACGTTTGTATGTATGTGAATCGTCTTGCCTACAAAATCAATTGGGAATTGCCAAACCCTTAATTACATTTTTCCGTAGTCTTCTTCAAATGTGAAACCTCTCAATTGCAGAATACTGAAGGGCATTACTACATTCTCTCTGTGGTTAATGATTAATCAGCAATGAATTAACATGACGAGAATTTAATATTTATTTTTAATGGTTTGAGCAGTATTTATACACATGTACATTATACACACATACATGCAGGCGTATTTGCATACGTACATACGTATACTATATGTGAATATGGATTCTCTGCCAAAAGTGATACATATTAATTACTATCCTATCAAAATCTCAATCCTATCCTAATCTTAAATTTTCTTTTTAAGCTACAACTGTCATTGTATGTAATTAATGTGGTTTGTTCAATGTCGTGCCTTATGTTCGTGCTAAAAACACGAGTGAATCATAAGTTAAAAAATTTTTTTAAAAAATGATTTGGTTGCTATGACTCCTGTTTTTTTTTTACTACATTTACAGTGCCCTATTCAGATTCATCCAATAACAACACCACCTTGAGAATATAAAAAGACAATATTTATAAGAAAAAGAAAAAAACACACAATCACCTCTACCTAATCTTGTATTTACATATTGTATCTGAGTACAGAGAACATTTTCAACCATAGGGTTATCCGAGACAGCCGTAATGGACGTAATGTCATCATCCCTACAACAGCAGCGCATCGTCGTTGAGCAGCTGCGTCGCGAGGCGGCCATCGATCGCCAGACGGTGTCGGAATCGTCCGCCAAAATGATGAAATATATAACGGAGCACGAGCAGGAGGATTACCTATGGACTGGCTTCACCAGTCAAAAGGTAAATCCCTTCCGCGAGAAATCTTCGTGCACTGCTCTCTAAGCAGTTTATGATTTTCGTTACTAAGTTTCGTTCTTAAATAGCACACAATTGAAAATATAACAAAATAATAAATAAATAATAAAAAACAATTTGAACAATAACAACAAGAGAACAAGACACCACCAGCAGCAGAATACAAAAATAAATACAAAAGTTAAAAGCAATATTATTAATTGATTGTAAAAAGCCTTAAGTTTACCAAAGAGTAGAGGGCTAATTAAAATATATTAAAAAAAATATATATATGGTAAATGATAAACGACGAGAAAAGAAAAGAATCCGTACACAAATGTTTAAATTTGGAACTCAAACCAACATTTTGGCATTTATCGAAAAATATCACCAACTTTGTTTGCAATTAGTATAGCATTCAGTGTAAACGAATAACCCAACTTGAAGGACAATTAATGTGCGGACTATAGCAACAACTACCTATGAACTACATATATCTACTATATATATAAATATATATCTATATATATCAATTTAAAATATATTTATTAAAGTACACAGTAAACACGAATAAATACAAAAAGAAACCCAAACACATTTTTTGCCTACTTATTTCAAGATTAATCCAAGTTCGAAGTTGTTAACATACTTAATATATATAAAGTATATTTATTAATCCCAAACTAAATGGGCCAAACTATATATGATTACTTTAAAAAGCTTTAAATTCAGGCTTGAAATATGCCAGCAACAAAACAAGCTAGTTCAACCTTAGTGCGTTTATTATTCAAGTTTTTTCTTAGCAAAATATTAAATCTCGTTGCAGTAACGCAACAATCATATAAAATGCAAAAATATATCTATATCTAGTGTAGTTTTTTTGCCATTTTATTAATTCATAACTCCAAATCAACCAATATTTATTATGCAATGACACTTAATTGTTGAACGATAATTTATTTTATAAATTTAGATCTATATGAAACACCATATATGAATACGAAAATTGTTGATTCTCCAAGAAAACAAAGAAAATAACCAATTGTTGAAAGAATGCGTGATTCTGTGGCTGCACATTAATTTAAATTTAATTTAATTCATTCAATCATTAATCAATGTATCTATCTCAAAATCAAACAATGTCGATAGTACAAATCGAATTATAATCATGATAGACACAATATTAAATGATTTGTCCGTGGTTGAGGCCTATATTTTTGTAAGACAAAGCAAAATGTTATTGCATGAGTGGCAAAGTAAATATATATTAAAGCTGAGTTATTTTTTTACACTCTAATAATGGTAATGGGCATAATTGTATGGTATTGGAGTGAAAGAAAACGGTTCTCCCACAAGAGATGCATCGTGATTTCATATTCATTATACCATTTTCAATCGCATTACATCAGGAACAATATTTGATTAATCAATTTGACTTGTCGACATTGTTAGTAAATATGTGAAATAAATGTTTGATCGGTTCTTCCATTGTTGCATTTAATAATTCGCATAAAAATCGGCGATTAGTTCTCTAAATTATTAATATTAACTAAGAATCACGCGTTTTTAACTCAACTATTTGTTTTTAGTCAATTCCAAGCAGATTTTGAACTCTGTTCTGCTGTCGTGAGCATTCAGCAGAAAATTGTTCAAAATTTCAAATTCTCAACTTAAAGAAGAGTTGATATTCATTTAATTTGGCTATTGAAACCAAAACTGCAGTTGGTTTATTAGCTATTTAGACATATTTATAACTGTAATAATTTTCGATTTATTGTATGTTTCATTGTAAGATCTTGATAAAGTTTCTTAGTTTGGAAAAAATAAGAAAAGTCATTTGTTCCTCATGTTAAAGTATAATGTTTGCTGATAAGCAGTTGAACTATCCACTGGAGCACGGATAGTTCCAATTGTTTTTATCGACCAATTTGAAATCGTAATATTCGTATTTACAACTGCAATAATATAACTAAAGGTTACACGAAGTAATGGAAATTTATAATGCACGAAATATCAAAAAATATGAAAAAACACTTTAAAAACTTTATTAACTTCAATTTGAAAACGACAACGATATCGTATTTTATTCAAAAAAAAATATTGAAATGTATCTGCGCATACGCATTTGAAATATGTTATGTACTCCAAAATGAACATAATAATCGTTTGCTTGAATTCCAAAAAAAATAAAAAGCTTAGATGAGTTATCTAGCGGAGACACAAAAAAAAAAATATTTTGACTTTTATTAACTGGAGAATAGAGGTTCAGGGGATTGATTTATTTAATCAATTTACCCCACACAAATGTAAAATCAAACACTCGTATTGTTTAAGTTTTTATATATTTTTTTAGTTTATTAATACAAGAAGCTGTGTATGGGTGAGTGTGTGTGTATGTGTGTTGTTAATGAAATTTGAAATTTCCGTGTACGACTCGCATATGAAAATACATATAAAGATTTCTTCGCCTGGTGTACTAGAATTATTAAGTTATACATTTTAGTTTGTGTTTTCATTTATTTAGTAAATGCTGGAAAGTTTAACTCTCATCATCACTGCCAGCTGCCTGTCGTGGCTTTGGTCCGCCGGCACGCTTAGCCATGATGATTTGATCCACCTTCAATATGGTTGCAGCTACACCGACAGCATATTTGAGACCCCAGAATTTAGCTTGATATAGATCATAGATTTTCGCTTCAGTTACATCGATTGTCGATGCCTTCTCCGCTTCAATGTCATAGCCAATATTCTTGCCCTTGTCGGAGTTGTGGGCCAGATACATTTGATTGACAATATCGGTGGCATTGGCGCCAGTGTTTTCGGCCAAGGCCTTAGGAAACACTTCAAGAGCATTGGCGAACTTGCGCACTGCATATTGCTCCAATCCGGGCAAGGTGTCAGCATACGCCGACAGCTGTGTAGCCAATTCGATCTCAACAGCTCCCGCTCCTGGCAAATAGCGACCGTCACGAGTCAGACATTTGAAGTTGTTGACGCCATCGTCCACGGCACGTTCAATGTCATCCATGAAATTGTCTGTGGCGCCACGGATAACAATGGTTGCAATCCGTGAATCCTTGCCTTCGTTTCTACAAATTGCAAAGTAAATGTCAAATCGGGTCGACAAGGGAAGAGGTTAAAGCTCACCTGAAGGCCACAATTGCGGTATCACCCAGCTCCTCAATGCAGACCTTGTCACAGTAACCCAACTCCTCCTGGCTGGGCGTTGTGATGCGGGGCAACACTGTGGCGTTCACGGAGCGACTCAAACGGCGCAAATCGAACTTGGAGTTCAAACGGACGGCCATCAAGCCATATTTGTTCAAGTAATGCAGGGCCATGTCACCCACTTTGCCACCAGAAACTACAACTTTCACGCCGGTATCAGCAATGGCTTTGATTTGGGCCTCCAACAGGCTCTCTTCGCCGGAGGAGAAGTTCATCAGCTCGTCCGCGGACTTGATCAGTACGGTGCCCTTAGTTTCCGTCTGGATGATGTCGACCGGGCATGAGAAGATGACAACCTTTGCCTTTTCGGCGTGTGTGACATCGCCTTCGACGAAGCGCTTGAAAACCATGCCGCGGACGACCTCGGATTTGGCCAAGCCACTGCCCAAAATCTTGCAGATGCGAATGTTATCCACGTTGAAGGTACCCTCATCCGGTAATATGGAGACGCAGGCCTTGCTCACCAGATCGTTTAGGAAATCCTCCTGACCGTACTGCTTGGACATGATGGCTGTGCGCAGGACTTCCTTAACCTTATTGACATCGCGATAATCCTCGACCTTGTGGCACACCAGCTTGGGCAGAATCTCCAGAGCCTTAGACAGGGCCTTCTCATAGCCATCGGCGATCTCTGACGTTGTGATGCCCAAGCGGAGCAGCTCCTCGGCCGACTCGAGCAGAGCACCGGCAAAGATAACCACGAAATTGGTGCCATCACCGACCTCGGCGTCCTGCATTTGACTGGCCATGACAATGAGCTTGGCAGCCGGATGCTCCACATCCAGCTCCCGCATTATGGTGCCAGCATCGCTAGTCACAAACTGCTTCTCAATGTGATTAATAATCATCTTGTTCATGCCATTTGGACCGTAGGCCGAACGCATTGTCTGTGCAAACTCCTTGCAGGCGCTGATATTGCGATACACTGCCTCCTCCAGGCCACTATACATCTACAAATTGAGAAAATCATTGAATCAGACCAATTTTTAAGAACATCTGCGAATGCGACTGCGATGACTAATCACGCGCTTCTTGTGCGCACCGCCTGTTTTACACCGAATTTAAATGAAAGCGGTGACTGGCATATGTAAATATATGAATTTCATACGTATTGCACTTACACGGGCGCCATCCTTCAACATCTGCGCCATTCCTGGTGCTTTTGGTACAGATAAAGCCATTTTTACGCGCAGATATTTAACAAAAACGAAGAGCAGTTAAAGCAAGTCAATCAGTCGGTGAAACACTTAACCTCAATGTACGAATTTTCTGGATTGCACACTGGTTGTAAACCAAAAACTGTTTTTATATACTAGAAAATACTGAAAATAGTATTTTATACGCAAAAATCAACGCACTTTAAAATCCCACAGAATAAAATATACAGTTTCTTTTAGGTTCGTTTACAAAAATGATCACCAAGCTGGGAAATGAAAATTTTTAATACGAAATTAGATAAAATATAGGTACATTTTTTTTTAAGCATTTTGAAAATTTTAGGCTTAAATCCCCGAACCAAGCCTGCCAGCCCGTTTTTTGTTGCAACATGTCTATTAAAACAAGCTGGCAGCATTGCATATCAGACAGCTAGTTCTGATTAGAGTTGGCATTTCTAGTTCAATTTGCTGAATAAGTTGACTCGTTCACTTTCTGAGTCGTGACACTAAGCAAATATTTGCATTGCATATAAACGATGTGAATAGGTTTCAACTGATTCTTGATGGTGAAATGTTTTTATAACAAATGCTTATTAGTTTCAGAATTTAATGTTTTTTTTTGTATTATTTATATGGGCTAAAAAGTTAAGATTATATAAAGCAATTTAAATTTAAATTGACGAGCTGCAAATTGTTCATAACTGACTAAACAAGTTCACTCGTTCAATTCAATGACCCGCTCATTTGAACTTCAACAGAACTAACGACACAACTCAAATTTTTAAAGCGATGTCGGTGGCCAAGAAGCACGTGTTGGGATTCTCATCGAATGGTGGGAAACTGTTTGCTGTTATTGATGAACAGGGAGTATTACGAATATGGGACACCGAGACGAATGCGCTGAAGCAAGAATTCACGCCGGGCATACTGGTATCCGGCCCCTGTACGGCGCTCACGTGGGTTACGTTGGGCGCGGAGCGTCCAAAGAAGTCGCGTAAATCTCAACAGACTCAACAGATTTCCACAGCCTCCGAGAAACTTTATATAGCCTTGGGAACACAAAAGGGCAAGGTCGTCCTCTACTCATTAGCAACAGGAAGTGTGAGTAATAACTAAAGTTTATTGAGATCAAAACATTGAAGGCCCGTTTGTTTTTAGATTGAACGTACACTGAGTGGTGATGGCCACAATGGAGCCGTCACATCAATCACCTATGACAACGACGGACATCTGTATACTGTGGGCGCAGACAGTCGAGCACTGGCTTGGTCCCTGGCGGAGGAGCGCTGCACTGGCGAGTGGTCAGTTGGTCCAGAGAAGCCCTTGAATATTGCCTACTTGCCGAAGAGCCGCACACTGGCGGTTGCCTCGAGACAAATAAAGATCTATGATGTTGACACCAAAGAGCTGGTGGAAACATGCACTGGACACTCGGGTGAAGTCAATGCCATTGGCAGCTTTACATGCAGCAACAATGTGGAATACGTCATTACCACGGCTAAGATGGAGCGCATCATCTCCTTCTGGAAGATGAACAAAAAGGGCAGAAACAAGGCATCAACCTGCACACTTTTGATGGAGGATGTGGCCCACAGTTTGGCGTGTGAGGTGCGCGAGGACGGAGATTTGCGTGTGGCCAGTGTGACCCGTAATGGCAATATTCACATCTACCTACTGAATGTGGATAGGTAACTGCACATGGCACTACCTTTCTAAGCTTCCATAAACTATATATATATTTATATTTTCCAGTTTGTCTTCTGAGAAATATATTAAGCCAAAGGTTTCGCTGCAAATCGCTTCGGATGGCGCTGATACCGTTGAACCCATCTATGCACTGGCTGCCCACTTTGTCCACGATGCACAGCGGCCTCATGAAATACTCTTTGGCTATGGCACCCGTAGTTTGTTGCAGTTTGAAAGATACTCGCCAAATTATGGCGAAAAACTTAATGTAATCGTGCGCACCGATCCCAAAAAGTTGTACACTAAGAAACAGCGTGCCGATCAGAGCGGATCCGCAGAGGCACTTAAGATGAAAACCCCAGTTGTGAGGAAAAAGGAAGTGGAGTACAACAGTGCGTTGCCCATTTCCAAAAAGAAAATACAAAACGATGTGCCCATGGAAGCCCGCCTAGAGAACTTATCCATCCAGGCCACCAAGCTGACCGATGGCAAGCTGCAAAGCCAAAGTAAGACTCAGCTCTTGATGCAGGCGTTGCACAGCCAGGATAAAACGTAAGTGATTGAGAAAATCAGGGAGCATTAAATAAAATCAGAACACAACAGATAAAATTGTCTGATAAGTGTGAGAATTTCAGGTTTCCTATGCTAAAAAAGCATCTATTTGTATTTTACATTTTTCAAAGTTATTTTAAACATAATATTATTTTTGATTTTTATTTTGAAGTTTCTTATTTTAAAAAGTTTTAAAGTTCTAATACAATTTTTAATGCTGGTTTCATTATATCGATTTAAAATTAAAATGTAATGCAAATTATCTGTTGATCCGGAAGGTATATATCGAAAAGTGAGACGTTGCGAAATCAGCAAATAATTTGTGTTCAAAAAAACTATAATCTTTATGTAAAAGTTTTAACCTATATAATTTCTTTTTTAGTATGCTGAAAGCCGTTTTGGGAACCAATGATAAGAAAACCATACAGATAACTCTGGAACGACTACCACTGGAGTATGTTAATCCTTTGGTTACCGAACTGTCGGTGCTATTGCAAGGAAAGGCAGCCAAGTAAGTCGAGAGACTTTTCGAATTTTTAAGAAATATTTTCTTCAATTCATTTCAATTGTCTTAAATTGTAGTGTTCTTTGTGCATTGAGCTGGCTGCAAATCTTGACTACAACACGCACGAGTGTCCTGATGTCCGATGATAAGAATGATCTTCGCAACAAGCTGGGAATCTGTCTTGGCATTGCAGAACAACGAATGCTTTGCATCACAGAGGCGCTGCAGTAAGTTATTGAACAGGACTTAATTTAAAACATTGAAATTTCCCTTTTGATGGCTATCTTATTTCTTGAGCGTAACGTTTTCCTTTGACTTGGCGATATCTTTTGGATTGGCAATCGTACCATGACGAGATTCGCAAATTTCAGCAAAGAAACTCAGTTTTGTGTGCAGTATTGTATCAATGTAGAACCTTTGGAATGTATTTGAGGTCAAGGAACGGGATCCCAGTGCATAATACAGTGTGCGATATCCTTCGAACCGGTACGTGACCATCACTGGATAAAACGATTGCAATATGCTTGAAACCGTGATGACGAACCGAACTTTGGCAACGGCCAAGGGATTAGGACAACGTGGCGTGGGACGGGAAAAGTTTGCATCAATAAAGTATATCGTTCCTTTTAGTGGAACATCATGACGCGTTGTGTTAGTAAGGACGACACATTTCGTATCCGGTGATAGTTGCCATTGGGTTATATAATCACGAATCAACGAAATCATATTACTATAATCAAATTCCCCAATCGTTATCCAATTTCGGACAGTTTCGCTCGCCATTGAATGTTCACTTCTAACAAATGGGGAGCCAAATAGATTTTGAGATTTTTGATTAGTAACGTAGCTTATACACTCCGGATACTTGTAGCAAAATAGTTGACGGGGGTCTGATTGAATAATCATTATAGCTTCGCAAAGGGTTCCCTTTACCATGTCTAGAATGCATTCCAAGTCGGCATCATCGCACAATGGCTTATTACAATTGGCAATTGATTCAGTTAAATAACCCGCATCAGGAATGGGTACCACTTTAAACGGCTGAAGGGGTGAAAAGATCGATTGATCCTTTTCCAAGTCAATTGACGATGGATCATCATTGTCAATCGAGCGAGTAGAATTTTTCTCCTGCACTGACATCATTATTAGAATATTTATTTTGCGCCACACAAATTTGGAAATAAAAAATTTTTGTTACTGTGGAAGTTGTGATTACAATATTGATGTTTAAATTATAGAGATTTCAAAGTTGTTTATACAATTGTAATTTATCATTTTCAGAGTCTCTGGTCGGGTTAAATTAATTATAAATCATATGAAACGCAATTCGAGCAACCATTTGAACGACAAAAATGTTTTAGTCGTTGAGGAGGATCCAGGTAAAAATATTATTATCATTCCACATAATATTCCCTTCTCAAGAATATCTTTATACATTTTTCATTTGATTAGATGATGTTAACACCGACCAGGTTGCCGAAAACGATTGGAGCGATCTGGAGGGGGAAAATATAAATACAAATCTGGTTTTGGATGATGATGAAATGGAGGCCGACGACGATGTGGCAGCCGATGAGGAGGATCTTGTTATGACACAAGAATCATCGGAAGATGAAGATGATAATGATGATGATGATGAAGATGAAGATGCGTCGGACACAGATGCTTCCGCTGGTTAATGTAAGCAGAATCATGTGCAAATAGTTATCTAAGTGAGGCAAATTAAAGAGAGAGAGAGAGAGATTCCGCTCCTGTGTCCATTAATAGAAAAGAGAAATATTTGTTTTTTTTTTAATTTTTATTTTTCAAATACATCTTTAATCTTTATGCGTTCTGCTTTTACGTTTTTCATTTTCATAAACTACATCCAACAACAACATATAATGTGTAATATTGTACACGTAACTACCGATAGTGAGATTATTGCAAATTGCAAAACAAATGCTTTTACATCGAATATTCCAATATGCATAAATATAGTATGTAAGTATATGTATCTTCAAATTTTGTGCCATAAACAGAATTAAGCAGTATTGATTATAAATAAGTAGACGACCCAATTGAGCGAAGATGCCAATTTTGGTAACAATGTTTACTTCCAATTTGCTTTTATGAAATTAATCAGGCCATTTGTCGAGCTGTCATGTCCGGTGACCTCCTCGCAATGGTCGAGTTCTGGCTCAATGGCCTTGGCCAGTTGTTTACCCAACTCAACGCCCCATTGGTCGAATGAGTTAATGTCCCAAATGATACCCTGTACAAATATTTTGTGCTCGTATAGTGCTGTTAAATAGATAATGATTATTGATTAGTTGTCAATGGCTTAATGGAATTTATTTACTTACCAATCAATGCACCCAAAGTGAAAGGTGAGACTTTTTTAACAACAATTGAGTTTGTCGGACGGTTACCAACAAATACCTTATGTGGCAGCAAGTTCTCCAGCTCATTGCCACAGACACCAGCCTTGGTGAGCTCAGCGCGTGCTTGCTCTGTGCTCTTGCCCATCATCAACGCTTCGGTTTGAGCCAGGAAGTTTGATAGCAAGATCTTATGATGTTTGCCACCGGCAATTGGATTATGCGTCTGAGCAGGCGCAATGAAATCGCATGGAATTAGACGCGTGCCCTGATGTATTAGCTGGTAGAAAGCGTGCTGGCCGTTTGTACCAGGCTCACCCCAAACAATTGGGCCAGTGCTATAGGCCACTTTCTTGCCAGACTTGCTCACAAATTTGCCATTACTTTCCATGTCACCCTGCTGGAAATATGCCGCAAATCGGTGCATATACTGATCGTATGGCAGCAGAGCGTGAGTCTCGGCATTAAAGAAGTTGGAATACCAAACGCCAAGCATTGCCAGAATAACAGGTGCCTAAAGTGAATCACCATGCAATACAATTAAATGCATATATATTTATATATATCATATGTAGGTACTTACATTTTGTTCCAATGGTGCGGATTTAAAATGATTATCCATGAAATGGGCGCCATCGAGCAGCTGTTCAAAGTTCTCGAATCCAATCGACAGGCAAATTGATAGACCAATAGCCGACCACAAGGAATAGCGTCCACCCACCCAATCCCAGAAGCCAAACATGTTAGCACTGTCGATACCAAACGCGGTTACCTTTTCCTTGTTGGTTGACAAAGCCACAAAATGTTTGGCGACTGCGTCTTCCTAGAAATATTCAAAGTATATAATTCAGTAAAGAATTCCAAATATATCAATTGTTTCACTTACATCCTTGGTATGCTCCAATAGCCATGCCTTGGCCGATGTGGCATTCGTGATGGTTTCCTGAGTTGTAAACGTCTTCGAGGCAATGATGAACAATGTGGTTTCATAGTCGACCTTCTTCAGAACCTCAGCCATGTGGGTGCCATCGATATTTGACACGAAATGTGAATGCAAACCCTTGCCGTAGGGTTTCAGAGCTTCGGTGACCATAAGTGGTCCCAAATCGGAACCACCAATGCCAATGTTGACCACATCGGTGATTTGTTTGCCAGTGCAACCGCGCCAGACTCCAGAGATTACCTTGTTGGTGAACTCCTTCATATGCGTTAGCTCAGCACGCACATCCTGCATCACATCGTGACCGTCAAGCACCACCGGCTCCTGGCTACGATTACGCAATGCCGTATGCAGGACAGCGCGATTCTCCGTAATGTTGATGTGCTGGCCACTGAACATGGCATCACGTGCCACCTCCACACGACGAGATTTGGCCAATTCCAAGAGCATCGGCCATACATCATCATTGATGCGATTCTTTGAGTAGTCCAACAGTATTTCACCATCGTTGGGCGTTCCCAGGCGCAAGCTGTCAAATAAATTGATTATTGCAAGTTAAAGAAATCAATTTGTTTGACCTTAAGCATTAACTATTAATTGTCATTAGATACCGAGCTGAACAAACTGAAAAGGTCGTTGGTTTGACCTTATGCAAGGACAAAGACTGTCAGATAGCTTTCAACATAAAAAAAAAAACAAAACTTATTAAATCCTAATAAACTTCCACTAATCATTGTAACTACAAAATAAATTTTGAAATTCTTTTCCACCCATTCCAAAGACACTTTCGTTCTCGTAATAAAAATAAATGCTATAAATATTTAAGTTTTCGATTTACCGGTTCAATTTGCTTCGTTGTCTACGTCACTGATGTATGCATGCGTGTGTGTAATTGAAAGTATCTTTTAACCTATTGATACGCTTATAGATATAGATACATATACAGTTAGTCAGGTAAATGTTTTGACAAAATACAAAAATTTAAATATTTTACTTTTTGTTATTTTATAATAGATAATTTAAAAAAATATATATTATAATCCATTGGTTTTAACTATTAAAAAAAATAAAAAGTCATACGTTAATTCCTTTTGACAAAACAATTACTTGACTCACTGTATATGTAGATACATACGTACATACATATATGCATGCATGTTGATAAGCTATGACCGTGAAAATTTGCACTCACCTGAATTTGTTAAATCGCTTTGGATCATTGATAAATAAGTCCTTTATGATAAGTTCCTGGTTGTGAGCATCATAGTATTCCTGAATTTTCTTGAAGATTGGTTCTTGATTTAAAGCAGGCAACGTACCAGCCATTTTCCTTATAAAAGTTTAGTTAACACAACTTGACACAAACAAAGACGAAATACAACTGTTCGCGTTAAACGCACTACACTTTACTTAAATGAGATTGATACACTTTCTTGCCGTCTTGAGCACAAATTCGTCAGTAATCGAACGCGGGCACCAGAGCCCACTGTTAAGCACCGTAAAGTCGCCGTTGTTATACGAAACGCCAAATGATGGTACCGTAATGGTAGTCCTTTTCCACCCACCAGCTGGAAATGTTTTCACCTTCAATGTCAAATGAAAAACAAGTGGCAGTGTTGCCACGTGGTTATATTTCGCTGTTGTAATATCAAAGAGTTTATTTTATTTCAAAAAACTGTTAAATTTTGAATTGTATAAGCTGTCAAATAGCTAGATACTTATTTACTTAATAATTTCAAATAAATTTGTGTAATTAAAAAATTTGGCCAAAGTGGCAGCACGTCAAGAAGATAGTGCTGCCAGTATTGCAGAAATAGTTTTGAAAAATTAATTAAATACGAAAATTTCACTTGCTGTGCATATATATTGTTCTTTAAAAGTATTCAAGTTGACGTTGTAATCAAGTATTACAAACTTGATGTAAAATATTTTTGAATTGAAAATCGTAACGTGTGAGGACAGTCAAAGAAATGTTTGACCGTTCAGTCGAATCGTGTATTGCCACTGTGCAGCATATGAACAACCCAACACTACAAAGATGGCGACGCGCTCGCTACTTGTTAATTAATAGAGCAAGTTGTTTTTTTTTCAGAAAAGTTATATGTCCTGAAATAAATAATGTAAACAAAATATGCACGACTTGCAACCAAAAAATGTGCACAACAAATTCATAATGAACTGCGCAAGTGTACGAGCTGCTTTGAAAACAAAAACCCAGAGTGAAGTGAAACTAACACAAACATTACAAAAGCAAAGGTAAATGAGCAACAAGTGTATCCGAATATTGAATGTGTTGTTTTGCTCACAAAATGCTAAATAATATCATACAAACGTGTAAAGACAGCTTCCGCTGCTGCTAAATAAAAATGTAAAGAATGTAGGCAATCAAAAAAATACAAAAATGAATGCTGGCTTCGCAGTGCACACGTAACCTTGTGAATGCGCGTAATTCGGTAGCAGTGGAAGTGGAAATGCCAGTAGCTGGAAGTGGCTTGGCATGTATGATATTTTGAAGCAGACTTTCGTTAAATATACGTATATCCTCAGTTAAGTTTTCAAGTGTGTTGTTGTACATTTATTTACAGCGAACAACGATCCAGGCAGTAAATACTATAGACGACGTCGGGTACGTCAGCTACAAACAGAAACTCAACATGGACACAACTGGCGGTGGAAGTAGTGCCTCCAGCAGCAGCAGTAGCAGCAGCAGCAGTAGCAACAATGGCAGCTGCCCTTGCTCCGTGGCCAGCAGTGATGTTTCCACTGCCACTGGAATTCATCACAACGAGCAGCCGCAGACAAAGAGGCAAAAAATAGATAAACAAATACGTTTGGTGGGTGCTAAGTCACCGCCAGACATACTGGATGCAACCGATGCTATGGATGCCAATGGCAACAATAAGAATCATCATTTGTGCTCATCACTGTCCTCCTCGTGCTCCACACATTCGCTGTCCAGCAGCACAAACATCTCGCCCACCACGACGCCATGCAATTCGCGTGCCGCTTCATATGCGCAGCTCCTGGGCGGTGTACAAAATTTAGTCAACAATATCTTGCCACAAAATAGCGAAGGTGTCACCCATGCCAAGGACGAGGTTGACCGGGCGGCGCAGCTATCCGAATTGTTGATTGCCACGAATAGTAGCAGCAGCACTGCGGCCACTGTATCCTCCACTGTATCGTCGACAAAAACGATAACAGCCATCGATGATATGCTGGAGTTCGAGCAATCGTTAACCCGCCAGTGCTTGTGTGGTGTGTCGGAGCGTACACTGAGGAAACCCTTTCAATCCCACTACTCCCACGACTCGAATGGACAAAAGAGGATCGCCTATCTGCGGGAATGGCCAACCAATAAACTGTTGCAATTCCTATCCAATCTGCAGCTGCTCTTTGACATCTATTTGAAGCAGAATGCCAAGGGATTCATTTGTACACGCATCATGGACGTGTGCGATGCATTGATACGGAACGATCATAAACTGATTGATGAGATTATTGTATTGGCTGGCTATAACAATTCCTATGTGCAATTTCTGGCGGGACGTGTGCTAGCCGCATTTCTGGTTATTGCCAAGCAGGAGCTCAACGATGAGTGGCTGCAAAAGATTGTGGATCAGCTTTTTAACTATGAGCACTTGGACAAGGCTGCAGTACAGAAAATACACTTTAGCTTAGATATAATTAAACGTATTGTTGAGTGGAAAGATGTGGAATTGCATCCCCTAGACGATGATTATTCAGCAGCAACCTCTGTATCTGGATCTGGACCTGCATCAGTGGCGCCATTAACAGCGGATGCTTCAGTCAGCTATATGCATTTCCCTGTGCAGGATCAACCGCTGGCAAACAACTACTTTGCACTGCAATTCCGGGATACAACGAGAGATTTGGATACGTCGGCAGATGCGGACGACAGGCAGCAATTTAACGATATGAACGATCTATATGATAGCAACAGTCCAAATGCCAGCAATACACCCGCTAATTATATACCACCAAATGGATGTCATGTCGTTGCCCTTACCGATTCCGAAAGCTTTGATACAACGCATCTGAAATGTGTTACCATTCAAAAGCTCGAGCACAAATGGCCAACGCTGGTGAAGAACATGTCAGAGTTAATGGCGCCAAATCATCAGGATGCTGCCGAGCATTGTGTTCTTAACTTTTTGCAGCTGTGGGAGAACATCATATCGGTCAAGGCGAATCTATCGATCGATGAGACACGTCCGTTTTACGCACAGCTGGACAAATTTGAGCTGTTGCTCAACCAGAATCTGTCATGTACGGTTTATAAGCAGATGCTATGCCTGTTCAATGAGGCACTCTGCTATGGATCCACGCTAGCGCTGCAGGACATGCTGCCGGAGGAGACGTGCAAGCTGGCGCATCAGATTGTCTGCCATGTGCGTAATCCACGTATACTCGAATCCTTGCCACGTCGCCAGCCCGAAAACATAGTTGGCCTAATTGGTTATAATGGGGCGACTGTTAATTATGCAAACGGATCGCTGCGCACATCGATTCAGGCACAGGAAGATGCTGCGAGCGGTGGAGGAGCATTAGACCTCGTCGAAATGGACAAGACTTTGTTGCAAAAAATGGTGCTGTTGGTGCTGAAGTCGATAGCAGTTACCGTCAAGGAGATACGCAGTGATTCATCAGATTCATCAATTGACTCGACTGATTATGATGCGTTCCAGGATATATTGGTTATCGAGCTATCCATACGAGATGTCCTTAGTAAATTGGAAACGTTCATTAAACAAACGCTGCAATTTCATCCGGAATGTCATTTTAGTAAAATATTAATCCATCTGTTTGATGATCAGGATGATCACTTAATTGAAGCGATGGTCTGCACATTGGACGTCACGTCGGGCATTTCATTTCGGAACAATGCATTTCCCGAGCTTGTCTCAATGCTAAATCCTGTATATACATTCCTTGAATTTCTGAAAATGACATCGAATAGCTCGGATCTACTGCTAGACCTGCTGGTTAGCAATGAGACCTGCTTCCTGCTCTATTTGCTGAGACTACTCAAATACATTCGGATGAACTGGACGATGTTTGTCCACAGTTGTCACACCTTTGGCATGGGCAATGCCATGCTGGACGAAGCTATGGGCGTGCTCATCCGTCTTCGTTTTCAAATATCCCGACTGGTGTCGCGACAATTGTATCCATACGACATCTCGCCGGTTCTACGTTTATTGGAAAGTTGCGAGAGCCTCTATGAGGGAAATGAGCTTAGTTAAAGTTAAAAGTTATATACTTACATACATATATGGTAACCACAAGCCTTATACAATTAAAATACGTAATTTATTTTTGTATTAAATTGAATAGAAGAAAACTAGCACAAAATTCGATAAGGTTTTGTAGATTTGTCACATAATTAGTATATATAAATATATATATATATATATATAAATTTATATATGCACTGATACTGATCAATTACTCGTACTCCGAACATGCATAGACTTTTTGTTTATCTCAATTTATATTGTAAGACATTTAACAATAATTAAAAGAGCAAAACTTTGAAATCTTTTTCAATACCTACAAAGATGTGAATGAGGGTGAATAATATATGCATATTTAACATTAATATTAACTATAACTCTAATTGTAATAATAATTGTAGTTTTAACTGTAACTGTACATCACCTGTTTTTGGAAATTTGATATTCAATTCCAAACAAAACAAAGCGAAACATTAATTTAGCCTAAGATTGTTTTAAATCTTGCCTTAAGTAGAATATTAGCGTATAGAAATACTTGTATGTTCTGGTAATACGGCTCATCTGTGCAATTTATTAAATGTGTGTATATTATAACTTAATAATTGCATGGGCGTAGTAATAATTATGTATTTCATATGTCTAAAAAATGCCTTAATAATAATATTAATATTAATACACATATTAATTAAAAGCAACAAGACAAAAACATTAAGTAAATACGAGTATTTTAAACGTTGTTTTGGCATTCGAGCTGAGTCTTAAATTCGTTATAGTTTCGATTTGATATCTCACATCTCTGGAGAGCGATTCCTGATCCCGCTTTAGTGGCGATTAATCATGCGAACCCGACGCTTTGTGTCGGGTGCGATGGCCGTCAATGGCAATGTATTTGTGCCCGTAACGATATTCAAATCTGCTGAGCTGCCCAAGCTTATAACTGAGCCGCGTCTGGCAAGTTCTGGATGTACAATCGGAGACACGTTTACGGTCTGATAGTTAATGCTTATCGGAACCGATAAACGACGACTTGAACGGGGCTCTGGAGAGGAGATAATCGGATTACCCAAATTCAGGTTGCCTGCGCCTTGATAACTCCTCGAATGATCACCAATTGTAATCTGCTTTCGCATTTTGTGCAATGCACCAGCATTATTATACCTATATCGATCCAGAGATACGGACCGGGCTTCTGTAAATGTGATGTGTCTACTTAGCATCGGAGCAACTTCATCGTATCCGGATGCGTAAGTAAAGAGAATAAGTAGAGTAACGATATGAGATATCAGTATGGTTTTAAGAAATATGTAAGTATCTTATTCTTATACAACAGAGTTGAGAGAAAAAGGAAGTAAAAGACACACAATTATCTAGCTAGAGTACTTTGTAAAATCATCACAGGAGTGCAGAATAGAAGTTTATTATTATTATTATTATTACAAGTTCATATAGGGTATAAATAAGTATGTATATAGATAGCAAGTAAGTATATAGGCACATATAAACATAGTACATACTGTTTGCACATTCAAAGTCATTAACACTTAAGATTAGGTATCTACTCGTAGACATAAATACATAAGAAATTGGTTAAATAGAAATTGACTGTACAGATGTGTATCTGTGTTCGAATAGAATTGTTGAAATTTTGATTAGAGTAGACAGATATGTATTACATCTAATTTTGGACAATAAGACAGAGATTTAGTTCAGTTTCACAACACATATTACAATAAAACTAGTATGTATATTTAATATTTTATCCCATTGATTTGTTTTGTTCCCTATTTAAAAAGCATTCAGTTACATTTATGTAGATCCCTTTTTAATATTTTGGCAAACTTTTTGATGAAATACCTTTAGATGCCCGCCGATCCTGATGATTCCTTTGATCCTTCTGTGCGTAGGATTGCAGGGAACAACGGCGCAATCTCTTATCCCCTTTATTCTGCTAAAGAAAATCATTTGTAAGCATTATAAATGTAATAAATGATTGCATTTTACCGATTTATAATGTTGATTAATGTCCGATGCGGCTTTTAACAATAGGTAAATAAACACCAGTGCAAATAAATATATAATGGGTTCTGCAGTGTTTGGCTTTTTGGAGACGTCCTTCTTCCTGTTGCCCTCTGCAGCTCTAAGCGTTTTTGATTGCTTACCTCCGATTCCTGTTGGTCCATATTCAAATCTTTTAGTTGACTTCATTATCTTTTGCCTTTTATTTGGCGGCTCAGAAACCGACTCATTAGTTACTTTCATTGTAAATACGTCAATAATCATGCATAAAGGCTGCTCAAAATTGTTTTTGTCAAAATGTAGAAAAACATTTTCCTGACGAGAGTCATCAATTAATTTCGAGATCTTTACAGCTTCAACTCCCGACTTAAAGTAGTAATTATAGTTGATCTGTAGTCCCGCAATCATAAGATAGATTGTAGAAAGTGCTATTAGAATGCCTAAGGGTACCACATGATGATTGTTGTTATGCTTTCTGCTCTGACCATTTAGTTGTCCATCCCGAACCATTAGCTGATCATCAATGGAAGCTTTTTCCTGCGATTCGGTTTGCATCGCCTTTGTTTTAAATTTCAGACTCAATTAACTTAGTTGACAATTTTCGCACAAATGATTTATTTACGCGCAAATATGTATCTATCAACTACAGGTTGAACTCCTTTTAGGAAAATCGATAGGACGACTCTTGGCATATTAAAGTGCCGATTTTTGATGTTTAAACAATGCTGATTCGATACAGTAACTTCATTTGATTTATTGTGTTTTATTTTTGTTTATTTTAATTTTAATTTTTTATCTTAAAAAGATGTTCAAACTAAAAAGACTGCATTCTGTCACTAAGAATAAATCCGAGTGCGATATGAGTGTGTGAGTGTCAATGAATGTCATTCACAATGAATAAGCCATAACGCACTACTTTGCAAAACTTTCCGTTAAGCAGGTTAATTGGTCGAGAATTCCTATAAGCAAACAAATAAAATTGAATAATTATACGCCGTAGGATAATTTAATTATTAAGAAATATATTTTACCACTGATTTCCAAGCTGGCCGATTGACTATTGACAGTATTTTGAAGTTTAATACTCTCCACAGCATTTTGGCGCTTAAACATGGTTGTACGAAGGCTTTGCTCTATGAAAATAATAAAGTAAATTAAACTCATCAATTTAAAATTTATTTCAAAACTTACTTCGTCTTAAACATCCAACGGCTTTTATTTTAAGCGCTTCAGTATTAATTTTTTCAACTGGTTTATTGTTGAAGCCTTTATTTCGATCCCTATGAGTTTCGTAGAGTATACTGCGTGATGGGGAAGCCAACAGGTTTGTAGAATTGCCTACATCTGTACAGCTTTTCATGGCATCACAAACTTCATGGTTTTCATTATGTTCTGGAATCACTGCAGGTTCATTTTGATCTGTAGCAATTGTGGTGTGAAGTTTACGCAAAATAGTGCGTAATATTTTAAATCGCTTGATAATACGATCCGGTTGAACCTGGGACGCACACATAAGAATCGCTTTGCATTCGCGCAATATTCGGATAAAGTTTTGAAAGCATTCTTGGCCAATTTCCAATAAACATTTCTGATTGACATTTAGTTGAAAATGCTCCAGGATAAAGAAACCCATTTGAACAAGGTCCTCAAGTTGGACTTTATCGAACTGCTTTTCAGCGGCAAGAATACCCGCTGTTAGAATTTGCAAGTAGCATGTCACAAATGCGCGACTGTCGATGATCTCATGAAGAGCAGTCTTAAATTTCGACAATTCTTCCTTGAAATGTTGCTCCAGTAACTCGGAATGCAGATCCGAGGTATTCGCCTGAAGTGAAGGTATTAAACTGGTATCCAAATACTCGAAGGAAGCGAGACAACTTCGAACTGTGGTTCTTACTAAAAGAAAAAAGTGGGTACATCAATTTCAATTTGATGTACAATATAAGTTTTGCATACTTTTTAAGCTGGGCGCAAAGGCAATTGCAAATATGCCAATTTGTGTTGCGCGATCCAAGTTAACATCAAAATCGGCTATGTATTCATCAGCCGTAATATCCGATTCCGTACGCAATACGTTGCGTATTTTATCTACTGATATCTTTTGAAAGTCCAGAAAACATGTAAATACCAAACGCAGTAAAGTCTCATTAATATGTACGTCCAGTTGGTTAAGTGCGTGCTCTAATGTCATGGCCCTCAGTTTTTGATTGGAATAGTTGCTTCCAAAGGAGTCTGAATTAGGTTGACACTCTTCTTGGAATGCGCTGCAGTCCCGCATAACCTAAAAGAATAAATATATTTGTACTATAAATAAATACCCATTATAAAGAAGATTAAATAGTTAGTATACCTTTTGACAAAGTGCACTTAAGGCTTTCTTATCCTGCTGCAATGCGACATTGGCAAAGGATAATGCTTGACCCAAAAGTAAATCTATTTGAAGCTTTATTTGCTTGCTCAGGACCATGTCCTGCTGTTTGTCCATAAGCTGGGTATCCTGATCGGATCTAGTGAACTCTGACAAAGAGTCTAGAAGAGAGTCCAGCAGAGTGTGGAATGAGACATCCTCTGTTGAGTTGCTCTGTGATCCTCCTTCTGTGCAGTTTTCGGTTTTGGAGTGCTGCAAAGTGGCGCACAGGCGTTTAAGGCAAACTTTTATGCGATCAATAAAATGATGATGGCTGGCCTGAAATATAGTATTTAATATATATATGTTAGCAGTTTAATTAAATATACAGTATGTCAACTATTTTGGAAAAAAAATTAATGTACTGAGTTATTTTCTATTTTTCTTTTCAACTTGTATAGATATAAACTAGAACAATAATTTTTTTAATTTGTCAAAACAACTACATGTTTAATTGTAGTTTTATCTATTGTTATTTACCTGAATCCTCTTGCCACTAGTGCTCTCAGTTTGTATTGTATACTCCAAGTGTCTTATACATATGATAATTTGCGTTAAGCACAAACAAATTATTTCCAAAAAATTCTGTTCCGTTTGATTGCTTGTACATTTTTGCACAGTATTTGAAAAAACAAAAAACTCGGCACAAAAATCCTATGAAACAAAGTAAACAATCAGATTTGGAATAAGAACGAAGGATATTAAAGACAAAAGTGTACATTTAACCAACTCATATCGCCAATATAAGTGGGTCCATCACAGTCCAGAATGCGCAGGCATGACTGTAATTTGTCTCTTAATATATGCATAATTTTAAAATAAAATCTTCACTTGTTGCACATGCAAAAAATTGTTTAAAAAAGTGGCTTGGACACAAAAGAACTAAACGTTGCCACCTGGTAGAATAAAGTTGCCGTTTATTTGAACTTTGACACACCATAGAAAACTGATCTGAATCATTTTTTATTTCAATGCGTTTTTCTAATTTCCTTGATGATATTTTGAGCTAAAATTTATAAAGTTTTTGCTCAATTAAATTTGTAACTTTTCCCGCCGAGGGTTGACGAATTTCCAACCTTCATAAAATCATTTGAATTTTTTTAATATAGTTTCGAATTTAATTGGCCTTGGAATAATTGCTTTTATTGTTTATTTAAAAAATAATAATAATAAAAAATAAATTGAAATCGCGAGCCGTTCCATGATCTTCCCGAGCCGGTCACAACAAGGTGGCAGCCTTGTTAGTTTGCATTTTGACATTAATATTGCCAGATTCTCGAAATGAGTCTGACGTACAGACGCAGACGTACACTATTTTCGATAGCAAAAATTGTAGTATTCTTAAATCCATTAAAAAAATTTATTTATACATATGCGAAAAAGTACTAATCACCGGCTAATAACTTAAACATTCAAGCCTACGTCAAACAATCTATCTACGTATATTAGCTTAAATTTAAATCGATTTGCCCACATTGAATTTGTGCAGCGCGTACACAACGACGACAAGTGCAAGAGAAGAAAATGAGCACGTCAAATGCAAGCCGTAAGGAAACGGAACGTACTAAACTGATGCAGGACAAATGTCAAACGCTTTTAACTCAAATGCTTCGTGATGATGATAATAAATATTGTGTAGACTGTGATGCCAAGGGTAAGTACACACAAACGGCACATATTTGCACATATTCACATACATATGTGTGTGCAACTACAACTGATGTTTGTACAAACGTATCGTTAGGTCGTGGAAGGGGGAGGGGAGGCTGACGACCCACCGACGAATATTAGGTTGGTATTTGGGATTAGTCCTTGGATCTCATGGGATTTTTTTAAACTTGTAGAAAAATATAGCAAGAGGTGATCAACTTTTTCCAGCACCCTCATCATATAAATTCCATACATACGCCTTTATTTTTAGCATAATAAATGCGGCATGAAGATAAATAAAACAACGGCTACTTACGCTGTATCCGGTTACTAACAAATGGAGGATAGGGTCTTGGTCTTTGTTTATCTTCATATAACACAAACAAACATATACAGTAAAGAACATACTTGTTTTGACAAAATAAAAAACAAATAAAGTCCCAAGAAAAGTTATTCTTTTGCAAAATTAAATATATGAATTTTTCTATTTGGTCAAAATAATTACTTGACAAACTTTAAACGAGATTACTCATTGAATGGCATTTACAGGTCCACGTTGGGCTTCTTGGAATCTGGGCGTGTTTCTGTGCATTCGCTGTGCTGGCATCCATCGCAATTTGGGCGTTCACATCTCACGGGTGAAGAGTGTCAATCTGGATGCATGGACACCGGAGCAGGTGATCTCGCTGCAACAAATGGGCAATTCGAGGGCACGCGCCGTTTACGAAGCCCAACTTCCGGATGGTTTCCGACGCCCTCAAACAGATACGGCACTGGAGAATTTCATTAGAGCCAAGTACGAGCATAAAAAGTATTTGGCCCGTGAATGGGTTCCGCCCTCGCCACCCAAGGTTGATTGGGCCAAGGAAATCGATGAGGAGCTGGAGCGTCAGAAGCGTAAAAAGAAATCTGGACAACCCAGCTTAGGTATTAGCAACATAACAGGCTCTAGTGGCTCCAGTGCCGATAAACGATCCTCAAGCACAGCGGCTAAGAGTGCACCACTACCCGCACCACTGCCCAAGCCGAAACCTAATCAGGTTGGTGGCTGTAGTCCAAAAACTTCGAATCGCGTACAGAATAACAGCACCAACAGTGGCGGTGAAAGTGATCTTCTGGGCCTGTCATCGCCCACAAAGCCCATTACTGCCAGTGGTGTTCAAGATCTTCAGAATGATAGCTTTACCAGCTTTCTGAGCGCCAGTTGCAATGTCGGTGCAATAACAACACCGGAGAAAACCAATGGGAATGGGAATAATGGAGACGCAGCCCCAGTGGGAATGACCAATCAGCCAAACTCATTGGCACAACAGGAGCAGGACTTCTTCAGTCAGGGTACACTTGGTGGCAGCGACAAGGATCAGTCGGGCAAACTATCCAAAGATAGCATATTGGCATTGTACGGCAATGCACCCACCACACACAATCCACAATTGAGCTTTGGCGGCTTCACGGGCATGGCACCCGGTGGCTACATGCATCATCAGCAGCAGCAGGTTCCCCAGCAGACGCACCATCATCACCAGTTTATGACACCTCCAAACTCAGTGAGCATGTACAATGCACCCGTTATGGCCGCACCAAATGCATTCAGTAACGCTCCCACGGGCGCCATGAATTTGGTGGGTAACGTTAGCTTTGGAGGTGGACAGTTTCCAAATTCAAGCGGTAGTCCATATATGTCTGGCAATAGCTTGGCAGGACAAGGATCACCATCGAATTTAATGCAGACAAATCAAAGTCTACTAAGTGGCATGCAACTATTCAGTGGCAATGTAGCACCACAGTCGACACAACAGCAGCCACAGCAACAACAACAACAACTTGGACTCGGCATGAATGTGATGCAACCGATGCCAAGTGGAATGATGTCAACTGGATATCCAGCTGCAACTGGAACTACCGCCTCATCAGTGACATCAAACCTAAATCAGCAGTTTGGCAATTTAAATATCGGCAATGTTTGGCAATAAATCAAGACTCTGTGCATTCCTTTATTTAAGGTCCATATACGCTGAGATGAAGTTATATATTTGTTTATATATATAACTTTTTGTACCTACTTGCCGCCAATCCAGTGCTTGTGTTGAGAGGAAGGACGTATTAATAGGTGAATTGTGTATTTTCTTCCTGTTTATTTGTTTGTAAGACATTGTAAAAACATTATTGCATACGTACTATATATGTGCATATGTATGTAAGTACATCGCATACATATAGACCTACATACATACGTAAGTAGACTTACATACGATTTGGTGGCGTACGAATTTTATCCAATTAACAATATATTGGTTAACATGCATATATATAAGTATTTAACTAATAAAATCAACAATTTAATAGGTTCTTCTAGTATGTGTGTGTATTCATCCAGCCATATACATACGAACGTACGTCTGCTAATATCGGGAGAGTAAGATTTTTTGGCAAGTGTACTTGTAAGTTACATATGTATATTTTATCCTTAGCTCTGATCCATGTATGTATGTATAATGTTCAATAACTAAACCGCGGAATGAAATACGTATGTACTTCTAATCATAAGTGGATTCAATTTTAATAAACAATAAAAATATCCATGTAATAACTAAATACATCATTAATAATCAATTGTTTACTTTTATTCTCTATATATTTAATAGCTGTGACATGGATAGTCATTGGATAATTCTAAGCTAATATAGAAAGACTTTTGATAGTAGCTGCTTTTTATTTATTTTCGAAACGCTGTATCATCAATGGATGATACGATATAAAAGCAATATCTGTAAAAAAAAAAAAAAATCAATTTTTCTTGAGGTGGAGCATCCACGATCTATTTTACGAATTCGGCCAAAAACTCAAAAAATCCTACATAACTGTGATTTAATCCCAAACGATAGGTATTTAAAAAATGAATATTATTTTTCTTAGTTAGCTCTAACTGTTTGCTTTCCAAAACTATATAAACTGTTAAGATCGGTGGGAAAACATCGGACTTACAGATTTTTTTTAAAATACCAAAATGGGTAAAAATCCGTTACATTTTATGCGGATACGTTCTATTGGAACGTGTGCAATGCATTGAGAAGGCACGTTATATTTGGCAAATGTTCGAATGAATACTTTTGGTTGATTATTATAACAGTTATTAAAAAAATAAGCAAAAGGGTATATTGTGTTCGTTGGAATGTATGTAACAGGGAGAAGGAGGCATCTCCGACCATATAAAGTGTTTATATTCTTAATCAGCATCAATAGCCGAATCGATATAGCCATGTGTGTGTCCGTCCGTCGGACTGTCCGCCTGTCTGTCTGTATGAACAACAGGATCTCAGAGACTATACGAGATGGAGATACCAAACTTTCACTCACAGACTTCTATATACCCCCGCAGATAAAGTTTGTTTCAAATTTAAGCCACGCCTCCCTCCGCCCCCGTAAATTCCGAAAAACCGTTCGTTCGTCTGTATGAACAAAGGGATTTCAGAGACTATAAGAAATAGAGTTACCAAATTTGGCACACAGATTTCTATATACTCCACGCAGATCAAGTTTGTTTTAATCGAAAAACCACTACACCCACAGTTTTTATGATAATAAGTTTTTTGTGGTAATTAACGTTATATATTTTAGTTTCCAAAATACTTCCGAAAAATAAAAAAAGTTTGCTTGATTTGCGACCTTAGCAACATTATCTTGGTAAACAGGTGCCCGGCATAAGATTTTGGGACGCTCATTCGTAATGTGTTGGAAGCTGAGTCACGCTGAGCTTTTAATGATTAATATAGTTTAAAGGGGATCCGCTTTATTTTTTAACAGTTACTCATATTCCTCAATTTTATGACCGGTACTTGCACCCACTATAGTGCCAGGCCATTTCACAACCATATTACAAAATTAGTCAACATAAATAATTCATTCAAACATTTGTTAAAAATAACGTGCCGTCTTCTTACATTGCATAAATTCCAATAGAACGTGTAAGCCTAAAATGTTTTCAATAACAACCAGTTAGGGCTAACTAAGAAAAATAATATTTATTTTTAAATAACTATCTTTTGGGATTAAATCACAGTTATGTCGAATTTTTTGAATTTTTTACACCCAAAACAAATTGATTTTTTTTGCAGATGTTGCTTTTATATCGTATCATCCATTGATGAAAAAGCCCAATTCACTCCACCCTAGTGTCCAAGTCTGCACGCAAAGTGTTCGTCAAAGAAAATCAGCTGAGCGAATATTCCACTCTCTTTGTTTCGTGCTCTTCGAGTGTTTCAATGCAACCCTGCTACTGATTTGATATCCCCTGTTGCTCTTCACACCCCGCCATCTACTGCTGAACACGTCAACCTAAACAACAGTGAAATAAATATACAGAAAGTAAAAATTCGAATATAAATTTATATTTATTTCATTCGAATTAAGCAATGAGTGAGGAGAATACTGAAGAGGCTGTATTAAAGCCGGAAATAGTGAACGATGTGAGAGAACGCAAACCAAAAGAAATAAACAAGGATCTGACAACGAAGGAAGCATATTTCGCTAGTCTTGAGGAATGGGCAAAACAAGCAGCACTTATACAGATGTTTCCCAATTATTTGTTGGCCAACTACAACTATCCACCTGTGTTGCAAAGCCCGCTACCATTCGCCACTCCTCCCAGCATTGACCACCTACAGGCGAATCGAGCATCCCACCAGCATCCCATCATACCAGGGCAGGCGAATAATGCACCTGTTATTCGACCGAACTTCAACCGCTTTCGAGTGCTGGACGAAGCGCAGCAACAGGATATTATACAAAGACTTGGTGGAACGCAGGTGGTGGTCGCACCATTCTGGAAGAGAGCTGTAGCCGAGGCCATAGACGTATTCATATTATTTATATTGAAAATAATTGTAACATTTTCGCTGTTTCACGTTTTCGATCTTGACTTCGACAAGGACGTCATGCGGAAGACATTGGATGATGAGGACATCTTTGTAAGTTTCCTTGACATCTCCATGGACTTTATAACACTGTCGTCGGACTTGCTGTTAATTGAATTGCTGACAAAACTGATAGTATGTTGCTATGAATGCCTCTGGACAACATTTTATAATGGAGCAACACCTGGAAAATCGTTGATGAAGATTCGCATACTATATGTTGAAGCAGTGGTTCCTCTGCAGGCTCCAGTGATGCCTCACTTCGTATTTCAACCACAACGAGAACCGTTGCGAGCCCTGCTCTATCCGGCAGAGACTCCAACGTTGCCAAGGGCATTGATGCGGGCACTAGCCAAGAATCTGGTCATGACACTATTGTTTCCCATCTGTGTGGTTATGATTTTCTTTAAAAATAATCGCACAGCCTACGATATAATTACAAAGACAATAGTTGTCGAGACGAATGTGAATCCTGTTCCAGCGACCGGCACAGGTCCACAGGTGCCTTTGCAACGACCACATCAACAGTAGTCATAAGATGGGGACAATTGCATATAACGCCAAATTATGTAGGGAAATGGCAGTGGCATATATATACATATACATATATAATCCAATTCATTTAAGATTTGTGTTATCAATCACATGTTCGCATATCTGGTTATACAATTCCTTTCTGTTATGTAAATAGATAAAAGGTGGACAAAACAAAATTACATCTTATTGCCAGCTTGTGCATAGTTAAATTCAAATAAGCCTTGTGCCAGGTCTCCGGAAAGTTTAAATTGAGATTTAAGTCTGTTTATCAATGTCCTAACGTATTCCAATTATAAAAATAAAAGTTTCCAAATTGAATTCAAGAGTGATATGGTTCCGTTAACCGGACATTGAGAAACAGGTCCAAAACTATCGTTATTGATTTTTAGAGAAAAAATAAAAGTTAAACAAAAATTCTGCAACTAAAGTTGACCAAAGAATGAGACATTTTATTCTGAGTTCGAGTATATGATGTACATATGTATGGGCATAATGCTTTATTTAACTTGAACATTCTTCAAAGTTTGCGCCAGGAGTTTGCCTTTGCCAGGGATGTGCAGCGGGGATCCCTTATAGCAAGCGACCAGTTCGGCATTGGTCATAAGATCGGGAGCACATGTTTCGAAGACTTTTTTCTTGGGATTCAACTGAGCATCTGGCTGGCGTTCATAGCCCTCGCAATGCACCAAATCTCCGGGAATAGCGCCAGCTGGTGGACTTAAAACTTCAACCTTATCGGCAGTGGATGCACACATAACCATAGCCTCAGAGACAACACCACGCATTTTCGCTGGCTTAAGATTGCACAAGACAACCACCAAACGATTTTGCATTTCCTCAATTGGCACAAATTTAACCAGTCCGGATACGACAGTCCGTGGTGCTGGTTCTCCACAATCAATCTTCTCCAGATACAAGCTATCAGCATCTGGATGACGTCCGACCTCAATGATTCTACCTACACGCATATCCAAGCGTCCGACATCAACTGGAGCTTCTGGAACAGCACTTGGCTTTTCAGCGGCGGGTTTCTTTTCCTTTACTTTCTTCTCTTTTGGCGCTGCCGTATTTACAGCCGGTGTCGTTGTTGTGACACTTGCAGACGATGCCTCTGTTTCATTGGCAGCTTTGGTGCACATTCCACGGCTCCCAGGCACTGGAATTTGTTTCCTGCCATTGCGTATCTCAAGGCTCCTTAGTTGTGCCAAGGCCTCTTCCACCTCCTTGGCCAATGCAGCGTTTTCCTCAGTCAATTCCTTTTTCTTACGCTCTATTAGTTCGTTTTGTAGCGCCGTCATCTAAAATAATATACATATGCATGTATATTCATTCACCCTTTTAACACATTGATTTGCTGATGTACCTACCTCTCCTTGTAAGGACTCAATAAGGCTTTGTGCCCGTTCATTATTTTCAACGATTTTTTGAAGCGCAGACATTTTAATGCTTTTTGTTAAGTATTTCCTTGTTGTTAATTTTAGTGCAATTTCGCATGTGGCACGCAGCATTGTTGCTACGTCCTAAAACCGAGGGTTGCCCATCCGGCAAAAGTTTCCGATCTGGCTCGATTTTTTGTACTTAAAAAAACAAGTACATTTCCGAAATTGGGTATTTTTATTTTTGTACTTTCGAATTTTTTATTTCTAGAATTTTTTAAATTTTTGCAACATTTTTTTTAGAATTTTCTTGATTTTTCGCTATAACTTTTTTTTTTAGAATTAAATTAGATAACTTCTCTTCCCGACGGCTGAAAAACTTTAAACCTTTTTTAAAATGTTAAGCTTCATTTTGTCTAATTTCTAAATTTTAATTTTCATCAAATTTATTAATTTTTTAATGAGTTTTTTGCATTTTAAAATTTGTATTTATTGTCCAGTGATGGCAGCTTGGCCGTCAGTGTTGTCATCCAATGTGGACACTGTTGCCAACTTGGCTATTTTATAAATAGATCTGTCTATTTTCAGAGTTCGTTTGCTAGAAAAATGTCAAAATTTATATTAGCGGTGAATCTGGCTATTTAAAATAAATATTCAGCTAAGTTTTGCTATTAATATTTTTTGCAAAAACTCGACAAAACTCTAACAAGATTTTTACAACAATTTTCTAAATTCTAGTTTCGAAACTAAAAAAAAATTCAAGCAAGGTCATTCTGATAAAAAGGACAAAATATAAAAAATGACCTAGATCCCATTTCTAGGTCTGGCAGCGCTAAAATAATTGGCAGCTTTTTTCCTGCCAGGTGGCATCGTCTTTTAAAAAACAGACACAAAAAAAATAATAATAATAAAAAATAAAGTGTTTTGTCCAATAAATAGTAGTTGATATAAAGTGTTTGTGCGGATGGATTATGTTTATTGTGGCGGTGCTGATCAAATTGGCGCTGCAGAAGATATATTAAGTATGTATGACCAACGGCCCCAGTACATTTATTATTTGTTTTTTTTTTTTTTTAACTTTCACTTTGGATAAATATTTGTATATTGTGTGTATATTTGCTTAAGGTGTTTACGACACAGGCCCTTCGCGTAGCTCTGAGCATTATTCTCCAAGTTATAATGGATTCAATATCGGCTCAAGCGATGCCGACTATGTCGCTAATCCAATTCCGGTTCTTGCTGACGGTGGAGAAAATTTTGGCGTCTCAACTGTGGCGTTTGATGACTATGAAGAACTTCTTTGGATGGGCAATCAAGGCGTAAGAATAGTCTGTTGAATAATAATCATAAATAAATTTGTTAACTAATTCTCCAGGGACATGTCACCTCGTATTATACGAGCTCTTTGCAAAAATATACATCATTCCAAGTCCACGCCAGCGACATTGTTCGACAAATTATTACAATTGATTCAGGAGTTTTGGTATTAACACAGACCTCACTACGACACCAAATTCGTCGGGGACTTCCAAAGTTTACACACAAGTGAGTGTTGATTGAGCCACATATCTTAACCGTGTGGATAATCGTTTTTCTTTCTGCAGGTCCAACAATATGGTGGAAATGGTGTGCATGCTGCAGTTATCGCCACATCGTTTAGTTATGGCCGGTTTGCAGGAGGAACTTATTGACTTTGATATGGGCAGTCTAAAGGAAACAAGGTTGGAGCATGTCGGTTCAGCTGGATGCACAGTTCTGCGCAAGAACTCGCGATATCTATTTGCCGGCGATCAATTTGGAACAGTCACATTAAGAGATTTAAACACCCTAAACGTGGAGCACACAATCAAAACGCATACGAATAGTCTTTCAGACTTTGATGTGCAGGGAAATTATCTGATATCGTGCGGATTTAGTGGACGTCAAAATAACTTGGCTATAGATCGTTTCCTCATGGTCTATGATCTGCGAATGCTTCGACTGATTTCACCAATTCAAGTTCTGATTGATCCACAAATGCTCAAGTTTCTGCCATCTCTTACATCGCGTCTAGCCGTCGTATCGAGTTATGGACAATTTCAGCTGGTTGACACCGTTGAGCTGAGTGAACCACGAGTCTCCATGTATCAAATCAACACGAATGGCAGTCAATGTTTGAGTTTCGACATTAGTTCCTCATCGCAGGCTATGGCCTTTGGGGACCAATCTGGCCATATTAATACTATTGCCTCAATTCAAACCCCTCAGCCGCAGTTTAATGCCTTTTCGCGCAACACTGAGTTTGCGGATGTTGTGCCACAATTACCCATGGTTCCATTTACAGACACTAATTTCCCATTGTCCTCAGTTATGTTGCCGCATTTAACGACTGGTACACGTTGGTTTTCCGACTGGCCAGAAGAGCTCTTGCGCTATGGTTATCATCGTCCAAAAACTATTGATGCAGACGTTCTTAATAATATGAAAATGCAGGGCCCAATAGGTTATTCACCGAATCCGAGAACAGCGCGTCGTAATCAAATCCCTTACTGCTTGGTTGAGCAGGGTCAAGGAGGTTCATCCAATGCAAACGTCAATGGCAACACGACAACTGCTAAGGCAGACAGTGGAGTAAAAATTATACCAAGGCGGTATCGTAAAGTCGAGCTAAAATATACGAAGTTGGGAACTCAAGACTTTGACTTTGAACAGCATAATCAAACAATATTTGCCGGACTTGAAGCGACCTTGCCGAATTCATATTGCAATGCCATGCTGCAGGTAAAATGAACAGCATTTGAAATAATTGAATGAATTAGAAATAATAATGCAAGCCTAACAATTAATTTAGATCCTGTACTTCACGGAACCATTACGTTTGAAGTTGATTGGTCATACCTGCTTAAAGGAGTTTTGTTTGTCCTGCGAATTGGGATTCCTATTTCACATGCTGGATAAAAGCACTGGTTGGTTTTAGTACGCATACTAGTAACGGCAATTTCATGATGTACTGTGCAAAACCTTTTTTAGCTTCAACGCCTTGCCAAGCCAGTAATTTTCTGCGATCGTTTCGCACTGTTCCCGAAGCCTCAGCTTTGGGTTTGATTTTAACTGATCGATCATCAAATGTTAATCTGATTACTTTAATTCAGGCAAGTATCTTTGTTTCTGCGCTTATTATATATAAATATAAGTATTGATATTTATAGAACTGGAATCGGTTTATTTTGCATCAAATGCATTATGAAATTCTGGACTCTGGAAAGAATTCGGCTCTAAGTGGTTCCCAAAACACATCTTTTGCTGGTAACTATTTGCTCTCTCTTTGTGACCGCAATCGTTTACTTAAAGTTGTATTTCAGGAGATAGCATGGGCACAACGGAAAACACAACTTCCTCTGATTTGTACGATTCAATCTCCGGTATGTAAATTAGTCTAAGGAATAAAAAAAAATTTATAAGAGTTTAAAAATAATTGATCAAATTTAATAAATTTCATGTTACAGACGAGAGTTCAAAGGAGGAGGAGCGCGAACGTTGTAAAATCAATGCAGAAACAGAAATAAGTAAGATATTTGGAACCAAACAGATATGCATTAACCGCTGTATTAAATGTCAAGCAGAGGTAAATATAAATATAAAGTCTTAGCAATAGTACATTTATAAAGCTATCGATCATTTCAGAAATCAAAGGAGAATATTCTACTGGCCTGCAACTTATCTTATCCGACGCATATTAAAGACAGTGAACAACATTTTGATTTTGGCAACATTTTAAAGCGATCTCTGAGCTCCGAAAAAAATATTCAAGCCTTTTGCGAGAACTGTAAGAAGTTTTCCCCAACAAATCAGAGCGTTAAGGTAACATGAGACATTGCATTCAAGTATTACACTGCAAATTCATAGATTCTGTTAATTTTTTAGGTCACATCTTTACCACAAACTCTGGCAATCAACTGTGGTCTGAACAACGAAAAGGATATCAGCTTCTTGAAGCGACAGCTAAATCGCTGTAATGATAGGCCGACTGCTGAGACCGTATCCTTGAGCACCAACAAACCGTGCCGTTATGGTGTTAACTGCTCGCGAAGCGATTGCCATTTCATGCATCCCGATCGGTTAGTTTTCTTTATGTGACATTAAGGAAGCGCATAAATATGATTATATTTTAAATAGAAAATCTCCATCGCACACCAATCAACCGGGTAATATTAACAGCTCACCAAGTGCTCGCCAGAAATCGTGGTTTCCTTTGACCTTCAACATGGGTATTAATGAGGAAGACGAGCTGATCGTGCAATCACCCAGCCAAACAGCCAAATCAGAGCAGGAGGAAGAAGATGAGGAGCAACAGCAGCAGCAAGAAGAGTTCACCAAGGACAGTGTTCAGCGAATGTATGGCTTACATGCAGTTCTCTGTCAAATCGACGATGGCACCCAGAAGAATCTAGTTTCCTTGATTAATGTTCGACAGAAATATCATGCAATGAAAGCGAGCACGTCAGACACATCGGAAGAGACGCAGAATCAATGGTACATCTTTAATGATTTCAGGTAAGTAATATAGTCAACATCTGATAGCTGAAACTATAAGATTTAACTCGTGTTCAGCATTTCGCCCGTTGCACCACAAGAATCAGTTTGGTTCACATTGGATTGGAAGGTGCCATGTGTGCTCTTTTATCAAAGTCTAGAAGATGATGTCGAGTCTGGGCCGTCAGTTGATGAGCTTGCAGCCGCAATGAAGAGCTCAGATTTAACTACCACACCAACTAATCCGTTTTTACAAGTAAATTCAATATGCAAAGCTAATGCAATTCACTTAATTTACATAACAAACCTCTTTAAGGATATACTAAACCCGATGCCAAACAACCTCAGCACAGATGCGACTTTAAAGACACTTCAAGGAAACGAGATGCCTCAAGCAGGTGATTTAATTGCAATGGATGCAGAATTCGTTACTTTGAATCCGGAGGAAAATGAAATTCGTCCAGATGGCAAAACAGCAACAATAAAACCATGTCACATGAGCGTGGCACGTATATCATGTATTCGAGGGTAAATTACTGTGCTTATTCTATGCAAATCAAGGATTTAACATCGATCTCAATTACAGACAAGGCCCTGATGAAGGTGTTCCATTCATTGATGATTATATCTCGACACAAGAAAAGGTGGTCGATTACTTAACACAATTTTCAGGCATCAAGCCGGGCGACTTAGATGCCAATTTCAGTAATAAGCGATTGACTGCCTTGAAGTATTCATATCAAAAATTAAAGTTTCTTGTTGATGTCGGCGTCATATTTGTAGGCCATGGCTTAAAAAATGATTTCAGGTGATTTAAATAATCAATGAAATGATAAGATACGAATATATATATATTATATCATTATTAAATTTTCAGGGTTATCAATATTTATGTACCGTCCGAGCAAATAATCGATACTGTACATCTCTTTCATCTTCCCCATCATCGTATGGTTTCCTTGCGCTTTCTCGCTTGGCACTTTTTGGGTATGTTCTGATTATTACATAGCTTACTTTCATTTCTAATTCCAAGTTTTCTGATAGGTACAAAGATTCAATCGGAGACACACGACTCTATAGAGGATGCCCGTACAACACTTCAGCTCTACAAACATTATCTTCAGCTGCAAGCGGAAAAGAAATTTACGGTTGCATTAAAGAACCTATATGATCGTGGCAAACAGTTGCAATGGAAGGTACCGGAGGATTAAGTTGAGAGATTGCATATTCACGCTAATAGCCAATACAAATGATACACCGGCCAGCAAGAATGCAAGTTTTTAATGTATTTTTGTATCAGAAAAAGAATTCCATTTTATTTTAAGCTCAATTCTTGAGTGACAGGAAGAAAAATAAAATCAGTCCAATATATTTTCATCAATTAATTGCGTTTTATTAACCTGTGCTCGTGGCTTTGATACTCTCGGAAAATTTGTTACAGATTGTCTTGTTAAAGCTTTAGTGATGCCGTTTTAATGGGTTTTTCACTAGATTTGGTGTTTTTTTATTTTCTATTGCGTAAAAACCACTATGGGTTCTAATCATCTGGGTTTTTTTTTTGTAATTGGACAAAAATGAAATATAAGTTTTAAGTTAAGTGTTTTATTATTGATATATTTATTTATTGGAACAAATTATATTAATTTGAAAATACATTAACCTAATCTTCTAAAGTGTAATCATATTAAGTATATGTATTAAGTATATGTAGACTTTAACTTTATTTTGTGGAGTCCATATGCACTTAGACTTAGACTTAGAATTTTCTTTAAATTTAAAACACACGAAAAATGTCTTGGAATCAAAATTTAAGGTGTTGTTTTAAACTAATTACTTAAGATATAAAATAATCAAAATTCCAAAGAGGAAATCGCAATTTGACGAAAAAGATTTATTTAAACGAAAATTATTATTTTTTATTTCAATAATTTTATTGGTAATCTACGGTATTTAAAGGCAAAGAGCAACATGACTCCAAGTGATGTTACTGCGAGTTTTTCTCGATCCTTATTTTTCTATATTTTCATTATAATAATAATAATTTTCTATATCAGGCGCTGTTAAGATTAAGCAGAGACTAGCGCTTCTTTGAATTAAAAACTTATAAAATTAATCGAAAGTTGTATTAAAACTTGCATAAATGCAATTGAATATAAATATGAATATGTATAGTATGTATGCATGTCATATTTATGTTAATTAAATGTTGTCTTGGTTGCTAATAAAAAAAAAACTTGTTTATACTCGTACATTGGGTATTGCCCGGTAGATTAGTACGAGTATGGCAGAGGAAATTATTAAAAACAACAACAATGATATGTGTAGGTATACAGTGTGGCGCTCTATATATCATACATACTATATATGTGACTTTTCTTTAGAGGGCACCCACTAATCTGCTAGAATTAATACATTTGTGAGGGTTTGTCAGGTTCACAGACTTTGGGAAAATGTGTAGAGTATTTAAAGTTAGTCAAGTAACTTTCTTGACAAATTAAAAAATTTGAATACTTTACTATAAACAAAACTTTTTTATTAGTTTTTCATTGCATATTTCTTGTTTTATTATAGTTGCTTATGTTATTAAAAAAAGTTAAAAAAATAAAAATATTACCAATTAAAATTTGTTTTTCTTAAATCAATTACTTGCCATACTGTGTAAGTATGTGATATGTTGATAGGTTCGTTGAAGCAAAAACAACACCAAGATTATCATTTCTGAATTCCCCAAGCAAGCGATGTAAGCTTATCGACACGAATGGCGTCGTATGGGAAAATTTCACATTACATCTGAGCGATCGGCAAACTATATAAGCTCGAGAGACGTTGTAATAATGACATTCAAATCGAACTTGTTGTCATTACAGCACAATACAACACAATATGGCATCGTATCTGCTACTTGGATTATGTGGCTTCCTTCTCTTTTGTGCTGGTAATAACAACTGAAATACTTTAAGTTTCCTTTTGGATTTCCTAATAGTTTTCCCAATTTTCCTTTGCAGTTGTGGACTCGCAAAATGCACATGAAGGTAATGGATACAATTTTTAATAAATCTTGGAAAAATACTTAAAGCTACTTAATTACTTAACAACAGGTTATGGAGGGCAAAGGGGAAATGCTCCCCCCGTGCTGATTGGTCCCCCGGAAAGTCAAGTTTATATACGCGGCCGAAATGACGGGCCCTACACTGTACCTGGTGTTGATGGCGTTTTCCAACACAGTTCCTCCGGTGGAGCGCATGTCTATACAGATGCCCAGGGAAATACCTATTCACATCAAAAGAAAGGTGCTGATAGAGCTGGTAGCCACAGCATAAGTGGACCTGGCCTTGTTGCTCACAACTCACAATCCCCCGCTCCAGCTCCACGTTATACGCGTAGTCCTCAGCCTGATTATCAGGTTTCCCGACCAGGACATACAGTGGACTATGGCAGTGATGGAAGTTTCTTGGCTCAACGTCAAGTGCGTAGTGCCCAGCCCGATTACCACGTCTCCCGACCAGGTCATACAGTGGACTATGGCAGTGATGGAAGTTTCTTGGCTCAACGTCAAGTGCGTAATGCCCAGTCCACTGTACACGTCACCCGACCAGGTCAAACAGTATACTACGATAGGGATTCCGATATTCACGTCTCTCGACCAGGTCATACGGTCAATATAGGTCGTGATGGAAGTGTTTTGGCTCAACGTCAAGTGCGTAGTCTCAAGCCCAATCACCGCGTCCGTCGTGCGAGAGTTCAAGGTCAAAATTTTGTTGCTCGCGATGATCAAGCCGGCGTCTGGAATGACAATGTCTCCGTCTGGAAACGTCCGGATGGTCGCACTGTTACCGTCGATAAGAGCGGCAACGTTATAACTTCGGGCAGTCCAAATGGCCGTGGTCCACAATACGTAAGTTGTGATATTAATATGTGTTATTATATATGCATTATCTAACTTGAATATTTACAGTATCCCGGGTAAATATAGACTGATCAACAAATGAAGCTATTTGAAAACAAATATTTCGATCAGTTACTACGAGTGCTGTAACAATACAAGCGTGTACAACATCTTGGAATCTGCACTTTCCATTACAGTTTCCAATAAATAAAATAAAATAAATTGATTACTAAAAACAAGAAAAAAAACTAAAGTCTATTTAAAATAAATACGGGGTAAAATAAAACAAATTGTGTAATAAAAACAAGTAAGAACACTATAAGATACTCAGTTAAATAAAAACAGGGTATTACAAATGAACAAGGCTCCAAACCGGTTCTAAGCCGAACCTCTTAGAACCGGTTCGGTTCGGGTTTTTAAGCAGCCCTAACCGGATCATAAGCCGAACCCTTGAAATTATTTACTTTGCGAACCTGAACCTAAACCAAACCGCTTTCTTACATAAAAAATTCGGTTCGAAAAAAAAATATTTACATTATTTTTAAGGTTTTCTGATATTACACAATTATTTGAGACTTCGGATTAAAATAAGTCTCATACACACGTGTAAATCTTCAAATAAAAATTATCATACAAATTTTATTTCTTTAAAAAAAAATTTAATTAGTTTAATATGTAGAGAAAATGTATAACAATAAACATTTTTTTTTTGTATGAAACTGAACCAAAGTTCGAACCCAAACCTTGGGTTCAGGGGGTATATAAACCAATTTGCGAGTCGAACCGACGTCTTGCTCTATGGTTTGAACCGCCGAACCGAACCTTTAACAAAACTTTGGGGGTTTGCAGCCTTGATATTTTCATCATGTTGGATTTTCCCTAACAAGTTGTATAAATACCTGATGAAATAAAAGGAAATAATATTGAGTTTTAATCTTTAAACATGAAAATACCCCATGATATCCTTCTTGATACTTGGATTGAGCATTTTGGTCCTGATTTTTTTTCCTGCTTTTCACTGATATACTCTGTCTGACTTCCATTATCTCCTATCAAATAGCTTTTGTGAAGGGAATGATAAAACTATTAGCCCTCCATTACTGGTTAATGGCGATAAGGTAATACATCGAGGCGATCATGTGAATGTCCTTACAAATGCAAGTGGCGGAATAATTGCAGTTCATGAGGATGGCAGGGTCATTATAAGCCGTCCAAATGGTAAAACATATTATGTAAGTCGAAAATTTTATATAAAATACACATTCAGTAACTTGAATATCCACAGTTATTCGGCGACGACTGAAATAACATTACGTGAAACGTTGCGATGCGAATTACGTTGCTCAGAATCTACCTCTTTGCTATAAAAATTAAGAGTACAGAAGTATTTTCTTTAAAGTCGGTTTCATATTATTTTATAATAAAAATTCGCTTAAGATAATATTTTGATGTTTAATTGATAATGGATAGACGTACATGGCTATATCGACTTGGAAGTTGATTTTACTTACTTTTTAAGTAACAAGCGTTGGAGCAGGTCAAATTTGTTTAAAATTTTTGACACGCCCCCGTAAATCGCGAAAAACCACCACACCCAAAGTTTTTAGGATAATACGTTTTTATGGTAATTAACGTTATCCCTTAATATACACGGCACTAGTAGAACGGCACTAATAGTTAATCAAAGTTATTTATAATTATTTCAGTACAAACACTCAAAAGTATGCAGTAATTTTTATTAGGTAGTAATTTCTATAAAGTACTTTAATATATATATTGAAATAAGTAACGGGTATTCTATGGTCGGGATCTCGACTAAGAATAAAAATTCTTAATTTTAAAAAATTTCAAACTTTTATAGGTTTTGGTTAACTTAATACCTAGTATAAGTCTTAGATTGTTTTTCTCAAACTTATTGGGCGCTTTGTTCTTAGTGAAGTACAGGATATAACAGTATATAATTTGGATTTTCCCTTACAAGTGAATAATTTGTATTTCCCATGTCACACCCGCCACTGTTTGATACTTCTAGAATTTGTCGAGCAATTTTAGACTTACCCACATAATGACACATAATTACACTTTTATATATACATATTTTTTATATGGTATTGTAAAAAACTCAAAATATTAGTAATTGTCTGCCGATCAAAAGATTTTATTTTTATTTTTGGGAATTATTCTTCGCTACCGAAAAAAACCCCTAGACGTATTTCCATAGCATTTAATTCATACTTTTGGGAATTTTTTATGGCACCAACTGTATAAATACCGTAGAAATTGATCTTTATGTATGCGGACCAAAGCCAGGCACCTATATCGTGTCAGGAGTAGAAGGACACTTTCACTACTTGCCTGAGCAGCGTGTCTATGTAGATAAAAACGGAAATCGTTTTGTACATCGAAATAATGCGGAAGGAGCAATTGTGCAGAAAGTACAATATCCTTCCCAACAAGGGGAAGATTCTCAATATGATCAATCTTAAAGGCAAACTAATTGGTCCAATAAAAATCCAGACCACATTCCTGTTTCTTCAGCTCAAAAAATATAATGCGGATGGAACAAACATGCAGCAAATACAATATCCTCCCGCCAAGGACAGGCAAATAGGTTCAGTCCAGTTTCAGGCCCTGACCCGGTTCCTTCAGCTCAATATCCCTTCCAACCAGCGGAAGATTTTGATCGCCGACAAGTCGATTCTAGGTTTCGTTCAACTTCAAGCATTCCTGCTCCCTACATTCCAAATCATCCGACTAAGACAGGAACTCTCTGATGGAGGTAAATTTATCGCAAAGTTAAAAAAATTTGCACCTTAGCTCATCCCTAAAATTCTGATTGACAACTTAGCCATGTAACTTAGCCAATATAATTGCATATTGGGAAGACGATTATGATATTTATTAACCCCAGCATTGGTCCACATTGCAATTGAAGGTAGACGTTAAAAAATGCTGTGCAATTATAGCTAATATAAGAAGACAAATAAATAATATATATACATACATAGTATTATAAAGCATAACAAATTTGAATCATTATTGAATGGACGATTACAGGGGAATACAATTTGTATCTAAGTTATAAATCTTGTTTAATAGACTTGATATACAGATATTACAATTACTAACGTATATTCTTGGTAAATATGATTGAAAACATGTATCTTTAAGAGTATAACATTTTCGTTGGCTTGACAAAATATTAAAAGAGAACTTTTTCATTTGCCGAGCAATTCTAATTTTAAAATTAGACCGCACAGAATGACCTAGGGTTCTATAATAAACCCATGTATACAGCTTGCACATGTATGTATAAAGTATAATACATAACTACAAAGAAATATTTGTACTGGCATTTCTAGTTTGCCTCTCAATCTGTGCCCAAACTGTGCTTGGAAAATGTATAACACTTTTGGAATTAAATCATTCAAAATTGAAAATCCTAAAATCATTTAAAAGAAAATCTTGAAGAACGAACGAACGAGATCCTCAGACTCGCATATGGAGGCGATTTGCCATTTTTTTCGTACCAATTATATATTGGCTAACTGTGAGGATGTGATATCTAAGAAGGCATTCTCTTTGAATCTTTCCCATTACCAAATGGCCGAGCTGCCGGAAATAATCAAGCGTTGTGATACGTTGATGAAGTTGTATCTAAATCAAAATATATTAACAAAGGTAATTAGTTGATTTTATATACATACGTATAAATTATATAACTTGTTTAATGTAGGTACCATCCAGCCTTGGCAATTTGTTTCGATTGCAAGTCCTGGCGCTGGATTACAACAAGCTAACCGAATTTCCCATGTGCATATGTCAACTGGTCAGATTGAAATTCCTGAATGTCAGTTGTAACAATATTATTTGCCTACCACCAGAACTGGGAAATCTTACGGCATTGGAAACCTTTTGGTGCAATAATACAGGCCTACGAATCCTGCCAGCTGAAATATCCAACTGTGAACGTCTTCAGACTCTGGGAGTTCGAGGTAATCGACTGCGAACATTGCCAAGCTCTATGGGAACGCTCTCGGAATTGCGTTGGTTTACGGCTGAAAACAATGAGCTAAGTGAGGTGCCATCGACATTTGGATTACTGCAAAATTTGGTACATCTGAACTTGAAGGAAAATCAACTGAGTCGATTTCCACGCTTGCTTATATCAATGCCGAATCTGAAATTCGTCTTTCTTAATCAAAACCTAATTGTCGACGCTCCAACACGATCGGATTTGGAGCAATTACAATTTCTACGCATGTTAAATTTGTCAAAGAATCCCATTAGCACGCAAGCTGAATTGCAAAAACTGGCACAGGTAAAAGTCTATTAACTAATCATATAGTTAGTTGCCAATCTGTCATCTTCACTTTGCAGCAACAAACCAATATCTACGTCGAGATGTCGGATGATCTGCTTCATGACTCGGCAATTACACTTGGAAGATACAGTCCTAATACACAGGAAGAGGCAAATGCGAATCCGAACCACGAATCCTCCTCGGATTGGGCCAATAGCGTACGTACAAGCCAATTAGACAGTTCAGACGAGAGTACATTAGAGAACACCATTGAGGATATAAGTGTAATGCTGCCGGAAATGTCTCGTTATGTTACGACGTTCTAGGACATTAAAGAATATAAATCTGTTGTGAATGTTTATTTGTGTAACAAGTTAACGTAACGATTGAAATGCCCATTTGATGATTGGTTATTGTACGAGTACAGGGATTTGCGTCAATATGACCAAAACCATTGAATTGCATGTTTAACTAGACATTTTCTTGATAAGCTCCTCATCCTGCATTGACATTGCTGTGAGCTTCTTGCCAATCTTTTCATGTATATCCAAATATTTAGCAACACATCTGTCAATGCAGACCATCTCGCCTTTGCCTGTAACCAATGTGGACAATGATTATTATGAATGAAACCTCTATTTGAATCAATCGAAGCACTCACCCAATTCCGACTCGCCATATCGTGGAGGGATACACTTCTTATGACAGGCGTTTGTCATGCGGTTATATAAATCCGACATCATTTCTATTTCCATTTCTTGCATCAGCTGCAATTTCGCCTGGTCGGCCGAGCTTATTTGGGGCATTGCCATTTTACTGTATTATTTGTGTTTGTAATTTTTTTTAAATTGAATTGAAGTTGTTGATTATATGATTTTGTATGTTGATTTTTCACTTGTCGAAGCGCCTGTCCGAAATAGTGTGATCGTAGTCGCCGTGATTAGCTTTTTTCATGCGCTCTCGAACACGTAATGTCTCGAACCGTCGGCTTTCAACAGACTTTTTTGACAGAACAAATGCGTAAACTCCACCAACGGTTAAAAACGCCCTAAAGAATACACATTTTTAATTTGATTCATATTAAATTACGCACGTATTGTACAAACCAACAAATAGCAATTCGCCCTGAATTTCCAAGTGGCATTGTGTCAACTAGAGTTGTATCGAACCGCTCGGATTAAGTTCTATTGAACTAATCCCTAATGTGAACGTACGAACTAATTCCCTGATTGTAGGTCATTTAGTTCAGTGACTAGTATTCTAACCGAGTGTTGCCACTCCAATAAAAATTTTCGTTCTGGTTTGGTTTTCTTTACTTAAAAAAATAAGTACATTTCCGAAAAAAGGATTCTAACTTATCTCTCCGAGAGCTGACGAACTTTAAACCTTCATTAAAATTTTTACCTTAATTTTGTCTAGTTTCGAATTTAAAATTTTCATCAAATTTTTTATTTTTTCAGTGAGTTTTTTGCGTTTATCAATATTTAATTTTTATCAGTGATGGGCGACAATATCGACAAAATTAATTGACCATCGATAACAAAGATTAGTTCGTTCTTGAAAAATTGAGCTACTGATATCAGTATCGCTTTTATTATCGATTATCTAGATATTTTAGCCGATGTGACAGGCTTGCTGAATCCCAGCAAAAAAAAAACACCAATAGTTTGTAGGTCTGGCAGCCTATTTATAAAAGAGCGATATTTTTAGCAATTTTCAAAAACAACCTTTTTTTAGTTTTCCATTAAATTTTTAAGCCAGAATTTTACAAATTTTTTCAGTATTTTCGTTGGAGTTTTGGTTTGACGACTTCCAACTTTGTAAAATGTATCACCTTTATTTATCTAGATTCGCCAGCCAGAAACATGTTATATACGAAATTGGTATTACAAATGATAATGGAATCCAATTGCATATAAAATATGCCTTTATTGACTTGCATCACAAACCGTTCTATGTCATATGTGTACGAATATGCTGATGTCTATGTGTTCATTACACAGTTAATACATTTTAATTAAATTATTATATATAATTTTAATATATTCTATTAAACAAAAAATAATTATATGAATATTTAAGTCAACAAAAAAATGTAACAAGTAACAAAAAATACAAGTGGATAGAAGGAATACATTTTTTAGCTTTATGTTTTTGGTATAAGTATCCCAGATAAGAGAGAAAAACTTTTACATCACAATCAAATTGTTTCCGAAACTGCGGGAAAATATAATATGTATATATACATAGTACAAATTACTTTCATTGGAAAAACTAAAGTCAATATTTAGGAATGTGTGTGTATATACATATGTATGTAAGAATGTACTTGATTATTGCAAATTGCCTATTCATGGATTTATTATTCAGCTCTCAGTGACGTTTCAAAAATTTAACTGGGTTTCACTCCAAACCAACTCATTTTCCAATTTAATGTATCATGTAACAGTTGTTCTTCTTCTTGAGAAAGCTGAAGCAGAGTAGAAACGGCTTTAACGAGATGTCGGGCTTCCACCTATAAATAATATAATAATAAGAAACCGTTTTTTATAGCAACTAAGCATATTAATTACCTCTCTGCTTGTTAGAAATTTAACGACAACATGTTTTAAATATTTAAAATTCACTTCGTCCATAATAATGCAATTGGGTTTGTTGTCCGACTGAAAGGATTCAAGCGGCGCGTGGGAGATCCTAAAGGCGGGAATTACTTGATCAGTATCAACATCAATCGTTGCTGTTTGCGAGCTACGAAATTCCTTCTGCAAGGTTTTCTTAAGATCGCCCAATCGTTGATTTAACGTTTTTATTGTCTGTAATTTGAAAATCAAATTTAATAAAAATTCATTTGTATTTCACTGTTTTTAAAATAATACTTTCTGATCACCTTATTCTTTTCAATAATTTCCCTTTGGGCTTGCTCATACTTAGCTAATTCTTTAGCATTCTGCTCGGCGGCTTCATTCAGAGATTTCAGTGACACACGGGCCTCTTGTACATCGTTCTCCAGTTGTTTGTTTTTGTCGTGTAGATCGCTTGATTCGGTTTGTTCCATACGCAATTCCTTTTTCAGTATCTCTTCGCTTTGTGAGATTTCCGCATTGCGTAATAAAGCGGTTAGCTTCTCTTCACGCTCTACTTCCAATTTCGTTTGGGTGTCATTTAACAGATCTTGCTTTTCAGTAATTTGTGTGCGCAGCTTTTGGGCGATCTGTTCTGCATTTTTAACATATTCGCTGAATCTTTCGTCGGCTGTTGCGATTCGCATTTTGAGATCTTTTGTTTCGGCAGCCAGTGTTTCCTAGTTTTAAGTTTATTTAATTAAGAAGTAACATATTTGCTTGTTTTTGTAAATTATAAAAATAAACTTTAATGAAAACAAATAGGTTCTAAATAGCTTTTGTGGAACTTAATACAAATAGTAAGGAAAGAACATGCAATCAAAGGCTTAATGGCATAATTTCCATTGTAGTATGACACAATTGTGGGGAAGGGGGGTTACTGGCAAACAGAATTTATTGTTAGTAATCAAATAATCTAAGTGTTGTTAATAATACGTGTGTGTTATAGGTCCCACTGATAACCGTCAACGTCAGAAGAGATACTCACAGATTTGTTGCGCTCAAAGATTATTTGCTGTTCATTCTCTTCCCGGCACTCTTTGAGTGCAACAGTCAGCTCATCGACTTCATCTTCCAATATTTTAATCTGTATTTAAATAATATAAATTAATATTTGAGTCTCAAATCTATACTGTTCGTACCTTTTCGTTTCGTTGCTTGATTTCAGTGCTGGCTTTCTCTAGCTCAAATTCAACTTGTTTGCGACTCTCTATTGCATCGTCTCGGGATTTCAGAGCCTTTCGTTTTTCGGTGGTTTCCTCGGCGACCTGTTGTGACAGGCGACTGACTTGTTTTTCCAGTGCAAAGTTCTGTCCACTCCATGAGCTTTTGATGTCGGACAGTTGCAGATGTGCCTCTTCCAAATGTTGCTCCAGCAGTTTGTGCTCATGGACAAGTGCCTGCACTTGCTGATCTGCACTCAGTTTGGACAACGTCTCCAAACGCGATTCTTCAACAATTCTCAAGCGCATCTTCATATTACGATTTTCTTCTTGTACGGCAGCCAGTGTCGTGGTCAATTGCTTTTTCTCCTGCTGTGTTGCGTGACGTAGCTGCTCCAGTTCATCACGAAGATCCTCAGCTATGGGTTCGATTGTACGCAAACGATCCATTTCCTGGTTAAGGTTATCAATTTGCTGCTGATACTGACGTATGGAACTCATATGATCAACGGCTTCTTGTTCTCGAAATCCAAGCAGATTTTTCAGCTTATCAATTTCAATTTGCTGCAGATTTTGTATCTTTTCTTGTTCTTCGCAATAAATATCCTTTTGCGTCTGAGCCACTCGCACGCTCTCCAATAGGATTTCATTTGTTTTATCCACCCTCGTCTTTTCCTCCTGCAGTTGCTGTATACTTTGGTTGAGGATGGACACTCTGGAGGAAAGCTCATTGCATTGACTACGAAGCTGGCACACTTGTTCAGACTGTCAAAAATATAAACAGATGTTATTTACATAATTTGATAAAATAAATACAAAGCAAATACTCGCTTAAGATATTAAGTATAAATAGAATGTTTGCATTGACTTTACCTCATTGTAGATACCACCAACAACATTGCCACCGCCCACATCATCAGCAAGGTTGGAGTTAATGCTCACACGACGGCTACGCAAGCGATAGTTATTATTGTTATTAATATTGTTATTGTTTGTGTGTCGCTGCTGTGTCTGAGATGTTGACGTGGACACATCTTCACCAGTTTCCTCCTTAATTTTGTTTTTTAACGTTGCAAACATTTTGTCCAGGTCCGTCGTTAGTTTCTGTGTATGTTTTGGTTCAAGTGAGCGATGCGGCACACCAGCGACAGCGTTACGGCGACTTGTTTTTATATCATTGCTCCATTTGGGGTCTGCACTTTGTATGTTTATCAAAGTAAATGTAAATTCATTTAAATTTGCAGTCTTTAATTCTTCTTCTTTGGGGGCACTACGTGAAGGTAGAGCTTACCACCTTGCCGATTTTTCAGGTCTGGCATCACACCAAATATTTGCAATCAATGTCGCGCAAGTCGATAAGTCTATCGATAATATCTGATATAGACGCCAAAAACATCTGGAGAGAGCGCGCTAAAATTTTATAATTGTTTAATAACTTAATTGCTGAATCCTTAAATTGAACAGATCTGTTATTTCTATTAGTTTTCAAGTATAAATCTTAATAAAGGCGAAGAAAATGGATCAGGATCAGTCAAAGCAAACGCCTCGAGACTTTCATGACAGTGATGGCATGTGCACTTCGTCCATCAAGGAAATTACTTTGATAGAAACTATGACTAGTTTCCTGGCGGAAAACGGAGCTGCTGAAGTAGATCCAAGAATCTTGAAGACTTTAGCTGAGGCGCTATCGAGACGCATAGACACAGATGAGTGAGTACTGCTTAAGATTTGTTCTTATTGTATGCATATGCATTTGATGTACATACGTATGTACGTATGTGTGTACATATGTTTGTTTGTGTGCACCACGGCAGTGTCTTTGAAGTTTACTTGGTAATGCACTTTCGCAAGTGCATCGTGTACTTTGGCTTGGCTCCAAGAAATAAATTTATAATAATAAACACTGATACGTTAGCTAATTTCTATGCTTTCAAAAACACACACACGAAGATATTTACATATACACCTATGCTGATACTCATCCATCCGAATCGGAGCGAAAAGTGCATAAATGAGATGACATCAAAAGATCGCAATCAATTAGCAGGGCATGCTCTCTCCGCTCACAGGTTCAATTTGCTTGGGTTAACTCCCCCACCTCTTGTGAGGCAATACATCCACACGTACAAGTATGTGTGTAAGTATGTGATGTAAATACATAACCCACCCCATTTAACGAGAGAGAGAGAAACAAGCACGAACCATATGGTGGGTGAGAGTTGAGCTCTCCGGAAAACATGAGAAGCACATCTGTCGTACATTTGTGTGAGTGCCTGTGGTGAGCGCATTTTCCTTGCGGGAGCGCACGGACGGACGGATGATGCTGCCATCGCTGTCGCCGTTGGGTTTTTCTCTCGTTATCTTGATGCGCATTTTCAGTTCTATTCTGGCATTCGGTTTAATTAGACATTAAATGAAGAGCAATATTTTGAATACTCGTATTTTACATTATATATTGCTTCGTTTGTTGTGATTGTGCTTCGTCTCATGCCTATCAGTTCTTTATTTTTTGTATTTATTTAAACAATACCTATGTACATTCAACATAATATTTAAACAACGTTCCGGGTCGGGCAAAAGTAAATAATACGCACAAATAACTACATGTGTACATACATACATATGTATCAAAGTGCACGTACACAATAGTGAGAATTATAACTAAAGTTATATATACATAGACTTGTGACTTTCATCGAATGAACTCGATGAATGCTCTTGTTTAGGACAAACGCAAAAGAAAACAATATTCTTATATAAATTGTGTGTGTGTGAATGAGCACTTTTGTGCTGTATGTGTGTGTGTGTACGGTTACGCGCCTCATTTTTTTGTTGATTTCCTTTGTTGTTGTTGATGCTGTGTCTAAATATAGTACATAGTGGAATATATATATTTTTGTTGGATAAAATACTATTTATGAGTACGTATAGCATCTTAAGATTAATTTCATGCAAAAAGGATGTATGTATATACATATGTGAGAGTGCTTGTATGTACATAAGGATGCTTCCCTTTGTTACACAGTTACCCCTACATTGTTGTTATAATGACCTTTAGGTTCGCTTTGGAACGTTAAAGCACCACCATATTACCACGATGTCTAAAGTACAGTTGTTTTTGTTGTATTTTTTTTGTGAACTATTAACATCCGTTTTCTCTCAGTGCACTCAACGCTCATTTCAATGCATTCAGTTTAGTTTTGAAAAGATGCCTTTATTTATGGTCAAACGTATTAAACAAGTATCTTGTTTACGTTTTAGTCTGTGTTTTTACTAATGACAGACAACAAGATTCCCCGCATATTTGGCGCCAATACTCGATTGCTGTTAATTAATTAGTTTCAAGGCCTCAAAATGTATGCACATCTGAAAACAAGCGTTGAAATTTCGAATCCTAGACAGGTATCTCAGGTAGTGTGAATTATCTGTGCACGAATGCTCTTGTTTGGGACTAAAAGTGTAAGAGAAATAACATTCATATATACATTTCGCATTTCACAGGTATATGCAGATAATTAACGGGGTTCTTTTTTGTATAGAATAGAAAAATATTTATCATTTGCAATCTTTGATATTAAAAATCAATCTTTATTGTTTTTATATTATTTAATATCAACTAAGAACAGTTGACTAAAATTATAATAAAATTGTGTAAAATTAAAACTCAAAAATTTTAAAGTATAAAATAGATGTTTATCTTTTCATAACTTTTAAGCTATAACAGATAAACGAATACTAGTCGATTGTAAAATATAACATGCAAATTTGACTTCTAAACTTCTTACTACATACTTACTTACTACTACATTATCCAATTTCAAAATGTTGCATTTGTAGAGGCTAATTCAAGATATTTCTATGTTGTCGACACCTGTTGTGCTTGAATTGCAACTTGAGTCCTTTCATGTTTACAATCATTGATTTTTAGGTGTCCCCGTAGTAACCATAGCTATGGGAAGGGAGCAATCGAGTCAAAACAAATGTGTTTACAACAACAGAGCATTAACAATTGTTGCCCAGGCAGAATTGGCAAAATTTGTTAGACGTGACAGTTGCATATTATATTTTAGTATTTGTGTTTTTGCTCATTTCCCAAAATAATTTCGACGCGCGGTGTAATAAAGCAGCCTCACGTGAAGAGCGCCAAAATGCGTGGCCCACATGTGTCGTTGTCGTCGTCTGTCGCCGGGGACAGGAGCGGTGCCGGGTTGGTTAGCTGACAGCAAAATACATCTAAGATTCAGCACAGAGATGCCCTCAAAAACTGCAACTAAACATACAGATATAGATAGAGTGAAGAGTGCTTTGCTCCTTGGGCGCTGATGTGCAATCATTTCGGGGACATTTCCCCACCAAAAACCATACGACAATTCGCCAATGACTCATAGACGACGCGAAGTATCGGACGTTGAATATATGTACATATGCATGTGCTGTAACCTCAGAGTACTTGTACTTATACCTGCAATGAAGTTGCAGTTATACTTAGACTGGTGCGCCGCAAGTTATTTAGGATAAGCTCAACAACAACAAACAACAAAAGAGGTGACGCATGCGATCAAATTAATTAAAAATTGTATTTTTATTGTCGTCAGTATAATAAATGTACTGGAGTGAACAGTACCTAAAGGTGTCGCTGTGTTAATGTCAAAATAAACAAATTATTTCAAATATAATGGCGGGCATATTTCGTTCAACATCTTTAAACAACTCAAATAACTCCCCTCGTACGCCACATAAACGATATTCAATTTGCAGTGGAGCTGGCTCCACATTCTGGTAAGTTTTGCCAAATTTTCAAGATGTATTTTCGAATTACAATATACCATTTTTATTAGTGGTTCATTTTCCATATAATTCAAATGGAACATTTCCCATATATGTATGTATAGACTCTGTGTACTTGGAATGACATTAAAGTTCCATTTAATTGGGGGAAACTAGGTGTGCCTTCATCTTTTGTTCAAGAATTTTTACGCTTCACTAAACCAAAGACCAAATTTTCAGTTTTTTGTTTCTATGTAATTGTATGTGTGTGCTCTACAAACATTTATAATTACAGTTGACTGTAAAAAAACTGATTTTTGTATGCAAGATTTTAAATTCGATGCTTGAAATAGAAACAATTTAAATCAAACTATTGAAAATCCATTAAAAATCTGTGAAACTTTCAACTGGGTTTAAACTTTGGGAAACTAACGTGATATTTTGATAACTTTACTTCTTAGTCGGAATTTTCTTACGAAATAAGCTAAGTTCTGTCATTGAACCATTGAACAGTTCAACAGTTGAAGTTATAACGTGTATGCCATGTGGATAAACTATCAGTTAATAATAAGTGTTAGAAACAGCATATAAAACAATTCAAACCTGTTTAAATTGACCTCCGCACTAGAGAGGAGCGGTTTAAGATCACGATTGTCTTGTGTGATCAAATCGATGAATGTTGATAAAGCAACTTATAAATTGCTCTTGCATATAATCCTACTGAATCTTTGGTAAAATAAAAAAAAAACAATTGTTGAGCAAAAGAAAATATAAATTAATAATAAAAATTAAAAAACGTATAATTTTATCGGATTGGCGTATTAAATCTCATCAGGCTAAGCAGCCAATAGTCCCCATTGAATTATAAATGCTCGATCTCCCTTTTGTCTAGACTACAAGGTCCCACATTTCCATTCCGCCTTAAAACCAATCGTAGAGCTAACACTTGGAAACCATGGTATGTTCGGAACGAGAACATCCTCAGATATTTGCTTGTAAAAGATGAGATAACACCATAAAAGGAAAAATACAATATCAAGCACTCTTTGCATCCAAATTATCTTGCTTTGTACTTAACTCGGGTTTATTTAAAGATAAGTTTATTTAAAGCATTGATAAAACTATTGTAAGCCTCCTGCTGATGAAGATTTAATGAATAAAAGCAACGTTTAAATAATACATTTTATTTATTAGTTACCCCCACTAATTTTTAGTTACTTAGGGTTCCATGGGGCTTGGCTAATTTTTAAAATATAAAAAATTGTTTAGTTTTTTTTTGCCAAAACAATGTCTTGACAAAACTGTATGCAAACAATTACTTGACATATTGTATGTGTTTCGTGTTCCTATGAATTTAGGAATATCGTTGATTGTGTCCATCTCTACTCCATGGCGTGTAGTTGAGTTATGCGACTGGAGCTGCGTTTGTTCATCGTTAAATCGTGGTTGAAGCCAGCTGGGTCACTGCCGCTAATATTGTAAATTAGTACGATGTACAATATCGCTCTGGGAATATGGTTGTGTCTCTTAGTGCTATCACCATTATTGGGGATACGCTTAAATTCTTGCGAATTGGCTGGACAACTTTATATATTGGACGTGCCGAAAGCGGAACTATCTAAATGGCTGTGTATAGCGGATTTTGAGAGTCGCTTTAACACTCACGTTGTCGGACAGGGCAACTTGGATGGCTCCAAAGACTACGGACTCTTTCAGATAAGCGATCGATACTGGTGTGCACCGCCCTCAGAAACGCCCTACTACGCTTTTAATGAGTGCAACATCAACTGCACAGATTTGTTGAGCGACGATATCACTTCGGCAGTTCGATGTGCACGACTTATCAAAAAGCAACAGGGCTGGACGGCTTGGTCTGTCTACCCGGAGTTCTGTAACGGAACACTAACGGACCCCGACGAGTGTTTCCAGCAAAGCGAAGCAACGAATTCTTCTGAAATCGCGGAGATGTCAACGGAATCAGTCACAGATACAAACCTCGACAGCACGACTTTCGCAACGGAAATGGATTGAGATTATTATTGTTATGATATCACTGCCCATTGTATTATTAATTTGCATAATTGTATCGGATGGTAGTAAAAATAGAAGTACATGCTCTCGTAATTAGTGTTTTATTTATTATGACAGTTACAGTACAATAGCTAAGCTTTAATTAGAAACTCATTTATTTTTAACGCTAAACTTATTTTTTATCGTGTTCTTTGCAGCACAAGTCCCGGTGGTCTTCAAGATGTTACCATGGAGAATTCATGTAAGTTAAAAGAAACTATTTATAAAATAAAATTTTTAATATATGTACAGGTTTTCGAATTATCAAAGTGTCAGTTTCTACATAACTTAATCTAATTACGAAATCCATTTTGTGGATTCTAGCAATGCATGACTTCTAATAAATTTAAATGGATTTTTTCAGTTAGTTTTGATTTGTCTGATCAGTTTATCTATGTCTGTTTTGTCACATATTAACATGTTTAAATAAAGTTTAGTTTGGCAACACACTCGTCACTAGTAATTATATGCCAATCAATCACTCAGTTTCCTTTTTTATATTTTTTACTAATTGCCAACATGGGCAAAAATGGCTTACGGTCGACATTGCCGTCGCGGACGTCCGCAGGTCCCACAGGTTTGACTTTGCGACTCTTCCAAATTCGACTAATCCGTCTAATGCTTGTTTTTATTTTCTCTCAATAGATACCAGTTTCGATGCCGGACGTGCGCCAGGAGGTATACATTCGCCAATGCAGGGACGTTCCATGCGGGAGCTGGAAGAGCAGATGTCTACGCTACGCAAAGAGAACTTCAATTTGAAGCTGCGAATTTACTTCATGGAGGAGAGTCAGCAAGGCGCACGCGGCAAAAATGCGGACGAGTCATTGTCCAAACAGTTGATAGATGCAAAAATCGAGATCGAAATTCTGCGAAAGAGGGTCGACGAAAAGACGGAACTATTAAAGGATGCGGCCCGCGCTATTACACAGCACGAGGAAGTGCAAAAAAAATCGGACATCGAAAGTCAAACAATGATTGAACAAATGCAACAATATATACATCAGTTAGAGGTCGGCTTATAACTATTTATTTCCTAAATCATCTGCTATATTTTCCATGATTCTTTTCTTATAGTCAAACGCAAAGCAGAGAGCAACAAGAAGATCCTTGGATGCTCTTTCCGCCGAGAAATTAAAGAGCCTGGAAGCTGAGGTAAGTTTAACAAATATAAACTATTACTTTACTATTAAAATAAACAATGGAAATTTTTGATTAGGTGCTTAAATTGGAGAATGAACTGAGGGAGGCCGATTTGAGGCAGTCAGAGACAAGTAGGCAACTGGAGATAATGGAAAATACTCTAACCGATCGACAGGAGACCCTGGTTGCGTGTGAGGCGAAGATTGAGGAGCTTGCTATTAAAAATGCTGAACTGGTGGAGCAGCTTGAAAGGGAAGCAGAAGCTGATGCAGTGGCAAGTGTAAGTTTAATTTTAATATTTGCATTTAATCAAATATTTGTTGACTCCAAATGGACTTTGGCTGTAAACACTGTTAAGACTGATACGTTGTTTGTACTGAACCTTCAGCAAACGATTAATCGTCAAAAGATGGAGTTAAGTGCCACTTTAACTGAGAATCGCCGTTTGCTTAGTAATCTAAGTGCCGCCGAGCACGAGGTGCAGCGTCAAAATAAATGGATAGGGGAGGCTGTTAATATATTGGATGTGCAAAAAATGACTATAAAACATATTGAAGTGAGTATTTTTGTTTGCATATAGTGTAATGTGACAGAGACGGAGCTCTTCCTTGTCGCTAAAAGGACTTGAACAGTGAAAAGGATCGCGCACATAGACGCCTCTTCTTTCGCATGATTGAATATGAAAGTGTTATTAACAAGCAATGTTGCGAAGTTAATTTAGTGCGACGGGAAAAGCAATTCTTTCAGGATCTAAGCAAGCAATTGCAGCACCATGATAATGTGCAGTGTTTGGATCGGATTGCCGTGGTTCATCCCATTCGTTTTGACACAATACGTGATTTTCAAATTTCGCCACGCTCCATTTTTTCAGCGAGCAGCGTATTCTTTGATTACCAAGGTTTTCCAGGCCTCACAATGGACAAGAGATTTAAGTTTTCCATGCCGGAGGTGATGACAACTAAAACGAATGTTGCAAATGAAAATGCAAATCAATTAAATTTTTGTTAACTTATCCACAGCATTGCAAAGCACCGATAATGCCGCTGTCCGTTGCCGCGCCAAGTACGGCTTTTCACAACCATTCACTCCCGCCATTCACCGGACTACGTCAATTGCTATGCCGCTGGTACTCCCCGCATCCGCATACCAACTGATGTCCTAGCATTTACCAGATTAGAATCCATCAGATAGCAGGCACTGTCCATCGATGCGCCATCCTGTGTTTCCAGACAGGCGCACCAATGCCCCCATGTCTGACGAGATTCCCTCCGAAATGCAGCGTGGCGCAGGTGTGCGACAGTGCGCTATTCCTAATCCGATGATGGCATATACATCTATCTATATATATATATCTTTCTATATATATATATATAGAATTTTCTTCGTTTTGCAGTTTGGTTAAATATTGTTAGCATAGGGCCGTAACAAATTATTTTTTGGTAGTTAATGCAAAAAATTGATCGTTATTAATGTAAATGGAATAAATGAAAAAAATAGTGGACGCATTTCGACAGAACAAATTATTGTTTTTATTAACGCAGTGAAAATAGATCAAATATATATTTTAAAGCTGACAATTCTGTCTTTTATTTTATTTTAGACTCAGCCTGAGCTACGCACACAATTGGCCGATCAGATCTGCGAGCTGCAGGATGCCCAGGAGAAATTAGCTGAGCGCGAGCGTGTTCATGAAAAAGCTTGTCGCACGATTCAAAAGCTAATGCAAAAGGTGAACAGCCAGGAAAAGGAACTCAAGCGTATCAAACAGACACAGTCGGTAAATGAATATTCCATAGCATATGCAAGTCCATTTCTGAAAGTATTTTGAATTTCTAGAATGATGAGGCCAAGGCAACGACTTCACCTGCTTCTCCACGTCATTCTCTGAGCGATACTGAGACAAAAGACATTTCTCCCAGCTTGAAGCAGCGCTATGAACACCAGATTACCGAACAGAACGAGATCATTGAGAAACTGAAGGCGGAAGTTAAAAAGAAGACAGCCAATTTGCAGAATCTGGTTAACAGAGAGTTGTGGGAGAAGAATCGTGAAGTGGAGCGACTCACCAAACTTGTGAGCAATCAGAATTCAGTGGAACATTCTGGCGATGACTCAGCCACAGGAGGTGACTTGCAGCAATCCTTTACGGAGGCAGATTATGTAAAAGCTGTGAAGCGCAACAAGTTGTTGCAACGAAAGGTTGACGTTCTACTTCATCGTCTGAACGAAGTGCAGCAAAATGGTGCACTAATCACACAGCTCCGACACGATCTGCATGCAATGCAATCGGATGTGGAAAGCGCTAACAAGTGGCGTCTGGAATGTGCTGATGTCTGCAGCGTTCTAACGAATCGGCTTGAGGAGCTGGCTGGGTTCCTTAACTCATTGCTGAAGCACAAGGATGTCTTGGGTGTTTTGGCTGCCGATAGACGACACGCGATGCGTCGTGCTATTGATCGTAGCCTGGACTTATCAAAGAGTCTTAATATGACGCTATCTATAACAGGCGTTTCACTGGCCGACCAAAGTCTCGCACAGCTGAGCAAACTCTCGGAGATCTTGTATACAGAGCAGGATGCAGAATGCAACAATACGTACAATTCACACGAGGAGATACATGCGGCAGCCAATGCCAATGCTGCTACTGCTGCTTCTAGAACTTCGTTAGTCAAGATGGAAAACAAGGCTCTAAAATCAGATGGACAGCTGCGCAAGGAACGACGCTCTCTGCCATTGCCACAAACACAGCTGGACAATCAGAGTGAATCAGAGGCATGGTCAGAGCCTGACCGAAAGGTTTCCTTAGCACGTATTGGTCTCGAAGATACTTCCAACAGCTTTGTATGCGGTGAGCAACATCACAGCGAGTCGGACAGTGAAGGACTCGCGTGTTCAGCCAACTCTCTAAAGCAGGAGCGCGGTCGAAGCAACGAACGCATTACTCAACTTGAGTCCTTGATAGCACAGAGAGATGAACGTATACTGCATGCACAATGCCAATTGGTTGATGCCGACAATCGGTTGAAGCAGGAGCAGCTACAAGTAATTGAATTGTCCCAACAGCTGGAACAACTTCGCACCCAAAACGAGGCACTTATTGCTGATCTTCAAGCGATTGGCACACAGGATGATAATGAAATTGCCGAGCTGCAGCGGCTTATTGAACTTAAAACCCAACAGATTCAGCAGCAGCAGTTGGCCCACAATACTTTGCTCGCCGATGCACAGATCACTGAAATTGAACTGAAAGAAGCGCAAAAGAAAATTCAGGAAATGGAAGAACAATATACAGTGAATCTTGATGAGGCGCACGCTGAGTTGAAACAGGTCAAACTAGAAGCGACGCAACGATTGGAGGAGCAGGCTCGCCTGCAACAAGAAGCCTTGGCTCGTGATTGGGTTGCATTGACCAAACACGAGGAAGTAAGGGCGCAGCTTCTAGAATTGCAACGTTCATTAGAATTCTACCAAGAAAGCGAAAAGGAACTAAAACAGACGCTTGTAGAAAATGAACTAGCTGCACGCTCACTTAAAAAGGAAGTGGACGAGAGTACTTTGCAGGCTTCCAAGGCGATCATGGAACGCACTAAGGCGTATAATGATAAATTGCAGTTGGAGAAACGTCTGGACGAGATGAAGGTACAGCTCACAGTGCTTCAAGATGAGCAAAGACAGCAGCAGCTGCAGCAACAGAAATATTCACAGCCAATTCGTATTAATAGCAGCGATGTCTCACAGTCCGGCTACACGTCTGAAGAGGTTCCGCTGAAAATGGCCAACAATAGAGGCAATGCACCAACGGGTTCAGCAGCGTGCGGAAGGATTAATAACCCCTCACCCGACTTGGGAATCGAGAGTGATGTCGGGCGAGTCATGAGCGTAGAGCTATCTAATGCTCAGCGTACTTTACTCAAAACTGTTGAGCTTACCGGACAGAAATCTAATCAAAATGCTGATAATGTGGGCACAAAAGATGGTAAGCTCGTTATGCCTGTTAAAGTCGAGCAAATTTTTAATATATTTCTCTTTTAAAAGATACTTCCCCAGACACAGAGGCTGCTGCGTCATCATCTACAGGACAAACAAAAATTCACGACTGTGACAAGGTAGAGCAAGAAATGGCCGAATTACGGCGTAAATTAATACGCACCAAACGAGCCTTTGAAGACACATATGAAAAGTTGCGTGATGTTAACAAAGCTAAAGCACAAGTTGAAAAAGACATCAAAAATCAAATACTTAAAACCCACACTGTACTGCGAAATGTTCGATCTAATATGGAGAATGTGTTATAACAATTGGTTTGATCGCAACATCATCATTATCTTCATCTTCATGAAATGGATTCACAAATCGGCAAACATTCTGTTAATATGTCACAAGTTTTCTTTTTACTTATATTTTCTAATAATTGTGTTCTTTAATGTTCTTTGTAAATCACCTTATATAAACGGCACTTAAGCAACCAGTTTTTAATACAAATAATACTACTTGCATTTTCTAAAGACTGTATAAAATTAAAACAAATATGTATAATAAATGCAAGTTTATCTATACCCTCCTAATGTACTACACCTAACTGGTACTATATTAACCAGACACCTTCGTTCATATTGAATGACTTAAAAATACATAGTAGTAAGCTTATTACTAACATTTATGAACAGTATAAATAACTCCCTATGCATGTATACATTTTGCTCCTTAGCAATAACTGATTTTAAAAACTAAAACTGAGTGCCATCTTGCCATATCAAATTAACAGTAATAAGAGATTAACCTACTTCTTATTCAGCTTGAATGAATTTTCTTAATACTTTTTATTTATTTCCCGAATTCGTCATGAATTACCGCTTTCAGTTGACAATCGGAACGGACATTGAAATAATATTATAATATACTCGACCTCAAATATTTTTTCGCTGTACACTTATGTATGTAAAACCTCCAAAAATTTGCTTTCGAAAAGATACTTAGAATTAAGTTTTGTACAATGAATACGGTATGAATAAAAATACATTTATAGTTCGTTTTAAATTATGTGTTTTATTGAAGATATCTAGAATCCTTTGTCAAATAGTAAATTTTATTTACAATATTAATAAATGTTAATTTTAGACACAAACTATTAAAAACATGCATTTTCCTAGAAAATCGTGTCAGATTTTACAATATAGAAGCTTAAAAAAAAGGTACATTAAAAATGTAACGAACTTTTTCGGTGTCTTGGCGTTGCCAGAAATATGTACGCGCTGTCACTTGTAAGGTTTCTTGCAACTGTTAGATTTTGTTTCATTTAGTATAGTACATTTTCATTGTTTAACAGAAACATACAATATTATATCAATTTTGACAAAGATCAACATTTAAAATGATTTAAAAAAAATTAATAGTCGACTATGTTAAAAACAGCTGTGACTGTTACGGCTCCGTTAAAACTATTTAGAGCCCTGGTTTATAGCCAACAAGATACTATTAAACTTTAATCGCATCTTTGTATTGTAATTTAAACGATAGAGAAAATATTTAAATATTGTTTACCGGGTATTTATACCATTTTGTAGCATATTCAATATCGAAGTTTACTTTATTTATTATTATAGAATTGGGCTTTACTACTAATTTATTATTATAGAATTGGGTTTTACTAGCTGTAAATAACAGCTTTACTATTTTTAGCTATTGAGCTAAAATGGTACGACTTGCCAGATCGGGATATTTTGTTCTGGGAAAGGTGGCAGCCCTTCGGTTGTGTTTACATACATTAACGCTTTAAGCGCGTGTGTGTGTTTGTTTCGGTTTTGTTTTCGCTTATCAATTTTACAATTTTGCAGCTGTAGAGCTAACTATGTACAAATGTATATGATTTGTGAGATAGTAACTGTTTAAAGGGCTTCACATTGAGCTTGTACAATATTGATATTAGTTTCAAACTTCGAACTTCCCACATTGCGCGTGAATTTGTTTGTTAGTGTGTTTGTGTTCACCAGTTGCACTAACCCTTTACCGACATTTGAACAATAAAACAATATACACATGGTGTCACCTTATCATTTACATGAAGAGGATGTAAATTCCATAACTTCACAAGGCCAACAACACCGTTCCCGCAATGAATTTTCCGCTCTTTTGCAAACTAGTAAGTAAATATTTAAATCATTTCTATTGTGTACCAGTAGCGTGAAAGCCGTTTAATTTTGTTGATGTGATTCATAGTTCATTTGAATGGAAATCATATATCAATGCCCATTGAAAAATTGTTTAAAAATTGTTGAAATAGATTATGTGTCATTTTTTAAATGTCTTAAGAATACAAACGAGCAGTATTAGTTACTAAATTTGGTGATAAGATTGTTTAGCGGTAAAAAAAAAATGAGCAAGAGTTGAATTTACGTGTGAATGTGTGTGTGTGCGTGTGCTAAATGTATACAATCAAACATTTACCGAAGAGTTTTACTGCCATTTGAACCCCCTCTTTGTTTACTTAATTTTCATACCCGAGTCATTTGTTTTTTTTTAGGAAAAATTGATATTGAGAATAAAATAAAAAAAAAACAAAAAAATTGTTTGTGGCCCATGGGGGGATCGAACCCGCGACCTTCGCGTTATTAGCACGACGCTCTAACCAGCTGAGCTAATGGGCCTCAATGAATGAGGCGTGCTTAAACTCAACCATGTTTGCAAAGTAAAAGTAAAATATTGTATTTAATTGGGGGAGGAAATTTGATTTAAAGAGATACAAGATATAAATGTATGTGAGAACACAAATGTTGTTAAATATATTTAATTGTTGATACCAGCTGCATATCGACATAACATTGAATGGAATCAATGAAACAGTTTGTCTATGTCTGCTTTTTATGGAATAAGATGATTGTATTGTACGAGTATCTTCTTAACAAGACCATCTCTGGGCGTCGAGTATATTTCATTAAATCGTAACTCGACTTCTCCCCAGCTCGTAGCTGACAACTTTCAGTTGTGAGCTTCGTAAATGGTCCGAAGGACGAAATATTGACTAGCAGTGCTTTGCCGATGTCCTTTCGTGGGGACTGTCCACAGTTGGCTTTTGGCTTTTGCACGTTGCAGACGCATTTTCAACCGTTTACGCGTGATAATTATCGAATATACACAAGTTGTGCCACCAAATGAAACGCGATAATCGCAACGCATCCCAAGTTATTAGTTATGAATCTCAACAACTTACAACTTGTTCCTTTGTTTTGCCAATTGTGTGTGTCAACTAATGTTGAATTGATATAGTTGTGTATCTGTGAAGATATCTCCAGACACTAAGGAGCCAACTTGGCAATGAAGTTGGGTGTGCTTTTAACCTTCTACGAAACCGCTTACTACAATCAGTTCGATAATTTGAAGGCTTTCAGACTTTAAATTTGTGCATTTACCTATAACTATAAATACGATTCGATTGTTGAAACACATGATGAGGGAAATCCTACATATCAGCCAACTACCTGTCTAAAAACTTGATTACCAAACAATTGTTTATTTTGTTCCCCAAAAAACAGATACTGCATTCGTACATAGTATTTTTAAATGCATATGCGTGACGGGAATAACTATGTTTTCTAGCAAAGTAATGTAGTGAATAATGAATTTTTGATGTTTTGTGCAAGTTGTCGAAAGCTGTCATTGCTTCTATCCAAAATATTAGTCATGGGTGGCGTTAAAGGGATGCATTAGGAATGTCAGTTGGTTTAGTTCTCAGCACCTGTCGAGCAATATGTTCAAGGTTATTTTCCAGCTTAAGTCACAGTCATTTTAAATGAATACTTCTAAAATGATATATCTTGCTCACCCACAGAGGTTAAAGACCTTACATAACTGATATTATATAATAACAAAAATGAATATATAATAAAAAGGTGCCTTGTAAACTATTGTATTTATGATATTTACCAAAAATAAATGATTGATAAGCGAAAAAAAGTAAAACACCAAAGTGAATTTTATTAAGTGCCTTAGCTATCTCAATAAACCACAAAATGTCCAGTCCAGATCCCAGCCGGAACAGCACAACCATTTCAATCGAACTCAACAGAACCAATACGACCTCAAGCTGCAATCCCAGCATTGCCAGCCAGCGACGACGACAGCAGAGGGCTGCTCAGCATCGTCAGGAGTCGTGGTTTCGACACTCGATGCCACCGGCTGTTAATCGAGATTTTGAATCTCTGGAGCATCTCACACATGATTCGACCAACGGCCTGGATGAGCAGCTGGCGGCGTCCTTAAGTGGCAAATTGCCTGTCCTCAGTCATACGAGCATACACCTGAACAGTGCCAATAGTAATCTCGGATTCATCGATTCCGATACACCAAACACGCCCATAACACCGCAATCCGATTCGGTGGCTGGCACGCTCTCCTCCTGTCAACCAATTGGTGCAGACAATAGCTCCAGGCATAAGTCACGTAATCGCAAGGATTCGAAAGGTTCCATATTATCCAATGCAGCACGCGGCTTACGAATGACAACTTCATTTCTACGCCGTAAACGCAAGGAATATGAAGGTGAGTTAGGTTCAAGTGTCAGATTTATCTCTATTAATAAAGTTGATTAGTTAATCTTTAAATAGCTGCTACAAGAGAGTGGAGTTTTCATTTGTATATAGTACAGTCGCTTTGAAGTCTAAACTTTTCAATAAAACAGTGAACAAATGTTTTTCAAAATCAAATTTTCAAATCAAAATTTTCAGAATCAAAGAAAAACCTTATTAAAATGCATCAATGCATAAATTATAATTGGTCGCATTAATATATTCTCTCAAGCTTAGCCAAAATAAGTTTTTGAATTGCTTGTTGTGAAAGCGACTACTGTTTTTGTCTCAAGCGAACGCTTTAGTTTTTTGTATTAGTCTGGAAACTTTACTTTAGTACCAATTATAGGGCTAATCAAGAGCTATAAGCTTAAATATTTGTCCAAATAAACAAATGTTTCTTTTCACTTTGAATGCGTACGAATATCACGTTCGACATTAGAGGCCCAAATTCTATTTTTTAGAAGTCAATCATTTTTTCACTTTAGAAATTTAAACTTTAAAGGTTACACAAAAACTATGAAGTCTAAGTATCAAAATTTTAATTTCGCTTTTGCTCTAATGATATTTTAATAATCATATTTGTTTTTTTTTTTTTTTATAAATTGCTTTATATTGATTCTTTTCATTTTTGTTAATCTATGCCTCCAAGTATTTTCATAATACTTTTTTGCAACACAGTGTGCATGCTGTGTATTTCAATGACTGATAAGACAATTTGAATAAAATATTAATCATATATTCACGATCACTGCGGACGGCAGTTCGCGTTAGTGACGAAAGCATCACGATGGGTGCGAAAGGCGACTAACTATATATACAGCTAAGTTGGAAACTTGCTACGAGTTATATACCGATCGAAATGTTTAGTCCTAACTTACAAAATGGCATACTGAAACTTTTTCAAACCAACCTGGGTCATGAGATACGGGGGTGTAAGTGGGAGGGGAAAAATTTAAATGATTGCAGATAATGGGGCTGTTGGAGCCTTTTGGTAAAATTTTTTAAAAATTTTCAATAAAAATATAAATTAATAAAAAAAAAGGCGAAAATTGGCATTCGGCACTGCGCAAAAAGTAATTTTTATGTACAAAGAAGCTAACCCTTTTCGCTCACAGTGCACAATGCCAATTTTCGCCTTTTTTTTATTAATTTTTATTTAAAACTTTTAGATTAAACTAAATTTTGTTCGTCACAAAATTGGATATCAGAAATTTTGGGGCTAGAAATTGCTTTCGTCACTAGACTTTTACCTCGTGTAGAGGGTTTTTTTTTGTGGGATTAAAACATAATTGCAACGCAAGTGTTGACTGAGTTGTGGGTGCAGTATTTGGTAAGAGTCAGTAATTGTTTTTTTACTCTGAAAATAGCCTTATTGATTTCCATGATCATGCCTTACAACAGGCAGACATGGTAAATTTCTAATATGTTTGATCTTAATTCTATTAATTATAAAGTTACATTTGTTTAATCACCCAATCTCGGAGATCAGCCACATTTGCATAAACTCCCGGATATTTGGCTAATGCGCAATTTGTGCCCCAGGAAACAATTCCGACAAGTTTGCCGCCTGACACAAGCGGTCCACCAGAATCCCCTTGGCATGCATCCTTATTACTGCCCGCCGCACAGATCATGGTCTCCCTGATTTTAGAACCGTGTCCATAGCTGGAGCTGCCACATTCCGTGCGTGCCACAATGCGTGTGTCAATGTACAAGAGATGTGACGAAGAACCGCCATTATATGATGTAGAGCCCCAGCCAGAGCAGCTGGCGGCAGCTCCATGTTGTGGTGTTGCGGTTGCCAACTGGATGGCTTTGATGTTTGCTCCCAAAGTCAGCTTGGTCTTCAGCCATACCACGCCAATGTCGTTGATCTTGGTGCTGGTGCTATATCCCTCATGTATCTTGAATGCTGCCGCATTACTGATAACTCCGCCAATTGATCGATATGTGGATCCAGCGCGTACTCTCAGCGTTGGTACCGTCACCTTGAGCAGGCAATGGGCAGCAGTTACCACCATGGTTGAACTGATGACGCTTCCTCCACAGAAGTGGAGTCCAGAACGTTGCAGCGACACTTGCCAAGGATGTGAACTGATCGATGTTTGGGATCCGCCCACAATGCGACCATCTAGATCCACATCCCGTTGCGCAATCAGTCCATTGGGTATCACAGCACAGTTGGCACTTGCCAAGAGACCCAAGATTATTACAATAGACTTCCAGAACATATTTCTTTAACGTCGCAACACTTTGTATTGCTATAACAGAATAAACAATGGGTTCGCCTTATATAGGGGAATGCAGCTGGTCGACCAGGTGAAAATTCTCTCTACACACATGATCCATTGTAAATTAATAAAGTTGTAGCTGATTAAGTTTTCCACTTGAAACTAAAGTGATAATCGTTCTTGTGAGTTATAGGCTCATAAATCACATGGTCTGCACATGTTTCTTCTGTCAATTTAAATATCTTTAATTTATTTCAGGATGTCTTTAATAGCTCTATATGTATTTGTTAGTTATTCTATTTGAATGACCGCCATCAGTGTTTGTTTAATAGTATCTTTATCATTTGATTTAAAGACTATACTAATCCATTGGTAGGGTTTTGCCTATTGTAAATATTACAAACGCTCAGGAACGATATGGACAAATTTCTATAGCCAAGAATCCAGACTGGGAGCAAGTTTGAGTGCTATGATTTAATAAACAAATGATTGTGGAATAACTACTATATTTATTCTTTTTTAGTTTGATGATTAAATAAATATTTTAACACCAATTGAAATAAAATAATATTCACATGGATAAAACATTTTAATTCCTGATCAAGAATTTTTACAATACTCATTGCCATAATTCTCTTGTAAATCCAGAGTATAAACAACAATCGCTTCGAGGCATATCAGTAAAGCGTGTGTATCTATTATTTAATTTAAAATGTGGTAATTTTTAAAACACGAATACATGTATAACCAACAGTTATTATTTTCTTTACTATGTCAAGCCAATTTATCCACACCTTTTTAATATTTATTGGGTCTGTTTCTGTATCCGACGTCTTCTGAAAGGTATTAAAAACGTGCAATATTGTTGGTATAGAAGGATGTCAAATGTCATCGTCGCTTAAATAAGAACATTTTCAGCTTCCGGCAAAATTTGTTGTTGACCGTTTGCTTTTGGCTAAAATGATAAAACTGTCAAATGGCTTGCTGACTTGTGGATTACGCCATCAACTAACACATTCATACTTTAACACAATCGTAAAATAAAAGAAACTTGAGAACTCAACATCTTTTTCCGTCCTGCATATTTGACGTTCTGTTATTTTCCTTGGGATGATGCTTCACCTGCTCCGCTCAACCGCTAAAATGGCAAAAATAAAATTGAAATTGAATAGATAATAAGAATATAGTAAAAAGATTACCAAATACATTTCATCCATTTCAATATCCTCAATATCCGGTAAATACTCTACACACTGCTTGAAAGTCACACGCTTCTTCGGCTGATTTCTGTTGCTGTTACCGTCGCCATTATCCTTTCGAATTAGAATAGGCTTAATAGAGCCTGACTTCTCTGCCTGTAGCTCCGGTTTGACTGAATTCATTTTATAAAATATAGTTGCACTTTTATTTCATTTATAAATTATTTACATAGATTGTAAAAATTAGTTGCTATGCTATCCTACATTTATTTCAAAGACTACTGAAGCAATTGCTAGAAAATAAACTCAATCAAAACTTAGCTTAAAATAACCTGGTATTCATCTAAGCTTAAGTTGCTGCAAGTGAACATCTACTTTTTTGTATAGTGCTTATTATCCCACGCATTAATCAATTAAATTAGACAAAAGCTTTTAACCTCATCAAATTCAATCTTTCAAGATAAGAATTAAATGGTATTTGTGTTCAACTGGGTCGCAATAAAGTGCACACCACTGAGATCATCAATGTCTCAACATAAACGTACATACTTACTTGGATTTCTTTTACTTTCTCATGACATCATCACGAGGGCAGGGAGAGGGGAGAGGGAAGGAGGAGAGAGACAGAGACCTGATATCCTAATGTGCTCGGCATGAAAGAATAAAACATGTTGCGATTGTGCCTGGACACGTTGACATTTTTCACTCATTGCAAAAAGCTTTTTAGGCTAAATGTTCCGTGTCCGTCTAATATCCTTGCAGATAGTGGTAAAGTAAATTAGCGACTTCGTATACCAGCGTGCTTGGGGTCGCTGCCAACCTTTTTCCTGCTTTAAAAATCAATGAAAATACAATTTGGTACAGTGGTTAAATTAAAAGACACATTTCACATGTCCCTAAAACAATTCTTTGTACTGGTAATTAAAGAATGAAAAAAAAAAATTAAAAAAAGTTTTTTCTAATGGCCCATGAGGGGATCGAACCCGCGACCTTCGCGTTATTAGCACGACGCTCTAACCAACTGAGCTAATGGGCCTGTGCTTCAACGCTGACAAAAGCGGCATAAGACTAATTCAGCAATCAGAATTCTATTGACAAATGAACAAAACAATAATTTTGCTAATAAAATTTATTTATATATTCATTTATTATAATATTTGTATTAAAATGTTATTGGTTACATTTGAATTCACCTTGTTTTTTTATCTTGCTCTTCTGCTATTAAAGCTCTTCTGCTATATTCATAATATAATTGTATTTTACGACTAAGAAATTAAAATGAATTGACAAAATATTCTGTTTACTTATTAGTTATTTTAATACTCCCAAACTGTCGTTTATACAAGTTGCACTTTCGGCGAGCAACATCCAAGTGTCAGGATGGCCGAGCGGTCTAAGGCGCCAGACTCAAGATGTTGAATCTTGCCTCTTTAACAGGGGTTCGTATGAGCGTTCTGGTCCTCTCTGAGGGCGTGGGTTCGAATCCCACTTCTGACAATAATTTTTTATTTTTTTTTAAAAGCTATTTAATTTTTAAATAAATAATAATCTAAAGCTTACTAATATTTTTATATGTAGTTTTTTAATTGAATTATAGTTAGCTTCTTTTTGAATTTAAATGTCGTCTTTAATCAGTGCTAATACTTAATGGTGTTGAGCTTGCTTGCTCAACAAGTGCCTCCGTGGCGCAATTGGTTAGCGCGTTCGGCTGTTAACCGAAAGGTTGGTGGTTCGAGTCCACCCGGGGGCGGATTTCTTTTTTATTTTATTAATTTTTGCAAGTTGAAAAGTACATTTTGAAAATGTATTTACATTATTTAAGTCTTTACTGCAGTTACTATAACTAAATGGTTAATGTTGGACTGATATAAAATGTTGTTAATAAAAAAGGCCGTAACATAAAATGTATAAAATTACATTAATAAATCGGTCGAAATATCTTTTTAATGTTATATTCGAGTTGACCAACTGCTTAACTTTCAATTTATTATTGTTTTACTCGTTCTGTTAGTGGTGAAGCCTCTCTCAGCTGGTGAATTTTATCGCTCTCCAAATACATACGTCTGTAAGCATGTGTGTGTTTGTTTGTTTAGCTCTCTCTCTCTCTCTCTCTCTCTCTTTCTTTCTCTCTCTCTCTGCCTCTCTGATTTGCAGGTGAATCAATGCGGCATTTGCTCAGTTGCTCGTCAAACACTCGCGCGCAAAGTCGACAATCCGCATTTCTGTTGCTAAACGAATTTTTAGCGTTTAATTGGTTCGGAAAATTACATACATATATGCGTATACATAGATTTGTTGTGTTTGGAATTTGAAATAGCGTTCAATACTTTTTCGGAACAATGACTTTTAGTATTTCCGCATCAAGCATATGTTTTGGTTTTTGAGAAATACTAAGTGCAAAAGTGAAACATACAGTTTTAATGTGGAAAACAGATGTAATTTAAAGGACATTTACAAGCCAATGTTAAACAAGTACATGTATATTTATGTGCTTATCGATGTGAGCTTGCAAGACAAGTTGCACTTTACGTTCGTTCCACATACGCCACGTTGTACAGTACACATGTGGCACGTATGATAAAAACCATGACCAGTCTAATGTTTATACATGTGTATATCGTAGCACATACATCGATGTCTGTGCATCTCTGATTGTATTGCTCTGACGGTGGATTGGCGCCCTCTCAATTAAACTCTGCCCATCGTCTAGTCTCTATGTAGCTCTTCTCTCTGTTGTCAACGGAATGGGACACAACAACAATGTTTGTTTCCCTTTTTTTATTATGCTAGCATTTCTCACTGTTTATTTCATTGCCATTGTTGCATTATTATTGTAATTGCGGTTTCTCTCACTCACACACACATTTGTGTACACAATGTTGTTCAAACTAGTTTCTTCATGTTTTGTTTTGCGGTCTCTGTTTTAAATAATATCATTGCCCGCTTCTTTTATCACAACTTTTCTTTCGTTCTGTTGTTTTAAATATTTCTATAGTTTTTCGCAAATTTGTCGTTGCACCTTTTAGTTGAATTTGTGTTCGCATTTGATTGTTAACAAATTTTAAACGTTCATTCTCCCAGCAAGTTCGAGTATTATTTTCCTTTGCTATTAAAACCAGATTTAAATTGTTCTTCGTAATTCGATAGTAAAATTTGAGAATGTATTGTGTTGAAAATAAACGCAAATTAAGTTTCGAAGGTAAATTTTCCAAGAATGTGACTAATATTGTTTAATGTGTTCATGTGGAAGTAATTACTAAGATACATAATCTTTAAGAATCTACATATGTATGTACATGCTATATTGCATGTCAAATGAATGATTCAATTAATGTCATATTGTGTATTTCTATTTATTTATTTATTTATACAATATTTGTTCATCAGTTACGTCCGAATTTCAAAATACTATACTATATACACTTTGTGTATGTTGTTATTTATAAATAAATAAAAACAATAACGTCATCATTCGAATGCGCAGTGAAAGACCTTACATATTCGTAAAATATTCTAAACTTATGACATTTAACATTAAAATAATACATAAAAATATTTGAGCAATTTAACTTAACGATGACTTACTTCATGATCTTATCCAGTTACTGATGCTTGTCAATTTTAAATAAAAAACAAGTTTCCGTAGATGTTTAATTATTTTCGTTTCAATTGAATACCTTCGAAAATAAGTATCTTTTGAGAATTGCGTTTTAAATCGCTTCTAAAAACAAAGCGATGTCATTGTCAAGCAACAACAGTTGGGATGGTAACCTTTATAAATATAAAAAATTTATTGTACCTTTAGAATATCTTCTTGTTTATTTTAATTGTTTTCACTTTTGCTTTCAATGTGCGTTTCTTCTCATACATCCAAGTGTTTTTGGTCTAAATTTGTATAGTTGTAGTTCAAATATGCTTTGTTCAAGACGTCATCAACAATAAGTGATAGAATGTGGCATGATCGACTATTTGCTTCCCTGTGCATAATAAACTGACCTTTCAAGGTAACCAAAGAATTGAGGAATCGAGAGTTTATAAGCACTTAAAAGTTTTTACACTTATGCACACAGAAAGTTGAAGGGAGATGCATAAGGGATTAGTTTAAGTTAGCTAAGTTTTTAATTTGTTGCACATGCTTTCATATTTGATCATATATTTGTTGTTCAGCTCATTCTACTTGTCGTTCGCATTGACAAAATAGCCAACCCATATCCAATTATTGTTCGATTGACAATCATTTTGTATTGATTCGGTTTTCACAATGAGCTGTCGGTTGGTTGTCATTACTGTGCTACATTCATGGGCCTTGCGACTCCATACATACTACCATATACATACAAATAGGTACATTTCACACTCATAGAACTGACTAATAAATACTCCTACTCATGCTATTTCTATGTATGTAAAATCTGTATGTATGTCAGATATGTGTGCTTGCAAATAATACAGGTTGGTGACAAATAAAGCACGAAGAGTGTTTGCTTTTCTTACATACCCTGTACGCATAGCCAATAGAGACTAATATGATAGAGCAATGCTGTGCTTAAATGTTTTTATAATAGTAAAAATCTTATACTTAAACAAGTTGAAAGATTTATAAGCACAGACGTTATAATTTAATTTGCTGATTGCATACAGAGTATTTAATATTCCAGTAGTTTCAGATGTCGAATTCACTTTACCACCCGTATTTGGAAAACTTTATAAAATGCTACGGGCTTTATTTACTGAGTTAGATTAAGGTATTTGTATAAAAAAACGTATGTACGGGAGAACATAAGTTTAAATATATTGCGCTACAGTCGATATGCACCGGATTCTCTTTATTTGTATACTTACTCTCAGTACTAGCTGTTAGCTGTTTGCGTACGTGATGACTGTTAAGGTTAATATACTTACTTATATATGGAGATGGGGTATATAATAAGATATAATATTGTATACAGCTGTGAGTAGCTCAACTTGGTTTATCTTTAAATGCATCTTGAGACCGGCTATATAACAATTGTATATGGTTTTGCATTATTAGCCTAACACTTGCATTCAGTAATTTTAATTTTGTATATTTGTTTTTTTTTTTTGTTTTTTTTATATACAAATTTGAAAGTAAAGATGTTTGGAAACAGTCCAAAATACATTCATATACACTTGCCCAATAATATATATTTATAGATGCAAAACAAAAGCAAAACAACCATTTATTTGCTTCTTGGCCTGCTTTTTTGCCAGCCTCCATAGATTATTTTGTATACTTGCAGAATAAAATTTGTCTCTGCGTATTTTGGTGTCTTTATGAATTATATTTTGCTTTTACTTGTTCTATGCTATCATTTTATGTTTTATTTATAAAATATATTTATTTATCCTTAATACCTTCATATTTTTAAATATATACATATGCAGAATTGAGATTTACTTAAATCTACGCATCTGAGAATTTCCTTTGATCAAAATTTTCCGATTTTGTTAATCAAATATATTAATTAGCCAAGGAAAATTGGTTTATATTTATGACTTTTCCTCTGCATTTTTAATGTTGGTCTACTAATGTCATCCGTAATTACTTGAGTTCACAAAGTACCGACTGACGTTGGGCCTTTATTAATATTTATGGTCAATTTCGATGTAGACAGTGGGATCTACATGCAATATTGTGACTAGGAAACAACGCCTGAGTCCCACCCATTGCCAGCTAGCTACTATATTAATGATATATTCTCTGTAATTTACTATACCCAGTTTAGGACTAAACGAGCTTTGTTACCAAATGCGGAACTTGAAAGAAATTATTTTTAACTTTTAAATTTGATTGATTTGTCAAATACTGGAATCACATATTGATGTGCAAAGGCACAAACTTATCTTGAATAAGTTTTCTCAAACTGAATCTTTAATTTCTTTATGATATGATTAACCGTTGATATTCTTTCTATAGAAAATGTCATTGCATATTTTTGAGAATAGAAATTGCAATAATAACAGTATGTTGTTTTTCTTTTAAGCGATGGTATTCGAAGGGCCTAATTATATTTAAGTGTTGACTCTTGTTTACTGTGGCCATTGCAAACACGCTAACACGAGCATTACCATACTTAGTATCTGGTTTTGGCTTTGGTTTTGGTTTTGGTAACACGCAAATGAAAGTGTTTGCTTATGATTTGTGTAGACAACATGACAATGGAATGGTTCCAATGTAATTCTGTTAACTTCCGTTTTTATAATGGGCGAGGTCGTTGACTTGTTTACTTTTTTTTCGTCTAGTTAAAGTTTGATTTTGTATTCGTCTTCCTGTAAAGAACTTTGTTTGTGTTTTTTCTTTTGGTTGTCGCTCAAAAAAGAAATCAATACTCTTCTCTCTCGCTTGAAATGTGTGAATAATTTGACAATGGAACTGGAACGAATCGTAGTAATCATTTCATATCACATCGTTAATCAAATAGATAGACTATCGAAAAGAACTACTACCTGGTCCCGAAAGGGCATTCACAATGACAATCAAAAGCTAAATCAAAAGTACAGTGAAATTACTTGAAACTTAGTAGAGTAAAGTAAAAAGTGCAACAGTTAAAGTAAACCACAAAAAAAAAAAGATATTATAAAAGAATCATGTCAACATGGCAGATCCCAACAAATATAATGGCCACAACAACTCAAGCAACATCAATGGGAGCAATAATCAACAAGTGGGCGCCCCTGCAACATCAACCGCATTCCAGGCACCGAATTCCCTGTCGAGTGTCTCGCAACAGGTGCACATGTGGTGCCAGCAATGCTTGCGGCGGCTGAGAGGTGAGGCATTGCGGCACACGGCCACAACTGGACCAACACAGTTTGTCCCAGACGTTGGCACCAACACTGGACCGGCTGGGGAGGCACCTTCCTCCACTGATGATGATCTGAATAGTGTTGAGACAACAGAAGTCGATGGACACATACGGCCACGACGTCTAACAGAAGAAACAAGCAATCCTCCAAAGCAAGAAAGCTGGATATCAGCCTCCAAACGAAAGTTACTGGAAAAAACGGGCCTTAAAAAGCCCAGATGTAAAGGTGTATACACGTTTCTTTCTATCTATCTGAGTACACTCACTATTCATAAATCTCTTCTCTAATATTTGCTTAAAGCTAACAACTTCTGATAACAAACTGCACTTAAGTGATAGTCTTTTTTTTAAGACACTAAAGTGAGCTTTACTATTTAAGTTGAAACTATACTTAAAATGATTCATTAATAATTTAACATCTTTGTAGTACTGAAAGTAATGAAATTAGTGAACTTATCCACTATTGTGACTAGATAACTATTTAACTAGTCACGCTTTTCTAGGGTGTCTCAACTTCGGCACACCGAAGCTAACTTAATTGCCAGTATCAATGCTATTTTTCAGTTTGTAATTGGTCCCTTGCTTTAAGCTGGAAATGCGCTCTGTGTAATAGCCGCTGTTCGGGGAATGATTAATTTAACATAAGGCAACAGATAACAGAGAGAGACAGAGACAGAGAAATACACACAATTCGTTTCAACGATTGCAACGCACCCCAAAGGGGTAACAAATCTTTCGACGCTGAATTTCGTAGTCAATTTCCACCTTTGCACGATTCTCATATCGTTTTTCAGTCGCAACATCAAGCTGCAAGAGAACACACCACGCAGCACGCGGCAAACAGCAATAGATATAAAAAACGGGGGCAACAACAGAAGAAAAAAAATAGTGTTGTGTTTTGTTGTGGCTTCTCTAATATTTGTTATCTGATAACTGTGCGACAATTAATTATATTTACCGATTGCCATTTGATTGTAATCGTGAATGTTAAGTGTTTTTATTCTATATTCGGATTTATTGGCTATGCTAAATATAGTTCACATATCGAATGCATCACGTGTCAGTGTGACAAATCGATATTGCGTATTTTCGATACACCTACGAAAGTGACTCGTCCTTTATTTACAAATAGCTCCAAGTGTATATTAGTATGTGCATCTAAAGTTTCCTTCGTAATCAATATACTATGCATTAAGTGTTAGTTTATAAGATTTATCTATATATAAATACTTCTAACGATTATGCAAATGTCAAAGTTGAAGAAATCTGAGAACATTTTGCGAAATGTTGTGGATAAAACTACGTTTAAGAGCGCAAGCGCTTGTCCATTGAAACTCCTTGTACGCCCATTGCCACACCCACTTGTGGCTTGTTCCCTTGACTGGTTCCAGTAGTAATACAACTGCAACAAGCAAATCCCACCAATCTGGAGGGGGTAATCAAACCAAGTACAGCTAGGGAGAGCATAGCTTTTCAGACCGTCGGCGAGTACGGTTCTAGGATTGAGGATTGCGAGGACGAGGCGGATCAGGAATCAATTGCGACGGCTGCCACGGAATTAATAAGCGACATTCGAGATTCAAATAGAAGTCTAAACGCTCCGCAGCGTCGAAATCGCTCCCAGAGACGCAGAAGATTCTCGAGAGGACAGTGTCGCCATTGGAGCAGAATGAATTTTCGCAATGTCTACAAGGCGCTACGTTTACGTTGGAGGCGTAAGTTTGATATTGAGTATTCAAGCAGAAGGTCAAACGAAATCTAATGCATGTCCTGTGCAAATTTAAACCTTCTAGCTCTTATCGTTTGAGCTCTGCGTTGATTACGATAAGGAATACATCTGAGTATGCTTCGAAAGAAGTTTATTCAGTTCAGATAAATCTAAATTTCGGTTCATCAATATGCTCGCAAATTGTATAAGGCCTGATGAGGCCAAGGAACTGTGCAAGTTGATGAAACAGCATCAAATCATACCAGATGTAGTTGCCTGTTTGCCATCCCTGGTTGTCAATGTCTTGTATCCTTGCGAGACTAAAGTCAGACCGGGCTCTTATTTAACTCCTTTGAAGGTCCGTCGCCAGCCTGTCATTAGATGGATGGCAGAGCCGAATAAGTTTTATACTCTGGCAATGATTGACCCGGATGCCCCAAGCCGTGCTACCCCATTATATCGGGAATGGGTTCATTGGTTGGTAGGCAACATTCCTGGCTCCGATGTCATTTTTGGCGACCCACTTGTTGCCTACATTGGAAGTCGTCCACCTGCGGGCACGGGTAGACACCGCTATATTTTCATTGTCTTCAAGCAGATCTGTCACTTGGATTTCGATGAGACCCATATACCCAACGATATGTGTGACGAGCGTCGCAGTTTCAGCATTAAGCGATTTGCACAAAAATACGCACTGGGCAATCCTCTAGCTCTGAACTTTTTCTTTTCTTCTTGGGAGAGCGATGAATTATAATGAGTATTATTATTTTGGTAACTGAATAAATTCTTAAGAATAGTAATATGTCTTTGTATTTGTTTTTTCTATGTTAAGTGAATATGTTTTTGATATCAAAATTATTTATTATTTGCAGATGAAGATGAGCCCGCACCGTTCGACTCTGACACAGATGAGGGGGAGAAGCGAATCATCGCCTTAAACTCGCCACAGCCGATTAATTATTGTAATAACCGAATATCAACGGCTAAATATAAGTGAGTACAAGTTATTCACGCTTCGAATAAATATGGGTGGGGATAGGTGTTTCTTATCTTTTGTTTGATCTGTTCAAGAGTGAGACCACTACTCATAACGGCAATTCAATTTGATAAGAAATAACACATTCAATTATTCACTTAATGATTCATTGTTTTCCATTTTTCTATTTATAGTGTTGCCAGTTTTCTACCGTCGTTCCTCTTTGAGCAATTTAGACGATATTCCAATTGTTTTTTCTTACTTATTGCATTATTACAACAAATTCCGGATGTATCTCCAACGGGTCGTTACACAACACTGGTGCCACTTATATTTATACTGTCCGTGAGCGCTATTAAAGAGATCATTGAAGATATTGTAAGTACTGCAATGTTCAACAGAATTTCAGACACGTTCTGTGCTCAGAAAGTTGTTTGCAATTTATTTTTATTCTGTAACGCTAAAATTATATAAAGCCAAAATAATTTTGTCTAAGAATTAGTGAGCACATAAATTACAATTATTTCTTTTTTCCGAATTTAGTTATTTAAGTATTTTAATTATATTTTCAGAAACGTCACCGCGCTGACAATGAGATCAATCATCGAATGATTGAGAGACTAGAAAATGGCACGTGGACCACTGTGCGTTGGTCTGAGCTGTCAGTTGGCAACATTATTAAAGTGACTAACGATACATTTTTTCCTGCAGATTTAGTATTGCTATCCTCCAGGTGAGTGGAAATTGTTTCTAACCTTGCTCCCAATTGATTCTAAATATATATTTTTTAATTTTAGTGAGCCTCAGGCCATGTGTTTCATAGAAACGGCCAATTTGGATGGGGAGACGAACCTGAAGATTCGACAAGGAGTTGCACCTACGGCCAAATTACTGGAAACAAAAGACTTGATGCAATTACAGGGCAGGATTGAGTGTGAACTACCAAATCGACAGTTGTACGAGTTTAACGGCGTCCTTAAGGAATTTGGCAAGCCGTAAGCTCATTAGCACTGATTATATATTCCCTTAGATTTGACTAAATGATTATCCTATTGCAGTTCAGTGGCTCTTGGTAATGATCAGGTTCTGCAGCGTGGTGCGATGTTACGGAACACCTCGTGGATCTTTGGAGTTGTCGTTTACACGGGACACGAGACAAAGCTGATGAAAAATTCAACGTCAGCTCCATTGAAGCGATCGACAGTCGATAAGCTGACCAACACTCAAATTCTGATGCTGTTCATGATACTGATCTCTCTCTGCATTACAAGTGGGCTGTGCAATTTGTTTTGGACTAAAGATCATTCCAAGAAGGACTGGTATTTGGGAATCGGTGATTTCCAGAGCACAAATCTCGGCTACAATCTGCTGACGTTCTTCATTCTGTACAACAATCTGATACCAATATCCCTTCAAGTCACCTTGGAGCTCGTACGATTTCTACAGGCGATATTCATCAACTATGACATCGAGATGTATCATGAGGAGTCGAATATGCCGGCCAGTGCCCGTACCTCCAATCTCAACGAGGAGCTTGGCCTGATCAAGTACATCTTCTCGGATAAAACTGGTACTCTGACGCGGAATGTAATGGTTTTTAAGAAGTGTTCGATTGCCAGTCACATCTACAAAGCGGAACGCACGCCGGAGGAATCGGAACTGGTGCAGAATATACTTCGACGACATGAAACATCCAGTGACATTGAGGAGTTCCTTGTGCTGTTATCCGTGTGCCATACAGTGATACCAGAGAAGAAAGAGGATGGCAGCATTGTTTATCATGCTGCCAGTCCGGATGAACGTGCTTTGGTCGATGGAGCCAGACAGTTTGGGTACATCTTCGACACACGTACGCCCGAGTATGTGGAGATCAATGCACTGGGGGAGCGCAGGCGCTTCCAAATCTTAAATGTACTCGAATTTACATCAAGCCGCAAGAGGATGTCGGTCATTGTCCGAACACCTGAGGGCCATATAAAGCTGTTCATGAAGGGCGCCGATTCGGTGATTTATGAACGTCTCTCGACACGGAATCAATCCTACCGAGACATGACATTGCAGCATTTAGAGGAATTCGCTTCCGAGGGATTGCGCACTCTGTGCCTGGCCGTGGCCGACATTGATCCAGATGTCTACGAGGAATGGAATCAGACATACCACAAGGCATCGACAGCGCTGCAGCAACGTGAGCGGAAACTCGATGATGCGGCCAATCTAATTGAGATTAACCTACGTCTATTGGGTGCGACGGCCATTGAGGATCGTCTGCAGGATGGCGTTCCGGAGACAATTCAAGCATTGCTCGAGGCAGGCATTTATATCTGGGTTTTGACTGGGGACAAGCAGGAAACCGCCATCAATATTGGCTACTCGTGTAGGCTTATTACACACTCCATGGATATCATCATACTCAACGAGGAGAGTCTAGATGTAAGTTGAATGATATGTTTAATATATTATGTTGACATTTTCTGCATGTTAACGCATCTATACACAAACTCATTTCAACTTTTCCTATTTATAGTTTTTTATTTTTTCTTTGCTTTTCCATTTAAATTTAAAATTGTAAACTATATAGACCTTATTTTCAATTATGAATCCTTAAACTGTATAGTTTGATTCGTTTTTTAAATTAACTTATTTTAATTTTATTGTATTGTCCATATTTTTATTTACGAAATTTAATGTTTAATTTATTTAATATATTCCAAACTCATTGAAAGCTTTTTGTATTAACATATTACACATTTAATCTTATTGATTTATACTTAATTATTTTTGGTCCGGTCGGGTTTCTTTTTACCCATTGCCAGACTATCTTCATGTCACATTTTAATGTTAATTTGATTTAGAAATATGAACTTCAAATTGTTAAGTTCTCAATTTTCAATTAAATTTACATTTAAATTTAATTTGCTTAAAATCCTAATTTAAATTATTATTGTTGCTTATAGTATTAATTACATAAATACAAAATATATTTAATGCTCAACACCTTTTGCAGGCAACCCGAGACGTCATCCTTCGACATTCCGGCGAGTTCAAGAGCTCCACGGCCAAGGATGCGAATGTGGCGCTGGTCATCGATGGCAAGACACTGAAGTATGCATTGAGCTGCGACTTGCGCGGTGATTTCCAGGACCTGTGTCTCATCTGTCGCGTGGTCATCTGCTGTCGCGTATCGCCCATGCAAAAGGCCGAGGTTGTCGAGATGGTAACGCAGAGCACGAAAGCCGTCACGCTGGCCATCGGCGATGGAGCGAACGATGTGGCCATGATACAGAAGGCAAGCGTTGGCATTGGAATTTCGGGTCAGGAAGGACTTCAGGCTGCTTGTGCCTCGGACTATTCAATTGCCCAATTTCGCTTTCTGCGTCGCCTGCTGCTCGTCCATGGCGCCTGGAATTATGCACGGATTAGCAAGCTGATCCTCTACAGCTTTTATAAGAACGTCTGCCTATACGTCATCGAACTCTGGTTTGCCGTCTACTCGGGCTGGTCTGGCCAGATTCTGTTTGAGCGCTGGACAATCGGTCTCTACAACGTTTTATTCACAGCGATGCCGCCATTTGCGATTGGACTCTTTGAGAAATTCTGCACGGCTGAAACGATGCTAAAGTATCCGCTGTTGTATAAGCCCTCGCAGAATGCGAAACTCTTTAATGTTAAAGTATTCTGGATCTGGATATTCAATGCATTGCTGCACTCGGTCTTTCTCTTCTGGCTGCCAATGGCTGCATTCATGAGTGAAACAATTTGGCAGGATGGCAAAACGAGCGATTATCTGCTCCTGGGCAACATGGTCTACACAGTAAGTGGAAATTATTATAATTATTTTAATGGCTATCTTTAATATCTTTGTAATCCTTTTGCAGTATGTTATTGTCACGGTCTGTTTGAAAGCTGGACTCATTACTAGTTCCTGGACGTGGTTAACACATGCTGCCATTTGGGGCTCAATTGTGCTTTGGTTTACCTTTGTTCTCATCTACAGCCACTTTTGGCCAACACTCAAGTTCGCCAGCAATTTCGTGGGCATGGACATTCAGCTAATGTCGACGCCCGTCTTTTGGCTGGGATTATTCCTCGTTCCCATTGCCAGTTTGCTCATCGATGTGATTTGTAAACTGTACGTGTGAAATATGCTAATTCTTTTGCAGTGGTTGTTTAATCTGTTGTTTACAGGATACATAATACCGTTTTTAAAACACTAACCGATGCTGTACGAGAATCGGAAATTCAGAGTCATGATCCTTCACAAGTGATGGAAGAATCTCGCTCTTCGTAAGTATTCAACTAGATGAAACATATACTAAGTATTACTGCATTCTTTCTGGGTTTCATTTGAATTGGTTAACTATTGGCATCAAACAAAGCATTTTGTTTACTGTGCAAAACCAGCAACAACAACAGCAAGCAAACAAACTACAAAAATATGCTACATTTTCAATTTGAATTGTTGCGCATTTTATTTTTCTTTCTTAGAATTAAGGGAAAGCTTTATTTTTTGTTCACTTTTTGCAATTCCAGCTATTTTGTTCTAACATTTGTTTGCACAACTCTGTAACATCTTTAATTGTAGTGCTAATAGATCATTTTGCATCCTATTTAATCACCTAATCACTAAATAAACCCACACAACCCACCTGAATAACTGTGTAACTGTCCAAATTGTGTTTGTTTTAATCTCATGTATGTATTTGTTTATGTTTTTCTTAAATCGCCTATCTAATTATGATGATGTAACTCCTCCTAGACATGTAGTTGAAAGTAGTGACATTATTTTAAATAGAAAATTACTTATATGTAGTAAACTTATACTTAAAAATAAGCAGGTGAAGTGAGTCGACCGATTATAAATGATTATAGATAAAACGCCAAACCTTATCAAAAACAAACAAGTTTGTCTTATCTTAAAGTTGAGTATATATGCCTATCTATATTTACAAATATCAGTCAGTTTGTATTAAAGAATGATCTTATAATTCACATATATTCATATATGTAAGTTATTGCATTAAACACTGCTGACCATAATCTAGACTGAAAATTACCTAGTATAAATATAATACTCTTTAGAGTCTGGTCACAACGATTTAGCTAACATTTAGCAAATTGAAAAGCCCAGTTTCCTGATTTTAATACAATTTTTATCTAGCATATATGTAATGCCAGTATTTATAAGCAGAATTTATTTTTAAGCATTGGATATACAATACAAAAAGAAACAATTTAAATTTAAATTTGATATTTTATTGATTTTATGCAATTCATCGCATCCAAGCCTGCTCTGAATTCCACTATAGATTATGTGATGATGATTTAATGCTATTAAATGTATCATACTTTTTGGAGCATTGTAGAACTAAAATTGTTGTGAAATTGAAGCGAAATTGGAACTCGGAACGGCTCAGACACAACATGTATTGCACACTCGTATTTAAAAAGTACCTATGCGTTATTTAAATTAAAGTATAATTTAATAATTTAAGTTTCGAAGTATAAAAGTTGAGTTGCTTAGCAGTTTGTGTTTATGTATTGAAATGCATTGAAGGAAACAAACACAATTATGTTAAAATAGATGGCGAAATTAAACATGAATTAGCAACAATCATTTGAAACATAAATCAGAAAAGATGTAAATTTCTGTCTCCTCTTCTATCCTTTATTAATAACATAATCTGCATTATATCACATTTCTTTTAATTATGTTTGACCAAAATATAAATATGCATAACCATTGTTATCAATCCCAACTCCCCCCTTCCATGACGTATCAACCGAAAATATCAAAACTACGTATTTTTTCTGCAACTTCTTCAACTTGAACACCACGCAAATGCAAATATTATCAGTATGGAGCCGGGTTTTGGCCTAAAATCGACATCCAACCACGAGCTAATAGAGAGAAAAAAGAATGGTGGGTCAAGAAGAAGCTCTCCGTTAAAGAATACAGAAGGTCCACATCGTCAATTACGCATTGAGAACTTGGATTTCGTCGAGGATATTAGAGTTCAGCAAGAATATCGACAAAGACATCGATGGCGAGGTGGTTCCCAGGTTGACGACGTTGGCAGCGAGGCTCTGCACATATAGATAGTCAATTATAATTGTTATTAAACATTTAAAAATAAAAGGTGTTTGTATCTTCTAAGTGAATATTAAGCCATGTACATTGTTATTTTGTGTCTAAGAATATGCAAAATATCTTAAATATATATATTTTAAGTGATTAAGTAATTAATTAAACTATCTACCACTCACAATAATGTATGTGCTCAGGGCGTATTAAGCCATAACCATATCCATACAATCAATCAGTAATTATTCACACATAAGTCCAAGAATTTGCATAGGAAATAAATAAATAAATGAAACTGTGATATTGAGTACTGTAGCATATGAATTGCGTGCAATTAGCAATTTTTTAAAGTGTTAAATTTTTCATATTTTATGTATCAACTCTATGTAATTTATTAGTATTCTAAGCTGATTGCTAGAAAACTAAAAACATGTTAAAAGCCTTTCGCATTACCCATTTAAATAAATTTTGAAATTAAAAAAAATATAGCATACTAATTAGAGCAGGATAGAGTTATAAGCCGACTTCATATTTTAATTTCAAATAATCCAAAAAGTATGCACATTTTTGCTAAGTTGTTTTGAAAGGAAATTTTGTAAAAGGTGCGATAAACTCTGAACATTGGTATTTCACTTAAAAGCTGTAGTCATCTTGTGACTGATATATGCATTCTATGCTTATATTTGTTTTTTCTTTAAACAAATTTTGTTATACATGTGATAAAGCATACCAACGTCTATATATATATAAATATTTAAATGTACAAAAACATAAATCTGTATTGTGAAATCCAGTTAACAAGTATTATCATTTAAGCAAAAGCTTTGCAAAATATTTATTTATATGTTACTTGTTATTTGCATTTAATTATTGTTACATTTTAAACTAAGATTGCGTTTGTATCTATTCCTTAAACCGTCCTACATTCTTTAACGATAACCACTCTAAATATATTGAACCCAACTGGAAATTTTATCCTGAAAACTATACAGAGCTGGGAAAGAAATTTGTTGTTATTAATGGTTCATGTTCCGTCTTCCATTACTGAATGAAATCCACTAAATAAAAGAATAGCTAACTTTTTGGAGGTGAATATAAAGTAGAATCTATTGTTTGTTCCACTTTCATTTGAGTATAATACAAAAAGTATGCATTGTATACTATTAAATTAGAAACTGCTGTTCGGAACAGGCCTGGATATAGGGGTTCTTTTAGTTTGTATACAATTTGTAAAACTAAACAATAATAATAACTGATTGTGCTTAATAAAAATATAAAATGTCAAAAACTAAATTTTTCAGTTATCAAGATTGGTTTACAATAAAACCCATATGCATATTGAAAGTAAAAAAAATATGAAATAGTAGTACGTCATTAATAGGTGTTGTCATAGTTTTCAGTTAAAGGTTTCCCTATTAACAGTCACAAATCGCATGTAATTGACGTCCCCTGAAATATATAAGAATAATTAAAATTTCGGCACACATTTTTCATGCTGAATGTTTTGCACTTAAATACTTATATAATTTTCTTTATTTCAATTTTTTTCTTACATGCAACAAAAATTGAACAAAATCTCTCTTATTTACTATCTAATAAAATTAAATTTAATAAGATTTTCTTAAATATGTATTTAAAATTTTCATAAATATTTTCTTTGCGTAACTCTTATTTATGTGTGTGTGCGCAGTACTATGTATGCCTTGGGATCAATTCTTCGGTGTAAGTAATTCATAGATAAATTGTGAAGTTTTATCTATATGTATATATTTTCACATATAGTCCAATTCATAGTCATACACTCACACATTCACACCAGTTCATTAGATTATTACGAGTATGGAACGAGTAATTGTCCAATTTAAGGAATTTCCGAATTGTCTTGGAAATTACACATAATTTGATCAATTTAGGGGATGGAGAAAGCACAGCATAAAATTGAATAAGCCCGAACATTCTTCTAGAATCACCTAAAGGTCGTATATACTGATTATAGAGAATATACTTACATAATGCATGTTATGTATACAAGATTCCGCCATTACTTTTAAGTTGCCGTATGTGATATTACATTTTTTTGATTTATAAATTATAAATTAATACATTGGGAAATCTGCATGCTCTATAAATTTAGAACGCCTGTAAGCCTTTGTCACCCTTTGTAGCGCAAGAAGTATGTAACTGCTGTTGACCTTCTCACTTATAATTTGAAAACGATAATGATGGAATGCAAACAATTCAAAATGAAAATAATTCGTAGAAACCAAATTAAGAAAACTGCAATAAAACCCTATATGTAATTATATTACCCATTACTTAGAGTCCCAAGACCCTTAAAAAAACCAAAAACAAAAATTAATTCTACAGATTTACTGAAACTGCGAGATTGCTACGAAATGTTTTCACCCGTCGTGCCAATACAAGAGTTGAAACGGAACTAGAATTATCGCGTGAGTACTTATCTATTCCCCAATCAGTTTACAATGTATACGACCAAGGACATTACCTGGCCATCTGGTGTTGGTATTTCATTTTTTTTTAATGGGATCGTTATAAATATGTATACTAGTGTATAGCCACGGTAATCAGCGTTAGAGATCCGGGTAATTGATGATTTGCCATAATTACAGCCGACAAATGCCATTTAGTAAATGACATTTTTGATGGTTGGGTTTTATTTTTATTTAATTTTTTTAGATAAGATTACTTCCATTTCGATTCAACAGTCGATTTTCATCATTCAGCTACACTTCATTTACACAATTACCACATTCCTAATTTAATGGAATTTAAACTGATATTAATGTTTTAATCCACAGATGGCTATGCATTTTCTCAAGAGGAAGGCGGTGCTGTTCCGCAATCTATAGTTATTCGCGCCTATGATACGAATTTGCCCAAACCAGAGGGAAACTAAGAACCATCCTGGAAACCGAGCAACAATTGTATTTATGGCACTATATGTTGAAGTATCACCTGAACTCTAGGACTGCTTATGTGTATGTGTAAAAGGGCCAAAGAATATAAATCATTTAAGCACACATATTTTGAACATATTAAAACCAATGTTAACACAAACTGAAGTTTTAGTTGAACACTCTTTTTCTGGAATTATTGCATCAAGATATACTAAATGTGTCTTACATAACTATTCTTTTTATAAATGCTGCATATATGAAAATAACTTAAATATCTATTTCTATCGTAACTGTTAATTATTTTATAAGTCAAAAACACTTAAATAAAGAGGTTAGATGCAGTTTCATTATTCGCATCTACAATTTATTAAAACTCTTTTTAACTACATGTTTTCAAAAATGGATCAATAGAAAATAAACGCGATTTAAAAAAACATTAAACTTATGTACACTTTTTTTCTAATGAAAATAAATTTAACAATTAAGATCACTAGATACTTGTTCAGCACTTTGTTTTGCTTCTAAAGCGACAGCGACAAATCTAAATCTAACGGTATCTAACGTTAACGGTTACCGGTTTTTTTCAATTTCAAAATACTTGTATTATTTAAGTTCACAAAAAAAATAGTTGGTCAAATTTTAGATTGAAAAACGATGATTACACCTTAACAACATAACTAAATTGAATTGAAACCTACAGTTATACATAGTCCGGTTTGAATAATTTCGGTTTTTCGGTTTCGGTATAATAAAAAGTCTTGTTTAGGTAAAGGGCTTCAGTTATGGTTACCAATTTCAATCGGTTAATACCAGTTAAAGGTTACGGTTTCGATTACGTTTATAATCATCAATGCAAAAAAATTAGTCAAAAGCTTTATATAATTTGCAAAAATTACGATCAGTTAGTCAAGTATTAAATGGAAAAAATATATAAATTTCACTTAGTTGATTTTGTTTTTTTTTATATTCTTTTGTTGTTTTATGTAGTTCCTAGAACAGGTTAAAGTAAAAAAATATTGGTATGCATTGGGTTTAACTGTTACTAAAAATCAATAGTAATTAAGTGCATTTGTAATTGTGAAAACAATTACTTGAGTTACTGTTCGTAGAATACATTGCGACATTACCTGTGTTCCAGTTGCACGCCGGAAATTAATAATATTTTTCTCCCGTGAGGTGTAACGAACTTCCAACCTTCTTAATAATGTTTACCTATATTTTATCTTATTTCGAAATAAAAATTAACATAAAGTTATTCATTTATTGCAAAGTTATTGCTAAATGAACTAAAAAAAGATTCACATTTGAGTTTTGCGCGAACCATATTTATAACGGTTTAAATTTGGCGAGCGCATAATCAAAAGAACCGTAGTAAAAACTAGTTTCTTTGTTCTTGAGTAAGCATCTTCCGATGGAATCACTGTTGCCAAATTTTTAGATAAATAAATTGCTGTTTCTGGATAGAAAACTTCCACTGAAATTGCGATGCAAAATAGCTAAAATACTAACCATCTACAAGCCTCTCAGCAATTATTGCTGAAAACTGAACAAATTTAAACGCGCGTTTAGTGAGGAGCAAATTGACAATAAAGAGAAACGTCGTTAAATTTTATACCTAAAATATACCAGACTGTTCTGGTATATCAGATGGTAATTACTGAATCAGTATTAATTAGAAAGAGTGATTGGTCGCGTGTGGCCACATTGAAAAATTTAAGTTTAGGTGAATTCAAATTTAAAAATGCAATTACTTGGAAATATATTAATAATTTGATAAAAATTTAACATTCAAAATTAGAAATTTTATGAAGGTTTGAAGGAGTCACCCTAAGGGGAAAGAAAATACATATTTAAATATAAAAAATAATTTCAAAAAATATCTAAAAATTCTAACAAAAATTGTGCAAAAAGTTAAAAAATTCTAGCTTTAAAGTTAGGAAATTCGCCAAACCTTGGTGGAATAAATTTTTGTTACCAATTTTGACAACGCTCCCAAAATGGTTCACATTGCCAGATCGGTAAACCCTTCAGGGTGGCAACCTTAAGTCCGGGTACCAAATTTCCTCACCAGTGCTGGCAAGTTTTGGGGGGGGAACAATAGGTGTTTCTGTTAAATTCTGTTATTTTTATATTGTGGGACTTTTGCACAGTTTAACCAAAAATATTAATAGCAAAACTTAGATGAATATATATTTAAAATAGCCAGATTTCAAGCTAACAGCAATTTTGAAATTTTTCTAGCAAACGAACTCTGAAAATAGCCAGATCTAGCTACAAAATATCTAAGTTGGCAACAGTGCACAGAAATGCAGCCCTGAGGAACGACGCGGCTTTCCATTTACGTTCACCCAAGTTTTATTTTCTCTGAAAGTTAAGCGTAAATACAGATTTTCCGCGTAAAGTAAACAAAGAGCGGTAAATATGGATGATATGCTAAGCCCAAACTTTTCCATACCCAGCATTGGGCTTGCAACAACGCCGATTCACCACAGCCTTGACGCCGATCAACAAATAGAAGCATTACCACATCAAGTTTACCACCCAGCAGCAGCACCCGAACCACCAACCGCATTAGCCTCAGGATCAGGAGCGCAACAGTCCGATCCCAATAATGTGACAAGCGGTCCAGATGGAAGCGGAGGCAGTGGCCTGTTTGGCCACGAGCCCTCACTACCTCTGGCCCACAAACAAATGCAAAGCTATCAGCCCTCAGCGTCATACCAACAACAGCAGAATCAGAGTAGCAACGCTGGAGGCAGCACTCCCCAATCTCTAATGCAGCCACAAACACCGCAGAGCATGATGTCCCACATGATGCCAATGACTGAACGAAGTGCCGTGGGCTTGGGTACTGGCGGAGATTCGTCTCTTAGCAATATACACCAGACAATGGGACCATCGACACCAATGACGCCTGCAACGCCTGGCTCAGCAGATCCTGGCATTGTGCCGCAACTTCAAAACATTGTGTCCACCGTGAATTTGTGCTGTAAACTGGACTTGAAGAAGATTGCCTTACATGCCCGTAATGCTGAGTATAATCCAAAGAGATTTGCGGCCGTAATTATGCGTATTCGTGAGCCACGTACAACCGCATTAATATTCAGTTCTGGCAAAATGGTGTGTACTGGAGCCAAGAGTGAGGATGACTCCAGGCTGGCTGCTCGCAAATACGCGCGTATCATACAGAAGTTGGGATTCCCGGTAAGTACAGGGATTGCTTTAATTTCAAAGGGATTGGATAATGTTATGTTTATCCAATTGCAGGCAAAGTTTCTGGATTTTAAGATTCAAAACATGGTGGGGTCTTGCGATGTCAAGTTTCCCATACGACTGGAAGGCCTGGTACTTACGCATTGCAACTTCAGTAGCTACGAGCCGGAGTTATTTCCCGGTCTTATCTATCGTATGGTGCGACCACGAATTGTGCTGCTCATCTTCGTGTCCGGCAAAGTGGTGTTAACGGGCGCCAAGGTTCGACAGGAGATATACGATGCTTTCGACAAAATATTTCCCATATTGAAAAAGTTTAAGAAGCAGTCATAAATGCCTTTAACCGAGTTTAGTCTAGTATAGCAACGTAGTATGTAGTTTATTAACTCCTAAAGTTGACTAATTGTAAATCGTATTAAGATGTGCGTGTTTAGCCAGGAACATCTCAAATTGGTTCCATGAAATAAAACTGAATTTAGTTGTATATTTTTAATGTGTGCCTCGTTTTTATTGGCATTCCCATTTGTATTGAACATTGGGACATTACTTATTCGTTAGAAATATAAACCTTATTTAGCTTAGAGACATTGGGCCATTAGCGCACCCACATTGTCGAACTCGATCTTTTCCGTAATGTTTTTGGTCTTGATCTTATCATCCTGCGTTGCGACAACAACCAAATCTTGACCCTGATGTTTCCATCCATTACGCTTAATCCAATTCTCAAGGGTCGAGTCCTCAATGCCGCCCAGCAGCTCCTTCAGCAAGTCCCTCTTGATCGTCTGGAAGGTGGTGCCCACGACATGCGACACAAATTTGCGTATCGAGTCATGGAATCCAGTAATGTGACGGAACATGGTGCGGTTGACTTCGGCGCGTTGCCAGAACAAAGTGAAGTCAGCACGCTCCAGTATATCAGCCAAATCGATGATGGTCTGTATGTTCTCGTCCTTCATCTGCTGCGGCAGCAACAAGCACTTGGCCATAACGAAATCCGTGTGCGGCAAGTTCGTAAGACACTTTAACAGAATTGTGTAGGTGATGTCAAAGTTGAGCATGTGCGGATTGAACTGATAGAGCTTGAGTACTGCCAGATTGGCCTCCAGATCGTATGTATTGTTCTTGGCTTGGTCCTGCACGTAAGATTCCAGTATTTTTAAGTGATCCGGATTGTAGCTGCGCAAAGAATCGAGGTTATGTTTTTGTGTATTTGTTGATGGCTGATTAATGCCCAAATCATCAAATTAACTTACCGCTCGATGCAGCCCAACATTTCCTGTATGGTTTGGCTCTGGCCGTTTTCCATTTTCACTACATGCGCCATGCCTAACAATATTCAATCGGGGCGTCACAATTTTTAATTTATATGCGCAAAATAAACGAAATATTATTCGCGTGGCGTTGCAAGTATCTACAATCGAACCGGAAAAAAACTCGATAGCTGAAATCGATAATTAAAAATATCATGTCATCATGTGATAGCTTACTGTGAATGTCTTAAACATTCACATGTAAACGTGAGGTATATCGAAAATGGTATTTTTAATTTGGCGCGCAATTTAACAATTTTTAAGCTCGAAGTGAATAATTATACAATACAGGCAAAATTCAAAAATAAATAATTCTGTTGCAGCAAAACCCATGTGAGTGCAGTTTTCGATATGTCTATTTATTAATAAATAAAATTATTTTAACATACTTTGACTTTTAAAGGACTATGGTTAAGGTCACCTATTCGCAAAAGTTCATATAAATACTTATACTGATGTATGTATGTACACGTGGAAGTTAATATTTATTTATGGAATCTCCTTGCATTACGTCACATTTTAGGAAGTTGGAACTTTATTTTGTTCCATCTCACATTGCCAAGGAAGTAAATTTGGAAGTGTATATATTTAAGTGGAAGCTAATTTCGTTGTACCAATATAGATACATTGCTGTCATTCTAATCCATTAGGTTTTGGCCGTCTCGGCTTCACCACGATGCGCTCCTGCAGCGGCCGCCAATTCAGCTTGACGCTGTTCCTCTTCTAATTCAAGACGTTCCACCTTTTTAATTTTACTTAGTTTCTCTGAATAACAGAAGTTAAATATGTTAATCAAGCGGTCATTAAATATATTTAATAAATTGAACTTACTTGCACATTTAAGCATTATGGTACCCCACCAGATTGACCAGCCCCAACCCACAAAGCAGAAGAGAACACAAAAAAATTGTGCCACAGCTACAATGATATTAATGATGAAAGATCCAATCCGAGCCCGAGCGCTGTCGTATTGCGAGAACCTCGGAATGCCAACACACAAGCAGAATAGTCCAGACAGTAGAGTGCCTAATAAATAGATAATTTAACAACATTTAGATCGAGTACTTAACATAAAGGCAGTTAGTAAATTAAATGTTTTAGTGCAAAACAAAATTAAGCATTTGATTTTTCTTGTTCAGTAATTCAACGTAATGGATTTACAATAATATTACAAAAATAAAAAAACAAAAAAAAGGTATTTAAAGTTTAAAAATAAAAAAATATGAAAATATCTCTTTGCCAACACCATTAAACAAATCAATTTTTAATAAAACATCTAAATTTTAGTCTCTGCATAAATAATAAATAAAACTGGCTAATAAATAAGCTGGTATAGAAACCCACCTAAGCCTGGAAAGATGACATTGCAAAAGGCGCAAAACCACGCCAAGTAGAGTGGTAGCACAGGAATGGCCCCCTTCATTTTTGAAGTGTATTCCACAAGATCAACATGCAACTTGCGACGTGATTCCTAAAAGAGAATACATGAATGTCATCTTATCTAATGTATTGACTGTTGACTTGCTTGATCTCACCTCGCTGGCTGGTGGTGCTTTAATACTCTGTCGCCTTGCATCTGAGCCACGACGTGGTTTTTTGCGACAGCAGAGAAACATGAGCCAGAATCGTCGACAGCAACTCCTAAAATAGTTTAATTGAAATATGTTGCGAAAGTATCTATATGCATCTCTTAATCACTTACACTTTGGCCTTGTCTTCTGTTGGTGCCGCTGTGGACGGTGCAACCGAGGATCCTTCTAGGATTGCCGCATCTGATGCATCAATACCAAGTTCTGGATCCCGATCCCGCCATGCTACCTTGGGTTCTGTGCTGCTTACAGCGCTTCGTTTGCGTCTACAGGGTATACAGAAGCAACATTTGCTTAGCTCTGTTTCATCGCCAGTTTTGGGATCGACTTTATTTACGGAACGGCAACAGAAAATCTTTCTGAGGCAAAGTCCGCATTTGCTCTGTTGTTTTGGTCGTTGCATTGTTGCGGATTGATGCATTGGTTCCACTTTGGTCTCTGTATCTTTGGATTCTCCAGTTACGGGTTTCTTCCGGCAGCTCTTGCAGCAAGTTGACATTGGCCAACAACGTGACTTTTTCTTGGCCTTGGACTTGGTCTCATCAATTACCTCCATTTGGGTGGTGCTAGTGGCACTGCTTCTGGTGCTTGATAGAACAGGCTGCTCCTCAACGGAGCCATGTAGACGATCCTGACGTCGACCACAACAACGCATGCAGTTAGAGCGACGAAAGCGCACGCATAAGGTGGTGCAACAACGGCAGATGCCACCTTTGCCCACATCATCCTTGAGGAACTCCTGGCTGCTGCTTCTGCTAGACAATGGAAATGGATTAAGTAAAGTTGCTATGCAAAGTACCTATCAGATACTGCTAACGAGCATGATATAGTTACATACAATATTTCATTCAAGTATAATTACACTGTTGGTAATATTCAAAGACCTTGCGATTTCATGGATAACATTTGCATAGGTCATGTAGGGACGTAGGGACGAAGGAACGTATGAAAGTTGGGTGTCCTGCGACTTTTATTATGCAAATCGATTTCGTGTTCTGCTACGGTGCATTGCTATTATAACAATTAGCATATTTAATGACTTTTGCATTCGATACGATAAAGATGAAGTGCACGTGAGCACACATGCAAATCCATCACATAATTCAAGCTATGGCCATAGCTATAGGTCATTAGTTGGCTCCGATATTTCAAGCAAAGCATTTTTAGGGTTATTAATCCCACTTTAAGTTCAAGGTTGGCTATTGCGTTAACAAACTGGCCAACATCATAACTAAGTATGTTGATTAAACGCACACACACACACACACACACAAATTCCTCCTCTTGTTTCCTCACTTACACAATTTTCCGCTCGACCACGTGCCAAAAGGAAAACTCAACACTCTAATAAATGTGGTTTGACTTCTGTTTCTGCTTAAGTACCGCACGAGCCAACGAGCAAACTTACTTTAAAGGTCGACTACTTATTGAAACTAACTTCGAAATTCGACTTTAATTTCATTCCATAAACAGTACGGAAAATCTTGATAATACCTAATTACTCGTAGGTTTACTATGATTACCTAAATAGATATTTATCCGCATCAATCAGTGAATTTTGTGGTAGATCAATGTTAAAGATGACCGAGTTCTTTTTCTTTTTCGGCAACATATTCAACACTTTTTCCTAATTATAGTCAAATCTGTAGAGTCATAAAATTCAACTAATATTATAATAAATATGAATTCTTTAAATCTTTTTTGGTTTTTCAGAGTAATTTTTGTTGTGCTGCGCTTTGCGCGATTGTCCGGCAGAAACTGAAACTGATTTGTTATTGCGGCATGAAACTTTGGACATGCCACAAAAGAAGTAGTTGGTTGTGTGTGTGTGTGTGTGTGTGCACACCTCAACTAAGTTGGTTGGTCGGTCACCCATTTTCTTCAGCTCGTACACGTATATGCATATGTATTTGTATGTGCTTCCATTGAAGGACGCCGGGCTTACACTCACGACAACGTTGAGGACGACAAGCCAGTGAGCGGATATCCTTAAAGGCGTTTCGTACTCCCAACCACATACCACCACAAGGTGGTTCGTAAATTTATTGACGCATTTATGAGTGGCTTGGCGGCCCACAAGGCATCACATATACATATATATATATACATTTACTTTTATATACAACTTTATACATATTGTATGTAAGTAGTTTTATATGTGTCGGTCTAAAGTTGTACGTATCAAGTTGGTGCGGTTGTTTCTGTTGTTGGGGCCTTTCCGGGTATGTAAATTTACTGGCCAAGGGGTGTACGTACTCCGTATATGCCTTTGGCAATTGTTTTTTTTTGGAGACTATAGGGACTTGGCAAAAAGTTAGTAGGCATTCAATATTATCCGATTACATTGTTTTTGATTATTGCAAAGTATCACATTCCTAGAACAAATCCTTCAAAGTATTTCTTATAGAAAGAAAGTGAGAGGTCATAGAAATAGTGGGTATCAAAATTTGCCAGGGACCATATCAGTTGTAAAATAAAAACTCTTCAAAAGTTAAAAAAAATGTACAAAAAAAAATTCTTAGATTGATAGATTACTAGAGGCAAAATAAATTTGCTGCCCAAAAGTGTCCTTACACCTCAGGGAAATAAGTATGTATAAGTATTATGTAACAGAACACCCAAGGGCATACTTTCCGAAAAGCACCCATAAGAAGCTTTACTTAGTAAATTTCATCAAATAGACGTTTAATGTTTTAAAAATAAATTTAAACAAGGGGGCTCCGCCTTCTTCTCGCTTCGCTCGCGGTGAAGTGCAACTACAGTCGAGCACACTGGACAGTAGGATACCTTGTGCCCAGGTACTCTGCACTCAAAGATGATTTTCGACCGATTGTTCCTATGACAGCTATAAGATATATTCAACCGATTTGAAATCTAGTCAGGTTGTATAATACCAGCCTAAATGTATATTCTGTCAGTTTGGTTAAGATATCTCAAAAAACAAAAAACTTTTTCACACTAAAACTTCATTTTCGACCTATGGTTCCTATGGCAGCTATATGATATGGAGGGCCGATCCAAAAAAAAAAACAAACTTGATCTGCGAACGGTATCGAGGGGCCTACATACCAAGTTTGAAGTCTCTAGCTCTAACGGTTTCTGAGATCGACGCGTTCAAACAGACGGACGGACAGACGGACAGACAGACGGACATGGCTCAATAGACTCGACTGTTGATCCTGATCAAGTATATATTCTTTGGGGGGTCTGCCACGCCTCCTTCAGCCTGTTACATATACTCTGACAAACAAACTTTACCCTTTTTTTTTGACAATTTTTAATGGATACAGGGTATAAAAACATATGTTTCTTACTTTGCAATGCCGCCACTTCCTGCTGTGGAGCCACCCTGTCCATCGGGTGAGAGTCGCTTGTCATCCACTTGGAAATCATCTCGACTGCCTGCTGTGGGTGTTGCATGCTCAAAGTCAACAGCCTGATCCTCTTTGGCATTGGCTCTTTCATTGTCAATCTCTGGCTCCACAGACACAGCATGTCCATTAACCTGTTCACCAGCCGTGTTCGTGTCAGTTGCATTCAGCACGGATATCGATGCCTCAATGGGTAGCGTTGGTGGCAATGGGGATTTTTGTATCTCCGCAGAGTTGCGTTGGGCATTGCTGCCATCGGCTGTGTCCAGGCGCGATGTGGAGTCGTGAGCCTTGGCCACCGCTGTCATGCTACTGGCGGTGGGTGAGTTGCCACTTGCGGTGGCGAATCCCGTTTCGTTGTCATGGGTTTTGAGGTCGGTTAAGTTTTCGTTAATCGTTTTGTGTGTCTCGCTCTCCAAGGACTTCTGTAAATTTCCCGAACTTGTTGCATCATTACTGGAGGTCAATTGTTGCCCAGTTAAGCCAGGTTGCGCAGCTTGACCTTTTGGCACTGCAGGTGAAAATTAAATGAAACATGAATAAAGGCCGAATATGTGAGACCCTTGCAGAGCCCTTAATATAGTTTTCGACTGATCGTTCCTATGAGAGATTCGTATAAGTCAATACCAAACATAAAATATGTTAGATTTGTTGAGATATCTGAAAAAACAAGCAAGTTTTTCATATTAAAGGCTGATGTTCAATTCTCTTTCTTATGACAGTTTTATTATATGACGGACTGATCTGCCCCTTTGCAACATTATCAAGATGATTGCGAATAACAAGCAGTCGGACAGAGGGATAGACGAACATATGGACTCAGCTAGAGCCCTCTGCAAGGGTATAACAAATGAAAACAAGTGGGAAAGGCTATAGTCGAGACTCCGACCATAGGATACCCGTTACTTATTTCAATATATACTTGTCTGATCTTGATGCGATTCAGTGGGATAATAAATAATAATATTAGATAACGTTAATTACCATAAAAACTGTATTGTCTTTTCGCGATTTGCGGGGTCGGAAAACGCCTTTGGAGTCTGTGTGTGAAAGCTTGGTATCTCTATCTCTTATAGTTTCTGAGGTCTAGGCGTTCACACAGACGGACAGACAGACAGTCGGACAGACGGACATGGCTATATAGACTTGGCTGTTGATGCTGATCATTTATGAGGTTTGGAGATGCCTCCTTCTCACTGTTACATACATTCCAACGAACACAATATACCCTTTTACTTACTTTTTAAGTAACGGGTGTAATGACATGAAACAAAAAACATTCAATGGAACCTACCCTCAGTTTCTTGGGTCCCCTCAGGAACGGATGCCACCTTGCGAGTCTGGGCAGAGTCGCCACGTTTCTTATTGCTTATCAAACTGAGTCGGGAGCTCATTCGAACCAAATTTGACATATTAGAGCCCTGACGCTTCATGCCGCCTGTTGCGGATGCGTTGACCTCGTTGCGGACAGCGGGAAGTGCCTCTGCGGCTTGCAACACCGCGTTGCCCACATGCACAGCTAGGGGCTTTGTACTGTCGGCCGAGGAGTCCTTGGCATCCTTGGCACCCTTGGCATCCTTGGCTTCCTTGGCGTTCGCAACCTTTTCCGGAGATCCCTTGTGCTTTGCCATAGCTTCAGGGCTCTCAGTGTTTGCCTTCTTTGTATTCTGCTGGGATCCTATGCGTGTCGGTAATCCGCTAGATCCATTTGCTCCGTTAGTTTTGGTTACCGATTTGACCGGTTTGCCATTGTTTTGTCCTGGTTTTTTTTCCTGTTTCGGTTTTTGAAGTTGAGAGGTTTTGGGTTGAGTTGTTGGTTGCTTTTTCGCAGTGACTGTTGAAGTCGTCTTAGTCCCTGCTCGCTTTACATCCGTATATAGTTTGCTCACTAACGAGATCTTCTTTTTGGCACTTTCAGCTTTATTTGACTTTTCTTTTGTGGTTGACTTGGCCGAAACTGTTGTCCCCTTTTTACCCTTCGGAGATTGCGGCGATCTTGACTTGCCAGATGTTTTCCGGTTATCTGGTTTCTTGGACGGAGAACTGGATTTACTCCTAATACTATGAGTGATACTTGTTGGTATGCGGGAGCGAGAGTTGCGACGTTGACTAGCTAATGTCGCATCTTTATAATCACGCTTCGGTGATTGCTTCCCTTGTCTGGCCACAGGACTCAATGACATCTTACGTCCGAGCATTCCTTTAGGACTTATCGAAATGGATTTCTTACGGTTGGGGGTGGTATCAGCTCGGCGACTATTGCGAGACATGGCAGCTGGTGAAATGCTTGTCGATCGCAAGGAGGAACGTACGCTCAATCGAGAGTTAGCTCGGGAATTTGCCTGAGAATTCGCCTGGGAGTTTACACGGGAATTCGCTCTGGAGTTTCCTCGAGAGTTGACTGCCAATTCACTAGCTTGCGCCATGCGGGAGTTTGGTCGAGAGGGAGGACCTCGGGAAACTGGACGGCTAGCATTGAACCGTGTAGGCGTTAATCTGAAGTCCATAGCCCCAATGCCTTGGGTATCAAAGCTACTGCGAATGGTTGCCTGCGATGGAGAACGACTGTTGCTCGCCTGCGAGTTTCGTCCCGATAGAAGGGACAAGGTGTTTAAGTCCTTAAGTGGCGAAGTGGATCGAGAGCTGAGCTGGGAACCTTGACGGCTTCGAATTGGTATGCGGGATGTGGAATCTCGACGAACGGAGAGCTCTGATGGTGAGTCCATGTGGGCGGCTTCGTAAGCGGCTCCATGCAGAGGACTCTGCGGTGTATCCTTGTTTGGAGTACCAATTATCGGTGATAAAGTGCTCGGTTTGGCAATCTTCGCACGCTTGCTGTGCTGCTTAAGATTCTTGCTAGCAAGGGGCTGACGTCTGGGCGTAGTTGAAGTCCTTACCCCTGGAAGATAAATCGATTGACGACGTTGGGTGATCGATGGCAGTGTTGAGAGTGAAGGTCGGCGGAAACTGAAGTCGGAGGTGGTTATGCTGCTCAGATTGGAACTGCGTCTATCGGAGGCTGTTTGCGTGGAACTTCGACGCTCTGGAGACGTGGAGCTTGAACGTCGACGGGTCTGAATACGCATTGGCTCAAGACTGGACTTCGTTAGACGCGTACCGAGCACCAAGTCATCCAGGCTCAACCAATTTGAACGGGGCGGGTGACGGGAAAAGTCCTCTTGCCTGTTAACGACTTTAAGCAGTCCACGCTGTTTACGCGTAGGATTCGGGTTTGGCCTTAAAGGACGCGGCAGTGAGCCCGGTGGTATAATTGCGGTTTCCCTGTCTAATTCCATGTCCGATCGATGGAATCGGGGTATGGCGCTACGGTAGGGATCCTTTATTAACGGCAACGTTTCCATACTCTTAATCCTCTGACCAAAAGGCTCTGGCAGTCCAGGGAATGCATTCATATTAATGGATCCACGACGCAGCACCCGAGGCGTGTACGTATCCACCGAGGAGGTCAGCGAATCCCTCTGCTGGAGTATGCCCTTTGTTGGCTTTGCCATTTTGCTAGGACTATAACGACCACTCATGTTGAATTGCACCGAGGGACGTGGCGAGTCATCGGTGGCCAGGTGACTGGGAAGCGGGGCTGTTGCTGGAACTTGGGGCAGTTGCGGTAGTCGGGATCCAGTCATTGACTTGCGACGCGGCCTAACCGGGGGCGGGACTGCGTTAGACGAGGTAGTGGTTGACTGTATGGAAGCGTGTCTTGCAGCGGCAATTCGCCGTCTCTGGGCTGTGGGAGTAGCAACGGGACTGTGAGTTAGCGATGACTTCGGAGACCGTACTGAGAGTATGGTGAAGGATGACTTCTTGTGCAGCCGAGTTTCTCCGACACTGTTAATGAAAGTGAAAGTGATTAGATTTCACTGGAATTACTATTGTCTATGGTCTTACCGATAATCTCCGCCCGTGGAGACGGAATCCTTGATCACAACCGGTGACATTTCACCTCCAATGGCCTGCAATCTAACTCCATCCTCTGGTGGCGTCGTGGTCATTGTCTCATTGCCGGACTCAGGGACTAGACTGTGACTAACACTCGGTGTTCTGGGTGTATCTGGACCATAAGATGTGTTATAGCTCTCCCGACGCATTATCTCCCTTTTTTGTTGCTGCAGATATTGCTTTGGCGAGAGTATGATATTCATGTCCATGGTTGGAGTCGGTATCGTGTCGTTTCTGCTTGGCACCGGTGACCTCAAGGGAGTTTGCAGTTGCTCGGCAGTCGGTAATTGTTCCTCGCCTCCGCTACTCGAACCATTCGAGTCTTGCAACATGGTGGCAAGCGGTGAAAGTGGCATCTCTTCATGCTTCATGGACATGACCATTTTTGAGCTTGGTCGCAGCTTGGGAATGCGACTAAATTCGGCGAAATGCTGAGTTGCGGGACGATACCAATCCAAGCCAGTGCTCGAATACGATCCAGATATTGGCCTGAAATAGTTGATGATTGTTTACACTACACTCTTATTCTAGATTCAGTCACTCACCTAATCCGACTTTGGGGTTCAAGTTCGCTCGTGCTGGATACAAATGTAGAGCCCAAGGCTTGTTCCGCCTGCTCGAAATCAAGCTCATAGACATCGGGCTTATTCACTATGTCCTGAGGTGTAAGCAGCATAAAATTGGGCGAATCCAACTGCTCTGAGCTTGAGCCTCCGCTCGAATTGGGCAGGATTTGTATATCGGGCGGTTGCAGTCTCGGTATGGGCAGTAGAGTCGACGACGAGGTTGGGGTCTGAGTCTGACCTCTGCAGGTGCTGATGTTAGTGTAGGGCACGTTGGAGAAGAGCCTGTGACGACCATCGTTGCCCATCAGCGTATTGAGAGCAACCGCTGCGATAAGTGTGTCCTCCTCCGAGCTGGGCATATCCACAGATCCAGCACGTAGTGTCTCAAAGGCTGCAGTGCCAAAATAATCCTCTGGCTGCGGTGGGGGTACGGGATCGCCAAATAGACTACTGTACGGTTGATTACTTGTGCTTGCCTTCTCCAAGTACAACACTTCGGAGGGAATCCCCTCGGAACTGCGATGGTCACGACTATAATTGTCATTGCTGTGGGCAGATGGGGACATGATGCTATTGGGATCGTAGCTATAGTCGACCGATATTATTGCTGGCTTTGATGTGGCGGTGTCCGTCGAACGTGGTCGGTTGGATGGCGACCTTATGGGATGGGCTATCGTCGATATGAGTGTTGGTGAAGGCGATGATGAATATGACAATGTCTGCTGCATGATTTTTATTTTTCATTGGTGCTCTTCTCTCTCCTTCTGAGGCTACAAATCTCAATGAGAACTGCTTGAAAGGGAAGCACTTGTTCGTTGTGGTTTCAATGTGAGCTTCGAAAGTTTGCCATAGTTTTATTGTATCTGCAAGAAACAAAAAACACGATATTATACTATATACGAGAATAGTTAAAACATTCAAATAGTTTAAAATACTTTATACTTAAGTCTAGTAAAATTGAGTCCTTCGGATGGCAATAAAGTTAGTAAGTGTGAAAGGACGTGAAATACGCTTTATGCGAAAAAAAAAAAAAAACAAATACAAATATTTACTACACTTACTCGTACATATCCAATTTTAGAGCCATAGACTGTCAGATAGACCTTCTGGCCAATGCAATGTCAGTGCACCAAACACGCGAAGCTTCACGGACCGACTGAAGACTGAAGACAGACCCAACGAAGAGCCGGGGCAAGTGCAACGGAAAACAAGAGCTATTTTCATTGCCAATGTACGAATACAAGTACGAATACGAAGCCAAAAGTTGCGAAAAACAAAAAAAAATAGTAATTATTATTTACTATTATTTCTATTGTATTTTCTAATACCTAGTATAGTCTAATATAATAGTGTATTTCTCTGTGGCAGCGGCAAGTGTTGAGCTGATAAAGCACCAGACAGCTCAATGTAAGTGGAAGCCGCAGTTAACAGTTCAGCGAATGTTTATACCCTGTACCACAGAAAAGCACGGTATCTTAGCTGAATCGAGTTCGCCATTTCAATTATTTTCATTGAATTCGAATGAATTGCCCCCAAACAGGGTATTAACATGTCGAGAGCACAACTTAAACATATTTCTATGATGATGTTCGCTAACGAGAGCATAACTTGATGATGTTCGCTAACGAGAGCATAACTTGTGCGTGTCAAGATTATGAGTATGATTTGTGTTGCATGTGGCTATTTGCTGCATTCGGTTGCACTTAATGTTCCACTGAATATTACCATTCAAATGCTTTGCTATAAATGTAACTGTATAAACAACAATTGTAAATCACATTTCATATCTTATTAATTGGTGAAGACGTTTTCGTGCTGCAAAATGAAAGTATTTAAATTATGTACGCAGCATACCAATTTTATGATGAACTTAAGCATTAAATGCATTTTTAGTTGTATTTTAAATAGTCTTAATTCCATCGTAAGTGCGAGTTCAAAGACTGCAACTCAACTTATCACAATTAGATTCAATTGACGAACATATTTATTATCACGGTTTGCTTCCACGGATATATTGACAACTTTCAGCATGAAATATCTATTCCAAAAATATTTCTCAATAAATAAGGTGGATTTTGGTGACATTTTTAATTGTTTTCGTTTTTGTTTACCTAGCTTAAGGCTTCAATATAAAATTTTTGACCGTTAGATGTTAACCAAACAAATTTTTCTTTCCCAACAACATGACAAACAAGTGGGAAAGGCTATAGTCGAGATCCCGACTATAGAATACCCGTTACTTATTTTAATATATATAAAAGTATTTTAAAGAAATTACTACCTAATAAAAACTACTGCACACTGTTACGTGATTGTATTGAAATAATAACTTTATTAATTACTCTGGTTAGCTATTACTCCCGTTCTAATTATCCGATCTTGCTGCGGTTAAGTAGGATTATAGATAATATTAATAGATAATTACTATAAAAACTGTATTATTCAAATATTTCAAACAAACTTGATCTGCGTGGGGTCTATAGAAATCTGTATGCCGAATTTGGTTATTCTATCTCTTATAGTCTCTGAGATCTAGGCGCTCACACGGACGGACAGACGGACAGGGTCGGAGATGGGGTCGGTCCTTCTCCCTGTTACGTACATTCCAACGAACACAATATAACCTTTTACATATTTTTTAAGTAAGGGGTATAAAAATAAATAAAATTCAAAACAAATTATAAAAATAATAATAATTACGTTGTTATTCGACTTGTAAACTTATAAATCGTTATTAACTTATTCCCCAACCGCTTCAAATACTCGAAAGTATGCTTAGATAAAGTCAACATAACCAGACTTGAATTCGCCGCAAATTCGTCATTTATTTTCGCCGCAAAGTGCCGACTGCAAGTTTCGCTTGAATAGCGTGCGGTTTGTCCACTTGTTTTCATGCCACGCCGCGTGGCACCTGTTGGCATGACTGTGGCACGCGATTTGCCGTTAATTGTGCATATATACATTCATACAAGCAAACATGTTAGTATTTATGTCTGTGTGTTTATATGTAGGCCAACTTGAAGGAGATATGCGTTCATGTGATATCTGTGTACTAGGAAACTTTTAAAGTATAAGGCTTGAGTTGAGGCTTTAAAATTATGTAAAATGTTTGTATATATCCTAATAAATGCAGCGGCACATGAATAGGTATGTGGTGCATATGTGTGCTTAGACTGAGGACTTTACACTCACGCGCACTTAACAATGTGGACTACCTTCTCCTTGGCTTTGGAATAGGGGGTCAATATAGCAACAATTTTCAGGTTGCCTTGTGCAGCGCCGACAAGTCAACAACCAGCACTTGAATGACCAACGACTTGCCATGCTACGGGGCACTGTTGCAACATGAAAACACTAGCAAATGCTAGACCCAACAGCAACAACAGCTACAGCACCAACAACAACAAGAAGAACGTCTATTAATGTGCAACACACAGTCATACAACGCTTTTCGCAAGGCACTGGGAAAATCCTTGGCTAGTGTCGTGATAGCAACTTTCCATTCAGGTTGAAAATTCAAATTAACGTTTTCAATATTGGTTTTTTTTTCTTAAAGCATTGATTACGCCTAAATTTTGTTAATTGTAGCATGTAGAAATTTATATATTAAAATGTTATTCCTGAATCTAACGGCAATTCAAAATATGTTCCGCTGGTGTATTTGCTGTGGTCTCTACATGCATAACACACATGTGTGTCACACACTTTGGTTTTAATTATATGTTTCGTTAATCTTACACCTTAATTAACACTTGGATTTGGAATGTTCATTTCTAAAATTGCCATGTTTGTATGTACAGTACATATATGTACATTGGTACATACATACATTTATTTAAATCGAGTCGAGAGGCAGCACAACGCGCTTTTTGCATCGATCCGTTGCACTCGCCGTTCTTAGGAAAACTAAACCGCTAAAGGAAAATGCCTTCTTATACATTGGACGTCGCGACGTCCTGGCTAAGGGCAGCTAAGCTAGCGGTTTTTGGTGTCCAAGCCGTCGCGTCCAACGTTATTAGGCAGCCCGAAGTAGCCAAAGGAGTCGGAGTCAGTGTCGAAGTCGAAGACGGTGTCGGGTGCTTGGGTAAGTCGGCTAGGCCGCCGTTGAAACGTATACGTGGGTCAGTAAACCTACTTCCGGTTGACATAAATACGCCTTGGACATGAAAACTTGCCACTGGGCTATTGTTGTTGTTGTTTTTGTTGTTACTTTCAGTTAGACTGACATTCTATGGTCGTAGATCTGAATTTGTTTTTTGTTTTGAGGTATTTAATTCAATTGTCGTGGCGATTCTCTCATTTTTTTTTTCTTAAGATGGACGTACATCAATAATTAGTCGCTATTGCTGCAATTAAATAAAAAAAATTTTTGACTTGCACAATTGCTGATGACTTTTTTGGGCTGGGCTTCCACTCACACATGTATGGCAATCGTTGTGCTGACCTTAATCATTGGTAACCAGCCCAGAGCCAATTTGGCTTGACCAAGCTTTCAATCTAATTTCTATTATTTTAAACTGCACCTTGCCACAAGGTGGGGCATGCTACTAGTAGCAACAAGCTGATAGCTGTTCATGCTAATTTCTAATTTTTGGGCGAACAAATATTTTCACGCGATGTGCTCATGGGGTTGACCGGGTTGACCGACATACTCGTAAGCAATGGGCAGTAAATTAATATCAATTGCTCATAAAGTGCACAAAAGACCAAGCCCATGTGGAAAATCTGTGAAATTGTAATTACCGTTTAAAGAATGATTGCACAATGGGAATTCCAGGTTGAAATGAATTGAGGAAAATGTGTCGCCTTATAACTCTCTTTTAATTTGTTTGCTATTTAACTTAACCTCTTTTTCATAGCCGGTCACAGCAAATGGCTAACTCACATTTAATTTAGTTACCAAAATACTTTGCTATTTTTCTTCATTTTTTTCTATTTGCTTTTGGCTGCCAACCGAATTTCCCATCACCTTTGTTCCTAATATCCTTGACCCCAATGTTAGTTCTTTTTGCTTACGCATCGTGTGTTTGGCAAACCGTGGACCAAGCACGTGGTGCGTTTGATTTTTGCTATTTAAAGAGTGGTTAACTGTATTGATTAAGCGTACGGAATTGTACCACAAAAATCACAGTTGATTTTTCATTTAATATGTTCATGACAATGTGAACTAAATAATATTTTTTTCTGATTCAAACATTAAATTTTTTATGATTTAATATTTTGTTTAAGAAATGTTACGATAATTCCAGATTAATATACGTGCAAGATTGCTAGAAGCCTCTGCAATTTTTATTCCTGTGAGCTCAAGAGCTTAACGTATTTAAATAGCCATTACAACTTCACTTGTGGTTCGAGTACACATATATAATGTTTATTAACCAATATTAACAAAATATTGCCAATAACAGTAATGAACATTCAACAAATACAATCATATATAGTAACCTTTTAATATATTGCCGAATTCCATACAATACATTTTATTAATACGATTTAACTTTTAAATTTTGAGGGCTGTAGTAAATCAACCGCCGGCTTATAAAATAATATCGATAAGCGCTCTGGTTATTTCGATACGGCCGCTGTATATTAATCGCAAATCGTCAGTCAGCTGTTACCATATTTAAACAAACCATTTCGAAAACAGGAGGTTTCTTATATTGCAAATTGTCAAGTTTAAAAATTATGTTGAGAATGTGAGTAGTATTTTATGGATTAAAGCTTTTTCAAGTCGCTGAAGGTCTGTTCTCTGTTATTAGTTTCCGCCTGGATGAATGCCTACAGCTGCATATGCGAAACTTGCGATTATGTCGTCGACAGCTGAGTTCAAATACCGAGCACGTTCAGGAAGCCGCCAGCGGCAGTTTAAGCTGGCAAAGGCCCTGTGGCCAGCTGACAGGCATAAACATATACAATAATAGCCTGCGTGGCAAAGTGCCGCTGGTGTTAACCAATCCTCAGATGGTTACCTGGTACACTTGTGGCCCGACAGTTTACGACTCTACGCATTTGGGACACGCCAGCACGTATGTCAAGGTGGACATTATACAGCGAATTTTGCGGGATTACTTTAAGCTCAATGTAGTAACAGCCATGAACATCACCGATGTGGATGACAAAATCATAAAGCGTAGTCGGGAAACCGGACGCAACTGGTTGGAAATGACGCGCGACTTTGACGAGGAATTCAAACAGGACATGAAGCTGTTGAATGTGAAGTCTCCCAATTTGCGTGCTCATGTATCTTCCAACATTCCATCTATCCAACGATTCATTGAGAAACTGTTGGTTGACCAGAAAGCCTACGTGACCGAGGATAAGTCCGTATATTTTGACGTCTCTTCATGTGCGAACTACGGCAAACTGCAAAAAATTACCATGGAGGAGCAGAAGGAACAACATAAGCATAAACGTAATGCAGCCGACTTTGCGCTTTGGAAAGCCAAAAAAGAGGTTGACGAGCCAAGCTGGCGGTCGTCCTGGGGCGGTGACGGACGACCAGGATGGCATATTGAATGTAGCGCCATAGCCGGCATGTTCTTTGGCAGTAAATTAGATTTCCATGCGGGTGGCCTGGACTTGCGTTTTCCCCACCACGAAAATGAGGAAGCCCAATGCTGTGCACACTATAAAACCGATCAATGGGTCAACTACTGGGTGCACATGGGTCAGCTGTATGTAGCCGGCGAAAAGGAGAAAATGTCCAAATCTCTGGGCAATACCTTATCCCTGTCGGAGTTCCTAAAGCATTACAGCGCCGATGAGTTTCGCATGGCCTGTCTGCTGTCCAACTATCGGAATTCCATGCAGTATAGTGATCAGTTGATGCAGACAGCACGTCAAACATTGCGCAAGTTTATAAACTTTAATGCCGATCTCAATGCTTACATGCAGTTCCAGAAGCCACTAAAGTTTCTGGACGAGGGTGCTCTGCAGGCACAGCTAAAGCACATGATAACCGAGTTTGATAACAGCCTACGCGATGACTTTGATACGGCGAGAGCTGTTTCCGTATTGCTGGACCAGATGAGTAGCATCAGTCGCTGCATTAACGACCAGCAAGCCGATGCAGAGCAAGAACCTGCCCACTGTCTTCATCTGTTGCTGGCGGCTGGCAATTTTATTAGCACATCCATGCGTTGCTTTGGTATCAAGAATCTCGGCGCCACAGCTACCCAGGAGCAGGAGCAACCAATAAGCACGCCAACTGGCGTGGTCATTGATGCACTGGTCGCCGAGATCCTTCAGATACGTGGCAATCTACGCAAGGAAGCCGTAAAAGGGGATCGCAAAAATTTGGAACTGCTTCGCGTGTCTGATTTGCTACGGGATCTGTTGGATCGACATGGCATTGACGTTCGCGACCATAAACAGGGCAGCTCTTGGGTTTACCGTGACAAGAGCAAAAGCATATCGACCAGCGGCTAATTATTGTTAACTATGTCAAATTATTGTACATTTTATTGAGTCTGAACAATTAATTTAAAAAAATCTGTTGTGAATACATTGTATTTGTTTTTGATATGATACAAAGCTTTTTGGCATGAAGATGATTCTAGGCATACACGTATATTTTTAGTTGACTTAATTGTAAATGGAAGCGCACTCTGCCTTGTAGAGATGCTTGGTAATTAGATAATCCCGCACCAGCTTAAAGAAGGCGACCATGCTAGTAAAGGCCACAAAGCTAATGGACAGCACGAAATGCCATTCAATGCTGGCGGAGCTCAGCGAGGCAATCTCCACCAGCAGCACAGCTGCCTGCAGGGTAGCCAATGTTGAATAGATGACAGTGGGGTTGTGGAACAACTTCTGTGAATAGAATAGAGATGTGAGCAACTAATACAAGTAATTGGCATTCACTTGACTTACATAGAAGCGCGCATGACTGGCGTTTCCAGGTGTGGCGACTGTGACCAGACCATGGCTGCGATAGAGAGCTCCATTATGTTTAACCACAATCGCATGTCCGTACACAGCATACTTGGACCACGTCTGTGCATTGGCCGCAACAATCAGCTGTGAGGGCGCCGCCTGAGGATCACGGTCCATGCGTTGCCAGCTGCCCAAGTGCAAGGTGGCTCGATGAAGCGTGTCGCTATACTTGGCTGGATACAGGAACACTGCTGACAGACTAAATGCACCCAGGCACACGATAATGCAATGCTGCGCCGCACGCATCACATTGTACTGGACGCTTAGCGCCAGGAGACAAGGTATTAGCACCAAATAGGCATTCAACATACACGTAAAAATCAACTGCTTGAAGCGTTTGTTAAAGTCATGCCTCAGAGTCTCAATCTCGTCGCGAATTTGGGTTGCACTATTCGTACAGCTGTGCACGGGCATGTCATTGATATAAACGCCGGGCAGCTCGAATCTAGAGCGCAGGAACGGCTCCAATTGAAATCCGAATATGATTAAGTAAACCACAACTCTAAAAATCAAAGTGTAAGGTAATAAGAGTTACTTTCAGCGCAATCAAGTGCTCCTTACGGATAGCTCAGATAGAATAGCAACATGTAGGTGTGTTGTTGATACAGCTTGATGGCACAGTAGCAGAGAGCAGCCTGAACAAGGCCACCGAATCCGTACTTGATGCCCATTCGCAGCAAGCGCCTCTCACTGCTCTTCCACTTGGCCAACAGCATGCAGTAGAGGAAGCGACGCGTATTCAGTATTAGGATGAGGTACCTCAAATACGGATCAATCAACTCAATGTTCTGCGAACAATTAAATGTTATTTTTGATCAAACAATGTATTTACATTTCTTACCACCATGTGCCGCGTATGGAACTGTGGTAGCCACCAGTTCGTGCGGTAAATATTTATAAATTGAACAATGGCAGCACCCATGGTAAAGGCGCACATTATGAGCTCGCTCAGCCATTCGGATGTGGTTGCATGCTCCGGAAAGGGAATATGTTTCGGCATTGTGACCTGCTGAGATCCCATTTTTGTGGACACGTTGCGCTGAAAGCTGTCCTGTGCATCGCTAGAGCTGCTGCCATCACTCCGTTCATCATAGCCCATTATTATAAATAAAATGTGCTCTTATTAGAACTACATTTAAACCAATAAAGTTGGGATTTCGAGGATTCTACTTCGATAGTGGCCCAATACAACAATTTCGATATTCACAGATAGAATCGATATACAAAAATCCACGTTATGCAGCACTTAAGATTAGTTAACAATCGATATAAATAATTCGCATTACTCAACACTTACGGTTAACAGCTGGTTTTGCCGATTTTGTAACAAGTTTGTTTTTGATAGTGAGAAAACTCCTGCAATCAAAATGATGCGCTACGAGGGAAATGAAAAGCTAGCAGATGAAACTTCTTGCGCCGGTGTTCGGGCGGATCTGAAAATGTGCCTGCTGGAAAGCGAGTGCTGTCGCTTGGACAAGAAGACGCCTCGCCAGTGTCTGCAAGATAACAGTGTGCCGCCAGAATGTCAAGTGCTGCGGAACACCTTCTACGAGTGCAAACGCTCCTTGGTGAGTAGCCAAGTGTAATAGTAAATAGTAATAGTGTAAATTATAATAGTGTTGTGTATTTTAGCTGGACAATCGACAACGTTTCCGTGGACATAAAGGCTATTAAGAGAACACACAATGCAACTTTATGCTTAATTTTTACTTAAGATTTTATTAAATACAAAACGAAATAGAAGCGAACATGGAACTTAATTGCGTCGTCGACGAACTCGAGATATACGCCAAGCATTTGGTTCTTCGTATTTGTTGTAAAGAGGCTCCAGTCGTTGATTTTTCTTGAATTTACTGAGCTTGGTTGGATCCGAGAAGCGAAAGAACGACGGAGCAAATTCCACCAACCATTTGGGGTCAATTGTAGTCACCTCACGCATGTACTCCTTGGTTGTCTGCACCAGTTCGTGGTAGATCACCCATTCCGGCTGTCGATTGAACAGTGCGCTCGATGGATGTATATAGACCACTTGTGAGTCGACCAGGGTGCGATATCCCTCTTGTGGATCCTTCTTGGCCGCATTACGAAAGAAACCCGAGCATATGGCCTTCTGTATACGCACCGAGTTCTTGCCTGCGGAGACCACATCCAGCTTGTGTCGATCCATGATACCCAGGAGCTGCTTGCGCACATCCTGCGAACGTTTCAATGTGCGTATTTGCACAAAGTTCTCATAGCACCAGGCATTGGAGAACTTGTTGTTCTTCCAGCTGTTGTAAACCGCCAGTAGCGTCAGATGGTCACCTGTAGGAATAACCAAGTTGATTTAGTATTGTTTACATTTTAAATTCGCTATAGATATATTTCAGACTTACCTTCCGCTTGGTTGAACTTGGCCTTCTTCTGATCGGCCAGTGCCTGCTTGTCCTTGGGTCTGTAGAAAACGTTCTGCACGCTGAGCATGGATACAATTGTAAGAATCTCATCGGAACATTGCAGCGCCACAGACATGATGAGCATTTTTGATAGATTCGGTTCCAGGGGAAACTCTGCCATGCGTCGTCCCAGTCGCGTTAACAGACCCTCGTCATCGAGAGCCGAGAGCGAGTGAAGCTGCTCCAAGGCCATAACAAGCGACTCCACTGGTGGGGCATCCATGAAGTCGAAATGCAGCAGGTCATTGATTCCCATCGTCTTCAACTGCAGCACTGTGGTGGCCAGATTGGTACGCTGTATCTCCGGCACTGGCGTTGGCAGCATCTCATCCCGATAAGCACGTTCCGTGTACAGGCGATAACATTTCCCTGGTCCCGTGCGTCCAGCACGACCTGCTCGCTGTTTAGCTGCTGCCTGTGAAATAGGGGTGACCACCAGCGAGTCCATACCCGTCTTGGAATTGTAGACTTTCTGCTTGACAAAGCCGGGATCGACCACATAGAAAATGCCATCGATGGTGAGAGAGGTTTCCGCTATATTCGTGGCTATGACCACCTTGCGACTCCCAGCGGGAGCCGGATCAAAGATGCGTGTCTGCATCTCAGAGGGAAGTGCTGAATACACCGGCAATATAATCAGCTCCGGCACATCTGGGCCGAGACTCTTCATACGCTCATATAATATCTCGCAGGCTGTGTCAATCTCCTCCTGACCGGTTAGGAAAAGAAGAATGTCGCCTGGCGGTTCACGCAGATGAATCTGCATGACCGTGATCAAAGAAGCATCCAAGTAGTCCGTTTCAGGTTCCTTCGTGTACAACACCTCTACAGGAAATGTGCGTCCTGGTATCGTGAAGATTGGAGCCTCAAAGAAATACTGCGAGAACTTGACCGCATCCAGAGTCGCAGAGGTAACAATCAACTTGAGTTCAGGACGCTTCTGTACCGCAGTCTTCAGTAGACCGAAAAGCACATCCGTGTGAATTGTACGTTCGTGGGCCTCATCCAACATGATAACCGAGTAGGTCTTCAGTTCCGCCTCCATGAGACACTCGCGGAGTAACATGCCGTCAGTCATGTACTTGATGACCGTTTCCGGACTAGTGCAATCCTCAAAACGAATTGTGTATCCCACTTCCTGACCCAGACGACAACCGTACTCCTCAGCTACTCGCTTTGCCACTGACATGGCGGCCACACGACGTGGCTGTGTGCATCCGATCTTGCCTCTGGCCGTGAATCCGCATTCACCGAGATACTGAGTGATCTGTGTGGTTTTTCCGGAGCCCGTTTCACCAATCACTATCAGAATCTGGTTATCCGTGACAGCCTTGATGAGATCGTCTCGCAGCTTGTAAATGGGCAGCGATTGTCGCTGTTCCACCAACGTTAGATCCGTCTTCTTGCCAAACGAGGATTTCTTTCCGCCAATCACGTGCTTCTTCCACTCGGGCACTTCCTGTGGTGCCGCGCCCATGCCACGCATATTGGCTGCCAGATGCCGAGACGTATCATCCTCAGGCAACGGATCAATCCAGTTCTTATTAAGATTACTTGGCACTGCCTCCATTTCCTGTTCTCTCTGCAGCATTTTTTGCTCGCGACGTTCCTTGGAAAGCGCAGATTGCATCATAGCAGCTTGGGCTAAGGAACCATCTGGATTCTTAACGATGCGCACAGGGGATAAGTCATGTAGGGCACGTCCATGGCCGGAGAGGAATGGTGGTTCCTCCTCTACGATTTCTATTTCAATATCTGCCTCATCGTCCTCATCCTTGGGCAACAATCCCGTCTCCTCATCAAAGTCGGGCATTTCACTGCGATCCAGTACACCCGAACTAATCATTTGCTTGATCTCCCATCGCTCTGGACTCGAGATGCGCGTCACCCGCTTGCGGGATTCGTGTTCATCACCGTCAATGTTGTTCCCCTGCAGGTTGAGTATAGAGGAGGTGCTTGCGTAGGGTCCATCCGGATTGCAATCTCGCAATGATATCTCATCGTCCTCGGGTGAATGGGAAAGCGGATTAAGATCGCGCCCGCTATCCTGGTCCACTTCCTTCATAGACAGCGACACCTTTTGGCCCGTCAACGACATGACTTTTACTTTAACTGTCTGATTGCGGGCGACGACTTCGGTCACGTCGGTTACGCGTCCCTCGGCGCGCAGCTGTGAGATGTGGACTAATCCCTCCCAACGCTTGCGAAGACCAAAAAGTTGCACAAAACATCCAAATGGCACTATGTTGGCCACTTTGCCAGAGTAGATTTTCCCCGCCTCTGGATCATCGGATAACACAGCTGCAGGCGGAGGCATCTTCTCATCTTTCTGGTTTTGATGTCTGCTGCTGAGTTCGCGGGATCGAGAGCGGGATCTGTCCCGGGAGCGTCTTTTTCGCTGACGATCGCGAGAGCTTGAGCGACGTCTGCGACGGTCCCGATCTTCACGAGATCTACTGCGACGCCTTCGCCGATCCTTATCCCGCTCCCTATCCCTATCCCGCTCCCTGTCTCGATCCCGATCTCTCTCTCTCTCGCGCGCCTTCTCACGACTTCGGCTGCGCTCACGCTTTGACGTCTTGCTTCGCTCTCTTGAGCTGGATCGATTTCGCCGCTTGCTCTCCTTAACTTCCTTGCGCTCCTTATGATTGTCGCCTGGCGCCAGAGCTTCCAGTTCCATCATGGCCGCATCAACGTCGCTCATTTCATTTTTTTTAATGTTCATCTTACCCTTAGAATCTTCACTCTTTTCCTCGAATTCATCCTTCTTGCTGCTGAATTTTTCATTGGGCAGCGCTAAACCAGGAAACATTTTAATCAGCTGTGATTTCTTGTCATTTTTAATGCTGCTTTCATTCAGATCTTTTTTTGCATCACCACCAGAACGTGTGGGTCGCATTAAATTGATGATGCGCTGTAAATTTTGGACCAGAGAGTCGGGAAACTCAGCACCATTTTCCAGAAGAGCCTTTCGGAAAGACTCATAGCTTTGATGCTTGTGCTCTAAATCGATTATGAACTCGGCCAGGTCCTTGTCATTGATGCCCAAGTGATTGTCGAGCTCTGTGCAGATTTTTGATACCAGCGATAGGTACTCCAATTGCTGCAGCTCTTCCATAGTGCAAAGTTATTGCACTGACTGCAGTATTTACCAAATAAATCTATTGAAAACTACACAAAATGTTTGGAGAGTGAAAACACAACTACCACGCTAACTAGAGATGGGAACATAACACAATGTTAAGTTCTCATCTCTAACGCAGCCAATCAGCTGTTTGCGAACAATGCAAAAAAGACTGCCATGGTTGCCACTTCATGAAAATACTTTGTACCAGATTTTAAAATACATATGTATGACAACTAAATAAACAAAATAAATAAAGGACCTGTACTTCACGCAAATTAGAATTTTTTTTTATTATTTTTATAGTAACAAAAAAAATTTTAATTAGCTACAAGTTTTCCATGCCTTCAAAAAGAATGCCATTTTGAGAAAACCGTAAAGAATCTCCCAAATCAGAGCGAATAAATCGCAGCGGCAGCGGCGCGAATATATAATTACATTGCGTCTTATGAACGTATGCACACCAAAGCGGAGCGAATTCGTTTCGACGGCGAATTTGCAGCGTTTTTTCCAGAACCGCGCATGCAGCGTTTTTTCCGCTTGTCGCCAAGAACGATAAAATTAGATTGCGCAGAAATTTGCTGATGCTCTGCGCTGATGACGTCACATGTGATGCGTGTGTTGAATTTTTCCCTTGTTTACATGTTAAATTACTATATTTTGGCTTTTAATAATATAATTATAATAATATAATACGAGAAGCCGTTTTTAACTTATAATCATTCACTTTTATTGAAAAATATTTATTTAAAATCATCACATGTGACGTTTATGCGTTTAGCTGTTTATGCGCAATGTCTTTTTTCATGGCTGTCATTTGACGAAGACATTTTATCGCCGCTGCGATTAATTCGCTCTGGTTTGAGAGATGCTTAAACAATGGCAAAAGTGGAGCTGCTTATTGAATTAGTAAAAAGACACAAAATATTGTACGATTTGGCGGACGAGGACTACAAAAACATCAGAAAAAAGGACAAGATATGGGACGAAATTGGATTGGAGCTGGAAGAAAGTGGTAATTACATTGCTTTATCAATTCAAGTTCAGTTTTTGTACAATGAAACAGTAGTGTCATGTTCATACATATATTTTATTGTATGTGCATTTTTTGTTTACATATTTACATGTATCGTTTATATAGTGAAATAATCAACAAATTGTTGTCTGATGTCGAATGCCAATTGAGTTGAGCGTCTTGAAGTGCTATCACTTCCGGAAAATGCGTTCATGTTTCCTTCTTGGGATTCTAATTCCTCATAAAAATCCTTGTCGCTATTCATTGAAATGCAATAGTTGTGTAATATGCACGCGGCTCTAACAAGAATTATTGTATTTTCCACTTTTGTTTCAATTGGCCTGTAAAATAGGCGCCATTTTTTTGCAAGGATTCCAAAAGCATTCTCGACTACTCTTCTTGTCCGGCTCAATCTGTAATTAAATATCTCTTTTTTTTGTCTTGCTTTGATTGCCGATACGGAAAAGGTCGAATTAAAAATGGCTTTAGCGCAAATGCCTCATCACCAATAAAAACATGTGGAGAAGGCGCATTTTTACCAGGCAAATTGCATGGTTTTGGTACATTCATATTGTTACTTTCGAATTTCGCTCCCATGTTGGAATTTTCAAAAATGCCATCATCACTGTTTTTGCCATATCCGCTAATATCCACACAAAGAAATTTATAATCGAGTCCTACAATGGCCATTAGTACCAAAGAAAATTTGTTCAAATAGCACCAGTAAGTCGATCCGGTTTTCCTTGGTCGTTTGATAGTGATGTGTTTTCCATCAATGCATCCAATGCAATTTGGAAACTGCCACTTACTTAAAAAATTTTCTGCTGATTGCTTCTACATAGTTTCAGTTGTCTCAGGCATGCAAATTGTTTCTAGATTTTTGACAATTGCTTCGCCAACTTCCGTTACAATGCTAGCAACTGTTGAAAATCCAACACGATAGCTGTGTCCAATTGTAAGAAAACTGTCTCCAGTTGCAAGGAATCTGTGAAATGAAAATTAATTATTTTTTATATTTTTAGGTGATGAAGTAAAAAAAAAATGGAAAAATTTACGAGACTCTTTTTCAAAATATTTGAGGTCAACAAAACGTATTACAGGGAAAGCCGCAGTTCATAAAACATGGATTTGGGCCAAACAAATGGAAAGTTTTCGTCCATTTATTTCGTTTGCTAAAACGTCTTCGAATGCCAGTGGCATTGAACCATCTAAACCATCTTCATTCACGGAAACTTTTCAATGCACAGAACCACCAGAATCGCATATGGATGACGAGAGCAATGATGAATTGAACCAATCTATCGTATCTATTCCTGCCGTTGATGCTGAAAGACCTCCATTGAAGCGCTTGAAAAGATCTACCCCACAACCAACGTCCTCCGTGAAGGATGTAATTGAATATTTGCATACAAAGAATAAAAAAGCGCAAGACGATGTTGACATTTTGTTTATGGCGCATGCCCAAACAATTAAAAAATTCAGTCCGAGGAGACAGGCTCAAATAAAATTTAAAATTGCAAAACTTATTATGGAGGAAGAAATGGCGAGTCTTGAGGAAAATTCACCCAGTTACTCTATCAAAATAACTTCTTCATCGGACGAAGACATTTTTGCGAATAAAAAATAAACATCACGCGGTTTATTCGCGCCGCTGCCGCTGCGATTTATTCGCTCTAATTTGAGAGATGCTTAAATAATGTACCAGTTTTGGTACAAATGTACTAAGTGTATAGTCAGTTGAATTGACTGACAGATCCGTCACTCCTGCCCACATAGCTATTTTATAGCAAAATCTGGCTATTTAGTTTTTAATTTTATTGCTCGAAAAATTTTCTAATTGTTATTTGCCGGAAATCTGACAATTTAAAATATATACTTAGCAGTTTTGCTGTTAATACCTTTTATTTATGGCCCCCAACTATGGTGTAGTCTTTTTTTTAATTTAATTTTTTTTAGTGGTTTTTAGAAGTTTCGAGAATGCCAAAAACGATTTTCAAAAGCTTTAATTCTGTTGTAATTTATTCATTAGCAGTTTTAAATTTAAACAAGTAGTTTTAGAGCTTTTTGAAAAAAGAAAATTATTTTTTTTTAAATTTTTTAAATTCTAGGAAAACTAGAAAAAATACATTACCAAATGCTTTATTTATAAGTAGGGATACAAGCACTTTACCAAATACACATCCTGTTAGATTTGTTGACATATGAGCATTTCAACTGAAAGGTCCACCGCGGCCAAAAACTATAAATTGATGAAAAACTCACATCTTGTCAAATTTTCAGTCGGAAGAAATGGTAAGTTAATTATTTAAACAATTAACACATATATTAGCAATTTAGAATGAATATAACGAATATTTGGATAAATTGAGTTTTTAAATATTCGGTCCAGTTTTTTTTTTTTAAATTGACTTTCAAAAGGGAGAGTATGTATTATATCGATTATTTAAAAAAATCTCTCTTAAATCAACAAACAGATAAGTTTTGAAGTTATTTTTCTGGATTTCTAAATAAATATTGATAAAAAATTCTTGTCACAAACTAGTAGAAATCTTTTCACATTCGCGATATCACCTTACAAATTACTAATAAAGCTTGTAAAATAAATAAAATTAAGGGATAAATAAAATGAGGAAAGGAATTATTAAAAAAGAATATTTTCATCCAAATTACTCGCTACATTCCACAGACCTGTTTTTTAAGATAAAGTCAAAAATTACTTCAACTTTTCCTCGCGTTCGTGATTTATTGAATAAGTCTTCAAAGCTTCCCTTTTATGATAAAAAAATAGTGTCAATAAAGTGCATTAAGCACTTAAGAAAATATTTTTGATAGTGTCAATTTTTTCCACAATTTCTTTTCACTTAAAAACGTACAAAAATCGTATTCTCGATCCTGAAAATACCCATATCTCACAAACCAAAAGCATTTTTCATACTAAAGGCTTATTTTCAACCGATCCCTCCTTTGGCAGCTAAATCACTGCGGACGGCAGTCCGTGCTAGTGACGAAAGCAGCACGAAGGGTGCGAAAGGCGACTAGCAATATATACAGCTAATTAGGAAAATTTGCTACGACTGTCCTGAGATCGAGAGTATATACTGATCGAAAGGTTTAGTCCTAACTAACAAAATTGCGTACTAAAACTTATGCTAACCCACCTGGTTCATGAGATAAGGGGGTGTAAGTGGGAGGGAAAAATAATAAAATATTTTTTATTTTTTTAAAATTCTAATAAAAAATACGAAAATACCCAAATCCGACAACTAGTTCAAAATATAATTAAATTTGAAATTTTTAGTGGATTTCTCAAAATGAGATGAAAAGTCAGTTTTTCTGTTTGTAACAAATCGCTAAAAAAGCTTGGATCTAATGATGGGGATTTATTCCCCTTAAAAAATCTAGAAATGTTTGTTCTACGATTTTTTGAATTTCCCTCTAGTTTAGCGGGAAAACGCTAAATCCCGCTAAAATTAAAGCCCCACAGTTTCCAACCCATAGAAGCTACATATATGTCCTATATATCTTTGAAAAGGTGTGCTTGAGCTTTAAGGCGTACCTTTCAACTTTTTTTCTAAAGTACTCAGGTAACATTTTACAGGTAAAATACGAATTAATAGCTTACATTTTGTTGATTTTAGAAAAATTGACTCATGACATCTTTATCAAATTTCAAAATGTTATACACAATAAAATTCCGCGTTTTTTTGTATATCACAAATATCTAAACAGTTCGTTTCGGCAAGATATTACCAATTAAAAGTATATATAACATATTACTAAGAGTTCAATGATGACAGCAGCAATAAAGTCTATTATTATCAAACCTATGTAGCACAGACAGCTTTGCGCGGCAAAAATAACTAGTGCTCGCAGAAAATTTTGTTTTGCGTTGCAGAAATAGCCAGTGTTCAGTTTTGATTTTTTTTTTAATTCGCGCTTTACTACTTTGAATGAATAAAATTAGTTGTGCCTTTCTGCAACGCTTATTAAATTTATGTGTTCTTTTTTTCTTAATTATTAAAGAAACAATTTTTTTTGTATTTAAAAGAAATTCAACAAATAAATTTACATATTTTACTATCTGTATGCATTTATTTATTTTATGATAAAGTTACAATGTCAAAAGCAAAAGCAACTGCGAAAATTTCTGATATCACACAAAAAGTCACAAAACTGGATGTCAGAAATTTCGGGACTGAAATAGCTTTCGTCACTAGACTTTTACCTCGTGTAGAGGTATTCTGTAAGATTGGTTGAGATACTGAAGGTCAAAACCACTTCACAAGGAAATCACCAAAATAGACAAAAACATAAAATATTGTTATTTTGTCGGTTCTCCGTCGATTTTTATAAAGTATACTTTAAATGACGAGTAATAAATGCAGCTATGTAAATTTAAGCTTAAACAATTTGTAATTTTTTTGTTTTCCTAGAATTTTAATGTCGGGAAATCTTAAAAAAAAAAAAAAATATTACAACTTTCTGAATTCAAAAATGTATGGCTCTTTAACTATGGGCTTAAGTCTCAGCCTGTGAATTAATGAGTTACAGATATATTATTAGTTTTCAGAAAAAGTAAAGCTTTCGAAAATCGGTTTTGGCATTCTCAAGTAATGATGACAAATGTGGACGCACCTTTAATAATACTACAATTTTGGCAGATACACAACTTAACATTGTTGCCAACACCTTTTACAAGTGCAAGTGTTCTGTGGAAAGTGGCTAAGCGCTTTATTGCAAACAGTCACCTATTTACATAAAACCCTAATAAATTAGTTAAACAACATATTAAAAATGCCTAATGCAACTTAATTGCGTCGTCGACGAACTCGAGATATACGCCAAGCATTTGGTTCGTCGTATTTGTTGTATAGAGGCTCCAGTCGTTGATTTTTCTTGAATTTGCTGAGCTTGGTTGGATCCGAGAAGCGAAAGAACGACGGAGCAAATTCCACCAACCATTTGGGGTCAATTGTAGTCACCTCACGCATGTACTCCTTGGTTGTCTGCACCAGTTCGTGATAGATCACCCATTCCGGCTGTCGATTGAACAGTGCGCTCGATGGATGTATATAGACCACTTGTGAGTCGACCAGGGTGCGATATTCCTCTTGTGGATCCTTCTTGGCCGCATTACGAAAGAAACCCGAGCATATGGCCTTCTGTATACGCACCGAGTTCTTGCCTGCGGAGACCACATCCAGCTTGTGTCGATCCATGATACCCAGGAGCTGCTTGCGCACATCCTGCGAACGTTTCAATGTGCGTATTTGCACAAAGTTCTCATAGCACCAGGCATGTTGTAGCTGTTGTAAACTGCCAGTAGCGTCAGATGGTCACCTGTACGAATATCCAAGTTGATTTAGTATTGTTTACATTTTTAATTCGCTATAGATATATTTCAGACTTACCTTCCGCTTGGTTGAACTTGGCCTTCTTCTGATCGGCCAGTGCCTGCTTGTCCTTGGGTCTGTAGAAAACGTTCTGCACGCTGAGCATGGATACAATTGTAAGAATCTCATCGGAACATTGCAGCGCCACAGACATGATGAGCATTTTTGATAGATTCGGTTCCAGGGGAAACTCTGCCATGCGTCGTCCCAGTCGCGTTAACAGACCCTCGTCATCGAGAGCCGAGAGCGAGTGAAGCTGCTCCAAGGCCATAACAAGCGACTCCACTGGTGGGGCATCCATGAAGTCGAAATGCAGCAGGTCATTGATTCCCATCGTCTTCAACTGCAGCACTGTGGTGGCCAGATTGGTACGCTGTATCTCCGGCACTGGCGTTGGCAGCATCTCATCCCGATAAGCAAGTTCCGTGTACAGGCGATAACATTTCCCTGGTCCCGTGCGTCCAGCACGACCTGCTCGCTGTTTAGCTGCTGCCTGTGAAATAGGGGTGACCACCAGCGAGTCCATGCCCGTCTTGGAATTGTAGACTTTCTGCTTGACAAAGCCGGGATCGACCACATAGAAAATGCCATCGATGGTGAGAGAGGTTTCCGCTATATTCGTGGCTATGACCACCTTGCGACTCCCAGCGGGAGCCGGATCAAAGATGCGTGTCTGCATCTCAGAGGGAAGTGCTGAATACACCGGCAATATAATCAGCTCCGGCACATCTGGGCCGAGACTCTTCATACGCTCATATAATATCTCGCAGGCGGTGTCAATCTCCTCCTGACCGGTTAGGAAAAGAAGAATGTCGCCTGGCGGTTCACGCAGATGAATCTGCATGTCGGTGATCAAAGAAGCATCCAAGTAGTCCGTTTCAGGTTCCTTCGTGTACAACACCTCTACAGGAAATGTGCGTCCTGGTATCGTGAAGATTGGAGCCTCAAAGAAATACTGCGAGAACTTGACCGCATCCAGAGTCGCAGAGGTAACAATCAGCTTGAGTTCAGGACGCTTCTGTACCGCAGTCTTCAGTAGACCGAAAAGCACATCCGTGTGAATTGTACGTTCGTGGGCCTCATCCAACATGATAACCGAGTAGGTCTTCAGTTCCGCCTCCATGAGACACTCGCGGAGTAACATGCCGTCAGTCATGTACTTGATGACCGTTTCCGGACTAGTGCAATCCTCAAAACGAATTGTGTATCCCACTTCCTGACCCAGACGACAACCGTACTCCTCAGCTACTCGCTTTGCCACTGACATGGCGGCCACACGACGTGGCTGTGTGCATCCGATCTTGCCTCTGGCCGTGAATCCGCATTCACCGAGATACTGAGTGATCTGTGTGGTTTTTCCGGAGCCCGTTTCACCAATCACTATCAGAATCTGGTTATCCGTGACAGCCTTGATGAGATCGTCTCGCAGCTTGTAAATGGGCAGCGATTGTCGCTGTTCCACCAACGTTAGATCCGTCTTCTTGCCAAACGAGGATTTCTTCCCGCCAATCACGTGCTTCTTCCACTCGGGCACTTCCTGTGGTGCCGCGCCCATGCCACGCATATTGGCTGCCAGATGCCGAGACGTATCATCCTCAGGCAACGGATCAATCCAGTTCTTATTAAGATTACTTGGCACTGCCTCCATTTCCTGTTCTCTCAGCATTTTTTGCTCGCGACGTTCCTTGAAAGCGCAGATTGCATCATAGCAGCTTGGGCTAAGGAACCATCTGGATTCTTAACGATGCGCACAGGGGATAAGTCATGTAGGGCACGTCCATGGCCGGAGAGGAATGGTGGTTCCTCCTCTACGATTTCTATTTCAATATCCGCCTCATCGTCCTCATCCTTGGGCAACAATCCCGTCTCCTCATCAAAGTCGGGCATTTCACTGCGATCCAGTACACCCGAACTAATCATTTGCTTGATCTCCCATCGCTCTGGACTCGAGATGCGCGTCACCCGCTTGCGGGATTCGTGTTCATCACCGTCAATGTTGTTCCCCTGCAGGTTGAGTATAGAGGAGGTGCTTGCGTAGGGTCCATCCGGATTGCAATCTCTCAATGATATCTCATCGTCCTCGGGTGAATGGGAATGCGGATTAAGATCGCGATTAAGATCCTGGTCCACTTCCACTTCCTTCATAGACAGCGACACCTTTTGGCCCGTCAAGGACATGACTTTTACTTTAACTGTCTGATTGCGGCGCGCAGCTGTGAGATGTGGACTAATCCCTCCCAACGCTTGCGCAGACCAAACAGTTGCACAAAACAACCAAAGGGCACTATGTTGACCACTTTGCCGGAATAGATTTTTCCCGACTCGGGATCATCAGATAGTACAGTTGCTGGTGGAGGCAGCTTCTCAAAGTTTCGAAATAGGGAACCGTCGCTTCTCCATTGACGATCATTAGGTGATCTACTGCGACGGCGGTGACGTTCATTCTCCTTCTTATTACTTTGATTGCAATTACGCACTTTGCGTTTGCATCGCTCTCTTGAGCTGGAACGATTTCGCCGCTTGCCTTCCAGAGCTTCCAATTCCATCATAGCCGCATCCACGGCGCTTAATTCATTTCTATTAACATTTAACTTACTCTCATCCTTCCTGCTGCTGTGTTTCTCATTGGGCAACGCTAAACCAGGAAACATTTTCATTAACTGTGATTTCTTTTCATTTTTGTTACTGTTTCCATACATAGCAAACCTGGTATCACCGGCCACACGTTTGGGCCGCATTAAATTGATGATTCGCTGTAAATTCTGGGCAAGGGAATCGGAGAATTCGGCACCATTTTCCAAAAGAGCCTTTCGAAAAGACTCATAGCTCTGATGCTTGTGCTCCAAATGGATTATAAACTTGGCCAGGTCCTTGTCATTGATGCCCAGGTGATTATCAAGCTCAGTGCAAACCTTTGATACCATCGAGATGTACTCCAATTTCTGCAGCTCGTCCATTATGCAAAATCTATAAAAAAAAAAAACCTAACAAAACGTTTGGAAAATGAAAACACAAGCAAAAGCATCGTTGCACTATCGATACTATCGAACATTAACTAACAATTATCTATAAGCTAAGCATCGATATCTTTCAAAATAAACGAAAATAAATCAATTCAAATCCGTTTCGGGAATTTTTGTTGTAAATATATTTAGTATTTATACTATATATATTTTACTGACGATATAGCGATATAACCTAATAACAAACAAAATTAACGAGAATTGCCTACACTCAACTTATTTAAAAGTCACGTTGACATCTCTAATCCATTCAATCAGCTGTTAACGATCAGTGCTCTATAACGCTGTTTGTGCACAGAGTGGCAACACTTTTACAATCTTGACATATTTTGAGCAAGCTACGCTCGCTTTTTAATGTTTTGCCTTTTGTTTATACGTTTTAAAACGTGCGTTTGAGTTTAAGTGAGAAATTCTGAATTGGGCGCTTTGGAAATGTCTTCGTTCTTTGAGTGCTTTAACAATTTCGTCCAAAACGGTGGTCACATTGCTCAAAATGTTGCGCGTGAAGACGGTGAACAGCATCAACCAATTACCAGTAGTATGCTGCCTGCGACACCCACGCCCAGCGAGTCGGTAAGTGAAGCTTTTTAATATTGTTCATAATGCATAGAATATAAGGTGCGATTTGTGCATGTTGCTTAATTTTTGGTGGGAAATTGCTTATTTTGGTAGTCACTGATACATTTGGCGTTGCCAGACATATGCACAGTTACATACTCTGTTGGCATATCTGGCAACGCTGACAAGCACACGCCATGTTTTAATTGCGAAAACGCAGGCAGCGATTTCTAAAGAAAAACAAAAACTAATAAGGAATAGTTAAATTTTGTTAAAAACTTCCAATTATGCGTGGTCGCTTATAACTAACTTTTGATCAAAGAAGTGCTAGTGATTTGTGCAACCTAATAAACACCGCCAAGTGGCTAAATCGCAACCCAAAGAAGAAGAAAAGCCTGCAAGCCAGCGAGTAAACCAAATATATCACAAACATAATAAAAAAAAATTACACATACAAGCGAAATGCTTCAAATAAAAACAACCAAAAGCAGCAAAAACGAAATTGTTGTGGTGGAGAAGAAACCAAAGATGCAGTCGCCAACGACAAGCTCTTCGATTATTACATATAGCCCGAGCAAATTTATTGCCAGGGCTGGCACAACATACACAAAAATACAACCACACACACAGACTAAAACAAACACAAACATAACTAGAGCTGCAGCTCCAACAACAACAATAGCAACGGCAAATGCCAAAATAGCAGGAGCGTCAAATGCCAACTCTTCCTACTATGTGGTTAAAGCCGGACAAATAGGCAGCGCCGCCTCCATATTGAGTTCGCCGCCCAAATCAGCCCAATCCACAGCTGTGACTACACCGATTGCAACAGAGAGTGTAATAATAAGTTGTAGCCATTATTTCTCAAACTCACGCCCATGCCATTAACCCATCCTGCATGAGTTTCTCGCCGTCTAACAAGCACCCACATCCGTTTGAAATCTTCTTGAAAATTAGACATACTTTAACCCTTTTATTTAATTCATTCTTGCAGTCCAGCACCATCTCAGTACCCAGTGAAACATCCATGGAGCATACTTATATGCGTGATGCACCACGTACAGACTCTTCCATGAACAATGGCTTGGCCCCGGCACGCACAATACTCGTGCGTCATGCTCCGCAGTGTCCAACATGCCACACGTACCCAACGCACGAGGAATCTGGAGATTCGCAGCAGGTGGCGCATGTTCCGCCTTACGATGAAATTGCGGCTAAGGAACTGATGAACGAGTGCGCACGTATCGCCAAATATGTGAGGAACAATAATTCAGACGAACAGGATTGGCAGACTCGCATTAATCGGTAAGCGACCTACATAGATATCTTACTGTCCACTTTATTGATAGATCTTCTTAATATCCTTAGCATTGGTTGGACATACACGCAAGACATATTGTTTGATAAGGTTACCACTATACTGGACCAGGATCAATTGGCGCGTCTTGCCAACGACAAGCGCCAGCACGAGGCAGTGCATCGTCGAGTGGCTGTTGATAAGTCGAGCTCTCGAATGCGTCGGGCTTTGGCCAGTGTTGCTTGGGAGCCGAGAACCACACAATGGTTACATGCCCTGCTTATGGAGCACCTTCCACCATCCTATATGGCTTCCTATCTGGACATTATGCAAACGCTTAAAAGCAAGCTGCCCACGCTCACGGACAAAATGCTATTTAGTCGTCCACTTAACAACAGCCAAGAACTGCTAGCTCCTGTAATGAAGAAGCGATGGCAACCGGAAATTCTGGCCAAGTCGCGACAACTGACGCACAATGCTATTATGGTGGCAGTGCCAACAATGCCCACCACCGGCCCAGTTCCGGAACGCATGCAAAACTGGTATCAGGCCTTGGCTAGCATAACTCAAATTGTTCAAATCACGCTGCCCAATTCAAGTAAGTACATTATTGATTTGAATTAGGTATGAATGCATTTTATGTATCTGAACTTTGTACGGCTTATAATAGATGATCGCGTTGGGCGTCAGAATCTGGATCATGTGGCCGAGACAATTGTCTCCCTGACGCGTGTACGCATCCACGAGTTGCGCACTGAGAATCCCAACCGAGGCATTATTCTGATTGGCTTCAATGCCGGCTCCGCGCTTGCATTGCAGGTGGCCATGTCGGAGAGCGTTGCTTGCGTAATTTGTATGGGTTTTGCATACAATACGTTGCGTGGTCCACGTGGAGCTCCTGACGATCGCCTGCTAGATATAAAGGCGCCAATTTTGTTTGTCATTGGGCAGAACTCAGCACGCAGCAGCCAGGAGGAAATGGAAGGTCTACGCGAACGTATGCAATCCGAATCCTCGCTGGTCGTCGTTGGCAGTGCCGATGATGCATTACGTGTGCCTAAAAGCAAGCGGCGGATCGAAGGCGTCACACAGACCATGGTGGACTCTATGGTGGTGGTATGTCTTTATTGTATACATATTTACTTATGATATAAATTCGATAATAATACCTTTATCCTTTCAAAGGACGAGGTCTACGAGTTTGTCAACAAAACGTTGAGCAATCCTCCAGGTCCACGTATGCCCACCTCACTGCTAGGCAGTAGTTCTTATCAGCGCTCGGCCAAACAGCAACAGCATGTCCTGGTCGATGGAAATATTAACAAGTCGCAGGTGACACAGGCTCGCAAGCGTAAGGCTCAAGATGGCCAGGAAGAGAGCAGTGTGCAGACAGTTAAAACCAAATTTGTGCCTCACAGTGAGTAACTAAATAATTTATCACAAAATAACATAGCAAAGTATCATTACGCAATTAACCACCATTAATTCACTAATATCATAATCATACCTCGCAAATCCGCATGTTCTCCTTTGCATGTTGCCGCACGTTGTCCCCAAATCCATTTGCACCAATCCACTAATTTCACTAATCCAACCCAAAAAGAAACACGTGTGCCCAAGTTTCCCAAACCAAAGCCACCACGCCTCATTGATCCGTTTGCAGTGAAGCGAAAGGGTAAATCTAATGCACAAAAAACCTTTGAAATCAGGGATCGTAATAATAAAATGTTTATTGAATATAGGCATTTCCAGGAACCCGAATGCGACACTCGTACGGCTTGAAAGTATACAAAAATAACTTAAATTTGAAATTAATTTTGTGTTATCTTTATTTTCAAAAGTATTAGACTAGCACTTATTTTGATAATTAATTTTGGATTAAATTAAGATCAATAGATTCATACTGATGGCTGCCATATTAATATACATGCATGGGATTTATCTAAATCTTGTTTCCAGTATTTTAAGTTGTTAATTAATCAACGTATAAATTAATGTGCTCAATCTTTACAAGATTTATCAAAATTGAAGTGTTCTCTCTGAATTTGGGATTAGATTGACCTTTTCCTGAAATGCCCTTATGCATATTATTCTTAACAAATTAACTCTCATATTGTTCATTCAAATTTAATTGTTATTTTTATCACAATCACATTTCTTATTTACGATCCCTGCCTATAAATGCTGATCATCCCCCGTTTCATCGACTAACAGTTTGCACATCCACAGTTGGACGCCCCCGGACGCGTCCGTTGCCCAGCGTTGCACCCGCTGGCGTTAAGACTAGCATTACAGATAAACAGTCACTTAGCAATGACGAGATGAATCTATCAATTGAATCAATGCTGGAGGAAACCCTTGACTATGATGAAGGCCAGCAAACAGTCGCTCCTACTGTTGCAAAGGTTACGACGACTGTTGCCAAGCAGCAGCCGACAACGGTGTCGTTATCATCCGGCACCAAGATCAAGATGATACCCTCAAGTCAATTTGTGCAGCTGAAGACGCTGCCCACGCAGGGTAAGGTGATCAACTACACTATCAGCAAGAACAACAACAGTCCCACAGCAACTGGCACCACCGCAAGCATTGGCAGCATTGTGAAAACGTTACCCACCTCCAGTGGCCAGCAAATCTTTACACTTAAGACGCCCACCGGACAAACGACACAGTTTGTAACCGCTGCCTCGACATCTTCAACGGCGGCACAGCAAAAGTATACAGTGATTAAGAATGCTAACGGGATGACAATGCTGCAGCTGACAAAGAATGTGCCAGCGCCGCCAACGATATCCAGCAATGTGGATCTATCAAATATCATTGATATGCCAATTGTGTTTGCGGACAACGAGGGTAACATTGCCGACCAGAAGCAACAACAATCGGAGCAACAATTGAGCAGTAAGAACTAGCAGGGTATTCTGTATAATTCACAATATTAATATATATTTTATTGTAGCATCCTCTTCGGGCAGCCCATTGATTCTTAGTCATAAGATAATCAAGGAGGCAGCGAATCCAGTAAAACCAGCAGGAATTATCACCAGCAACAAGGGCAGCAACATCGTGATTAACAAAGGCATTCAACAACTCTTTACAACACAAAGCGGCACCGTTGGTGGCACAAATAAGCTTGTCTATCTGAATCGGAGCACTATGAAACCGATGGCAACTACAACAACATCGACAACTGGAACACGACTACCAAGTGTCGGCACAGCGCTGCCCATACGCATTGTAAGCAGTCCCAAGGCGGCTGTGACGGCGGCTGGAACGCCCACAACGAGCAGCCAAGTGCTGCTGGATGCGGCCAATGTCAAGACGCTTAATCTGCAAACAATTAAAACGACTGCGGGCACTCCAGTGATAAACGCTGCATCCGGCGGAGCACTGCGACATACGGGTGGCGTCGTTAGCCTGGGAAACAAAACTTTTTCGCAGTTTCAGGTGATCAACAGTCCTGTGACGACCACAACAATTGCCGGTGGCGATGGCAAACAGCCCATTCGCAACATATACTTAAAGTCTGCTACGGGCCTTAAACCCGTCCAAATGATAGCTAACAGATCCCCAGCCATACCCGCCATAGCTCCCGGAGGAGCTGCTGTGCGTCGCGTGCTTAACATTGGCGCCGTCTCCAAGTCAACCACTGTGACAGTTTCCGCTCAGCCAGGCAAGGATTCAAAGATCATCAAAGCACCAACGACGCCGACGACGACAACAACAACAGGAGGCACAATTGGGACGTCAACGCAGGGCAAGGGCGTGGAATAAAATAGAATCTAAACACATTGTTATTAAGTATATTTAAGTGAGCTATACATTAGAATGTACTTGGACTCTGAAATCCTCAACTATGCAATAAGTTATATTATATCAGTTGTGTAAATAAAACATGTTGATTCATTAATACATATATAAACGAAGAAATGTGTAATAATTTTGACGTTAAGCCTTAAAAAAAAACGTGGTCCCGAACTTAAATTCAAAGCAGATAAGGAGAACAGTTTGTGTTGCACTTATTATAATAAAATATGTATGTATGCATTAAAGTCTAGCAATTTGATCAAATTCCTGAGTTGCTTTAAAAAGTTTTGAATTACTTTAACTTGGCTACACCGTCGGCGTCGACATCAGCGTCAGCACAGGAAGCAACGTTGCGACTGTGGCGTGAGAATTGAGCAACGCATGCAAAACAATGCCACAAAATTCCAGCTAACAGCAAAAGCCCATCAATTGCCGTGAGGGCCAACTTCTAATTGACAATTTTAATGCGTGAATCGAAATCGAAATTCCACTAATTTATCAAAAAAAAAAACCATATATATGTTAAGCGCCTTGGCGTTATGTAAGCCCAGTTTCACACGCTGCACTGGGTCAGTGCTTGCCAAACTGTAGACAGGCTATGAGCATTTTCAATATTTTGCTAAGAGTTGCATTTTTCACTGCATTCGAACGGGGTATATTCGACAATTTCAACAAGAAAATTATATTGGTATGTCTATAAAATGTATTTACCTTTTTTTAAATTGAAAACTGTCGTACAACTCTTTGATGGAAGTTAGGGAATTATACTAAACTTCTATTAAATACATTACATACCAAAGGCTTGGGTTGGGATTAATGTTCTTTTAGTTTATTTTCATAAATATATTAATTTAAAATGTTTAATTTGTTTTTACCCAAGACTTACTTAAAACATATTTAAAGCAGCTTCTAACATAACAGGGAGTTCAAAAATGAAAAAAAAAAAAAATTAAAGTAGGTAGGGTACTTGGTTGTCAGGCAGTCAGTAGCAACGAAACCTTATGCACATTCTATTTTTAATTATTTATTTATTAAATGACAAAAAATTAAGTTTTTAAATAAACAATTAAGTGAGCAAATATAAAATCTAAATTTAAAACTCAAAAGATAAAAAAGTTGAAAAAGTTGTATTCGAAGAGTATTTGGCAGTCGGTATATTATCAGTTTGTCTGTTTGTCTGTTGCATGCAGCGAGGCTACAATTTCATTGAAGTGCCCTAAAGAACAGAACAACAAGTGCAACTACAATAGCTAATGCTCTTGCTCTTGTTGTTGTTGCTGTTGTTGTTGTTCTTGGCCACTTGGCTATACAAATTTTTGTGATGATCAGCAAAATTGTAAGGAGAAGTCTGAAAACTGAAGGCTGAAGTCGAAAATAAGAGTGTATATCTTCTTTGTAAATGTACGTGTTGTATATATGTACATACATAATTATGTATGCAAGTATGGAATATACATATATTTAATTACATTTGTGTACAGTACCCACAATGTGGAGTTATTGTGGTGCAGTTTGACGTTGGCGTCGCTGCCTTATATTTTTTTTAAGTTGGTCAAATCGTCAGACATTCTGAGGGCTGAATTTAGTAATGCGGCCAAGTTGAAAGTGTGAAGAGCGAGTGTCTTAAAAAGGATGCCAAAGCAAGGATTTAAATATCAATAATCAAAGTGATAAAAGTGAATTAAATAAATGATAAACTGAAAAGTTTCTACAATAAGTTAAAGTTATTTAAGCTTAAACAGAAGTTTTTAGTCTGTTTGTCGCAATTACATTTAACGTCTCAACATTAAACATTGGCTTACGCAATTTTCCATTTGTGTCGAGCTCGTTCCCAGGTCTTAATAAAAATATCAACAAAAGCAAAGCGCATATCGAATTTGATTTAAAAATGTTTTCACTTATTTTATTTTATTTTTTATGTTTGACCACCTGCGGTTTGTGGCGTTTAATTTGCAGCAATTTGTTGCCAGCTGTTGTTGGTCCAGTTGCTGCCAAACTGGCTTAGCTACCCAAAACTGCCACAACTTCAACTCCGATTTTAACTTTGACTTCGACATGTTCACAATTTTCAAATTATTTCTTTTTTTTAACGTTATTTATCCTCAAATTTATTTAAAACATTTTTTCAAACAGTCAAATTAAAGTTATGTTCAGACGGTTAAATTGATTGTAGATTGATAGTTTCGAGTAAATGATAAATATGCTGTAAAAGTTAAGCTCCATATTGCGCTTGGAGAATGGATTTGACTTCTTCATATTTTTCTGGGATATGGTACAATTAGTCAGATTATATGCTGAACATGTTAAGGTTATGAGCTATTATCAAAGTAGAACTTTAAGCTTTTCAGGCAGACAAATTATACACTGTTGTTCAAGTAACTGTACTGGACTCGAAAAAAAAAAAATATTTTTTTTTATTAATTTTAAAATAGTGGTGGTTCTCTAAAAACAAACTAAACAATATTTATACATAGACTGATTATAAATTAATCAAGCTAAACTTTCGATTTTAAAGTGAACATTTTACAAAAGTAGAGCTTTAATTTCTTCTTCGCATTAAAAGTGAATTGTTGATAAGTCATCCCAGAATTCAGTAGATCCCCCAATTGCCACGCCCCCTTTTCGGCCCTCTGCAGCATCCAGCAAATACTCAATCATTGCTGCATAATCAGATGGTCGACTGACTGAGAATGCTGTCCGCTATTTGCATTTGAAAAATATTGAGAGTGTCGCACACACAGACATACAGCGAAATGCATAGAAAGCAGAACATAGATACATATATAGAGGGATAGAAAAGGCATAGAGTGTGGCAGGGAAGGGGAAGGGGAGAAGAGAGACTGCAAAATTGCAACGTTTGTATGGAAAATGTAAGTGGCATTTGGGTTTCCCTCGTTTTTCCATGCATTTTCACATCATTTGCATGTTATTAAGCTGCGCTGCCGAGATAGATAGAGAGGAATGGGAGTGGAAACGCAAATGGGGTTGGGGATGGTTATTTGCCACATTTGTAAAACAAACTATCAGCGTTTCCCTTTGGGGTGTCTGTCAGCAACTGACACTTGCAACTATGCAAAATCAAATGACTTTCTCTCGCTCTCTGCCTTTACTCTCCCTGCTCGTCCTTAATTTTGAAAGTACTTTCCATTCAAAAGTCGCGCCTTATTGGTGTTTGTGCTAAGGATTTGCTTTCAGAATTCATCTCAAACACTTTGCAAATAAAAATAAAATAAAAACGGTTCGGGAATTGGCCACTACCTCGCAATCACGTGGTGTTCAGGCGCTTTCGGCGTTTGATATTTCATATTTCATGTGATGTGACGTAGTGGAACATTTCTGACGTTTGTCGCAACAACGCAAAGTGCTAAATAACCCAGAGAAAAAACCCGGAATTGTCAGAAAAGTAGCTTAGCCAGTCTTGATATATGAGCATTTTCCTAGGCGGTGATTATCCTGTGAAAGGTGTCAGCAATGCCATATAAAATTAAATGACAAGCTCGGAAAAAAAAAGTTAAATTTCAATCAATGTACGAGAAGCTCGGATTATTTAAATTTTTACAATGTAAAGTTAGGGTTTCAGCTAGCTAACTGGAAGATACTTAGACGTTGAAATTAATGCCGAATTAAAAAATTATCTCTCACTTAATATTTAACTGAACATTGAAAAATAAGTACTGAGTTTTTCATTTTATTAGGTTTTAGGTTTGATTATACCCCATTTTATTTACAATATCAAGAGTTATCTCTTGTTTTTTTTTTTTAAACTATATACCAAAGTGTCGCAGCTGATTTTGAATGAAAATTTAGGAAAGTGTTGATTTTAAATAATTGTTTTTAATAATTAAATTTTAATAAAAATTATCAAATATAATAAATTTATATGTAATGCTGAACAAAAAAGTTTTAAAACATAAATCGGACAATTTTTTGTTTTAGTATTAAATGCGTGTTAAAATAACCATAGTGACCACTGTGCATTTAGATGCTTTCAGAATTGGTCAAGTGAACAGGTTAGAAAACACAAAATTTAAATATCTAAGGCGTGTCACGCGCACAACTCTAAGTTGAATAATGAGCGACTTTTTCTCACCTTTCCAGCCATTTGGGGACCGTTGGACCAAAGTTTCCTATGCATTCAGCTTAAACGCAAAAGCCGCCAGAGACAAGACACGACAGAAATTTCCGCCTACAACTCCGCTTCCTCCCCCTTTCCCGGGACTTGGCAGCAACCTTGAGGCAACCGCCATGTGCTAAAAATAAAAATCAACTCATAGCTCAAGCAACACTGACAATATCCCCAAGGATTTGAAATGGAACAGGCTGGCAGCTTCCCCGCACCCATCCCATCTTCCCTGTCACAGAATAATATGAATTACAATGTGCTTGGGTCGAGTCTAATTCTTGTAAAATGCCCAAGCCCAAACCCAAAGCCTTCCTTATGGTTAGCTTCGGCCGGCAACGAGATGGGGCAGGTTGGTTGTTGCCACACCATATGCTTGTTGTTGCTGCTCTTGCTACGAGAATTTCTGCTGACGTCGCGACGTGACAGTTTACAGCTTGAAATTCGGATTTTACATAAATTTATTGCCTAATTCCTTAGTTGGTAACGATGAATTTTGCATAATTACAATTTAAATAGCACTGCGTGCGTCTTCGAAATAGGTTTAAGTAAAAAAAAGAGTAAATACTGTTGGGAAAATTACATTTAATAAATCAGAAATTTATTAAACTAATAACAAAGTCTTCATTGTAAGTAAAGCTCAAATCTAAGACTAACAAATTTATTTATTTCTTGCATATGTATTTAATATAATAAAATAAAATATGTTTATGACATATGTGTATCTATTTAGAATTTTATAGATTTGCACAGATCAGTGGTATACTTTATTTTTACTTCTGTATTTAAATACATATATTTTAAATTTGCAGTTAAGAAATAAGAAATTAAAGTCTAATTTCTTGCACAAATATATAAGTTAAAAGTGTGTATTTTATTGCAAAACAAATAGTTAAAAATAGAAATTAAAAAATTTTTAGCAAGCCATAAAATTGGCAAATATATTAAACTTTCGTTGGTAATTTATAAGTAAAGTTAACTCGAATTAAATATACATAAAATCCTTTTGTAATAGATACATACATACTTATATCTTTCGCTTGAATTCGACTTTACTTTCAAGCTTTTTTAACTTCTGAGGTTTTAGGTCGTTTGTCATGCATCACAGTTCGACAAGCATTGCAAATTGCTAAATATTTCGCAGTCATTTCCTGTTTAGATTTCTTGATACTCTTCTCCTCTCCCATTGCATTGATTCACTTTCGCTCATTTTGTGCTGACCTGCTTTAATATTTTGTTGTTGTTGTTGTTGTCGTTGCTACTGCTTCTTGTGTTATTTATGCAATTTTCACTTTCTTGCAACTGCAACAAAAATGTAAATTTCATGCAAATTTGTTGTTGGTTTTTCTGCGCTATTGCTGCCAAACATTTTCATTATGTTAAAACGCATGCCACACCCCACTTGCCCCCGCTCCCGTCCTAAGTCAGTTGGCCAGTCACTCATTGGCGTTTTGCCGGCTGTTGCAGCCGGTTTGTCTGGCTCGTCTTGGGTTCAGGTCTTTAACATAGTAAATCACGAGGTTAGTGAGGCGTGTTGGATGCCTTACAGTTTGACAGCCATCGGCAAGCCCATCAACACACTGACTGCAACGACTTTCACTGCGCTTCTTGCAACATTGTATGAGAATGAGTACCTGAATCGAATGAAAAGATCTTCACTGAAGGAAACAAGTATTTTGGCAGATATGCGAAACTTTTGTTAAAAATAAAAAAAAATTTATAAATAATTTTAATTGTTCAATTAAAGCCAAAGCTCCTTACATTATTAGTATTTTTTTGATTAATTTTAATTTATTTAAATTTTTAATTTAATTAATTTTATTTGTTCAATTAAAGCCAAAGCTCCTTACATTATTAGTATTTTTTTGATAATTAGTTGGTTCAAATATTATTTTTTTGTTTTTAAAAAACAAAAAAAAGCATACTTCTATTTTAAAAGCATTTAGAACAATTTTTTTAGGGAATACAATAACATTAGGCAACAGCCCAAATGTAAACTGAACCAAGCCCACTTTTTTGGATAGATATGGGGCCCCATATGACAAAAAACATTTTTTTTCTATGGCAGAGTTTTATTTAAATTTTTTTTTTTAATTTGGCTTTTTTTCTTGACGTTTTTTAGAGGTGCTCCCACTCTTATCATCATCGTTGAGGATGCCAAAACCAATAATAATTGAAAAAACCCGGTGGACTAAATGTATCCCGCTTAAAGAAAACTGCATTAAGTCAGCGTTAAGGAAATAAATAAATTTAAAATACATTTCAGTTGTTAATTTAAAGCCTTAGTTTCTTATATTGTTAGTATATTTTTTTTTTATAATAATTTAATGTAAGCAATATTTTATTGTTGTTAAAAAGTAAACTATTAAGGGCCTTGGGATAGCCAAATTTTTTTTGAATTTATTTATTTTAAACAAATTATGTACTATAGTAAAAAATAAGAAAATATTTTTCTTGCTGCGCATCCAAACATTTCGCTGTAAAACTGTGGTCAGTCCCAGTCTCAGTCTCAGATCCAATCCCAATTCCACTGTCAGTCTGAGTTTCAGACACATCGTAAACTTTGGCAAAATATTTCCTCATGTTGTTGTTTTGTTGCTTACGCGGGTGGCCTCCATCGCCACTTGCTGTCTCGATTTTGACAGCTAAACAACATTTTCCACTGGCAGCTACCTGATTGTTATTTATTGTATGTTCGTCTGCTACTTTCGTACTCTATGTATCTGGTTAGACATTATGAAAGCTACGCTCTGACGAGAGAGAGAGAAGGGGAGAGATAGAGAGAGATGGACAGAGGGACTGAGAAACTGCTAGTTCATAAATCGCATAATGAATTCAGCAGTGAATGCAAAACTGTGCAACTCAGACACACACACTCACATTGTGGGGTCAACGTGTGCGTTGCAGGGATAGAAGATGCTGGATGCGGCAAGGGGGAAGGAGGAATGGAAGGTGGAGTGCATTGTTAACTGCAACTGCAACCCGTTAAGAGGCTGTTTACATGCTCGGATAAGCATCGGACCAACGACTACAAAACATTGTCAGTTGCATCTAGTTATCGTTGTTGTTGTTGTTTTTCTTGTTGTTGGCGCATCAAAATTTTGTCTGAATGACGTAGCACAGTGGGCAAAACCACAAATAAATCAAACGAAAATAATTTAAAATAAACTATAAGTTATGAGCAATTTAAAGCATTCTAGCTAGAAAATTTATTTATAATTTAATATACATATTTACATAATAATGATATATAATTAATTACAACTGTAAAAAATCTTCTTTTTTCAAATTTATTCTATTTGAATTTTTTAAAATTAATTAATAATTTTTAATTTAAGTAAGTAGTAATAGTTAGTAATAATACATAAATAAAAACGACTTCCACAGTGCGCTGCTTGCCTCACGTGGCTGATTTCATAAAGACGATAGCCTGCCGCAACAGAAGCGACAGCAACAACAACAACAACAATAACAATAGTTACTGTAAGCGGAGGCATTTTCATTGGAACAACAAACAAACAAACAACAACAACAACAAATATAAACAACATTTGTCTCAGGAATATGTAATGTCTGGAGTCTCTGCTGTGTTCTGCTAATTTCAACCTTTCCAAAGACGCGTCTTCTGTGAAAAATGAAACGCAACTCTCATCTTTAGTACTTCTCTTCTTCTCCCCGGCTTCATTTGTTTTCCTCCCGTTCCGTTTCGTCCAAGCTGGTTCATCTGATCCGCTAAAGCCTTGATGCGGCTGCTTCTTGACTGGATTTTGTTGTTGCTTGTTTAACAACCAGATTACCAACAACAGCAGCAACAACAACCGCTTCTTGTACAACATGATAACATGCGTTGTCGGCATCTTTTGACCCGACCACAATCATTTTTGTTCATTACTGTAACCAGGTTTCTAATAAGAGTACGTGCAAATTTATTGCGGTTGCAGCTTTCCAGATTTGGAAGAAACGTTAAATTTTCATAATAATTGCATCCCTCATTTTACTTTAACAAACTCACTTATTCTGATATTCAATTTAACATTTTTTAATACATTAAAATTTTTGTTAGATTGAACAATTCTAAAATGATTATTAGAAACTAATCAAACTACAAGTTTCAATATGTAATTTAATTCGAAGCTTGGAATTTTGTCCTTTGCTCGCCATTTTCAAATAGGATTGCAATTTCAATGAAAATAAAAGTAATTTGTCTAAAAATGGAAATTCACATAATAAAATTGCATCGGACAGCAACATATTGGGCAACAGGAAACGGAAATGGGCTAAGCGCTTCCTTTTCTGCAACGTGTGTGAAATGAATTTGCAAGCTAATCGAAAGCTGATGAATTGAATTGGAAGTGGAAGTGCAATCCAAACTGCAACTGGATGCACTTACAATGCGATGCGTTTGGCATCTAATCAGCCGCAATCGTTGCCTCTGTCGCTGCCGCTGCCTCTGTCGCTGCCTCTGCCGCTGCCTCTGTTATCGCTGATAATTGCATGGTCCATTACTGTGTTTGGACGCAGGGGGGGTGAAGAGGACTTTGGCGGATGGCCGAATTTGAATTCGACTTTCCCCCAACCATATGATCTAATAGGGCGTGGATTTTGAAAGCTTTTGCGTAGTAAATTCATGTGTGCCAAATTGCACCATAAAGGGGCCCGTTGTGGTGTGGTAGTGGGGAGGGGGAGGACCTGGACCTGGCTAATGAAACACATTGCATGCCTCGTTCGCAATTTCCATAGCCAGGTTAAAACTAGCTTCGTGTCCAGCTCGTCCCGTTTCGATTTGACTTTTGGGTTCATCCTGTGGCTCACGTTTATTGACTGCAAAATTTCATTTCCTGCCAAACCAAAAATCGTTTATATATAACATCAATAAAATTTTGAACAAACTAGAAAAATGGGTTGAACGTGCCCAGGTGGAAAAATTTAAATAATTTATTAGTTTTACGATCCTACTCAAGGAACACATACATATTTGACCGTTTGGGAAAAACCAAAAATGTTTTCAATATAATTAGCACAATATTAATTTATATTCTCGACTTAATACATTTTTATTAACTTTTTAGGCTTATAAAATTATTTACAATTTTTATAATTTTTATTTTTGCATCGAATACTTTTTTTTTAAATTTTTTTTTTTTGTAGTGGCATTAGTAAGTTAAGGTATTTAGAAAAGACAGCTAGCAGAATTCCACAGTTATTTTCTCAGTTATCAGGTCACAATAACCACAATAAAAGGGACCGTTGAAGCGCCTCAAGAAATCGCTGAGCAACAACAACAGCAATGAAAGCCTCACAGTTGCAACAATGTGGCAAATGGCCGGCAACAAATGTTTTCAATGGTTTGTCGCCCCAACAATAAAAAGCAATCCCAATCCAAGACACCCGCGTTAAAGAGTTCCCCACCTCATCCCGCTGAACTCGTGAAATGTCAACGAAGCGGGCAAAACAGAGAAAACAACAACAACAACATGAACCAATATCAACAGCTGCGAGAGGAAAAACCTTAAAGGTAAATTCAAAGTGTGCCCAAATGACCCAGAACTTGTCACAGCCAAGCGTCTAATAAAGAGAGGGTGAAGGGCGGTTTGTCCACTCTTCGATGTTTTTTACTCAATGACTAACTGAACAACAACAAAAGCGCGGCTCAAACAGCTTTAACATTTATTTACCGATTCAGTTCCCAAGCTGTTAACTAACAGAGCTTTTAGTCCTCTCAGAAGACAAAGAGACCACGCATTTCTCTTTTTGATGCGGACTAATGTTTGACCAATTCTTTATTAGCCAATGTTATCTGTAACAGGATATAAGAGTTTCGGCGGACAGTTTGCAAATTGAGGGTCTGTTAAAAGGTAATCAGGTACGAATGCTAAAATTGCACATAAGCTGGTACATTTCTTAAATAAGGCAATTCTTTACAAAGTTCAAAGTCTTAAAAAATAGGATAAGATGTAAGATTGTAAAATACAAATTATTAGTTTGGAAAATATTAAAAATCACTAAAAATAACGAATTTAGATGCCAAACAATTTAAAAAATAAATTTTAAATCGAAATCGGTTCAGATTTGACAAAGTCCAAAATACAGTCAGTAAGACCGTACGAAAGCCATTAGAACAGAAAATAGCATGAAAGAGAAATTAATATCTGAATGTCTCTTAATTCGTAAGAGCTGTTGTTGGGGTATCGTTTCCAACATTTATCGATGACACAAATTTATCGCCCAACCGCCGTCCTAAAATTTTCAGGCGCGCAATATCAAAAAAATTTTGCTAGCTATAATTGCTTAGTTTTGCAAAAAGATTATAAAAATTTAATTATATTTTTGTTAATTTGATAAAATAAAGATGATGGTTTTTATGCATGCTGGGAGCTCAACACTCATCGTGGGGTAAATTGGTAAAATTTAATTCCACATCAAAAGTTAAAAAATTAATTAAAAAATTCTGCAAAAATGTTCAAAATTCTAGCTTTAATAATGAACTTAATTTTGCACTTGGATCTAAAAATGGGAATGGAGCTTTTTCCGAAACTAAGGCTGCCACACCGTTTCCTGGGAATCAAGGCTGCCACATTTTTCAAAGCTGTTGGTGTCTCTTTTGTGTGTTGGTAGTGCATTTAATGTTTTAACAATACGGGCAATAAATGTAATATAAATCAAATTAAAATTGTGTTTAAGCATTCGTGGAGTGTACGCTTTTGTTTTGTCAAGAAAAGCTGTTGAAACCCACGATGCTTATAATATTTGTAATATTTTGAGTAGATAAACAACATTTTAAACGAATAACAATATACAGGAAAATGGATGACAAACGGAAGTATTCGGTGATATTTCGTTGTGCGGTGCCCAAATGCTTGTATACCACGAAACGTCTCTACAATCTGCACCGTCACGCCAAGACACACAAGAAGGAACATTGGCGCTCCAAGCGATTTCCGTGTCCGTGTTGCGCTTATGCGGCTGCAACACGAGCGCATTTGAAGCGTCACATGGGCAACAAGCATCCGACGGAGGATATTGCGGCCCACGATCTTACGGGTCTCGCCTACGAGGACCTCGAGCAGATGGAGAAGTCGAAGGAGGAACAGGAACTAACGGAACTGATGGACGAGACGGACCAGAAAGAAGAGTTTATCGAGGGACCCGTGACAGTACTGCAAATGGTCACGCCGCTGAATCCGGAGTCGGAACCGCTGCCGGGGCAAATGTACTGCAATGTAACACTTGAGGGGGAAGCCTTTCGATTGATTCCCGTGGCGTTGCTTCCGGCGGAAGCAGCAGCGAAGGAGCTTTAACATACGTATAGACTACTTGTACTTTCTTCCCTCTAGGAGGGATACGGATTATTACAGGTCTACAGACTTCATCTCATCTTAATTGAATAAATTAAATTTAATCGTTTATTGCAGGCCGTAATACTGGAGTCTGGAACTTGGAGCATTTATCAACAACGGCTACCGTTATTTGTGCAGATGTAACTAGTCAGGACGCGAGGAAATCAGAAAACAAAGCTCCCGAAAAGGATGAGGAGGAGGAGGATCATGTCAAGATTCCGAGAAATTGGCAATTAAGTACAGACATGCTAACTTCTGGAAGATCATCGCAAAGATCACGGAATTTATTTGCAGGCAATGTGGGAATCGAATCGGGCATTTTCCAACACTAAATGTTAGGGTTATTCCACCCAGATGAAAAAGTGGAATAGTGAAAATTTAAATATTATTTCATATAATGTAATATATAAAAATTAACAAATTTGTAAATATGAAAACACTCACGGGCCTATTGAATATTTAATATTAACTTTAACTGTTAATTCGACGAAGGACTATATGGCTAAAAAATGTAAATTTCTTTATAATTTATTTTTAAAAATATTGTAATTTTAGTTGAAGGTGGAAATATGATTTTGACAGTTTACTAATATTAAAAGATTTTCGACGCGTAAATTGAGCTCTGAAAAATTACAGCTTATTTATTCAGGGAATCAAACCGATTCAAATATCGGTTTCGGTTTTGGTTCTGGTACGTCCTGAACAAACTATTTAGGCAAAGGGCTATATTTCGGTTTTGTCCTTTCGGTTTCAGTATCATTGCCGATACGTTAAATTTTTAAAATGTTTTAATAAAAAATATGATTACAAATAAGTTCTTTTTATCCACATAAACTATAAGGTAAATTATAAGTGAATTGTCAATATGAAGCAAAATTATATACATACATAAAGAAAATTAAAAAAAATTTTGAAAAAATATACTAGTACAAACATTTCGTTTTTCTGTTCTTAGAAATAATTTATTTCAGTTACGACGGCTTCGATTCCAGTACTAAAAATGAAACGGTCAGTTTCGATTCACGGTTCCGGTACCGCTTCTAGTACTATTTTGTGTATATAATTGATAAAAGTAAATAAATTGAATAAGATTCCTATATTTAATTTTAAAAATTCACTGTTGGCCGTAATTTCTACTCTTCGTCTTTTTAGACGAAAGTCACTTGCTTAAAATCATATTACCTAAATGAAATAAAATAAATGCTGTTTTACAATGGAGTTGTTTATAAGTGTATAAATACAAACTTTTTAAAAGCAAAGCTAATTTAAAAAAAACGGTGACAGGTGAGTAATGAGAGATTAACATTGCAATTACTCTTTACCTGTTCAATTCTCTTTGGCTTTGCAGCATTGATTACGCGTATAAGAGTTTAACAGTATCACTTTTGATGTTACTGTTAAGTGATGCCATTTTGAGTATTACAGTGAGACTTTGGGTCCGCGATATAAGAGCTGCTATTAGTCTGAAAACGACTTCGACTTGGAACGGTTGGTGTCAGCGCGTTGCGCTATGTAAGCGGCCAAATCGAGTGCGAGTGAAACGGCAATAGCAAAGTAGTGTTCAGTGTGTGGGAGTGCGAACGGGCAGTAAATGTAACACGGAATAACGGTGCATACGAATGCCAAAAGCGCCGAGTGCAACTAAAGCGCATATTAAATTCCATAATATTTCAATTATCAATTTCTGATTGTTGTCAAGTGCTGCAGCAGCAGCCAAAGCTAACAAATACAAAGTGAAGTGCAAAAACAAAAACCGGTTCGCCTCTGCAGCAGTAACAACAACAACAAACCAAAAGCAAAGGCAGAGCTAAAGCAAAGGAAGGCAAAGGCAGCGAAAGAATTTTTGTTGCTCTCTGTGCCCGTGTGCGTGTGTGTCCGCTTTGTGCTTGTGTGCGAGAGTCTTGTGGTCCGGCAGCAGCATCTCTCTCTCTGCCCAAAAGAAAAGGCAGCAGGAAAAGGCAGTTGATATTTGTTGTTGCCACTCTGCCGGCGCACTGCTGCTAACCGTTTGTGATTTGTTTTTGGGCCCAGGCGAAGAATTCATATAGCCAATGCGCAAACCTGTTCCCCTTGCAGCAACAACAACAGTAGCAGACAACTTCAAATGACGACAACAACAAAAACGACACCAACAAAACAAAACAAGCAAAAAAAAGTGGCACAAGTGAAAATTCCTGCGTTGTGAGTGTGTGCGTTTTTTTTTTTTGACAGTCTTCACCAAAAGTGAAAATCAATTTGCTGAGTGTGCGCGGGCTAACCATAAGAGAGCGACCGAGCCTGAGAGCGCGAAAGAATACTAAGAGAGCGAGAAAGAATACTACGCAGCGTCGTCCTTTTGGGACACAAATACTAACCCACCCAGGCGAGAACGAGAACGAAAACTTAACGAAAAATCTACCGACTGCCGATAACAACAATAGTAACAACAACAACTACAACAAATAGCAAAAAGTAAACAAATTGCCGCCCCACAAAACCAGCAAAAACAACAACTAAACAAAAGGTCAGTATCCACTTTTGTGGGTGACCATATTTAAAGATTAATTCCAGTTATATTAAGTTTGACCATATTTATTGATTAATTACGGTTATATTTAAGTTAAGAAGACAAAAAAAGTGTATTTTGGAAAATAATAGAGGTTTATATTTTATTGGTCACATAATTGTAAAAAAAAATAGTTTCAATATATAAAAATTTTGAAGCCCATTTCATCTCTATATTAAAAAAAAAATGAGAACTATTGGGTTAGTCAAAACATACAATTGATTATCTCTAAAAAAATAAAATAAAATAATTCTTATATCGAGATTTTTATTTTAACAAATTTACATACGTGTATAATAGTTATATTTCCTGACAAAAACCCAAAAAACACTTTGAAAGTTGAGAAAATATTTTGATAAAAATTTTTCTGTCTGAGTAATAACAAAACAAACAAAACAGAATTGAATGTGAAATTTAGAACAGTTTTATAACGTCTGAAAAAATGAAAATAATGTGAGGATCAAACCTTGCAAGCTCTGGTATTGATGAATATAAAGTATGTAAAAATATGCACAGCAAATCAATTCCCTTATAATATCTTCTTGCCCATGGTCACCCTAATTGAGTATCCGTGAAATACTGTTATTCACTGATCGTTGCACACTTGAAGCACTCATTCATTGGCCAACCACGTTTATTCTTAGCGTTATCGCACCTACAAACGATTACTAAATACTACTCTTTTTATTGCACTTCTATTGACCTTCGCTTGTGCTTTTATGGCGCCAGCAGCATAAAAAGAAGATACGCCAAGAATCAACGATGCGATAGAATTGCGAACTTTAGCTCTTTTTAATTGCAGTTAAATTCTTGATAGCGTACACATAAAAACTTTTTGAAATTGCCTAAATGCAGTTCTTGAACTTAATTATAAAATGAGTTCGGGGGGCGTCTCTTTAGTTAGCTAATGTTTTATTGTTTCGCTTGCTTAACTACGACTACCAACAAAAAAAGTGAATAATTTTTGGCGTGCCAACTCGTAGCATTCAAGTTTTTAGTGTATGTAGTTATTTTGAATTGTTATCAGATAGGCATAAACTATTGTTGTAACACAGAGTTGAATACAAACATGAACACACGTAACGCTCGTCGCAGTTTCGGTTTGGAATTTTCGTCTATTTTATGGGCTAGGCGCACGTACAGTCGCCCAGTGTGACCAGACTGTATCAAACAGAGATCAGATTATACTAGTCTGTATACAGAAAAACTATAAAATAACATACGTTCGCTAAATTAATAGCCATTAAATTATTGTTTTTAACAAAATTATATTCTTATTTTATTAAAATTATTGGCATGCGTCTTTGGTCCACAAATTGATAAATCTGAACAATAATTTTGAGCATTTCACCAAATTAGCATAAATTTATCAACTAAATTGCAGACACCAAAATCAAAAAAAATCGCAACTTAACAGATGAAAAAAATTGACTTTTATGGTCACTCAGAGAAACAACAAATTTTGATTTATTTAATGAGCAAAAATTGTCGGCCGTAGGCGGCAGCGGCAGCGGCAGCGGCAGCGACTGCGACTGCGACTGAGGCAGCAATGGCGAGATTCGAGATTTGGGCACAGTTTGTTTAGGTGGTCAGTGGTCAGTGTTTTTTCTTTTTTTTGCTGCGTTGCTGAAAGCTTTACAAATTTAAAGCAATTTTCGGCGTTGCTTTTTTTGGGGTCAATTAAATTAGACGACGCAAAGTCGTCGAGAGCAGTGAATGGAATTGCTTGAATTTTTGTTACTAGTTATTAAAATACAGTCTATAGACAAAAACAGTCTATAAAAAAATATTCGCTATAAACATAAGAAAATAATATTAAGAGAGATTCTTTAGTTTATTTGTAGAGAAATTGTTATTTAAGTTCTCATTTTTTGACAAAATCCCTATTCATTTATTTCAAGTTCTCTTGAATGATTTCCAAGTAGTTGGTTATAGAGAATAATATCTGGAGTCCTTGGCTCAAGTTATCTGCTATTTTAGCAGCAAGTCACTTGATTTTATTGCTTTATATTTCCCATTTTGTTTTATATATTCTTTTTTTAGTTTTGTTCTTTAAGCTTTTCTTAAGTCGGTATCCTTTTCGCACAACTCATTGAAGCTAATTATGCTGAAGTTGTGGGGGTTTTCTTTTCTGCTAAGTGCTTTTCTTTTCACTTGGCTGCTCTTTTTCCCGCTGCTCTCTTTAATGCCCTTCGGGCCAATCATACTTGAGTTTTTCTAGGGAACTTCTCAAGCAACTTGCATTCATCATGCAAACAAAAGTTTTGACTTCTGTCGAAAAAAGTAATAAAGAAAAAAAATTGCCATAATGCATACACACACAAGCACACACACACACAGAAGCAAAACAACAACAAAACAAAAAGGAAAATCGATTTAAAACAGATGATTTGCCATGCGGCGCCTCTCTCGAGATACGTATCCGTATCTTAGTAGCTCATCGCACACTCCCGGAACTAGAACCGGGCCCAGGCCGAGGCTGAGGCATATTTCACAGGCAGTTAAGATGTCTGCACGGGGCAGAGAGAGCGATAGAGAGTGAGAGAGAGATGCTGTCTCTGCACAGCACCCGCCTCCCTTTTTTTCCACCATCTATTTTACGCATTCTATTTGTGTGTGTGCCAAATTTTCGCTCGACTTTCAGCCAACAGCTGTGACCGTGTGTCCGTGTCCGGGCTGTATGATATTTTCCGACCCGGGCCGAGGGCTTTGGGAGAGGGGAGCTGCCAACCGACTGGTGTCCTATCATTAACACGAGTCCTGATGTGCATTTAATGAGCAAATGATTAGCATTTTAAGCATTTTTATTGGTGCTTCTTGAAAGTCCTTTAAGTAGTTTTGCATTCCGTCTTGGCCATCCCATAAATTTCCAATGTCCTCAAGAAGTTAATTGAACTGTCAGGCATTTAGTTTATTGGCCATCGATTTGTTAATAGTTAGGGTCAGTTACCTCTCGCTGCACTGATAACTGCTGATAAGGCCACACACGGGCAGAACGCCACGTGTGCGGTTGATTAAGCGATTTATTCTGTGGTGCGGGTGCTGCAAGTGGTGCGGTTGTGGGGCAACTACCTTGTCCTTTCATTGAAAGCCTTTAAGCGCATTAAATTAATGATGCCAATGCGAAAGATGAGCTGATTTATGAAGCGCGACATTCAAAAGGGGCAAACAAAATGAATGTCTCTAGAAAAGATAAAAATAGCAATGGGATATCCGCTACTGGGATGGAGATAATGGCACTTTAAGAGAAAATTCTCTACAGCAGATCGATTCAATGTCATCATCTTTATACAGTCGAGGCTTTAGCTAAGAATTTTTGTTGGCTCTAATAACCAATTATATTATTATCCTTGAACTAATTTCTCGCTCAAACACTCGCACACACACACGCACAGACACGCACACTAGCTCACTTTTTAAACAATACAATCGAAAATGTGCAAAAGCCATCAGATTCCTCTTTCTCTCAGTAAAATCAGTAAAAAGCAAAGTTCGAACTATTAAACGCGGCACAATGCCAAGCCCTAGAATCGCAAAGATTCCTCCACTTCCCCTCCAGTTCACTTTATCCCCCCTGTTCTCCCCCGGCTTTCCGGCCAGCTGCCCACTTATATCCTGTCCGGCGCAGCAAATGAAATTAACTTGTCGCCCAAGACTCTGCCTCTGCCCCTCGCCACGCCCCTTCTGCCACGTCGCAGTTACCAGCTGGTTTTGTAGGGAAATGTATGTGATTTTCTCTGAGCTGCATAATGCAATTAAAAAACATTTTCTTTTGTTTTTGTTTTCCTTTTGCTTCCTCTTTTTTTTCTCCCTTTGTTTGCTTTACCAACGCAAAAAGAAAAATCAATAAGAAGAGCATGTGAAAAATGACTACATTTGTGGTCACAATGTACAACAACAACAAAAAAATAACCAACAACAGCTACAACATTTAAATTCACTGAGAATGGTAGTTTAACTCGACTCTAAGATACCAGTACCTCAGCTATTAAGTTAATTTAGAGTGAACATTTCTGCCAAGGAATTATAAAAGGGTATTAATTATATTCCTTAGCTTTAATTAATGACAAAGCTGAAAACTTTCTAAAGTTAATATAATATTTCATTGGATATTCTCCAATTTTAGTACCGAATGTTTTACCAACCTTTCTAATTTTTAATACCCTTTCACTTGAAACTTTTTTTTAAATCCAAATTCCTATTTTTAAATATTAAGCTTTTAATTTAAAACCGGTACTTTTCTTTTAGTTTTAATTAATTCTAGTTTTTTTATTTTTTTTTTTTAATTTAATTTAAATCTTTCTATGAAATATTTACACTTAATAGATACTGTTGCTTAAGACAAGTTCTAAACTATATAAATATAGAATATACCCCTTAAACCAATTTTTTCGCATATAAAAATCAATCTGGCACAAGGATAAATGATATGCAGAGGTCCTCGAAACGCAAATGTGAAATGTGGGCGTAATGTGAGAGTGAGAGTGTGTGGAGTGGTAACGTTTTAACTATAAATGGGAGCACAATGAGCTTTTGCATTATGAATGAGGCACAATATTACTACGCCTGATAGTTGTTGCACACACACACACACACGTACACACACAGTTGGGGATAACCTTCGACTGGCTATCGAACCCAAATCCATAATAGTATTTGTAGCAGCTCTTGGGATTTAGCCCGAATACTCGAGAATGCTCAGCTGGCTTTAAGCTATCTTGTGGTAAAGTCAAAAACAGATACAGCTATAATAATAACAACCATAAAACTGGAACTGTAATTAAGTTTGCCTTTAGCCACATGCCGCCTGTCTTGTATTTTTATCTATTTATTAATTTTTTTTTTAGCTATATTAATCTCGTATGACATATATTTTTCAGTTATTTGTAAATTTTATTTGGTATGGAAAATATAAGAAAACAAACTACAGGCAGACAGAGGGGGATGGTGTTTCAGTTACTTCCGATAAGTAGTTACATTGAAGGCATACCTTATCGCATTCGAATTTTATTTTTTCATTGCATTATAAATATATTGTATATAGAACTTTGCTTGCTTCTAGCTGATATTGCTCTCAATTGCATGCGCTTCCTTTTTGAGTCAGTGTTGTGGATAATTGTGGCATGACTCTGCGGATGTTTCTCCACAATCGGCAATTCTCATGTGCAAATTTCTGTTTGGTTTATCAGTTGTTTCGGTGCAAAAATTGTTCATGCAAATATTTGCTGTTTCTTTATGCATACTCTAACGTATTTATTCCCTGTAAAAATTGAAGTGGTATAAGAAAGGTTTAATTAACATAAATAGAAGGTAAACAGGGTATTACCAAGTTAAGTCTCTTAATCTCTTGCTTGTTTCTGTTGAATGTTGTTCATTTTGCTGCCACAACTAAGTGTGGAAACCTTTTCTTTAATTTTCCATGGAATTCGTATAAAAGGATGCGGTGCCACGCCCCCAGGATAAAAGTTCGCAACATAATTGAAGTGCAAATTCATTCATTCCAACACAATTATAAGCAAATCAATTGGTATTAGTGTTATTGTTGTTGCACAACAACAACAACAACAACAACTTCTAAAAGTACATGAAACATTAAAGTTTATGAAGCTCATTAAAAGGAAGGTGAAATGTGCGTCAATGCCGTCAAATCAGCATTTTCATTTGCATGACTCAAAGTTGGAATCCTAATGGAGCTCGTCACGCCATTTGGCCAAAAGTAGCATGTGGCAAGTGGCAAAAAGGGAGAGTCGGTTAAGTAAAGTTCGTCCTGCGCAGAGTGGGAATAAGGAAGGATGTGGAGCACGCAATGCGTTGATATCGGAAGTGGCAACAACTTTAAGCAATACGTATAAAGTTTTCCAAGTTGTTGGCCAATAGGCTTATGTGCGGCTCAAACTTAAACCGAGTTGAACGAACTTTATTCGATATTCAATTAAACTTTGCTTTTAGCCAGGATAGAATATAAACCAAATAGTACAGCTAATTAAAAAATATATTAATATAAAACTGTTAATTGAATTACTGAATAATTTGATTATAAATTTTGCCAAAGCCGTGCAGAAAACTTAACCAACGGCAGGAAAAAGAAATAAAAACAACATTTATAATATTTTTAAAACAATCTTGCAACAGTTTCCCCTCTTGTACTAAAGAAACTCTTGACAAAACGTAACAAAAAAACTGGAAAAAACTTATATTTTTATTTCCGTTACTTAAGTGCAACTAAATTACGCTAATTGTTTGGCTGTGAAGAGCGTCGAGTGGTCTTGAATCATGGCCAAAAGAAAGCAAAGAAAAATGGCAAGAAAAGCGCAAAGTAAAAAATGAATACAAAACAAAATGTTGGTGAATCAAGCGAAGCGCAGGAAAATCGCAGCAAAGAAAAGTTTATAGAAATAAAAACCTAATAAATTATATAAAACTTGCTGATGAATTTCCCGGCAATGCTTTCAATTTTGTTTAGAAAGTGCCACCGCCACAGAAAACAAAATAAGACAGTCGAATGACACTGAATTAAAATTAAATGCCAAAAACAAAGTAGACACACAAAAACTGAAGCCACAAGAAGTGGCAGAAGAAGAAAAAGAAATTTAATTAAATGAAATGAAATAAAAAACAAAATCAATGGCCAAAATGAAAGCGAAGCGCGCGCGTTGCATTTGAATTTGTATTTTTACTCGTATTTGAAAAGGGTGTGGTCCGGGATTGAGAGGTTGCTATATTGATAGATGTCTATGTCAGTGTGTGAGTACAGGGTATTTGGACATCGATAGCACTACAAATATTTATGGGGTACAATCTGAAGGACGCTTGCGTCACACTCACTTAACTTTTGTTTTGATTTAATTTCTTGCGAAATTTGATGGATCAACGTATGGATTAACAAAGTTCACTTAATACTAATGACGTTAGCAAAAAATATTTGCCCTAAAAAACAATATATAAAAATAAACGGCGACTTGAAAAATCATTATTAATTTTTGATGGAAGACGGCCACAACAAACGCCGTTCAGGGAACGACAAAAAATGGGCTTAAATATTTTATAAGCGCGGCATTTGTCAAAAAGAAATTGGCGCAGCAAGTGATCGGGCAAGTGAGTAAGATAACAAAAACACTGTCCAACATATGAGTGAAAAATTATTCGTCATTTACCCTATAAAATATCTAAAATATCTAAATTATCATTTATAAAATTTCTGAAGCTTAAAAAAGATTGAGTATAACTTTATAATAAAAGAACATATAAAGGTACAAATCGCATATATATATTTTGATTAAATATGTCAATTATTTGATGTTTAATAGGTGATTGAATGTGAGATAATATTTGCATTAACTTTATAAATGTTGTTTATGAATTATTATAAATGCATATATGTCACATTTATTTAATTGCGATTTTTGTAAGCTAAATTTTTTTTGAAGGATTAATTGAAAAATTTGACCAAATCTAAGACCTTTTTGTAACGTTTTTTGCTTGAGCTTAATAATTGCTTGATCTAAATTACAAGTAGTTCAGTGTTAGAATCTTACTTGAAGAGGAGAATCGTATAGAATCATTGAAGAGGCGAAGGCTTAAACTCATTTCCGCGCTGCTTTAGCGACAAACTGAATGTACGACAATCAATCAATCAATGTAACAATCAAGCATTGTGAGAGAGTGATAGATGCTAAGATAATGGGCCAAAGCAGGCTGAGCAAAAGGAGAAATGGATAAAAAGAGAAGAAAAAGAGGCTAGAATGAAATTTAATAAGTGCTAGGAAGCTTCCGCATTGGGTGAGATGCCAAGCAACAGCAGCAAGAAGAAGAAGAATACTGAAGATTCAAGATTGAAGAGGTGGACGGACTGTGGGCTAAAAATAATAAACAAAAAGAAAAACCCGTTTAGCGCCAATGGCAACATACAAAAAAGAGTATAGAAAAAATATTAATAGAATATTAACGGGCTGAGATCTGGGGCCCAAAAGGGCGTGGCATGCCGCAAAAGTTGAGGCGTTACTCAGTTATAAAATGCAAACAGCAACTGGCCGTTAAGCAACAGTTAGGTAACTAACTGTAATCAATCAGTGCGGCAGCCAACTAATGAGGGGCCATAGAACCGTGGGGAAGGGAGGGAGAGCGGGGAGTTCCGGAAGGGGGAGGGCTTTGCCAGGAGTTTAATTAAAAGGCAACTTCTAAGCCGCTGGCAAAAATAGCAGCACAAATATTTTCACAAAATTAAACAACAAATTGCGTAATTCGCAGCTGCATGATAATAATAAACATAATGAAGGCAACAGGGAGGGGGAGCAGGAGGAAAAGAGGGGGGTGGGGTAGGTGGGAGTTTGTTGGGCGCAATGCTTTAATGTTTATTATTCTTGGGGCAACCACCGCCCCACATCCCTCTCAATGACTGACAAACTGTAAACGAGTCTGTGTTTTTGGCCTGGCAATTATTTTGCAGCTCATTTAACATTTTCCCTCATCGAGATCAGAGTTGGATTTGGAATTGACGTTCGAAAATGGAGTTTGAGAGTTTTTTGTGTCAAATTATGAAAACCACAAGATGAGGACTGTTCACAATTGTTATGATTGTGGTTACGTCTCGAAAATTAGTAATAAATTTCATATACACGTAATAAGTTGGAGCTCTCTCTCTCTATCTGACACTTCTGTCCCTCTCTTTCTCTCTTGGCAACTCTCCCAGTGGCAACAGAAGACTCTGAGGCATGGCCAAAGAACCTCCGGGGTATATTTGTACACACACTCACACTCTCACACTCTCACTCACATTAAAATGCAAATCACGCTGCTTATAGGCCCTGGCACAGGCCAACGTACATACATATTAAGATACAGATGCACGCGCGCATACAGATACAGATACAAATAGGGAGAGATACATTTACAGATACATATGACTATTTACACGCACAAAATTGTGTGTGCTCTGCGTGTGTGTGCATGTGTGTGTTTGGCATTTTTCTCGGGGCTCGTAACTACATAACAAGATTGGTTGTTGTTTAGGCCTTTGGCTTTCATCATGTGATTTGATTATGTTAGCACGGCCGAAGGAGCAGCTGAATATCAAATGTATCCGGTTACTTAAGTCTATATATATATCTGTTTATTTCAAATATTAAATGCATTTAGCAATAAAACTTCTTTATTGGCTCAAAAAAATTAAATTTACAACTTTTTGTAAAATATTAAAGAAGCATATATTAATGGAAAAGGATTTTGCGTTCTCACATAATGTTTGTATTGAATGTCTGCTTTTGTTCTGTTTTGCATGAACAACACCACAACAAGTGCGTCAAAATCTTCAAACAAAAGCGCAAATGAATGAACAGTGAATCCCAGTTATGTTGGCGTCGTTATCATCATCATAATCATCATCATCATCAGCATTGTCGTCTTTGTTGAAAAAGGCCTCAAATATTTGCTTAAGCGGTGTGGTATATAATGAAAGGTACCTTTGCTTGGGTCTAAATAGATATGAGGGCTGTGCCAGAAGTATCAGTAAAATTGAAATGTAAATACATTTGTCTGAGATAGAAATTCCAGTTAACTGTATGTAATCATGAAAATTCTATATATTTGTGGAGATGTTTCTTCTTTTAAGTTGTGGAAATTTGTTTTTATTGTCGAAATAATAACATTTTTATTATTCTACTTGATATTTCAATTTTTTAAATGAATTCACACCTAAAAAATTCTCGATTTTTATTGATTATTATTCAATGCACGAGCATTTTTTGAGCTGCCCTCGCACGTATGATGTATTTGTATATTCACAATAAGAGTACATTCATTCTCTTCTTGTTGAGTGTGGCATAGGCCTTTTCTGTGTGTGTGTGTGTGTGTGTGTTTTTAAAATGGCTGCCATTTTGAATGAAATGAAAGCGACAGGCTATAAGAATGTAATATTCGTTAGTTAAATTTGTATTATTTTTACTGCGAGGGATTTAAATTTCCCAGTCGCAGTCGTTGAATTGTCGTCAGAAGTTTTCCACTGAAACTGAAACGCAAGCACTAAATATATAAACATTGCAGAGAGCTGTGAATTGTATTTCAGTTGAAATGAAACACGATAGCATAAAAACCAGTTGGTAAGTAAATAAATGGATTGTGCCAACTGCTATGTACAGTGGAATTTCTCTATAAAGAACTAATCTTTAAGCTGGTTTTATATCAGTCCAAATGAATAATAAAAAGATACTACAAAAATTAAAAAAATCAAGCCTTGAACTGAACCAGTTTATCATAAAAATAACCTAACTTTAAATAAAATCAAAATAAATTTATTATTTTTTGTAATTTTATAATTCTTGTAATGATATGATTACGTATTAGTTCGTGTTCAATTTCATAAGGTTATACTGTAATATCTTATGAGCTGAAAACTTCATCTTTGATTTTGGCCATAAGTGACACATGGCCTTTTATTGATTTTTTGGTAGCTCTCTCGTAGGCGTTGCACATATTTTCGTACTTCCATTTTTGTGCATTCCCCTTTAACGGCACCTTTTTGTTGTTGTTGATGTTGTTGCCAAATAACGATAATATGACTGTCGACAATTAACGTTCAAAAAATACTTATTCAATATTTTTTGGATTGACAAATGATTGGACATTTGATTGATGACATAAACGACTCTTTGACTCCCAGCGCAACAGTGCGTATTAGTACCATAGCAAGCAGCTTCATGTCATGATCAGTAGAGTTGCCTATTTTATTCGAAAACAAGTTCAATGCTCAAATTGCGATCGCCACGAATCTTTAATCAAAACAATTAACGCGTAAAAGTCGTAAGATGAAACAAACTCGGGAGTTTGGCTTGAACTCAACAAAAAACAACTTTCCTAAAGGTCGGTAACCGGTTTTCCTCGTTTTTATTTGGTTTGTTTTTGGCACGAATCTTGTGAGGGGCACAATTTGGATTGATAGTCGAACAGTCGCTGTCTGGGCCAACATTCTTGGCCAAAGAAATCAATTTTGACTGCTTCATCTTTACACGTAATGTGCGTAATGTGTTCTTGGCGTCATTATAAAACCGTTTGACGTTTAGCGCCTCGGTTACATGTTCGAATACCGTTAGCACAGCGCTTTACGACAACACCTTATTCTTTCTCTCTAGTCTGTGTGTACATGTGTGTGTTTGTGTGTGTATGATTGTGCATGTGTGTAATGTGCGGTAAATGTTCCAATTGGTGCACAGACGTCTGCAACCAAATTCAATTTGTCTGCCTCATGAGTTGAATGAACCTCAAAAAGGTCGACCGATTGTCGCAATACTGCAGTATAATTTTTATTAAACAAACTTTCCCGTTATCAATTTGCCAATTTCTCCAAATTATTGGCAATTGTGGATGATGTTCAATGACACACAAATATTTGATGATACTATTATAAATTAGTCTTTATTGTCTTGGATTGATTTTAATCTATTGTTTTTATCTAATGCAATGCATATACATATAGTTAAACAAGCTTTTTAAAACATAAATGAGAAGCTTATCTATAGAAGAGAATTATCTTTTATTATCTTCAAGTATCATTTCGTATAAATTATAAACTATGTTAATACCCGACCTTCTTGTAGTTACTCTTTATATTTTTGTCTCTCGTTTTGAATAATCAAACATGCCAATACTTTACTCATCCCCTTCGTCATTAATTTTCTTAGAACTCATCCATATGAAGGTAAGAGGCAGAAATACCTGCTCTTATGTGAGTACCGAGTTCCTCTTAAGACTCACAAGTTGAATGCCTTCTCTTATTTGAGTATTCATTGACTCATTACCTGTTTGTGTTCTCCTCTTTGTTTTGTCATTCTACTTAATGTATTTCGAGGTTGTTCTAACTTTATTCTGCGATTGCTGTTTGATCGTTTGCTTTACTTTCATTTCACACACTCTTTAAAATTCCAAAGCAATTTCTCACGCGGCGCGTGATTTAAGTAATTTTTTATGATTTATTTTGCATTTTTTTCCTTTTCTTTTTCTTTCGTTTTATTTATATTTTATTGATTCGAAGAGCTTCATCCATCGACTTTACCACTTTGTTGGCTCAGCTTCTTGACGGTTTCCTCAGCTCACCTGCCACATTTTCTTGTTATTCGTTTTTTTTGTTGTCGCTTTTGCTTGTTGCGCATTTTTCGGGTGCTTTCCAAGTTTTTCCTGCTTTTGCATTCGAATTTGTTTATAAAGAGACATTTTTTCATTTTCGTTTTCGTTTCATTCCGTTGTATTGAAGTATTGTTCATATCACAATCTGTTTCGTTTTTATTTTATTTCTTTTCTTTTCTTTCTGTGGCTCAGTTTGTGGCGTATCTTAAGCTTTGATGGCTCAGCATTTACATTTCAGTTTGTATTGAAATTCATTTTAGTTATTTATGTTCAAGCTGCGTTTTTTTTTTTTCATTCGAGTCACCCCTACAACAAATGGATCGTTGATTGGCGGCCCTGAGCAGCCCAAAACGGAGGCTTTCAAGTGTTTTTTTCTGTCCAATTTTTTAATGTTGTTTTTAGATGTTTGTCTGGAAATTAGTTGCTCATTTGGTTGCCGAGAGCGGGAGTTTGTTACGGAGGGGGAAGGAGTATTATATTGGGCCTTATGCAATTGCAACACTTTGGAATTTGCACTCAAATTGCATTTTCTACATAACCAAATTTAATTTAGAGACTCTAAAGGATTTGATTAATTTATATAAATTTGTAATTAATTTAAATGCTGAAAGTGCATCAAAAGTGCTGATGTGCATTATCATTGTGCAATTACTGAAATTGAACTAAAACCTAACTAACATATATCTGAACAGACGGGCGACTTCATTCAATTGTCGAAATTGCATAATTATGTCGATGAGGCAAATTTACAACGATGCGTGTGTGTTTGTGTGTGTGTGTATGTGTGTGCATTTCAATTTGCATTAATTAAAATTGACAGCACACAAAAATGTTGCACACTGCTTGAAAGTTGGGCACAAAAAAGTTACACATTTATGTTTGAAAAGTTGCCTCTAGTGAAGGCATTAAAACATTCGAGTAAAATGCAACCAATGATGAATGTGGCTCAGCAAAGAAGCAGGAAAAATAAGAAAAGCAGTAAACGAAAAAAAATAATTATATGGCCAACTTAAACGACTGGACCCGTTCTTTGAAATGCGTGAAATGGGAAAGGCCTTTAACCTTTTCCTGGCTGTGTGTGAGAAATAACTGGGTTGCACTCAAAATGCACTAAATACCTTACTTTTATTATTTAAAATGTGTGCTCTGTCTCTCTCAGTCTGTCTGTGTATTGGTGAGCTCTGCATCCCATGAATAGCCCCAAACAGTAGGTTGTGAAAGCTTGTCTATGTGTATAGGTAAAAACTTTTCTTTAAGTAGTGTATAGATATATTTAAATATAAATAAATATAAAAAATATAAATAATTATAAATGTAGGATTAAGACTCTACTATGCTATAAACCAGCAGTTGTCCTGGTATTAGTGAGCTTTTGTGTGTGTTTCGTGTCGGTGTGAAAGCTCAAGTGTTGTTTGTGTCAGTCAGCGAATACAACGAGCAATCAGCGAACGACAAACTGCAATCGACAATCAGCAAATTGAACAGACTTACACATACATATATATACACACATGCATATATGTATATCACCTTAATAATTGTCAGAGGAAAATACACTTTCCAATTAAGACGCCCGTCGCATGTTCAAAATGTTTCGCCTGCGGGATAAGTACGTGTTGTTGCTGAAATCTGCGTGACGTCTGACTCTGGAAACTGTGGATCTGAATCTCAATCTGTATCTATGTACGTACTTGTATCTGGGATCTGGTTGGGCAATGCTCACAACGAACAAATAAATGCAGAAAAAAATGAAAAAGAAAAATAGCGACGAAACTCGCTCAACTCAACTCAACTCAACTGAAGTCAAGTCAAGTTTAGCCATGTGTGGGCTCATTTACAACTTACTTTGGATGCGGCTGAGGCTCTGGGCAAATGCAGTGAGACGCCCACGTCAAGCCCAGATCCAAGCAAACCCGACCAGACCTCAAAGCAGGGACTAACAAGCGAAGTGCAACGTTGGCAGCCGTAACTCCATAACTCCATAACTCAACGGATGCTGTTGTGGCCCAAAGTCTGAAGTGTCGACATGAAGTCTAACAATTGTTGGCTTCGCAGTTGTTGTTATTGTTGCTGCTTAAATCGAATCTGAGTTTGAGTTATGAAATCGTGTTCGGCTTTTGTAATTCGAATATTATTTGTTGGCCAACAACTTGAGTTCGACCCACTGGCCGTTTGTCATATGGCTATGTCAAGTTCATAGGCAACACTAAGGTGGACAGAACGGGGGCTGTTCAGGGGCAGGATGGCGTAGGGGGAAGGGGGGCTATTATTAAGGCAGTTTCACACGAACATCAAAGATGCGACGCTGCGTAGACTAAAAATTATTTATATAAATTAGCAAAGAGAAAAAAAGGGGTGTTGTTGATGTGGATACTACAACAAGGCTGTGGCATGACTCCGGCTGCGGCACCGTCTCCGGCAACGGCAGCGGCAGCGGCAACAGATGCAATTTTATGCGCAGACGCCTAAATTGAAAGCGACGCGAAGCGGCAGCCAACGAGGCGTTCTACAGTAACAGCAAGGGGGTACAGTTTGGCAGGCACTGTAGTGGCAGAAAGCAACGTATGCATATAGATATTCATATACACACATATATACTTATTTAAATACAAATCTCTAGGCAGCAAGGGTCATTAACATGCCCAGCAGAAAGAGAAAGAGAGCGACTGAATGAGAGAGAGGGAGAGAGAGAAACAGAACCCAAGCCAACAAACCAAACAGCAGGAAAAAAGCGACAAAAGCCGTGTACTAAGAGGGCCATGGGGCATGGGGCATGCAACATAAAGGCGAGCGGCATGCGAATGCATAGCGCCTGTGTATGTAAACAGTCGACCGACAAGCCCGACCCTGCACTGAAACCAGTCTGCAATTGTGGGTGTCTGAAGCCGCCTAGAATATTACTGAAGGAGTGAGGAGTTTGGGGAGGGGGGAGTGGTAAGAGTGTGGGAGGATTTGGCGAGTGGCTCCGACTCCTAGCTCTGACTGTCGCGATGACGCTGTTTGCTGTGAGTTGTACGTGACGCGCTGGCAATTTCTAGCTGGCCAGTGGAATGGGACAGGCTCTAACTACTAAAGAGGTTCAGGTTGCGGGTCAGAGAAGGTTACGTTCAAATCTTACGTCCATTTCGCATTTTAGCTGTATTTATTGTTTTAGAAAAGCAAACAGTTGTCGATAAATTTGTATTTATTTAAGGGTTAAGGGTTGTACAATCCGTTAATTGTGTTATTTTTAGACCACGTACTTAAAAAAAGTACAGCGGTCCATTGGGTTTTAACGAATATGTGCGTAACAGGCAGAAGATGGCGTGGCAGACCCTATAAAGTACATATATTCTTGATCAGCATCAATAGCCGAGTCGATATAGCAATGTCCGTCTGTCTGTCCTTCTGCATGAGCGCCTAGATCTCAGAGACTATAAGAGATAGAGACACCAAACTTGGTATGTAGGTTCCTCTATATTGCAAGCAGATTAAATTTGTTTCAAAATTCGGCCACGCCCACTTTATCGCCCACAAATCGAAAAAAAAAATTTCATATCCAAATTATAAGAACAATTTAAAAGCCAGTGACACCAAATTTGATCTTAGTATGAAAAACTTTTTAGTTGTATGAGATATAGTTACCAAACCTATAGAATATACATTTAAGATAGTCTTATAGATCCTTACCGAAGTTGGTTGAAATCGGTCCACTATATCATATAGCTGTCATAGGACCGGTCAAGTCTTAGTATGAAAATCTTTTATGTTTTATGAGACATTGTAACCAATACGATAGAATGCAATATGATAGATGCATTTAAGTAAACTAAATATTTTTTAATTTTTTTCATTATTAGTTTTTGCCATAGTAAGTACGGGGTCTACGACAGTCGAGTATGTTCGACTGTAGCACCGGCTCACCAGTTTTTTTAAATTTCAAAATATAAAATTTTAATAAGTATCAATAAATATGGATTATACCATTAAAAGTTCATATGTGTCTAATATAAAGGAAAATGTTTAGTATAGAAAAAAGGTTTATTTTAATTTCATTAGCTTTTTACAAAATAAAAATGGTGAATTTCATTACTTAGTTTGTATAATAAAAAATATGATACAATTATATCATATGAATTAATAAAGATACGTATTTGATTATAATATAGTATAAATTTACATCGCAATATTGTATTCCTACGTGTAATTTGTAATAAATATTAATTGTCATATTTTCTGTCTCTTTCAGGTAATTAAAATAGAATTTTGCAAAAAATTCAATGGAAGATTTTAACAGCGTATTGCGATTGTACTCCGAGAATTTGGGTAAAATAAATAACGCTCATTAATTAAAATGCGCAAAAGGCGTTAAAAATGTTGCCAAATGGTAAATAAAAATACGAAAATAAAGAAAATCAAACAAAAAGCAAAACCTTTTGTTTGCTGAAATTGCTAAACAGACGGACAGACAGTTAATATTTGTGTGAAGTTTTTGTTGGCTGAAATATGAGACCGCACTTTACGATGGCCAATTTGTTAATGTCTCTATAGAATGCACTATAGACGATTTGGGCTCAAGTTAATGACCTTTTGGACAGGCTTAGAACTAATCATCCTCTCGACTCACATCGCGGCTATTGTTATTTGTGTTGCTGTTGCTCCGACACTTTCTTACCAAAAACATTTCCTGTTGCTAATATGGCTTAGACATGCAACAATAGTAAAATCGACTGACTTTTCATTATGCTATAGAGCGATATAAATGTGTGTAGGGAGAACAGCGGTTATTAGCTTTATTAGCTCAGGTGATAAACGCAATTTGGTAACTTTCACTACAAAAGGCGGCCTAATGCCAGCAATTAGCTACTGGACTAGTTAATAGCCATGTTGTTAATCAGAAATGACGACTCTTTTGCTCCACATATCCCATCATAATGATATCATTATGTACCTTTCGCACAGGTCATGTCAGGTCGTGTCAGGTCACACGTGCCACACCATATTTCAACTAGAATCCAGTTGCAGATGTAGCATCCCAGATTTCCAGCTATCAGCGCTAAGTTGACAGGCAAACATTACAGTGAAAACTGAAAGTTCTTCTTCCAACTCTATCCATTGATTTATGTGTGTCCAGAATTAGCATTTTGCTTTGTTTGTCTTTTGGGAATGAGGGGAACAACCCGTACAATGGGAAATTTTGTACAGTTTACGCTTGGTTGATTTTCAGAGTGTTGGACGCGCCTCTAATGGATTCTTAAAGTGACCAAAATGAACTCGTTTGGCATGTGCCCTCTCAGTTGATGCTAAGTGCTGTCAATTAGCCAAAGGTGGGGTGTATTTTGGGGGAAACTCTTTAACTCTTTAACAGCAGGCGACCTTTAGTATTCTAGCATATTGATGAGTCTGGCCAATTGATTTATGGAACACTTTGTGAGGTGATACATCAGAAGTTGCGGGTTGTGGTCTCTATTAAATAATGAAATGGCAAAATAAATTTACATTTGCTACAAATGAGCCTTTCAATATGAAAAAAACCATTTAATTATTTATCAAAAACTTATTGGCGAAGAAAATAAATGTACAATATTAATACCCTCTCATTATTCTTCCGTTCACCTATGTGTATGTCCATTTATCTCTTTTAATGGAAAGAGCCCTTAAATATATATATATATATAGTTTCGAAGATATATACAAATATTCTCTTTCCATTTATATTTTTATTTGATCAAAATGGAATTTTTTTAACAGTGAAATATTAAGTCATAAATTGAAGTCTACTTTCACTTAACTATTTAAATCTGTTCTTAACAGACTTCTCAGTCTTTTGTAACACTTTAAAAGCTATTATAATTTAATAGTCTTTTGTTTGTATTTACTTTGTTTATTTTGGCTTCTATTTCCACTTTTTAACTGTCACTAAAACGAGTTGCGAATCATAACAAACTTGCATTGTCTGTGCGAAAAGTTACTCAACGTTTTGCCGTTTGTCACGTTAAAAAATGAGTTGAATTTCGCTTATGTCAACATTTCTTCGACACTTTGGACTACTTTTTATGCTTTTTACATTTACTAAACGATCGCTTTTTATTAAAATCTTTTTATTATGCTGATTTATGAACGCGAAATATCATCTTCATCGCGAAACGACTTATATTTTTTGTCGCATATTTTCGTCGCGCTATTTTGGCATTTTTGGCACTAATTTGACAAGGTCATCGGGTGGCTTTTATCTCTTGTGTGCTGTGTTATGTTGTGTTGTCTAGGGGCCGCTTTTGTTGTTTGTTGTTTATTGAAATCACGACCACGTTCGAGTCGAGCTCGAATTGAATTCATTTGCAGCTTTTATTTGGGTTGTTGTTTATTAAGCGTTTCTCTAATTCCCCCTCAGTCTTTCTATCTCTTTTTTTGTTATATTCAAATTATTTGCATAAACATTTGACGACTCATCTTGAGTCTTGACATAGGTGCGAAATGGTTGCTGTGAAATCTATTCATAGAAATTAGTGGGTCATTCAGCATTGACCCCAAATAAATTTTAGCCACCGCTGACAGCGCAACGGATTTCCTGTTAGAAAGGCTCTGGGAGCGTCTTCCTATCTCCCTCCCTCTCTCTCTCTCTCTTGAGTCATTCAAATTCAAATCGATTGTCCAAATTCAGTTCGTGACTGGCAAACGACAGACAATTAACCCCACAGTGCACAGTGACCCACCTGCCATTCAATTCATTTTGAACTGAGCCAGACTCTCACTCCCTCTCTCTTTCTTTCTCCATCTCTCCGACTATCCTGCGCCTAACGTTACGTAAGTGTTGCCTTCAGGAGCCGGGACACTTCGGCTCTTGCTTTAATTAACGAGCTGGATTTGTGCGATAAGACTGCGACGACAAAGCTAATTAAATTATAAACTAACCCCAAGCGGGGGAGGTTGGGAGCAAGAGGGGACTGAGACGAAATTTATCAACTCCTCCAAATGGTTAAATAATACGTAAATAAATGAGCGCCCATTTTTGAAAAGCTCGGCACGAACAGCGCTTCCAATCCGAGTGACAGTGGGCAAGTAAAAGGAGGTGAAGGTGTTGAACTAGCAATCATTTTACACTTTGATATAGAGGGAGTCCAAGAGGGAGAAGCATTAATGCAGCTGAAAACGCACAGTGGGACAGACAATAATGTAGACAAGTGATACAAATTTATATATATTTGAAAATAGAAACAGCAAAATATTAAGTAAAGTTTTACTTTCAAAATATAAACATAATAAATATTTATACTTATTAAGTAAACACAAAAAAAAAAAATTTATGATATGTATGTGACAAATAGTAAATTTTTAATTATTATTACAAAAAAAATTACTAATGGAGATTATTTGCTTGGCCAAAAAGTCACTTTGATGCACATAATAGTGATATTATTATAGCAATGTGGAATTATTTTTAAAAAAATAAATTCTGTTGAGTATTTCGTCGCTATGTTACACTGTGCATTGCATTATTTGGCTAGCCAAATATGAATTATGCGTAGTCAAAGACATCGTCGTGCAACGCGTTGCCATCAACGTTGTCCGCATGAGGCATTGTCATTGTTGAGCGGGGCAAAGGCAAAGCTTTTGAGGCAGCTGTCGGCATTTCAATTGCGGCTTATGGCCATAAATAAACTGAGGGTTAAAGCTGGTTCGAGTCTTGTCATAAGTAACAAATGTAATACTTATAATGCGATTCGAATGCTCTTTAAATCGTGATTCCACTTTACTGGAAGAGTTTCAGCATGGACTGAATACACATAATATTTACACAATTTACAACTTAATAATTCTATTATGATGGGGAATTTCTTCTTCTTGTGCAGCAGGCTGTGATTTGGTGCTATTAGACCAAATTGCAACAGGGCGGCGAATCTCGACTTGAATAGACTGATTTGCATGTGAAATGGACAGAGAGATAGAGTCAGATGGAACAGGCAAGAAGGGTAGACAGAGACGGTGGGGGGGTACTTAAATATCCTCTAATGGCAGAGTACATCTGATGAGATGCCCACTCAGCGCTGTGGCGGCCTTTCATTTAATTCAATTAATTAGCAACTCGAGCTACAGAAAGCAGTTACAAATCTCATTCTCCTCTTCTAACCAGCTTCTATTGCCTCGTCTTGTTCTGCTTCTTCGGCTGTTCCATCTTGGCCTTTTTGCTGTGCGGCGTGTGATGAACATTTCCGCTGAAGTTAGCTGCAATCAAAATTAATTAAGGCACACACACAAAATGCAACTTGCCAGGCCATTTTTGCATGCCCCTTTTAGCGTCTGCCTCTTTATTGCATTTTACAGCAATGTTGTTGTTGTTGTTTCTGCTGCTGCTGCACCTGCAACTCAACGTTGTCTTTGTCTTGACATGGAGATTGCCACCAGCAGCGACTTGCAACTTGCAGCAGCTGTATTTTCAACTAGAGAGCAACTCGATTGCTCAGTTGCTCAAGTTGCGCATAATTAAAAGTGGAAAAACTGTTTCAACTGCAACACACCAGTAATTGGCCCGATCTTTGCCCGGAGCAATCTATCAGCGAGCTGTGATCCCCAAGTGGAAAAGTGTCATCCAATCCTTGTAGACTTCAGCGATCGCAAGTGCCGTGTTGTGAGTGCTAAATACTCGCTATACTAATTTATAGTTGTCTTACATTTAAATTAAAATAAAAAGCTGCTTTTAAATGGAAACTTTGTTAAAACAAAAAACTATTATATTGAAAAAAATTAATTTCCTGAAATTAAATTTTTGAAAACATGGAATAATAATATAATTCTCTTAATTAGTTATAGAAGAAGAAATATTAAAAATAATACACTTCATTTAATTTTTTGAAATGGTATACGAAAATCAAAACTTGCTCACTTTGTACCGTTCTCCAACAATATTGCTGTGAAAATGTTTTGCCATAAAAATCTTAAAATGATGTCAGTTGAAGAACTTTCCCAGGCTTCAAGCGGAGTACTTGCTTGAAGGTGGAGAAGAGAAGTATCATTCAAAGTGAAATGTATAATGAGCATAATGTTTGCTGCTCTGCACGATGCTGATGCCGATGCCGATGCTGATGCCGATGATAATGATAATGTGTGCCTGCCACTTGCAACTGCATGTGCAACGACACCTGAGCATGAAGATGACAAACGGGTCGAAGGCAGCCAGAGAAATTTGAGAAATGTGCACAGTAATTAAATGCAAAGCTTCAAGCGCGACAGCAAAAGACGACGCTAAAGATAATGCATAATTGTGCAAGACAAAAGGAAATGCTGGAAAATCAGAGCCAAGAACTGAGAAGTGAGTAGAGCATGCAAAATATGAGAAGACGAGAAGAAAATTTCAAGCGTGTTTGCATGCCACACAGTAAAACAGCGTCCAAATTAATGACTGAGTTTCACATGGCAGCCAAAGACAGAGACAAACTCAGAGAAGACGAAGACAGAGGATGATAGAAGACAGCCAGATATAAAGAAGAAAGAAGCGGCTGCTGCTGCTTCTGTTTCTACTTCTGCTTCTGTTGTTGTTGTTGCTGATGTTGTTGTTGCTGATGCAGACAATTGGCCATGAAGCACATGTGTGTGAAAGCGGAGGAGAAGCCGCTACAGTTGCAGATAACTACAAGATACAAGTGGCCAGATACAAAATAGAACAAGAACAAGAACAGCAACAACAATAATAATAATAATAATAATAGCAACAACAACAGGAACAGCAACACTAAAAACAGCGGCATGTAATGAATGCGTGTAGGAAGCAAACAGACGAGACGAACAAGTGACTGGCGCTACAGATGCACAGAAAAACAACTGAGGAGTGTTACAGTTGAGAATGCTCGATAATGAGATACCCTGCAGAGATATGGAGAGAGCTGGCATTTGCAACCGAAAATTAATTGTGTATTATCAATCATTTGTCGATCAAGAATCTAATGAATTGATGTTGGAATGTTAATGAATTATGGTTACATGCCTTTGTTCTACAAGAAGGTCATTGTGATCACCGGATTTCTATTTTGTGCATTCAAAAAAAAATTGTATACAATCATAAACATCCAATTGTAGTATCGGTATCACAAAAAAGTTTCTTTCAAATAGTGTTTTAATTATTTATTACAGCCAGAGAATTAAGATTTTTCACAATCTTTTAAAAACGTATGCCCGATTTTTCAAATTCCAGTATTTTTATCCGAGATATATTTTAATATTTGATTTTATCTTTATTTAATTCTGATTAATTGAAATATTATCATGTATTAGGCTGATTTTGTTTAAAAAGCCAATGTTTACTCATCCATTACAAGTAAGGAGAGATTTCTGACTGAAATTAACTGTCGAATGCTCCCAAAAACTGCTACAAAAATCTTATCAAAGGTTGTAATATATATATCTTTAAGTCTTCTAGTTTAACCACATTTAAAAATATTAATAAAAATGAATACGAGGCACAGATCTATCCAGTAGGAGTCAGCTTAAATATTTTTTTGAAATGGAAAAATTGATCAATTAAACACTGTCATTCACCAATTCTAACGTTAAACTACAACTGATGCTTGGTAAACCTTTATAAATTATTATTATTCTGTAGAAGTAAAGTAAAGTAGATTCTTCGTAGAGTTTTAGCTGCAGGGAATTTCGCCGACGAAGGCACATGAAATGCAACTGCGCTATTTTCAAAGTAAAGTTTTATGTAATTAGCGCTGTGGAATGCAGGCAGCAGTTGCAACAATGTCCGCCTCCACCTGCAACTCTACCCCCGCCCCCTCAGCGTCTTGCCTCCACTGCTAGAACAATTTTCAATCAGTTGATATACGAACAGGTGCCAAGAATGACGCAGCAGATACAGAAATGCTAGGTACAGTTACAGTTAGTTGACTGATTGTCTGGCCTAAATGCTGCAAACGTTTTTAGAGCATTTAAAGGCTTATACTCGCCGGTAGCCGGTAGCCAGTAAACAGGAGTCCCGAGGCAAGGAGGAGAAACAGCTCCTGTGTGTATGCTGAGTCTTTGTTAGTTGCGTGCAAACTGTAACTATGAGCTAGCAAACTGTATTTGGGTTAGAGATTGTTCAAAAATGTATAAAGAAGACAGACAGAGAGAGAGAGAGAGAGAGAGAGAGAGAGAGAGAGAGAGCAGCTGCTGCTATCTCTAGGGAGTAGTTTCGGGATGCCCGGGCTCAAGTTATTTAAAGTGCCTCGTTTTAATTGTATGCCAGGCACTAGAAACTCGTAAGAACTTGCAATGAAGCTGTCGAAGCTGCTGGCTGCTTTCGCAAATTTATTATTTATGGGCCGAGTCAATTCATTTGCTGGTTGGTATTTAAAGCTGGCTGTGGGTGGCCGACTCAAGTTTTTAATTTAGCAAAAATATGGCCAGGCCAAGTAATCAAGTGGCCAAGTGACTTTGTGAACGGAAATGCTACTAAAGTGTGGGCGAAAGTGCTGCAGGTGGCAAAGTGGAGAAATGTCGTGTACTCGTATCTTGTAAATTGCATTTAAATGCAAACGAGCAGAAATGTAATTAGAAAATTATTGCGAAAGTCAGCTCTTTAGCATTATGTTTAACTAAAAATGGGAAAAGTGTAACAAATCTATCAAGATAATATTTTTTAAATGGAAAAGAGATTTGACATGAGAAATTTCCATATCGTGTTGGTTTACTGTGATAATCGAATTGTGCATAATCGTGCTATTCCCACAATTGCAATAAAAATCTTTTAAAAATTGCTCACGATACTCGATTGACAATTACAATTTGCTAAAAGGCCGCAGCAATCGATGGACAATGAAAGATTATGGCACACGAAATTCATCCAATTAAGTTTGGCCAATGCCACAGCAGTCGACACTTGCCGCAAAAACGTTGTTCAAATATGAATCCCATAAGATAAACAAGTCAACAGCAACAACAACAACTACAACAACGACAACGACAATAGCAATGGCAACATCAGCTATAAAAAGGTAAACCGTTAGTGGGGGCGACACATTGACGATGATATGCAAAGCGCAGACAGTTAAATGAGTATAGAAGAAGGGACAGAGGCGTAGCAGTGTAGTGTAGCATGCAGCATGTAGTAGCAGCGGGTGTTGCAGCTAACAAAACAAAAGGCGCACATGTGGCATAAAAAACATAAAGAGTGAAGAATGATGGAAGAGGAGGGAAGAGAAGCACGGAGAGACAGTCGCTGTCACGTGGGAAATTTTCAAGTTCAAAACAATTTTCCAAGGCAGAGTCAACTGTAAAAACGAAAAGCACAGAAGAAGAAGCCAACATAAACAACAACAGCAACTGCAAAAAGAACAACAAAGCGTGCACTCACGTGAGGCTGATATTAATCGGCTTTTGAATCGTGAGGCGGGCCAACGTGGAGGCACACGAACACATAACACATAAGTATTTACACAGACATGCAAATACTGTTAGTACTCGCGAGTACTTAAAGCCAATACTAATACTAACACAGCTACAGATACTCATGCACATGCATGTTGCACTTGGTGTGTCTGCATTCTACCTTCTGCCTTCTGCGGAAGCGAATGGCAAACAGGTTGACAACAACAAAAACAACGAAGATGACAACAACATTAACAGCAACAAAATACCAGAAACAATTGCTACGGTTGATAAGTAGAGATGAGCGCGTGACACGCTTGACAGAAACTCACGAAGCTAAAAACCTATCAGTTTTTAATAAATATAGAGAATTTCTACTATTATTGTAGCAGGACAATAGTTTGACCGATGTCCCAATACTAAGCTTACATTAATTATTTTTTTAAACAAATAAATAACATATACAGGGGAGCCACAGAAAGCGAAACCAACCGAAAATCTCCCAAAAATGTATGGAGTTTTGGGAGATTTTTGGTTGGTTTTGCTTGTTGTGGCACCCCTGATATACTTCTTAATATATCGTTAAAAAAAAAATGATGTTAGGTTACTTATTTGTATACCCGTTTCTTATTTGTATACCCGTTACTTATAAAATACGTAAAAGGGTATATTGTTTTTGTTGGAATGTATGTAACAGGGAGAAGGAGACATTCTTGATCAGCATCTGTCTGTCCGTCTGTCTGTCTGTCCGTCCGTATGAACAAAAGGATCTCAGAGACTATAAGAGATAGAGATACCAAACTTTCACTCACAGACTTCTATATATCCCACGCAGATCAAGTTTGTTTCAACTTTAAGCCACGCCTCCCCCCGCCACCGCAAATCGCGATAAACCATAAACAACCACAGTTTTTAAGATAATACGTTTTTTGTGCTAATTTACGTTATCTATTAGTATTATGTATATATATTGAAGTAAGTAACGGGCATCCTTTGATCGAGATCTCGACTATAGGCTTTCTGACTAGTATTTTCTCTGCAAGTACTGTAGTTGTACTATTTTTTGCACATTTTACACTTACATTCACGTGACTCACGCCATCATCTCTACCAGAAGAGGGACTCTTGGGACTCTTCTCAGGAGTTATCTATCACAGCCAGCGCTCCTCTTCAATCTCGATTTCCGCTGCCACCGTTCGCCATGCTCAGCTTGTTGTCGTTGTTGCACTTCGCCTGCCTGCGTTTAGCCCCGCCCTGTGGAGTGTCTTGGCTACTGTTTAATGGCCACCCCAGCGGGCGTTTTGTGGCATACCAACAGTTAGAATTAATTGACGTTAATAATGTTCCGATATCAAGATTTATGCTGAGAGAGAATCTCATCTCTTCATCGAGGGGCTTCTCTGCATTGCAATGCAATACTATTCTATTTGCTGGGCCCCGACAGACTTGACGACAGGTTTGCGAGTGTTTGCGTTGGTCCATTGCATCCAACGGTTCTTTGCCAGGCCTCAAGCGGCAGTCCCATCAATTTTACAGCTGCTTCTTTGTGTCAGCATTTTGCATTTACCATTTACTATTTCCCATTAACAATTTACCATTTACGTGTAATGGAAAATTCTTAACTCCAGTACGATGATTATCGCGGGTTGACAATTTGTCGTATAGAGTCGGGTCATAATTTAGTCATTCTCGCTCATAAACATTTGTCACTCTGATGACTGACTGCCTGACTGACAGATTGGCACATGCAAGTTTACGACCCTGATCTCATCCATGCTCATCTAATGACCGAGTAAAGCTTCAAAGCTCGTCAAGTCCCAAAGAATAATTTAAAAGATTGCTGATCATTAAAAAATTTAGTTTAAAAAAACTTTTTTTAATTAAAGATCTTTTGCTTTAACCAAAAACATTATATAAGATTTTAAAACCTAAGATACACTTTTGGGTTTTGAATTGAATATATTACTATTATTATGTTGAAAACTATTTTAGACATTATTGTTTTCTAGATTTGCATATTTCATTTTATAAATAGGCTCCTTAAACCTTTTCTAGGTACTTACTTGAGAAATAATTAAAAAAGTATATTATGTTCGTTGGAGTGTATGTAACAGGGAGAACGACTAAAAGAGATAGAGATACGAAATTTGGCACTCAGACTCCAATTGCGTTTTAGCAGGTCAAGTTTATTTGAAATTTTGGACTATATTGCAAATAAGTAGAAACTACAGATCTTAAGATTTGGCTTTTCAAACATTAATTGTTCAAATATTTTGATGCTTTATTTTATGTTTTCTGGCAAAAGTCTTTAATCTGAAAAAGTTTATGACATTTATGCAGCTGTAAGTCATCTAAAATTCAGTTGGGAAAATGTAGGCCTACGAGCTACCGTTTTGACCATGACTTGAGTCACTCACCTAGTGAATCCACAAATAACACTTCAGTGCCTAATAAAACCTCGAACTTTCTGTAGACGCTGTAAGGGCAGCTGGTCAGTTGGACAGCGAGATTGCATTTTCATGTGACGGGCACGTTCCAAATCGCAATGGGTCATAAAAAGTACTTTACGACGGCCCAAACTACAAAAACTACAAAAACTACAAAAACCACAAGAAACGAGCGAGTATCACACAGTTTCTTACACCTTGATGGAACAGAGAGTAGGGAGGGAGGGAGAGAGGGTAATTAAAAAGAACTTAGCACATGGTCGCGACACGAGCGATAACAGCAACTAAGAAAAGGCCAGCTGACGTGAGGCAAGTAGTGAGTGGCAAGTGGCAAGTTCCAGTGCGTCGCGAGAGAGTTCATAAATGTCAAGTTCAGGGTTATGGGCAAAAAACCAAAACATAAAGCCGGAAAACGCCCTCTGGCATGGGAAGGTGAAGGGGCAGTAGTCAGTCGGTCAGGTACAATGCTTTTAAATGCTTCTTGTCCAAGCTAAAGGCAAAGGCAAAGTCGAAGTCAAAGCTTAAGTTAATGTGCCTGCGGCAAGAACAATAAAACGCGTAATTAATTTGACGCACTGCATCTTAATCTGTTAATTCTCCCCTCCTTTGCTGACAACTTGTGAGAATCGCGGCATTTCCCCCTTTTGTGAGAACTTTGAGTTGACTTAATGAGCTTTTTTTGTTTTTTTTTTTGCTTTTTGTGCGAAAAACGATTCAATTTTTATGTAAACAGTCAATGAGCCTAGGGATTGCGGGTCTCTGAAGACTTGAACCAATTAAAAATTAATTAAGCACATGATTTGATTAGGTTTTATTATCTTTAGCACTTTTGTACACTTCAATTAAATAGTTTAGCTATTTTTATACACAATTTAAATGACTCTTTACAGGCTAAATTCCGGCTGGCAGTTGTATTAACTCTATCTTCTTAAATCAACATTTTCATCGAATACTTTTAACAGTTGTTTGTAAACAGCTGGCAACAATTGTATAGGTTTATAATTTATATTTGATGGGGTTTCTACAGTACGACCTATATTAAGTGAACAGTGTCTGCACAGTGTTCAAAGAGAATATGCCAGAGTGTTTTACCTTAAGATTGCAGAATTGAACTTAAAAATCTTTTATTAATAGCATTTAAGAAACGTCTTCTGTATTTTCGGATTTAAAGTATAAATTGATTTTCTCATGAACTTCAGGTAATATGTAAGTCTCTTCTATTTGAGATTAATTAACCAGTAAGCTTTCTTTTCCTGGCCATAATGTTGGAGAGAAGAGAGCATAAGCAAGTCGTTTAAAACTTTAAAATACATATATAATTCTTCGGTCGAAATTTTAAAAGCCATTCTCCTCAGAGTCCAACTCTCTGTGAATTGATTTAAAATCTCTTTATTGTTCATGCTACTATATAAGTTGGTTTCAGCTTGACTTTTCAGTTAAAAAAAAAAATTGTTTAACCAAGAAGTTTTTTTAAGTAAAATCTTTGACTTTACCGCATTCAACGCGAAGTCCAAAGGGGGCTTAAGACCTGGCATAAATCTTGGTCAGCGTCAACAACAAGTTGCTGCATTAAAAATTCATTTATAATGGCCATAATGTGTGAGAGGATCTAAGAGGTTTTACCGTTTCGGTCATATGCCATATAGCATACTCGTAGTGCCCGATGCCATATGTGGAAAAGAGAAGCTGATGAAGAAACATAAGCGGCTTAAGTTGAGGCCCAAATGCAAAACTGCGTAATCAAATGCATGTAATTTGAGTTTAATGAGTGTCAAAGTTATTAAAAATCATTTGTTGCCCACTTTTGGTTAGCCATAATGCGAGAGCCAAGTGCCAAGTGCCAAGTGGCCAAGAGACAACGTCAAGATGCTGCTGCTGCTTGCTCATGCCATTAAAGGCAAAGTTCCAAAAAAAAAAAATAAAACCGTTTAGAGCCTTTTGCTAACTCGTTTTTGGCAGTCATTGCAGCTTAATTACATACATATATATGTGATGGCTATGTAAGTGTGTGCGTGTAATGTGTTGGAGCTGAAATTGCTGTTAATTATGATCAAGTTGTTGAGGCTGTTAAACGAACTAAGCACCACAACTTGTGGCAGACACGTTTTTATTTGTGGCTTGTAAAACACAAGATGCCAAATTCAACGACAATTTACATAACACACGAATCACTCCCTCCCTACAACCTCCCCTCCTCTTTCTAGTCCAAAATTGAGTGATTAGCGCAAAATGCAAAGCATGCAAAGCTTTAATCCCCACAAAATGAATCTCAAATGGCACTGAGCGAGGTCTCACATAGAGTTGTTTGGTGTCAGCGACAACAATAGCAACAACAATGATTACAAGATATTGACAACAACAGTCGGTCTATAAATCACAAAAAATAAATCTACATCAGACGAATTATATATACTCTTATTAATAATTGGAACTGCAATAATTCAAACATGATTATTATTTATGTTTATAATTGTTATAATTGTTCCTTACAATTTGATTTTATTGCCAGTAAAGTTGAGGCCTTCAGGCTGTCATATATGTTATTTGTATTAACATTTCCTAAAGTAAAGCTTTACAGATATTTATGGATACATATGCAATAAAAGCATAAGGATTCAGTTCTCCATTTAGCTATAGATACAAATTATAATTCAGACTCAGCTGTTCGAATGGAGACATATACAGAAAAAGTTATAGATATACATAGTGTAACATATATATTTATAGATACAGCTAGCTTTGGGCGTAGTTACAAATGTATCTCAAGTTGATAAACCCTCAGTTATAGATAAAGTGGCATGTATACTAATAGATCTTGATATATCTATATTTATTGGAAAAATTATAAACACAGATCAAACTGCAATTACAAGAGATGTATGCAGATAAAGATATACCTCAGTTATAGATAGAGTTGCATCTATAGTATTAGATATAGATACAGCTAGTTATAAAACAAAACATTTCTAATAAAGTAAATTTAAGGTTTACATTCTGCTATAAAAAATGCAGAGTACGCAGAATTCTAAACTACTCCCCTCGTCCCGCCCGCCCTCAACGGAGTAGAGTATTTCAATTGCCCGCAAGCGAAAACTTATGCTGGCATTTCTTCTTGTTGTTGCTCTTGTTGTTGTTATTATTGTAGCGCGAAAATTTGTTAGCAGTTGTGCTGCCAATTGGCATGCAACTCTTATTGCCATGGCTGTGGGCGTTGAACGTTGCACGTTGAATGTTGCACGTATTGTGCATGTAACCACCCACAGCTTTACGCAGCGTTATGTTATGCTGTGTATGGTAAGGGGGCTGCGGTGGGGCGGGGCAAAAGGGGGAGGAGTGGCACACTCAACTATGTCCATTGATTTGCTTGTCGTTTGCTTTTTGCTGCTGCTGCTGTGTCTGATGCTCACATGGCGTATGATTGATGGCCCTGCAGCCAGTTGAGGCAACCAGACGCAAAATATGAAATTAGCCTTCTTGGAGTTAGCCAAAGTTGTTGTTGCTCTTTTTTACTTTTTTTTGGCTGGCGTAATAAATTACGTTTATCGAGGGAAAATTGGCAGGAAAAATATTTGCACGTTAAATAGAAATTAAGAAGCTGCGTCAACTCGAATTACATTGTATCTCACTCTTTTTTTTTCTCTCTCTCTTCATTCTCCCTTTCAGCAGTTACTCGATGATGTGCAGTTTGAACACCACTGCCTTGGATCTGGCCTAAAGGCGAGAGGTAAGTTGTATAAATTTTATAATATTTTCTTGCATTTAAATGGCTTTTGTTTATAATTTATTTCTCTTTATGCTAAGTATGTTTTTACGATTGTCTGTTGCTTTTTGCTACCTGGTGTGCGCTGTGTGTATGTGTGTGTTGTGTATGTGTTTGTGTCCGTCTGCTACCTGGCCTGCATTCAAACCGGTCGAATCAGTCGAATCGCATTTGCATTGAGTTTTGTTCTTTTTTAATCGGCGTTTTAATTTATTTCCATTGATTGCAACAACCAAAGCAGCAACGACAACAACAACAAATGAGCCATACTACATATCGCTGAATCTGTCGCTGACTTAATGCCTCGATTTGTGTACACTGTACAGTGACGTAATTCAGTTGCTAAAATTAGCTGGAAATTTGTTAAGTATCGTTAAAGTCATTCAGTCAGTCTTTGAGTGAGCCATAAAATCCATTTGAATTGTGAAATTAAATATCTTTTTCATTTAGTTGCAATTGCAATTAATTTCTGTTTGCATTTACAGATATTTAGTTAGTAACTAGTATTGAGTTTTCCTATTAAACAGTTTTAGGGTAACTTTGGCTGTCGTAAACTGAAGCCCAAAAACAATAGTCGAAACAATTTCAATCAAATAAATGCCAAATTGTCAGATCTATCGAAAAGTTGTTTCTACTTTTTATTTTCTTGTTTTTGTTTTGGCTGCCTTTGTTCTAAAGCATTTACCTGGTTTCTTTAGAACAGGAAGTTGGATTTGTGGTTGTAGCATTCAGTATCAGTTTGATTTTTAGCGTAATTTGCTGTGGTTCCTGCCCCAAACTGAGTCTCTATTCAATGCCATGTCCATTCAGTATCCCTCACACATCTCAGCCGTCTTTCCAGCTAGACAAAGACACGAGCCAATGGAAGTTGATGAGGATGAGGATGATGATGTTCATGATGGTGATGATGATGGTGAGTGAGTGACAGCTCCAGGGAGCTCAGTTGACGGACACAAAAAAGGGTTAAGGGCAAGCGTTGCGGCCAGCTCGAGTATATGTATTTGTATGGCCGCTTGGGTCAGAGTTAATTTTCTTATTGTATTAGTCTTCATTCTATACAGTTTGTTTGGCATATAATGATGCCACTTGATTGAAAATGAACGTGACTGGAAAACAAGTTTTCGGCCTTTTTCTTTATACTTCTGCTGCTGTTGCTGCTACAAGTATTGTTGTTTCCACTTTGCCTTTGACTTCGGATACAAATACAGAGAACGAGAATACAAAAAATAGTTAAATAAATTAGCCAAGAAACTTTGACATTGCCATAAACTACAACAGTGACATGTTTTGCAGCATTGCTTCGTTGTTTACAGCACACAAATCTCCTCTTTCTCCCTCCTTTTCCTCCTCCTCCTCCTTTCCAGCTTTCTCCACTGCACAACACCCATCGACAAGTTTCGAGAGCAAGTTCGAGTTCAGTTGTAAGGCGTTGAGCGTAATTGTATTTAATATTATTTAATTAAAACGCGCGTCTGGTTGCCAGGCAAAGGATGAAGGATGCTAAGGATTCTGCAGCCAGGAGCCTGGAACTCTGGACTGTGCCTCGACCGCGGTCTCCTCCATGTTTTCTAACGGAGTTATGTGCGCATTTCCGTTTCCGGTACACGCAAGGCTGCGTCCAAGGAGCTAGAAGTTATTCGATTTGCACAGTGGAGCAAGCTATAAATAAATATTCAACTTGAATACTGTAAATAGAGGAATGATGAAATTTTCAAAATTCTTTTTTACGAATTTTAATTAATTTGCATCGATGCGTCGGAAAATAAAAATAGAATTAAAATCAGAATATATTATCGTTAAAAATATATACTTATTTGTGTACCGTCTTGAGTATGTATTTTTGGTTGCACTGTAGTAGTTGGGCTAGAGAGAAAAATAGCTGGAATTTATTAAGTTGTGGGTGGGTGTACTTCTGTTATCCGCCTTGTTGCAGTTTGCCAATTTGTTGCCAAGACGAATAATTTGCGACATCCAGCAATAATGTAGTTTTTTTCCCCTCCCTCTCATCTGCTGTCTTTCTCACTCCCATGAAAGCTATCCGAAAATCACAGTGCCTCAGATTAAGTATGGCCATTAAAATGACAAAAGTAATTTACTTTAAAGCTGTACGCAATTTAAATTCATGCATGACTATTTGCTCGTTGTGAATGAATACACTCATGAGTGCGACTGACATTTAGTTCAACAAATCACACACACAAACACAGAGTATACCCACAGGGTACAGTGAGACAGGGAACTAATTTCAACAAAAATCCATTCGTTGCAGCACCTTTAAAGCTTTAACTTTGTAGCTTAGTGTTGTTTTAGTTGCAACCTTCGGTTAATGGGGCATTGGAGCACTCATCGGCAGACTTTTCTGTTCCTTGCAATATTCGTCATCATACACTTTGCAAATTTCGACGTCTGTCAGAACACGTATACGCCATGTGTCACAAATACTTAAGTTTAACTCTCAACCAGCAAAATAGTCCGACAGTCAGATAGACTGGCAGCAGCATGGGCATCAGCACCAGCACTTGAGTGCATTAAGCTCAGGGAGGAGGAGGGGTATCTTCCTTTTTTTTTTGGCGTTTTTTACAAGCTGATTTTGAGTTAAAGAATCATGTTTTTAAGTTATGCTGTTGAAAGTGTGTTGGCCCACTAAAGTTAGAGCATATTTAAGGTTATGTTTATGGCCCAAATACTTCTCCTCTCTAATTGGATGTTTGATGTCAGTTCAGAAGAGCAAATAACTGTCAAATGGACAAAGGGACAGACATATGAGCAATGTTCTCTACGAGCAATGTGGAGTGAAGTTGATGTTGCGCCACCTGGCGGTCGAAATTGTTGCTTTGACAGCACACAAACAGGCACACACACACTCTCACACCTTCACCCGCACAACAAACGCAACTGACAGCTGTCAAGTGTAGAGCGTCGAATTTGGTGCAAACAAAACAATTCGAAGGGGCGAATGAACAAAAAGGGGGCGGTTTGTTGGGTGTTGGGGTGGGCGGTGTTGCATGATTGTCCATAAATTTTGATTTGCTTTCGCATGCCAGAGCAAAGGTCAAGCATAATTTTTCAATCAAGCACGCAGAGGGAGGCGATTTAATCCCCTCTCCGTTCTACTTTAGGCGTTAAAATGGATTTTTCAAAATTATTTGTTTTAAGTGAAAAATTACCGCACTTAGTTCGCATGCAAATTGCTGTAATCTTTTGTTGCTATTGTAGCTTTGGCATAATTGTGATAATTGAGTTGCTGTTTTTTTTTTAAATTTATTTTTTTCCCCTATTAATAAATCAACGCGGCATATGGCGCACAGCAATTGAAATGGCCATTAAAAGTATTGGAGTTGTTGGGGAGAATTGCGTCTTAGCCGAAAGCCAGCAACTTTTTCAATTAAAAGCGATTGGAAATAAAAAAGAAATGCAGCAAATGTCAGCACCAACTTTGTGCCAAATAATTCTTCCAAAAGATGCGAAGAGGAAAATTCAATTAAAAAGAAATGCTTCTGGGATTGGCATTGCTTCCGTTGACTTCTACACATTCACCTGATAAAGTTGCTCCACCTGAATGGAGAATGAGATTATAACACAGATATGATAAGTCTTACCCAACATATCATTTTATATTTTCATTTTTAATTATGATAAGTTAAATAACCACGCGGCGTATGCGTAATGTAGCAAATGCTTTCAATTAAAAATTATTAAAAGCCAATTGTATGCGTGCTCTTATCAGTTGATCACTCGGCTGGCCCTCTCTCCTCATTACCCATATCAAATGCCAATGCCTTGGCCACGTTTTCATCGAGGGTCTGACGATGTTGTCGAAAAGTCTTACGATAATTTTCACCGGTTGTTGTCGTTGTTGTTGTCGAGGTGTTTTTGATTGACAGCCAGGTAGGTGGCCCAAGGTGAACGGCTTTTGTTTTCAGTCGTCCGTCCACTTGTTGAAAATGAAGTTTATTTAATTTATGTATTTCGGTAAATCGTACGCAGTTTTTTTGACCGTGACATCTTTACAATTATCGTGCTTTCAGTTTTTCCGTCTTTTCGGGGCACTGAACTACGAAAAGAAAATTGAATCGTTTGTGTAAAAGTTAAAGTTAATAGGTCAATTATATGATACAAGTATCATATTTAATTGATGTTGACTTTAGAATAGACATTTACTTTATTTTATTTCATACGTATTGAAAGTCTTAATTATATTTCTATGGTAAGAATGTGAAGACTGTAGGTGGCCAGAAATGTTGTTTGTTTTCTAGCTTTATCAATCGGTCTCAAACAAACATTTTTGGGCGCACCCAAATGATTTATAAGCGAGATAACAAATAACTCAGATTGTGTGTTACATATGTGTGTTATGTTAGCAAATTTAACTACATGAATAAATCAATAGAATTATGTTAGGATAACATGCAATAAACCACAATTTATTTTTTTTGTCGTAATTAGTGATCTAAGCGAAAAACTTTTATTTCCGATAAAAAATGATTCAAATCATTTTTAATTCTTATTTTTGATTTTTATTAAAAAAGTGCAAATTAATAATTAAATAACAATTTTTATTTAAAAGTTTAAAAAAAACACTGATTTTTTATTTTTTCAACAAAAATTTAAAACAAGTGTTATTTTTTATTTTAAATGTCACAAATAAGAGTTATTCTATAACTTTAAAAAAAAATCAAAAAAATAAAATAAAGTTGAATAACTTTTGATCCAATTGCTGTATTAAAAAAATGTAAAAATATTCCTATTCTGTGCACCAAATCTGGCATTAAATCATAGAATAAGAATATTTTCAAATTTTTTGTAATAAAGCAATTGGATCAAAATTTATTAAACTTAACTTTATTTGTTTGTTTTTTATTTAAAATTTATTGAATAACTCTTATTTGTGACTTTAAAATTAAAAAATAAAAAAATAAGGATAAGTGTAAATTAAACTTTTAAATTAAAGCTGTTATTTAATTATTATTTTGCTCTTTTTTTAATAGAATTTAAAAATAAGTTAATAAGTTAAGTTGCAATTTTTATTTTTAAAACTTATAGCTGTTACGGTTCCCGTATAAAATTATTTATATTTCCATTTCGATACTTCTTCTAAATAGGAGTGGAAGTAGTTAATAATAATAAATAGTTTGTCAAAATCACACTCTCTTACTTAAAATTCATACTCCTCTTGATTTCTCTATTCTCTGCCAAGTCACTTGAGAAAGTGTCAATTATCTTGGATAATATTCAGAGCAGCCAATTACAAATTACATTCTCTCGCTAACACACATACGTTTATCGATGTTTAATCTTGCTGAAAATGTGCAAATTTATTGACTCAATCGACAAGTATCTTAACACTTGCCTGACACAGTTGTCGACTCTGCCGATGTGTCGAACGATCAGTTGTGGTTCCAGTTGTTGACATTTCTATCACCCGCAACTTGTATCTCTATGCTAAGCTCAATCTAACGCCCCCGTCGAAACACTAACTAGTTAATACAATCAACACGGCCGCAATAAAACGCGACAAAGTGCAGACTTGACGGCCCCATGCAACAGTCAAACCCTCCCCTCCCCTCCCCTTACCCCTTTCTGCAGCTCTCAACTCGGACTCGGCATACATTGCAATTGACGATGACATAAAAACATTCTCCTGTTTTTTTTCTTAGTATTTTGGTTTTGTTTTTTAATTCATTTTTGAGGTTAGCGTGTGAATTTAATTTGTGTATAATTGCAACGGCTGCAACTGCAATTGCGGCATGCAACTTGCAACTAGCAACTCGCTGCGGCTGCGGCTGCGACTGCAGACTTCGGTCCCGGCTATAAAATGTCAATATCAGAGAGTAATCAGCAGCGGCAACAGCAACAAATGTTTTTATGTGCCAACTTTTTGCCCGCCTTGACAATTTATGGGGAAGTGTCTGTGCAACTGACACAATGACAGTGCCCGATCGACCGACTGACTGACTGACTGACTGACTGATGGAGCGGACTGCTTTTTACAAAGCGGTTCGGTGCGTAGGCCGTGCGAGGGAGAGCTGTGGGGAAAGGGGGATAAACCAAGTAAACCAATTTACAAATTACGTTTTTAACGCTAAGTTAACGCTGCACAGTGGTGAATTTTGCTTGTATTTTTTATTTGTCTGTAGCTGTAAGCTCTGCAACACTATATTTACGCAATTTATGAAATATATTTCTTGAACTTAGAAGTTTTCAGAATAAAGATTTTTTGACTCAGTTACTATTTAATCAGAGCTAATATGACCACTGTGCGCTCTCGAAACGTGTTTTCAAATGATTCTACTTACTTGTTCATTGCCAGTGGAGTACACATACTGAAAGATAAAAGAGGGAGATCGAGAGAAAAAAGAGATCGACGCAGACGGGTTAAGTGACTTGTGGTTATCAGACTAAATATAAAAATGATTACAATAATGTTGTTCTATTTCATAAACTATTTTCTCTTTTCGATTGCTTTTGAACACTTATCAAATTAACTTTTTTTTGCTCAATTTCATATTAAGTTTTACAAAACTATTGCTTAATGTTATAATTAATATATTCACGAGTCTTTAAACTATCCATCGTTTTGCATTACTGTCACTACAATTAATTTATCTTAATTTGCTTATCTTAAATTGTATAATTATTGAAAACCTCGATTTCTTTAATTACAGCATGATGCACATTCCACTTGATAAGCTGCCCATTCAAGGAAAAGAACTCAAAGAAATGTCCAAACTAAAGGCAACCGCCAGTTCAATCAAAGAAATGCGAAATTAACAAAAACATTACTTCAATTCAAACGAAATACCACATCAAACTTTATAAAGTGAAATACAAGAAAGAAAAAGTTACGCTTAAAAGCCAAGAGCATAGAACTTGGCTTAAACTTAATTTAGGTAAATAATTAGTTTGTCGTTGTGACACTGTTACGAGAAAAGCCGCCAAAATTACGACGTATCACCCACCCACGCCCAAAGTCAAACAGAACCCGGCCAATATGGACAACACGTCCGGGCCGGGTGCGTTTGACGATGAGCCGCCGCCAGAGCCCCGAGATGGCTGGCTACTGGTGCGTATCCATGTGCCGGAGCTGAATGTTTACAAGTGTCTGCAGTTTCCATCGGAGCGTCTGGTCTGGGATGTCAAACAGCAGGTGCTCGCCTCACTGCCAAAGGTGAGTAAAACTTTCCCTTTGCCACGCCCCGACTAAAGCCTCCCAGCCAAAGTTAATTATATGCTGGTGTATATAGTATATAGTATAGAGCAACCTGCATGTCACGCATTGTGCATGACCCTAAAAACTACAACCCGAAAATCGTGTATCTACAACAATCCCAAGATACAACCGATCCCGTGTGTTCTATTAGTATTGTTAAACTGTCTGGATAAAATCTGGTAAACTATACGCGAGTTTCACTTGCACAATTTATATTTACTCCATGGAAGAGATTGAATAAAATAATACCAAAACTTTAGATAGTTCTCAGATAAACGTCTGCTGGGGTAGTTCATCTTCGTAGGCATAACGTAGCTCGGTGAAATACGAATAGATCACAACCCAGGCATAGATCAGAACAACTGTAAAAGGTCGAGTGTTATCATTAACTTGGCAAAGATTTCAGGTTCACTTACCAATTGTTATTACAAATAGAACGATTATAATCCAAACGAAGGAGTACAATATCATTGCCACTATGTGGACAATTATATAGAACGGGGCTAAGGTCAGAAATGGTACGAACAACAGCTCATTGTTCTTATCAGAGGAATCAATAGTTAGTTGCTTATTGGAATAAGGATTAATCCTGCTACTCACATTATGCACACCAATGCAAACCATTGCTGCCGCAATGATGCCGAAGAAGGAGAAGACCATAGTTGTCTTTGGTGCAGCTGGTGCACCGTCTTTTACACCATGTTGATATTCATTGGGGAAGATGCACTCCATCATGAAGGCACTGCCCAGACAAAGGTACACAAACCATGTCAGAAATATGCATCCCAACAACAATGTGCCAGTGCGCAGAGTGAAGCAGAAACAACACTTGTTCAGGAGCTTTACAAAGTACTTGCAGCGACAGGCCATCTTGAGTTAAGATTAAAGATCTTGCTGAATTCGGTAACGCCAAGGTCTTCCCAAACTTCTCGAAATTTTGTTATAAACTCGAAACGTTTGGAAAGTAAAACTATTTATTTCTTTGTGTCAGAAATAAAGTAAATCTGATATACAACTGAAAATTACGAAAAATCTATCTATAAAATGTGAGCTCGATTGCTTAGACCGAAAAACACCTAAACATTTGGTAGTCCAGTATAAACTGAAAAATAAAAACATTAATGCGTTGGATTTTTAAAACTTGCAAACAATTTTAATTATATTTGTACAGCATCGGTTGAAGCTTTAAGAAGGTCGTCGTAATAAGAGTGTACAACCATCAATGAGTAAAGCATAATTACTAGAAATAGTTAAAGTTTAAGACAACTCACAGAATGTTAACTATATACTTACCAAGAATACAACCTTCAATGATAAGGATTATTGTGCGGGTCTGGTAAAAAAGAACATCTACAACGGTCAGTATTACATACGAGATGAATATAATCAGAAAGACAATGACCCAGACTAATACAAGACATCGATTTTCCTGGGTGAAGTCAATTACATTTAGATATCAGACATAGCATAGTCAGATATAGGACAGACCTTGTACGACCCATGGATGAGTAATATTGATGCAATAATACCCGATGTTAGAATAATAGCCTGCACAATATCCCAGCTGTTGCCCTTTGAAGCTATTAAGGAATATCGGATATAGGAGTAGTATATGAATCTAGAATCTGGTCACTTACATATAAAGAAACTCTGCTGGCCGTGGATGGCCATTTCGATAAAGAAGAAGCTCATAAAGATTGTACCAATGGTCATGGAAGCTCTACGCAATGGCACACAGAAGCAGCAACGCCGAAAGATCATAATATAGTTTTATAAACCTAAACCTAAACAAATATAATCGTATTTTTCCAGAAAGTTTGCTTAAAATTTTGACGGCGATTTCTTAGCAGGAGTGTAAAAAGTAAAGAAAAATATAATAAAAAAAAAAAATGACTTTGAAAAAGAATTATTATCCACTTTTCTTGGGGTACTTCATTGGTAAAGTAGATCGATCAAGAACGACAAAGCAATTATCCAACAGTAGATGTATATACCTTAAAAATTTATAAAGAATTATCAGACTCTTCCATGGATCAATGATAATTTTATTACTTACCCAAGGAAGCAATCATTACAAGAATTAAAAATGCCGGCGCTTGATAAAAAACTGTCAGAATGAATGTGAGCATCATAATGAGAATATGGATACCAACGAGAAATAGCCAAGGAATTACGAAAGAATGGAATCTCCTGAAAGGGATTAAGGGATTGTTATTATGTGATTTAAATATCTATAAACAAAACATTACCTTAAATGTGCCATAGATTAATGAGCATGCACCGAGCAGCAATATTATCGATCCGATGAGTACCCGTATTTGCACTTGACTATTGAAGTATTCATTCAACAATGTCTCTGCGTGATTAAGAATTCAAAAGCCAAGTATCAGCTCTTGAGTTAATTATTGATTAGGGATATCTCACCTGGCAAAAGGTTGCATAGAAAAAGAGCCATAATTAAAGTTGTAAACCCATAGATCACAGCACTGGTTATGCTGATGATAGTACAGCCCCTCTTTAGACTAAAATAGAAACAGCACCTGGTTAACATTATTAGCGATTTTTAGCTACTATTTGTGTATTTAAAAAATCTACGAAAATTTATAAAATCTATATGAAAATTAACACTTGGTTTGCTTGAATAGAAATAAATAAAAAAATTATATTTGAAATACATTGATTTTTAATAGATGGAAATAATAATATATTATCGATTTCCAGGGAATGTATTCCTTGGTATATTCAGTGTCTGCTATTATGTGTTTTTTAGTGTCCGTCCTTTTCTTGAATACAGAATAAAACAAAAATTTCAGAATGTGTACCTCTATGAATAAGAATTATGTGTTTGTAGATTTGCCACCAACTGTTCAAATGTATAAATTTCAATCAAACAAAGACTGAGAATTGCCGACAAAAGTCCCGATTGGAAAGTCGATTAATTTGGTTGAAAGGGTTTTTTATTCATGTACCGCTTAAAGCTCTAACGGTTGAACTTTCATTCGGCAGAAAAAAGAATAACGACTGTTGCAGCGCCCGCAGCTGCCACGTGCCCCAACGGCCACGCCTTTTATTGAAATGAAAACAAGTTGCAAGCGTGCAATTTCAATTTGAAGTTCAATGCAAAGCCAATTTCCGACATAACAGCAAATGCCAAGTTGCAAGTCGTGCCATTCGCCTTGCCACAAAAACGTGACGATCTAGCCAAAAAGATATTGACAATTGAATGACAGTCTATCCAAAACAAAAAAAAAAAAAGAAATATGTATAAATATAAACAGAAGAAAACCCGTTTTTAGAGGCCTTAAAGGGCTTACACTTTTTAGTAAACGGTTTCCCTAAAAAAGCTAATTTAATAAAAATTTGGTAAACAATTTGTTGCCAAAACATTGTCAAAGTTGATTGTCGCTATTGGGGCAAAGACCACACCCATTTCAATATCAACGACCTCTCTGAACACACTCTGTGCCAAAATGTGAGCTTAACAAACGACCTCCAGCTAATTGCATGGCTCAGTCCGGTCAACACAACAAGTGACAGCAACAATTACAACAGACCAGCGGGCGTTGCATAGTTGTTGTCTCGGTGTGTGGTGTTACTGGTGTTGGTGGTGTTAGGGGGGAAGAGGTCTTTATATTGGGTGTCTCTGTCAAGTGTGTGTGGACCTATACGTATACGTAATGTCGAGTTGCTTTTGCTGGGAACCAAGTGCAAGTTTTTTGGCATAACAGTTATGTGGGTGTCCAGTTAAATGAGAACTGTGAGTGAGTGTCGTGAGTGTTATTCGTGACTGAGATATGAATGCCTGCCTGTGTCGGCGTCTTACTCTGTCCCTTTTGAAGTTCTCCATATCGAATTGCTTGTAAATACGTGTACGTACAATATATTTAATTAAGTCGTATAAAAATTCAGCTAGCATTTATGAATCAAGTTCTAATTGCTGGGAAATTATTCCAAAATGTTATAGGTATACGATATCATTCAATTAGGTCTTCTAAAAGTGGAACTCATTTCACATGCTTCGTTGATTTAGTCACAGTTTTGTGGCAAATTCTTCGCAATTCACTGTGACTCAAGCGTGTCTGATCTTAATCTGACCGTTTACCGAGACACAGCTGGTCTATAGCAATGTGCTGTTCATATCTTATCGCCGATTTATGCCGATATACAATATATATTACTTAAGAGTACCATAAACAACTACATCACGCTTTGTACACACTATTTATGAAGTGGACAATCATCAGCACAAATATTTGCAGCTCACCAGTTCTTTTTCTATCTTTCACTCTCTTTCTCTTTCCCTATCCGCTCTTCCGCTCTATCTCTCCGTCTTCTGTTTAGATTGTGGCTATTTTCGAATTTAGCACAAATCAAAGGCAAATATCAGCAGAGTGTGAATTGAATTCACATTTTAAAGCGCTGTTGAAAAGAGAATTATCAGTCGACTATTATCGGCCATTCGACATGGATCCGGAGAAATATCTCGACTATCTTTGCCTTATCACACTGACATTTTTCTTTTGCAGCCAAGTTAATGCGTGACTGAGCAAATAATTGCTCAGACTTGACCCGTACTTGTGTAAATTTCAATTAAAGTTCCCCCCATCACATCACTTCACATCACATCACATCAATCAATCAATCAAACAGGGAGTCAATCCATCAGTCAGTCAGTTTGTCACTCACTGTTCCAGCTGTGAGTGAATGCGTGTGGGCCATGTGTTTGTGTTCTTAACTTGGCTCTTTTGCTCTTAGCCTGGCTTCCGCCTGCTAATCAAATTAATCTCACCTGCCATTGAGCGAATGAGTTTTATTTTATTTTTGCTTTTTAAGTGGGCGGGTCACAGAGAGCTTACCGGTTTCTCTAAGTTGTTTTGCATGTAATGCGCTGCTTTTTTCGATGCCAGTCATCGTTTATGGTCTGAACTTCGATTTGCCATCAAGTACAGCCAATAAACGAAATGTACGCTAATGTGTTGCAAGTAATCAAATTGAAATAGCCGAAGCGAGAATACTCTACTGCTATCGTTACGTCTATAGCATCTTCTACTACTAATATTGCTACTGCTATTACTACTATTAATAAAACGAAGCTTACTTCTTCAACTATTCAAATTACTCCTATTTTTAATTCTATATTACCTCAACTATTTACTTATCCTTTTAATTCTACTACAAATACTACTCCTGCTGTTTCTACTACTACTAATTAGTTCTCCTAATTCTACTACTACCGTCTCAATAATAATACTAACTAGTTCTTTCTCTACCTCTTCTATGCACTACTACACGTACTAGTTTTGTTCTACAACTTTAACAACATCAAGTATAATCCCCTTTACTACTTGTGTTTTGGCTTTTTGTACTAGACATCGTCGACGTCTACTACTTTCATTCATAAAGTTATCTAATATCAAATGGGTTTTATTACCAAATAGTACAATTATATCTAATCTAGAAAGAACACAATTCTTGTGAATTACCAATATCCACCTCATTCTTTACACATTTTTGTGTTGCAAGCTGTTTCCGGTGGGCGTTGTTCACCTGATGATAAAAGAAATATGACCTGATCTGTGAGTGTATACAAATCTTTGTCACTTGCTTTAAAGTTGCCCCTAGAGAAATGCAGCGTGTGTTGAGCTGAATCGATTGTGAACTAAGCTTTAAAGCGTGAGAGAGTGTGAAAGAGAATGCTTTATAACCATGAATGAACGATTGCCAACCCCTTGTCCGCTGGTGACTCAGTCAGCAGTTGAAACCCATGATTTTATGGCTAAACTTGAATCAATTTAAATGTTTACCATTTTGAATTGGCCCATAAATCGTAAACTGTAATTTGCCCAGCCTATTATTATGGCATAAATAATGGTCTAACCAAGGAATGATCATAGTTTAAGTTATTTCCCCCATGCGTAAGATGAGAGCTAAGCCAAGAGTCGTGTAATTAAATCAAATCCAAATGTCTAATGCCAGAGCTTAACAAGTAACCACGACTTACCCGATTTACCCGATTTCTTAACAAAACTTCTGAGCTCCTTCAGTTGAAAATGCGAAAATGTAGACAATTTAAATAGCTTCCCTACATCCCTTTCCCATTATCCCATCCCAATCCCAATCCCAGTCTTAAGACAAGACAAGCCCTAGACGCTCGTTAGATTTAATGAGACTGCATAGTTTGCGCACGCACGACATCATTTCTTGGCATATAGAGATGTGGCAAGTGCCACAGAGACCCAGATCCAAGTGTGTGTGTATATATGTGTGTAAGTATAGCAGCTCTATTGAACCGTTAATTTGTATGTCAACTTAACTTGGCACTTGTCACAAGCTGCCGCCTGCCCCGATGTCGTCTCCTTTTGCACTCTTTCCTTAGCTTCTTTTTCTCAACACACACATACACACACTCGCATACATACACACTAAGGACACATTATTCAAACCGCATTTCGAGTCCTGCGACGTGCCTGATTTGGAGCCTGCAGAACGGCATAGTTTAGCGCCCTTTGTCGCTGCTTTTTCTGTGCTCTTCCGTCTCTTCTTTTGCTTTTCTATTCAATTGCGCATTCACTTACATTGGAACCCTTGGCACAATAAAGATGGCACTGATAACACCCAATGTGCTGAACTAGATAGTACCTCTTTTCTTCTCTCCTCCTCGAAATTTGCTTCTGCCTCTTCTTCTCTTTTTCGTTTTTTTTTTCGGCAAGATAAGAGAATTGGGATTGCGCTTGTCAGGCAAATGAAGTGGTTAAGTTTTATAGAGGCTTGATAGTTTCTGTTTTCGTATTCATTTTGAGGCAGCTAAAAAAACATGTTCTATGACTGTCGTTAGATAGGTTCTGATTTATAAACAGCATAGAGTCTTTACTATCTCTACTTGTGTATTCATAAATTTCTTTGTTATATGTTCATGTTGTGCGTCCCATCCAGTATAAATAATGATGTGTTTTCATTGTAATAAACGTCATAAATGTTTTCATTTTTTAAGATAATTTAGATTAAATTGAATTATGATTTGATTTATTTAAATTGAATATTATACTAGACCAATAATATTGATAGTAAGAGAGTCGACATACATTTCGACCAGTAAATGTTTTGGCAAAATATAAATTCCAATTTTTTATTAAACAAAAGACACGATTACTCGAATTTTTGTTTTTGTCCTCTTTATAAATTTTTACAACCACATCCAACAGAAAACATTGTTTTCTGATATCATTAGAGAATTAATAATATTCAGAAATAAATATTGTGCCAAAACAGTTGATTCACTACCTGTATGTTTGCCAATATAATGGATAGTAAAATTAATATGAATAATTTTGCAACCATAGCATTTAAATTTTACATTTTATTTGTTTATATTTATTTTTACATTATGAAATATTCAAACTTTAACAAGTCCTCATAGAATCATTTGCATTTGTCATAAAAAATCCGCAACAGCAGAAAATACATGTATGCATTTAAAACGTCAACCATATTTGCATTGGTATACACTGCGTATGCGTTATGTGTTTTTCTTTTATTATTTTCATGCTAAACATTACATGGACGTCACAGACGTTTCGTACATAATACTCAAAACACATTGATATGCAGCATGACAGCAACAAAACAAAAACAACAGCCATAAACAAGACGTTGTTTTCCGTTTTTTTTTTTATTGTTAATAATTAAAAATATTTTTGCTTTCAAATGTTGTTCGTCTGCTGCTGCGCTACTTCTGCTTCTGGCACATTTCGTTTAATTAAATACAACAAATTTAAACGAAACAAAATGAATAATACACATTCTTCTGCTGGATCCTTTTGGTGTCCTGTGGCGCTGAAAATAAAAATCTTGCACGCACAAATTAAAAACGCACCGCGTGTCAAACGCATTTAACACGAAATTATAATAATAACAACAACAACGAACACAAACGAAAACAAACAAACTGATGAAATGCTGAAAAATATTCATTTGCTCGACACTCACGGCGTATACGCAATGACGTTGACCCTTGGCCGCCATTTGCCACTGAATAAAAACTGGAAAATGATATAAAATCTGATTGAAAAATTACACAAATGGCAATTGCACTTTACGTAACATTTTCACAAACAAACAAAACCACACATCGTCACACGTCAATACATATATAAACAACCGATATTGATACCTTATTGTTGGCCTTATAACGATGCTTAATGACATTTAATGGGCGCTTGCACTTTCACCTAACGTAATGCGACGCGCAATCAATAATCGTAATGGGAACAACAACAACAACAATACTGCAACCACATTACACTTACAACAACAATGCAATTCAGGTGGCTTTTTGGTTTAAGGTTGGTGTATGTTCATTTACAATACTTAACTAAATATACATAAATATAAATAAGAATGCTTGTTGTAAATTTATGGGCTATTTCAGCATCGCCTAATTGAAGCAGTTTTTTTAAATTTATTACTTGTGTTCGTTTATTTAGTTGTTAATTTAGGTTTAATTTTAATTTACATGAGTTCTCAACCTCACGACAACTGAACAAGCGCAGATCTGAGAAATAAAACACCTACGCAAATATTTATACAAACTGTTTCTCTTGTATTTCACTCTGTAGGTGTGTGTGTGTGTGTGAGTGTGTGTGTCTGTGTGAGTTTGGCATGCTCGATATCTATAAGGCAGGCACTGCACTACAGTCCATTCACACTCGACTCGCACTCCAACTATGAAATGTGTCAAGTACAGCAAACAGTTACAAATTTATGGCAGTCGAGGCACAACACGCGACCAGGACATACCCACCTTCCCCTCCCTCTCTCGCTCTACCTCTCTCACTCTTTTACTCCTGCTACTCGGTATGTGTCACCCTGCACTCTGCCTGTAATTCAATTAAAATGCTAAGAGATTTTAGCGCTTCGGGCACAACAAATGGAGCGCTTGGACCTGGTCTTTGAGTCCTGGTCGGGTCTGGCCTGGCCTGGCATGTCCACTTCTCACTGTCAGCGTAACCAAAGTACTGTTGCTTCTATACCCTGTGAATGTGCATAGACGTGTCTATTAGTTACAAAGTGATCAGAGCTTGTAAGAATATCTCTTTTAGGAATGTCTCAACTGTTAAACAGTTATTATATATATAAGTTATGATGAGATCTTTTAATATTAATTCTATTAATATTATTATTATCAGATTTTTATGTTATAATTTTAAATCATTACAAAATTATACATTTTTGGAACATCTTTCAGATATTTATAACATTATTATAGTCAATACATTTTCCTTCTCTTTTAGTTTCAAAAACCTGTAGATTTAAGCTATAACAGTTTACAGGGTATGATCATTCTATAATACAATCGATTTTCACATGTATGCCGTGCTATTCAAAAATATTCATTTGCATTTGACAGTTTTTGATAATTTCCATGGTTATGTTATCATAGCCCGTCGCGCCGCAAGTAATATTTCAACAATGTTTTACAGAAATGCAAAACTTCTCCGTGTCTGTCATTTTATCAGAAACAAATGTCAAAATAAAACGTAAAATAATAACAATTTCATAAACTGCCAGAGGAGCTGACAAGAAATAAATACTTAAAAAAAAATTACAGCGAAGCGCAGCATTAAAATTTGTCTCTTTTTGAAGAAATTTGAGAAGATCTCTTGTGATAAAATTGTGACACGCTGTCGCATGTCCATAGAATTATAAATATTATACGATTTTACGATCAACAGAGGTGTATATTAAATATTTTGGTTGCTTTATATAATTCCATAATAAATTCGGTGGAATTTAGAGACAGGACAAAGCCATACATTGTTTTGGCATGTTAATTGAGCGTATAATTAAATACAAATTTGGTGCTAATTCATCAAATCGTGAAGATTAACAACAATGGTAAATCTTTAAAGAGTTGTGTTACAAGAGCTTTGCTGGTTGCTGACCTTCATCATGACCTTGACTCTGAACGGGAGGCATTTAACAACAATTGTCAATGTTTTTTTGTTATAATAAAAGTTGCATAAAACCAAGTAATTTGCTCCATCAAAAGCGCAAAGCGGAAAAAACAAGCTAAAGCAATAGAGCAAGAGAAGAGCAAGAAAGCAATATATTTACAGTTGGCACAATGGGAAATAATTGCTATTATTTTGGATTTAATAACAAAGCCAAACTTTGCCCAGTGGCTGTCAAACTGTTGGCGGGCGTTTTAAATCGCACTAAAGTCACTCAAGTGTGGGACTGAGTGTTAGTGTGTGAGTGTGAGTGTGTGTGTGTTTAGCTGCGGGCGTAAATTGAGCATCACAAGTTCAATTACACACACACATTCTTGTTGCATATGTGTGTGTCGCTGTTTTGCTGTTATTGTTGCTTTGAACTGCTCTCCAACTAAATTTTTAATGGCACTTTTTTGAGTTTTTTTTTTTAATTTTTCTTTTTTTGCACACATTTTTCCCATTTAAATTTGATGTTGGTTTTGGGTTGCTTTTCAATTTCCGACGCCAACGTTGTTGTCAGACCAACAAACAGTTCTTCTTGTTGTTATTGTTGTTGTTGTCGCCGCTTTGCGGACAAATAAAAACAACAATGAAGCATTTCCGGTTACCATCTATCTGTGTGTGTGTGTGTGTGTGCAAGTATTTTGTGGATTATTTTCATTAGTTTGCGTCAATTTGTTTTAAAATTTATATATATATATATATATATAAATAAGTATGAATGTTGGTGCGGTTTATTTGTACCCCGAGTTGAGCTGTGACCTCTTTGTCAGTCTCTATCTCTCTCTCTGTCTCTCTTTCACTCTGAGCGGATATTGTAATAATCAATGTGTGGATGGGTCCAACCAGCATTAACATAGACATTCTGAAGCTCAGTTGCTGACAGATGAATTTTAATATTTAAAACAAATTTTACAATGAGTTTTCTCCATGATCAAAATATTTATTTAGTCAGCTAACCTATTTAAATTAAACAACTTCTGTTTTAAGTTTAGGTCAAGACAATGTTGAATTTAAAATAAATCTTCACTCAATAAAAATGGCAAACAAGTATAAATTAAATATACTTAACTACCAGTTGAATAATTTCTTAGCATAAAATAGTTAAATCTTTGCTAATTTACTCATAGATTCAATATCAACTCTCTGTCTTCTTGCAGGTAAGAACACGTCGCATCTGAAGTGCAATCAAGTATATTCTCTTAATTGAGTGAGTACAAAGTCAAATCAGAGTCATAATGTGATCCAATCAACGCCATAGATACGAGTATCTGTACTTTCCATTTTTATTCTTGCACTTTGGCCCACGCAAAGCAGAGCTGAGTGCCCCATTTTATGGCACATTTCAGGAATATATCTTCCAGTGTCCAGTGCAGAAATTGTTAAAAGGCGTGGGCCAGCCAAACACTTCAAGAACTCATATGGGGAACTGTCAGAAAGACAGACGGACATGGTGCATAGAATCTGGATGGGGGAAAGAGACAACACACACACAAAGTTCCATAACTGTTTACGTGCTATGGCATTGGATGGAATTGTTCAGGAAGACCCCCTCCAATGCCCACGCAATGTTCCTAAGAGATTGTAATTTGATTCCTCTGTCCCTGCCACCCTCTGTGGCTGCCACTTGAGCTATTTTAGCGTTGTGCCAAAGCACCAAATGACACCAAGCAGGTCCCCAATGCAGTTGAGGATCGAGGGCATATTGGACCCAAATCCCCTTTTCCCCCACTGTCTTTGCTTGTTACTATAACCATTGCAAATATGCCAGCAATTTTGTGGGCGGGGCCAGGCCCTAGTAGAAAACTTTGACGCCAGCGAAGCCTCCAAGCGATGAATGCAAAAACGAGCAGGGGCAAAGCAAGAGGAAGAGCAAGAGCTGAAGATGGAGGTGGAGGTAGAGGTAGAAATGGCAGAGATATCTCTCTAGTTCATTGCTTGTAAAATTGACTTTAGCACAAGCGCATCCAGCAACAACAACAACAACAATTACAACAGCAACAACAATCAAATGAACAGAGCCACAACAACTTTCAGCCGGCAGCTAAACAAGCCAAAGATACTTAGCTACAATTTTCTGAGCTGCCTTTCTTTTCAGCCTCTTTTTATACCCTATCTGAAGTTATGCTCATTGGTATGACGAAATATGTAACGCCTTCAATAAAATGTTTCTTAATCAATTTATTATATTTTTTTTAGCCACTTTTCACGATAAAAAACAAAAGATACTTATTTATCTTTTTATACTTTATGTACATAGCTGACTATAAATATATATATATATTGTATATTGCATGTAAAAAATTCAAAGTTGAAATTTACTCCATTCCCCATTCCCAAGTTTTCAGCTGATTTGACAAATATAAATGTACAGTTTCAAATTTCAAAGTGGAATATAAAAAACAGATAGATTGAAATATGAAAAAATTATTATATTGAATTGCAAGCTATTGATAGCGTAAAAAACCATATGTTTTTATCTAATGCAATACATGTACATATAGTTAAACAAGCTTTTTTTAAACATAAATGAGAAGCTTATCTATAGAAGAGAATTATCTTTTATTATCTTTAAGTATCATTTCGTATAAATTATAAACTATGTTAATACCCGACCTTCTTGTAGTTACTCTTTATATTTTTGTCTCTCGTAATGCCATAAAAATGGCATTACCTTCAATCTAATTTTTTTTCTTGTTCCACTTTATTTCACTAAGGGTATTTCATCTTCGACTTACTAAAGACAGAACTTTTCTTTCTCCGTTTTTTTTTTTTGGTGTGTTTCTTTTCGTCTTTTGGTCTGTGTGCATTTCGCTTACCTTTTCCCTTTGGCAGTCAAAGTATGGCCACAATTTGTGTAAGCATTTTTCTTGGCTTTTTTCTGTTGTTGTTGTTGTTGCTGCGTTTTACTGCTTTGTTGCGGCTGCATTTTCGCAATTTTTCTAGCTCATTTGCCCAGACACCGAATGTCCTTCAGCACAGTCTTGGTCTCCGTCTCCGTCTCCAACTCCGACTCCGTCTCCAAATCCATTTGCGTTGCCAAGAGTCGGCCTCAGTTATCTTTGCCGCTGCTGCCATTTGGCAAATTAAAGTGCGCGCAGAGGCCGAAAGCAAAAACCCGTTTCGTGTGGCAGCCAGCAGGCAGTAGGCGCACGTGCAACATTGCGACTGCTGCAATTGCATCTCAAGCGCGCCAAGCAATTTGGCAATGCATGAAAAAAATCCAAGAAAAAACAATCGAAAGATTTAGATTCTTTTTTTTCTTTTGGTGCTCATTTCATTTGTTGCAGCTTGCCGCTTGCCACTTGGTGGCATAATTCGCGCGCCAGTCGACGCCCCACAACGCCCCAAAAACGAGCAGCGAGGACATTTTCGACACTCGAAGGCGGCATTGTGGTTGTTGTTGTTGTTGCTGTTGTGGTTGTTGTGGTTGTTGTTGTTGGGGTCGGTCTTTGGGGAGCTGATCTGTCGATTTACGAGCTGTGATATTTCGTGCATTGCCTGCCAATTGCAATGCTTGTTATTGTTGTTGTTGTTGCATGTGTTTGTTTGTTACTTTTGTGCGCTTTAACACTTTAACTCCCAAGCCAGCTGTGCCCCATCGATGGCCAACTGATAGCTGACTCCACTTACCTAACTTCCAATTTACAGTTGCGTATTTCTGCACATGTGTGTGTGTGTGTGTGTGTGTGTGTGTGTGCGATGAAAGTTGCACTTACGCAAATTACAATTTCTTCTTCGAAAGTCATATATAGGAAAAGTTTTTCTTTAGAAGTATAAATGTTTTAAGTATAGGAAAATACTACTAACTTAGTAAGAATGTTTTCAATATTTCTATTATTTTGAGAATCAGAATAAATAAATTCCTCTGTTTTATGCTTTATTCTATAAAATGGGTTCTAAAGAATTATGCTATAATATATCTTGAGCTTATATTTCTATCTACACTTTGTAAGAAAGTTAATACACTGATTAAAAAGTGTTTTAAAATAAAGATTTTGGTCTCAGAACTAAGAATTTTGGTCTACAAAATGCGTCGAGAACATAAAATTCTTCAAGTTACAAAATACATCTTTGTTTTAAATAAGACCAAGTTCTTAATAGTAAAATCATAAATTCCTATATATTCAAAATATATACAAATATAAGTATAAGAATAAATGTTTCCAAATACTCCAGGAAAAAAAAAAAATTATAAAGCAGGCTTTTACATTTTTATATTTTTTATTGTTGTTTTATTTTGATATGTGTACATTTTTTCCTGGCTTGTTAATTTATAAGAACTTTGATTATTTCGATTACTATTCTTAATATTAGTATTTTGGACTTAAATGGTCTTATCTTAAGAGTAAAATTTTTAAAATGAATGTACTTGATTTTCGAATAATACCTCTTCTTTCTAGAAACTATTCATTTTTTCATCCATTTTAAATCCGTTTAGAACCCGTTTTATCCAATTGAAGTCTCTTAATTTTATCTTTGAATATACTATTCAAAGCTTAGCTTGTCACCTGGTCAAAGTTGATATTGAATTTATGCGAATATTTTCGTAGTCGCTACGCATTTTACCTGTTCCCTTTTAAGCCACTTTTTCTTTGAGGGCAACGGAGCCACCACAATTTTTGCCCATTTGCCATTTTCCACTCCCGTTTAGAGTGCATCAATTGATGGTCGCAAAAGTTCTTGGAATTGCGCTTCGCTAGCGATTGATTTAATGCTGATGCAGTGGAACGGCAACGGGAATGAGATTGGCCATGGAACCAGGTAACAAAAACTACAACAAAAACTACAAGAAAGGCAACAAGGCGACGGGGCGGACAAGCTGATTCCTAGCAAGTTGAGCACGTTCCGTTGGCGTTGCTCTTGTCAAATATGGCTGCGGTCAGTTTTCTAACTGCATTGACCAACAACAACAACAACAACAGCAGCAACAACAACAGCAACAATGCTAACAACAACATCAAGAACAGCTAGAAAAACTTTGGCATGGCAGCTGCTGGGGCTCTTGCTGTGGAGCGCGCATAAATTTGGAATCCAAAGTTGCTTTTACCTTTTGCGGCCACCCTTTTTACATTTACCGTTAACTTTTGTGCTACAAATTTGCGCTACGCGAATTTTCATTACATTTTTCCTTACTTTTGCCATCTCTCTCAGTTCTCCAATGGAGAGAGGCCAAGTGGCGCTTGGTTCAGCGCTGAGATTCAAATTGAGGCGACTCCCGACTGCGTGAATGGGGACATATTCCCCCCATCCTCTCCCCCTTTAAGCCTTCCATTATGTCGTTTGCTATTTTACTGACTTGGCTTTAGCTCTAAACAGTGGCAGCTGGCAAACTCATTTGAGCCACGTTAACTCTCAGGTGGCTTTTTAAATTTTTGCGAAAATCAAAAGAAATAAAAAATATAAAAGAACTGCTGCCAGCTGGCTTTTATCATGTGCTCCATATGTATTCACAAGTACTTGTGTCTCAGTTTGTGTGCGCTCAGGCTGAAAATATTTTTTTCTCCATATTGAATGCATATATTTTGGTCTGCGTGTGTGTGTGAGTGTGTGTGTGTGTGTGGCCGCCCTGCAATTTTCACACCTGCAATTTCTGTCTCGATATGTTCGCATTGTTTACAATTCCGAATCCAATCGAAATGAATCGAAACGAAACGAGCAAAACGAATTGACTTCCATTTCCATTCCCCAGGCATTTTAACAAGTCGCCGGCACTTTTGTAATTGCCGTGCAATGAGACACACGCGACGTATACGCAATATATATATATTTTTTTGCTGCATTTTCTTATAACTATCCGCAATGCGAAGTCGTCTATAATTTCATAATAAGCGACAGTCGACAGTCGATGGCCAAGTTGATGGACGAGACTGTAAGTACGTGTGTGTGTGTGTGTGTGTGTGTGTGTGTGTGTAAGCCGCAAATGGAACTCGTTGCCACTCGACACCTCAAGGGAGGTCGCCAGCTCAATGGGAGGCGACTTAAGGGCCAGAGGCGTCTGTTGTCGGTGCTCGGTTTGATTTGTCATCGGTGGCAATTGGAAGCACTTAATTGCTGCCTTAGTGACATGTAATTGCAGTTACTTTTGTCGCCAGTAAGCTACTAGTTAGCTGCAGTTGCAAGTTGCCTGTTGCCTGTTGCTAGTTGCCTGTTGCTAGTTGCCTGACCTGGTTGCTGGCTGTGGTTCATCACATTGCTGCCGGACATCGTCATCGCATAGTTTCCTGTGGTGCTTTTTATGAGTCGCAGCGAGCTGCCAATTTGGGTCACTGCCTGCAACGTGTTGAAGTGCAACCAGACGGAAGTTTCGTTTGTTTACAGCCCGTTTCTAAGTTGCCTGCACTACATCTGCACTACATGAACAGCAACAATAGCAACATCATCATTTGACCACAAGGCGAAAGGCAGCCTCGGTGTGTTTATTTCGAATTGGTCAAATGCAAGTTAAGCGGGTTAATAGAATTGTGGTTTGTGCATTCAGCTAATCAGAGTGAATCTCTGTCTGATACTACTGCAGAGTTTAGAATTTAGTGGCGACTTTTGAGTGAATCAAACTGTGTGACAGCTTGTAAATGTGGGTTACTAACAGGACCAGCATTACTAATTATTTTCATCTTACAACTTTTAAGTGTCTAACCGGATTATCACAGGGACACGCTCGAACTATCACAATTGAAAGTACTTTGTATTAAAATTCATACTTTTAATATTTTCAAACAATTAAATATATGTTCTATCATGATAGTTTTATTTAAAGCTATCGATTCTATTAATATTCATTGGCTGCGTTCACCAGAACACATCAATCAACAATCATCTATCGCCTATAAAAAAAAATTGTGATGAACTTTCTGGTAAACGTTTTGATGGAATTTTTAGACGAAAATAAAAAGTTGTCATTTCATTTAAAATTTTTAAAATAACAGAACATTTTGTCGCATAATGCTTAATGAAATGAAAGCCAAAAGAGCAAGAGGTCAAAATTAAAATAACAGATGATAGAACGTAATGTGAAATAAATAAGCCATTTGATAATTCATATGAATAAATTTAAAGCATTTATCGAAGCCATTTTCCCTACAAATAGGCTGCATATCCTCCAGAGAACAATAAAGTGTATGCATTTCGTTTCTTTTAATTTAAAATCTTGTGTTATTTTGCCTACGATTTGTTTTATCGACAAGAAAGCATCACAATCAGAGAATTCCAGCGTATTATTTTGGTGATGAATTTTCACTCAACACAATCACAACATATTGGCATCATGATTGTACATCACAGCTGTTTAGCAGAACGATTGCTTATCGATTTTCTGTTGCCGATGAGTTCTGGTGAACGCACCAATTGACTTTTGATCGTTTTATATTTATGCGCTTCTTTATATTTATTTAATTTATTATCACCTATAAACGGTCGATAAAAATTAAAATATTTTTAAAATTTAATAGTAAAAATGAAGATGATTATACATTTTAAAAACATTTTGAGGATTTAAATTGGCAATTTCTCTGTCGCTTCCAGTCTAAATAGCCCTCAAGACGTAAAATTTCCGGAACAATTCTTAAGTTTATATGCAATCTAAATTCAAGTGCAATCTAAAATAAAGTGAGAAGCTGCATTTGCAAATTCCTTAACTTTATTTCCTCAAGTCGCATTCCCGCAGGTTTTTCATTTAATTTATTTGCGCATTTCCCGAGCACGATTCTTTAGAGATTTCATAAAAATAACAGAAAGAGAGAAATGTTTTATTTTCTGCTCAGACAGTTCAGGCCCAGGGGTGGTTATTTAAGGCAGGTTGGTGGTTGTGGTGGGTTGGTTGGTTTTAGGACTTGGCAAATGGTTTTTCACGGTTGCCCATAATTAATATAATGTTTAATGTCTAATGCTCACTTGAGCATGGCAGAGAATTAGTAAAGTTTGCTGAAGAAATTATCGTGTTGACAACAAGGTGGTTGAAAACAGATTGGCCTCACCCAACTTGACTGGTGAAGTGGCCAAGACAACGGCTGACATAAATAGCAAAATGGCGAGAAGAACGTTAGAAAGCCAAGTGGCCAGAATCGATCGATTGGATTGCAGATCTTGTTGGAAATGTTGCCGCACGTTTGGCATCAAATCGATTAGCCAGAGTCGAGCGATCTCAATGAAATTGCTTGAGCACGCTGAGCGTGCCTTGACTTTGAGCCATTCTTGCTGTTGCTGTTGTTGTTGTAGTTGTTGTTGTTGTTGTTAATGTTGCGTCGTGTGTGTCGTTTCATTGTTCCACATTGACCATTGGCCAATGACTTTGACATAGAAACGAGCCATGGAAAAGTCAACGCTAATGGCCTTTCACTGTGCAGACGACTCAGCTAAAGGTATTTCCATTTGCAATGCTCCCTTGCTCCCCATCACATGCCATTGCACCCCAATTCCAACTGCAACCCCTACCCCTAAGTTGTGACCACCCCTGGGAGTACTGTTGTTGCCACAGCGGGGTGGTGGGGGTGGGGGGTTGGTGTTTTTGCTTTCAGTCTTGCTGTCTACGTTTTACGTCTTTACGCCTTTTTATTTATTTTCTGTTTGTTTGCTTTTAATGCAGTCGTCTGCTCCTGTTCCCTTGCCATAGTAAATATGAATATGAAAAATGCTGAAAGCATTTCAACGGTACTTTAACCCCACGACAACAGCAACAACAGCAACAACCACGCACATCTTGGAATCTACATGAAATCCTTTTTGCCACACCCCTTCAACTTGTCTGCGAGTCGAGAGTCTAGAGTCTAGAGTCAGAGTCTCTTGGTTTTAGCCAAATGGGCAGCATTTGTCGTCTGTTGTCGCTGTTACTGTTGTTGTTGTTACTGTTGTTGTTGTTGCTGTTGCATGCCTAGACAAGCCTACACAAATTTGTTACGTACTTTCCGGCGCATACATCCCGATCCTATCCCGTTTCGAGTTCCAGTTCCAATTCCCATTTATGTTGCCTCTGTCAGGTAGAAGAAGCACAGATGGGAGACGTGAAGAAAGGGAATGGCGAAGTCAACAATCATAACCGTTTTATCAGTGTGTGTGTGTGTGTATTTTTGTTTTAATGTCTGCTTATGTTTCTATATGTTGTTGTTGTGGTTGTTGTTGTAGCGGCATTCCCTCTGTGTCTGTGCAAATATTGATTTTTTGTTGTTGATTTGAATAATGTGAGAAAGCAGTCAGACATTTGTTTAGGTGAGCTGTGCATTAGTTTAACCTTTCAAGGCAAACTTTATAGACTCTATAATATGAAATTGAATACGAACTTGTTAGAATCTTTTCCTGTTCAAGTTGAAGGTAGTCCAAGATTAAACTGTTGAAGGAAATTTTATTTACTTACAAATGATATGAATGTTCTTGGAAAGCATTAGAAACTTTTCAGTTTATAAATTAAAATTTTACATATTTAATTTTATTTAATTGTTAATTTGTATATCCCTTTTATTCTTATTTTATATACTGCAAACTAAATATCTTATTTTTAGTTCGATTTCGGAATCACTTTTAACACGAAATAGGGATTTTTAGTTACCGCGGGCTTATATTATAAATATGAAAGATATTCAAGCATACATATTGAATTGGGATATAAATAACTTTTAGTTTCATCTAGTTGGGGCTAAGTTTCAGATATAAAGGTTATCTTTCTGATATATAATATATTTATATTGCAGTGTAGAATATAAATGTTGTTTAACCAGAGATTAAAGTCTTATCAGTTGATTTAGCTGTTGCCTTAGCACTTTTCTTTTTGAACTTTTTAGCCAAGTAGCTAAGTAGCCAAGTTAGTCGTTGAAAGGTCTTTCTTTCCCTTTCTCCCTCTCTCTGTGTCTCCTTCACTCTCACGCTGTCTACCTTTCTCTATTGTGTACCGTTCTTTTTTGTGACATCCATTTGCAGATACATTCTGACATTCTCTTCTCATTGCATGTCGTCGCTTTATTGCCAACTCTTGTCACCTGCAATCGCATTTACAGCGCGTGGCTCGTGGCTTGTGTCATGTTGTCCACGTCCTTTGGTGCAACTACTTGCTGCACTTTTAGTTTACCTTTCGACGGCTGCTGTCAATGTCCTTTGGTCCTCCCCGAGGTAAAGGTGGGAGGACGGGGCAGGCAGAATGGGCGAGGATACAACACAGAGGCCTCGTAGATTTTGTTTGTCTGAATGCAGTCGAGTGTAAAAATATGAATGGCGAATGGGCGTCTGGGCACGCCCACAGCTCTGGGGGCAAATAAATTGCATATGTGTTAAGATGTACACTTGTGTGTGTGTGTGTGTGTGTTTGTGTGTGCGTGTGTGTGTTTATAGCTATGCCAAAGAGGGAGTTCAATGCACTAGTCTCTGATAAATGTTTAGTCAGCGTCTCTGCAATTCTTTAGGCAACGCGTCTTGCAACACTTTCTTCGCATCGCTGGCAATCAGAAGATGCAGCACCAGCTACAACAGCAACAGCAACAACAACAATTTCTACTCTGGGCTGATTCTTGTGCTGTAGGTGGCATGACAAGGAACATGCTGCAAATAGCGCAATATAGGTGCAACAACAGCAACAGCAACACACCACCAAATGCAACGAAACTAGTTTCTTTTTTATGATAAACATAGAGAGACAGAGCGAGAGACCCTAAGAGATGCCACTGCCCCTTGGACAACAAGGAGTGAACCAGGGACAGCGACAGAGCCAGGGCTACATCCTTACGGCGGCTGTTTTGCTTGTAAAGCTGTTACCAAAGTTGTTTCCTCTGCTCTGGTTGTTGTTGCTGTTGTTGCATTGTGTTCTTTGTTGTGTTGTGTTGCTGATGGCGTTGACTTTGAAGCGGCTGCTTGGCGTCTCTTGTCTCCTGCAGGCGGCAACGCGTCATTGACCTCCAGAGCAGCAGAGCAAAAGATGCAAAAGTTGCAAGAGTTGCAAATGTTGCACTCACTGTTGCACAGTTGCAGTTGCAGAGCGTTTCCTGGCCAAAAAATGCAATCAAGCTGAAATAAATGACAGCAAGAGCCAGGCCAATGCACGCATAAATTAGTTACAAAAGAAAAAGAAATAAAATAAATAAATTTTTAAGCCCTTGCGAGTGTCAACAAACCCACTCCCACCCCCCAATTCCCAGTCACCATCCCAATTTCCAAGTTCAACGGCGCAAAAATTGCCAAACGCTGGTCAAGAATGCGCCCAAGCAAACATAACAGAACACAAGAGGAGAGGAGAGAAGAGAAGAGAGGAGAACAAAACTCAATTAAACTCTCAAAGCGCCGAAACCGAATCCGAAACCGAAACCAGTTTCATGGCTCGACAGACACAGCTTGAACATGGAGGAGGCTGGAGGAGGGGGATGGAGCTGAAGTTGGCCAGGAGTCTGGGGCGGCACATTGAAGAGTCTTGGAGTCTCTTTGGATTCGGCTTTGGCTGCGCCTGCGCATTGTTTGCCACAGAATTTACTCTAATTCAAAGTGTGCCCCCCTCTTTATCCCCCACCCACCCTGGTCTCTACCTCTGCTCCATCCGCTGCCTATGTCGCTGTAGCTGTCGCTGTCATGGCTTTGTGGTTAACCACAGGCATCTTCGCCAACAAGCAAAATTTATAAGATGATGTGCCTGGCCAGCCCCAAGCTCGAAGCGATCTCTGTGCTCTGTGCTCTGTTCTCAGTTCGCTGTTCGCTGTTCTGTGTATTGTTCAGATTACATAAATTGATGTTGAAGCTGGGCTGCAACTTGAGACGCAACACAAAATGTTGCAGAGTGAAGCGTTAAATGCGCCCTGGGCTCTTCTTTATTTCTTTTTTCATTCTTTTTTTTTTTACTTGCCACAATGCAATATAACGCAATGACAGTTGGCCGTCAAAAGGCATTTCTATAAAGAATTATGATAATCAGCGTGAAGAGTCTACTATATAATTAGATAAGAGTCAAGTTCGTTCATCTTTTTGCAATCCATTATAAATATTCAACATTTTTTGTGCTCACTTTTTCTCACTTTTTTTTATTATATATTTTGCCTAGCTTTTATTGAGCTTCCGCAGCATAAACCAGATGTTTAGCTCAACTAACTAATTTATTTTAATTTATTTGCACTTCAAAAAAAAACTTTGTTTTTGCCAAAAAGTTGCGTTCTATTTGCTAAACAAATTTGCGCAACTGATTTTATTTTAAAGGTCGTCAATGAAATTTTGAGACCGGAAATTGTGTTTCGCAAACCAAATAAAACTTTTAAAAAGAATTCTAGAATTGCTTTTGGAGCAACTTTTATAAAAACTTTCATAAAATTCTTTAAATACGTTTGATTTCACATTTATTCTATAATAAATTTAAAGGTCAAAATAAATTGCTTGCAAATAAATATACTTTGAAATATAAAAATGTTTAACAAATAGTTAGAAATCAAACAAAAAGATACATCAGTCTGCGATATATATAATACAATTGATTTTGGCCAGCTTTAAATTATCATTTAAATTATCTTAAATTAAGGCTCCTCATTTTACCACATTTTTGCATATTTGCACTGCAGTTTTACCACTCTTGCCCCACTGTACGATGACATCCATTTTGCGGCTGTTATCTTTTTGTCGACTTTGTCAAGACTTTGGACTATGTCGTGTTATTTGATACCTTCTGTTGCGGGAGTTTTGTGGCCGTAAAATGCTCGTAAACCAACTGAAGTTGCGAACTTTGTTTTTGCAGTGGCTGTCAAACTGTAAGCTAAGCAAACTTTTGGATGCCGAAAAATAAAAGATAGACAGAAAAATAACAAAAATAAAATGCTGACGCTAATGAGACCATAAATGTAAAGGCTGTCACAAAACTCAGGCCAGGTTGCAGTGCGAGACGGCAACTGCAACAGCGACTCTAATTGCTGCAATAGAATGAGATTACGACTAACTGCAACTACAACTGCAACAACAGCAACTGCAACAGCAACTGCAACAGATGGCCGCCAATTGTAGCGACCCAATTGCCAGTGGCTTGGCCAACTGGCTAGCAGGCTGGCTGTTTACTTTTAGCTGGCACTGTGTCTGTTTATGTTTACCTGCTGACCACCTCCGTCTGTCTTCTTGTCTCTTTTTCTCTTCGACAAATAATTGCAACAGTCTCAGAGCAGCAACTACTGTTTGACAATTTATCAATGAATGCCTGGCGTTGTTGTTGTTGTTGTTGCTGTTGTTCCTATTGTCGTTGTTGTTGCTAATGCTATTGTGCGTTTGCTTTTCTTATTGGAACAGGAAGTCGCTTATTTGCTGCAAGTGCGCATCGCATTGACATTTACTCTTGACGCTCTTGAGAAAAACATTGAGAGGAAATTACCATTGCTCCCCTCGCCTTTCCCCCCGCTCAGTTCATTTACATGCTACTTGCAATTTGTTGTTATTTAGTTGATTTCTTTCGACTCGCTGTTGTTTGTGTAGTTTGTGTTTTGCATTGATTTATGGCCATCCACTTAACAACCAAATACGTCGATACAAATGCAAAGTATTCCAACATTTGCTCCATTTTTTTTTTGACTGCTGTTGTTGTTGTTGTTGTTTAGTGTCTGTTGCTGCAACCGAACATAACAAATTTACGACCTGCAACAGCGCAACAAAATGAGCAAATTTTGTTTCAAAGCCGCTACAGAGAATCCTAAATTACATTGCAACCTTTTTTTTGGGGGCCCGAGACCAAATCAGGTCCCAATCCAGGACCAGGTCCGTGAACCAGACTTTATTTTTTATGAGTACGTGTGTTTTTTTGGACTTATGCCTCTTCTTGCCTGAATTGGCAAAATCGAAATCAAAACTCATAAAATTGCAATTTGCGCCAACAACTTGACTTTAAGTATGGCGCCCACAAACAGCCCCTGAAACTGAATCCTTTCCCCATACACTTCCTCAGCATATCGAAAAAGTCAAAACTCATAATCCAAATTCGATGGCAACTTCAGAATAGTGGAAGGGGGCTCTGGGGTCTTCAGGGCGGCGACGTGTCTGCAATTTGCATGTGCATGCCACAGGGAGTGACGCAGGAGGAGAGTTGCTTCTGAGAGGGGTAAACTGGGGACGAGGGCTGAAGGCGCCATAAAATCCATTTGGCGCACGGCAGTTAACGTGTTTCAGTAGTGGCCCAATGGGATTGGGAGGTACACCCGGTATTCCTGGGGGCGTGCTAGTTTGTTGCTGTGAGTGTGTGTTGGAAATTTATGCGCTGAGGGTGGATTCCGTTGCAGGGTTGCATAGCTGCGATTTGTAGCTACATAACAACAGTTAAAGCCCGGATGTGCCTCTTACAGAGGCCGAGTTACGTGAGGCTAGTTTAATGTATTGCCTACATCTGTGGGGTGTATTTGATGAAATAAGAGGAAATTAAAGTATTCGCCAGAAGGACTTTAAATCTTTAGAATAACAATAAATTTGAATATGAATTATAATTTTAACTCTGTTGACAGCTGAGAGCAACTTCGACTGTTTTTGTCAGATGATTCATTTTAAAATATGCGTTTACTTAAAGAGTGAGCAAATAAAAGCAGATTTGGAGTTTATTTAGCAAAGTTATTGCCAATATAATGCAATTGCCTCGTAGTTACTATGTTTGTGATTTTCGGAAGACGTATTGATATGAGAATTTCTCTTGTAATCGTAAAAAAAATTCAGAATGTAAAAATAAAATTGTTTTTAGAAAAGATTAAACTTATAAGTGTAAAAGTGGTAATTTATAAAATTTGCCAAAATATTTAGTACTCGAAATTTACTCCATATTTCATAAATGATTCTTTCCAGTAATGAAGTAAAGGTTTAGATGATTGACTTGAGAAATTAACCTTAAAAATGTTTACGGGAGCTCGGCCACCAGGTAGTTTTGTATTTGAAAAAGATTTGTCCAAAGACAAAAACTAAGCTACATTATGATAACTGACTTACGTCATTAACCAGTTGGGATGTGCATGCGTTGGAGCCCAAATAAAAAAGCCTGGAAGTTCTGAAAAATTTATGATCTCTCAATATGGGAATGAAATAAGTAAACTTGGAGTATATGCTCATATATGATATGCTACATATTGGTGCCTGGGAAAATCGAAAGAAATTAAAAGATGAAAAATCGAATAAGTTGAATAAAAAATTAAATTCAAATTAGTTGAAAATTCTACACTTATTCAATGAAAAGACATGTAAATTTAAATTTATTTTAAAGAAATCTGAGAAGTTTTTTCTAGTATCTGCAAATATTTCAGAATAATATTTGTTCTTAATTTCTATTCGGCTGATTTGTTATTCTGCCCATTATTATTATTATATTATTATATGTTATGTATGCCTTTAGTACTTAATGTGCTCATTTGTCGCATTAATAAGGACTTACAGGAGAGGAATAAGTTGGGTGGGATTAACAACAAACCTCACAGGCATCTGCCAAATTCTAAACTGAACCCAAAGTCAGTTTCACATGTGGCACGCACTTTGCATAATTAATGCAGCGACAATGTCACCAGTTATACTCTTGAGACTGCAGGCAATAGAAAGAGATAGAGAGAGGTTAACAAAATGATAGAGACAGAGAAAAAGAGAGAGAGAGAGAGAGAGTTTCCCTTAATGATGGATTTCCCTTGACGGAAGTTCGTTGAGTTGCTTGTTAGTGACAGAGAGCATTTTTGTATAATTAAAATAAGAAATTGCCACTTAAAGGCAACAGTAAATTATGAATGCAATGCCGAACGCTAGATGGCGCTGCAGTCACGCGCTCATTAGCGGGAGCATTGTGAAAAAAGGGCACCCGCATCATCTGCACCACCCAAAAGAATTCACCCAAGGCAAGCAGGAAGTCTTTTGTGTCACATTGTGTGTGTGTGTGTGTGCGTGTGTGTGTTTGCGTGTGTTCGTGTGAAAATGAACAACTTGAGCACGTGAATGGCACACCTGAGAACATTTGCAGTTAGACACGAATTCCAACTCAAACTCAAACTCATACTCATACTCATACTCATTCTATTCTTTTCCCAATTTTTTCTTCATCTCGCAGGAGCTAAAGGAGAGCTTCAACTATGGCCTCTTTGCACCCCCCTCAAACGGCAAGGCGGGCAAATTTCTGGACGAGGAGCGACGATTGGGCGACTATCCATTCAATGGACCCGTTGGCTACCTGGAGGTCAGTTGAATCAGCTGAGAATACTTGTATTTTGTGTCCTGATTAACTTTTGTCCCTCACCTTTAGCTCAAGTACAAGAGACGTGTTTATAAGATGTTAACTCTGGACGAGCGTCAGTTGAAGGCGTTGCATACACGCGCCAATTTGCGGCGCTTCCTCGAGTGCATCAATGGTGGACACGTGGAGAAGATTGCCAAAATGTGTGCCAAGGGTTTGGATCCCAATTTCCATTGTTCGGAGAGCGGGGAGACACCGTTGTCGGTGGCCACTGGCGCCAAGAAGCCCAACAAGCTGCTCATTGCCCTGGTCAATGGCGGTGCTCTGTTGGATTACCGCACCAAGGATGGAACCACGGCCCTCCATCGAGCCGTCGAGCATGATTCCCTGGAGGCAGTCAGGTGAGTGCAATGTGGCATGCCTTAAACGAATTGAATCCAATATCTCTGTCTCTCCCTCTCGCTTTAGCACGCTGCTGGAGCTGGGCGCCTCGCCCAATTATCGCGATGGGCGTGGCATAACGCCCCTCTATATATCGATAACACGCAAATGCGAAGCTAAAATCACAGAGAGTCTGTTGCACGATCATGCCACATTGGGGATACAGGACAGCCAGGGTTGGAACGAGGTGCATCAGGTAAAGTCGGTGGCGGTATAAAATATCTGCGCTAATGGTTTCTGTGACCCTGACCTCCAATTTTCTCTGAAAACCGAATGGAATAATGGTGCTGGGTCTCTATTTGAATTCTTGAAAAATTATGCTAATTTGAATTTGCTCTCTTTTTTTCTATTTATTTATATTGACTCTGTCTAACTTTAAAACAAACAAAAAAAACCAAAAACCAAAAACAAAAAACCGCTTGCCTAACTATTGTAAAACCTGTGTATGTGATCAGGCCTGTCGACATGGCCTGGTACAGCACTTGGAACACTTGTTGTTCTACGGTGCTGACATGGATGGACGCAATGCGTCCGGTAATAGCCCGTTGCATGTTTGCGCTGTTAACAACCAAGAGGCTTGTGCTAGAATGCTTCTCTTTCGCGGCGCACAACGCGGTGCCCAGAACTTTGCCAACCAAACTCCCTATCAGGTATTTAAAACAAAAACAAAAACAAAAAACAAACAATTCGATTAAAACAAACAATTTAAAATCACTATTTTCTATAAACTATAATTATAATTAACTATTTATTGCTCGTAGTTAACTTGTAGTACTTTTTCTGGTACTTTTATCACGTAGTTTATTTTTTTTTTGCTTGTAGTCCATCCAATAATTACGTAGTGCTCTGCTTCTGGTAACATTTCGGATTAATATGATTCTATTCCTTAGGTTGCTGTCATCGCTGGCAATTTGGAACTAGCCGAAATCATTGAAAACTACAAATCGGATGATATTGGTGAGTGCAAAAGAGCCTCATCTCATAACCATTCAAACATCATTCACACAGACACACTCTCACAAATCAAATAATCTACTTTGGGACTATTGATATCGATTATTCATATCAATATTCCTTAAAGGAATCTGTTATAACAACTCTCCTTATCGACTCGTACTCGACATTGACATTACCACATCGTACATTGTACTTTATACTCATATCTCAGTCAACCCCGAACCCCATTTACCCCCCTCATTATTCAACAAACAAAATAATATTTTTGTCACTTTTTGGGTTTCCTTTAAGTATGAGTTTATCTTTTATGTCATACTTTCTCTAGTTAATCTTACAATATTTCCATATGATAGCTCATTCCCAATAAGTATTTGTATCTAGTTAATTTATTTAATATTGTCAACCCGATTTCCTTATCAATTCAATTCAGTTTCGAAAAACACAAACGGTTTTCATCCCCGATATCAATATCATCAACTCATTTCATCATAAGACTCTGGCTCCAATATATAATCTATCAATCTATATATATATGTATATGTACAAGATATTTTCAATATTTGCCTTGCATTCTTTTGCATTTGCTTGTCAACATTTAATTAGATATTTTTCTATTTACCTCTCTCTAAATAATATAAATATAAATAGTATTTTCTTGTATCTGTAACTTGTTTCAATTATTGCTCGTACTTTCACATCTCATTCTCTCTCTGTTTCTCTTGGCTGTCTTGTTTAATGTTTTATTACGTGTTATCGTTATCGATTTTTCATATTCATATACCATACATAACCAATTTGTCTTTCATACGTTTAGCGAGCTTGTTTTTTGGGTCATTCCTAGAATGTCCTTATTTTGCTCCATTTTGCTTTTTGTTACGGTCGTTTACTATCAAGGCATCCTATATACAAAGAGCAGTAAGTACAGTAAGTAAATGTGTGTGCCACATACCGTTTAGTGTGCCAATTCCAAGTGTTAGTTTCCATAGGTAAATGGCCAAGATAGCATATATATTAAATTTGGTCCTAGGAACATGTGTTATTTTAAATAATTCCACAATTTTAAAATTGATTAGAGCCAGAAACTGGAGATAAGCACTGTGTTAATTGTGCTTTTACTAACAATTGTATGTTATGATAATAACATTGCTTTTATCAGTTAACAGTTGTAAGCAAAAAGATAAATTCTTAAAGCTGGTTACAGATGGGCACATTTTGGAACTGAACATTTTTTACTGTCGGTATATTTTGTCATTCACATTATTCGCATCGAATGTCAAACAAAAATCCAATCGGTATTACTTTCACTGAGTCTGAACAATTTCATGCAAAAATGCTTTAGAACATTAATTGTGTATTTCCAAGACCACTCACATTTGCCACATTTGCTCACATTTGCTCACATTTGCTCACATTTGAATGTGCCTCATTTTGGCTTTCCACATTTCAACATTCATTATGAATGAGTCAAAATGATCATTCGGATTTTGTACTGAAATGAAGTCAACATTTGGGCCTAATGATGAAAATGGCGTCGAATGTGACAAATGTGCTGTCGTGGAAATAAGCTATAACCATTTGACCGACACCGAAAAGCTGATGGAAATCGGACGAGTTCTATTTCCATCGGTGAGAACCGACGCTTTTAAAGTTAAAAAAAAATTCAATTTAACACGACACCGATGGTTTTTTTTATCAGATAGTGTCAGTGAAAAAACAAATTAAATATAAAATTTCGGTTATCATAATTGAATCCTATTTTTTTTTTAAATTCGTAATTTTTTCGGTCTGAAAAACCACTGTAAATGAGCATCTCTATAAATTAAACCGAATTAAAACAATGAAGATTTTCATGCTTATATATAATTATGGAAATTTGCTCATCTCTAGCACAGCTTTGCTTACATAAATATAAAGTAGAGGGAAATGGACGGTCGATGCCAACACAAATGTGACAAAAATACATAACCATAATCATAACCAACAAATAAACTATATGTAATGGCTATTTCCCTCCCTGTTCTCCGTCCCCGTCCCTGTTTCCTCTTATCCTTTAAAAACGACACATAAATTCAGCTCTTTAGCGCAATCCGACTGCAGAACGACAATAACCACAACAACATCGACATGAACTCTCACACACACACACACACACACACACACACACATACAGAGAGACACAAGTATAAATCGAAATACTATCCTTACTCACACCACAGTACCCTTCCGGGGACCTCCGCGCTACAACCCGAAGCGTCGCTCGGGCATTGGCTGGCTGAGCGCCAATGGGGCCGCTGGGGCTGCGCTGCTTGCTGCGGCTGCCGGTGGACTTGGCGGTGCAGGTGCTGGACAGGGGATGGGGCAGATGGCAGGTCCAGGTGGGCATGGAAATGGAAATGGTTTCAATGTTGGTTTGATGGGTACACTATCCCGCCAACAGTTGCAGCAACTGCAACCGCCGCACCACCAACAGCATCAGCATCAGCTCGCCCAGCATATGCACCACCAGCACCAGCAGCCGCATCTGCTGCAGCTGCACGGCCCGCCCTCGCCATGCCCCTCGGAGCACATGTTGGGCGCCTACAGCTCAGCCAGCTCGAGCCTCTCTGAAGGCTCCTCGGGACATCGTTCACACGAGGATGACATCAGCATTGTGACAGGTAATCGCATTTACTTACTTTGATTTCATTTTATTTCATTTCATTTAAGTTTCCTTAAGCTAGCTCTTTCATTAACTGTAATTAAGGTTAGCATAGGGATAACTTGATTTCCAAAGATTTTAAATATTTTTTTTTTCATTTTACTGTACATACTTATTGTCTTTATTTCATACTTCTACTTTTAATGTAAGATCTAAGCCAATCCAGAGGTTAAGTATTAAATTCAATATTAAGTATTAAATACAACTATATTTAGCATGACTTTTAACTTATTTTTACCTGAAATTAGTTGTTAATTTTAAATTACATACAGTGCATGGTTCTTATAAACGACATTTGACTTATCGTTCAATTCGATAAGTAAAAATAAAGTGACTTGATTGATTCACACAATTTTAACAAGATTTATCTTTAATATTAATGATTAGTTATAACTTCCTTTGAGGACCGATTTTTGTTGTAATGATATTTTGAAATATCTCT